>NC_143256.1:62972837-63597837 GCF_984573655.1 Nuphar pumila
AACTTCGCTCTCATAGAGCAAATCTTTCCTCTCCATTCTTCGCTTCATATCTACCATCTTCCTCGGGCTAATTTCTTCACACCCAGTCAGATCCTTCTAACTGGGGCATTTTTTTCGTATAGCCCAAATTTGGTGTGTTTTCTTTGCCACTAAGCTCGGCCATGAGTCGGCTTAGTAGCAAAGAGGGGCATCTGTAAACACCCCAAATTTTCACTCACCTCCCCGACAGTCCACCAAGCATCATCATCCAGCCTCTGAAATCGTTGGAGGGCAAAATGGTCATTTTCTGAGTTCTGAACATATTCATGGCCACAGTCAGAATATGTAAAGGATTTATTTGGACTTAATGCACATTTTCCAACCAATTCCTCAGAAAATCTTCTCAAAGTGCATTCATTTACTCATGTCATTCGCATCATGAAATCATTGGTTTTTCCACGATTTTCTTAAGAAAACTTCATTCTCAAGAAATCAATTTCTCAAGAAACTCTGAGGATTTTCCAAAATCGATTTTCCAAAGTCAAGGTTTTCCACAGTTTTCCCTGGAAAATGTTATTTTCTTAAGAGCTTCAAAAGAATTTTCCAATCTTTCTCCAAGTCAAAATCGATTTCCAAGTATTTCAAGGTTAAGATTCTCAGGTTTTCAACTTCCCAAGTTTTAATTTTCCTTTTCCACAAGGGATTTCCAATGAATTTCCATCATTTTCTTAAGAAAACTCTCAAAGTCCAAGTTTTCCTAAGAAGTGTTTCCCTTCTCAAATGTTCACACTTTTCCTAAGAACTACTTACATTTCTCAGGACTTCCAATCATTCATGATTTTCCCTTTATAAACTTTCTCGAGATTTCAAGTCTTTTCATCAGAGTTTCCTGAGAAATTGACCTCTTTCCTGAGAAATGTTTTCAACTCCAAAGTTTTCTCAAGCATACATCATGTTTCCAACTTGCATTTTCCAAAATCTCATAGCACATGCCTGAATTCTCTGTGCATCTAGGATAGAACATAACTTTGATGATTTAACTAAGTCAAGCATAGTTTTGGTCCTTGGTTCGATTACCCCTGTTAAAGGCGGCAGGAACGGTCGAACCTCGTACCGACAGGTCGAGCCCCATCCCATGGATTTTCCCGCAATTTTTAAAACGGAGGCGAGTAATTTCAAAACAATTTCCAAAACCCGGTCAAAGTTAGAATCGCGAAAGCGTTCCTCTCTCTCTCTTCCGCAAGGAAGGGAAGACTGGGGAAAAATTTCGCGACGAAAACAAGCCTCTAGGACGCTTCGGTGTTCACGTGCTTGCCTCGTAACTATCGTCCGATATATATGTTCGAATACGCAGTATATGCGTTCTTCAAAATAGTATCTCACCCTAGTTCTTGGTTGAGCCCTCTAGGACACTTCGGTGTTCACTCGCTCGCCTCGTAACTATCGTTGGATACAGATCTAGGTGTATATCTGCTGATACTGCCGACGCGTCTTATATCGCACAGGCCATGTAATTTACCTTTGCCGTCGCGTCGTATGATGCCAAGGCTCCTGCTTTCTGCAATTTACGATTACTGCACTTCCGATTATGCATTTACTTACGCCGTCGCGTCGAACGATGCCAAGGCTCCTGCTTTCTGCAATGTATTTACTTACGCCATCGCGTCGAACGATGCCAAGGCTTCTGCTTTGTTATATATGTAGAATATTTCGTTCAGTTACACACCCTGAACAATAGTATATGCATTTCCTTTACGCCGCCGCTGTATAAAGCACAGGCTTCTGCTTATATTACATATATGACGCGTAAGTGAGCGTTCAAATGAAGATCAACTCCAAAATCGCCCATGCGATTCCCTTACCGCTCCTCGTGCAAGATTCTGCTTGACGAATGAAGCCCCTATTGGAAAGGCTTCGCCTTTTGGCAAAATGCCCTTTACGTAAAGACTAAATCAATTACGTATGGCCTGGCTATGACCCAAGGTTCCTGCAACCTTGATGGATGCAAAGTACGCACAACGGTGCACATCCATTTCCCGAGTTAAGCATAGCGATTTCCCACCAAAGAGGGAAGATGCCGCTGAAATGGATAAAAGAAACGCACGCTTTCTCTGTAAAAGAGAGGAAGTGCTGCTGAAATTCCTAAAGGAGCTAAGAATGGCTCAGAAAGAACGTAGCAGAAGTGCTACCCAGTTATGGAACGCCTTCTACGATGTAGAAAGGTTCGTCGCACCACTGCCGGTAGAGCAGAAAAGGTGTTGACAGAATGGTTGGCAGAAGAGCTGCCAGAACCAGTTAAGTGGCACAATGATGTCCTTTGTTGGAACGATGTCTGAATGACTCGTCTCCCTGACACCTACAAGGGCATCATACTTGTAAGAGCCGTTGCGCCGAAGTAGTGGTAGCGCCTTGACAAGGTCCTGAGCTCGTTGCGTAAAAATACGCCGAGTAGCCGATCCGTAGAGATCGAGTCATGTGCATGCTCATTAAGAATTATCAGACAACCAGACTCGTAAGGGCCGCTGAGCCGGAGTGTGTTGTTTCCACCGAAAGAGGTGAAGTGCTCGTCAAGGCCGAAGTGCTGAGAGCAGAGTTAAGCATGCATATGAATAAAACCTTTGTTCCACGGTGAAAACCGTGTGGTTGATTGGGGTCGGGTACATACTTCTCAAAGGCTGCCCTATAGGCATGCAATGTTCGTCAAGTAATTGTAAGACCGGCAGGCCCCTTTCAGAATTTCTCACCGAGGAAGACGGTGATGGCGCAGCCTTGAGTGACATATATTTCACCCGAACCTGATAGAGTTCATTGATGGCCTTCGTCACTCAGAGGTATGGAGGTCGTGGTTATCCTTAAATATCTAAGGATTGAACCCAACTACTGCAGTAGCAGAATGCATTCGGATACCTAGTAAGGATCTCTTCCGGTATGCTGTACCGTCCTACTAGGGGGATGGGGTCAACAGGCCTCTGGGGTATCTAAAATACATAGAATAATCAACCCCCAGGTCATCGCGTTGTCGCCCAGATATGAGTCCCCTAAGCCTAGGGGGAGGTGCAATTATCGAAACAAAGCATTAGCTTAGGTACAGCGCTACTTTGAATGTATGAGTGGATGACGTTGTTGAGTCAGTCCTGCATAACCTTTGTGAAGGTGTCATGGTCGGTATACTACTGGACCGATTGGGAAAGAACCCCATTGATATCCGTACGACTAAGAGAAGCTCGGAGAGCTGTCCTTAGATTCGTAGGATACGGATGTGCCAAGCATAAAGGCTTGAGCTAGACATCCATTCGTGACTCTGAAGAAGTCAAGGCTAAGTCGTAGAGACTTAAGAGGTTATTCTAACTCACAGCCCTGAAGAGGCTTATGCGAAGTCATGACGACTTGCGTGGATGTTCAACTCATAGCCCTGATGAGGCTTTTGCGATATACGCTAAGTCATGGAGGCTTGAGCGTCGTATTACGAACTGCGACCCTGAGTGGTCTATGCATTTACTTGAGTTGAATAGATAGGTGTTTGCCTACTTACCAGACCATCAGTGGTTCTGACCCCGTTTTATGGGGATTTCAGGTGTTGAACCTGCGTGGCGATATGCGGAGCAAGGCGGCATCGAGTTCCAGGGTTTCTCTAGACAGAGTTGTACTGCTTCCTTTTATTGAACCTACACTGCTTTCCTAAGCAGTAGTGTTGTAATAAACATATGTTTTCGATAAAATGGAACACTTTGGTGGTCAATGAGTTGCTTGGCCACATACCTGCAACGTGCTCGGAGTTTTCTAAAACCGACGACTCATTATCGTCTTATTCCGCTGCTAAAAGCTTTCTAAATTCCGCTGCAAAGAAAAAAGAAATTCATGAAAATTTTAACTTAGCTTTGTTTTGGAAATCCGGGGCGTTACACTCAGGTTTGTACCCTTATCCTGATTGGGCGAAAAATGAAATACCTCATCAAAGGAGGCTCAGGTTTGTACCCTTATCCTGATTGGGCGATGAAAATGAAATACCTCATCAAAGGAGGCTCAGGTTTGTACCCTTATCCTGATTGGGCGGAAAATAAAATACCTCATCAAAGGAGGCTCAGGTTTGTACCCTTATCCTGATTGGGCGGAAAATGAAATACCTCATCAAAGGAGGCTGAAGTTTGTACCCTTATCCTGATTGGGCAGAAAATGAAATACCTCATCAAAGGAGGCTCAGGTTTGTACCCTTATCCTGATTGGGCGGAAAATGAAATACCTCATCAAAGGAGGCTCAGGTTTGTACCCTTAACCTGATTGGGAAACGAAATACCTCATCAAAATGAGGCTCAGGTTTAACCCTTAACCTGACCGGAAAATGAAATATCTCATCGAAATGAGACTCAGGTTTGTACCCTTAACCTGACCGAGAAATGAAATACCTCCTCAAAAGGAGGCTCAGGTTTGTACCCTTATCCTGATTGGGCAGAAAATGAAATACCTCATCAAAGGAGGCTCAGGTTTGTACCCTTATCCTGATTGGGCAGAAAATGAAATACCTCATCAAAGGAGGCTCAGGTTTGTACCCTTATCCTGATTGGGCAAAAAATGAAATACCTCATCAAAGGAGGCTCAGGTTTGTACCCTTATCCTGATTGGGCAGAAAATGAAATACCTCATCAAAGGAGGCTCAGGTTTGTACCCTTATCCTGATTGGGCGATGAAAATGAAATACCTCATCAAAGGAGGCTCAGGTTTGTACCCTTATCCTGATTGGGCGGAAAATGAAATACCTCATCAAAGGAGGCTCAGGTTTGTACCCTTATCCTGATTGGGCAGAAAATGAAATACCTCATCAAAGGAGGCTCAGGTTTGTACCCTTATCCTGATTGGGCGGAAAATGAAATACCTCATCAAAGGAGGCTCAGGTTTGTACCCTTATCCTGATTGGGCAGAAAATGAAATACCTCATCAAAGGAGGCTCAGGTTTGTACCCTTATCCTGATTGGGCAAAAAATGAAATACCTCATCAAAGGAGGCTCAGGTTTATACCCTTATCCTGATTGGGCGACGAAATCAAGTCCTTAAGAAGGATTTAAAATTGGTGTCAGGATGTATCAAAAACGAACATCAAGCTCTCACTTCACGTCAGGATAGCTAGAAAAAATTGTCAAAATGTTGGAAATTTTGTTGTTGATTCAAAGTTTTTGAAAATGATGCACATTGTTGCAAAGATATTCCTTCTTTTCTACCTGAAGCATTACCTCCAAACGAGATTCACTTCGTAGAATCAAGATTTAGCATCCAAATTTCTTGCGATTGACCTTCTTCAAGGAGGTTATCAATTTCCTTGATATGATCAAGAAAGAGAATTTGATATTATGAAAGCAACTGATGAAAGAATATTGATAATAGAATTGAACAAATTTAAAGAAATTCTTGGCAAATTTTGGCAGTTTGATATCCTGGGAGTTTCTATCATGATAATCTTTCTGCACTCTTTTGGCTCTCTTGGGTTTTTGCTACATTCTCCTTCATTTTGGAGATGTTCTGACTTTTTCTCTCTTTCTTTTTCCTCTCTTGCTCTCTTTTGGGAAGGGTACGTCACAAACTCCTTCAACTTGGAGATGTTTCGATCCTTCTTTGACGATATTGGTTTCTTGGCTGGAGATTTTTTTTTTTGAAGGATAGCTGAAATTAAATATTTTTTAGGGATTGTCGGTAGGTTCATCGCATCTGCCTTCATCTCGACAGTGCTTTGGACTTTCCATGGAAGAATCCGTCACAAACTCCGTCATCTTGGAGATGTTTCGAATCTTCTTTGGCCCCGGAGGTCTACTCGCTTACTTCGCCTTCATCTTGACGACAAGTGAGAGATCTCTTTTGCGGATATTTAATTGCAGCTTAGGTGATTTTAAGGAGACAGGGCTGGGATGAATTCTCTCTTTTTCTAGCACTCAGGATATTTCCACTGCCTCATTTTCACAAGAATGGTCTTTAAAATGTGTCATTGACTGCGATCAATATCAATCATCTATGGCTTTGCAAAAACATTGAATCTTCTTTTCTGACCATATCGAGGATTTATCCTTCATCCTTTTGGTTGGCCAATAGAAAGAATTTGGATTTTTGAATCCTTCTTCTCAAAAGCTTTGCCTTTTTGGAAGTAATACTGAAGGTAAACTGAGGTAAAAATTTGTGCAAAAAAGTTCTGAAATCAACAAATAATTTGATTGACAAATTGACAAAGTTTTCTTGAAATCCTAGGTGAAAAAAGAGCATTTGAAGTCCAGTTTAATGCACCCGTGACAAAAATTATCCTCTCCTTTCCCCAAAGGAGGTGACTATCAGTTTACTGGGAACAATATCAGTTCAATTGAGAACGACCATCGGTTCATTGAGAACAATATCGGTTCAATTAAGAACGACCGTCGGTTCACTGGGAACAATATCAATTCAATTAAGAATGACCATCGCTGGGAATAATATTAGTTTAATGAAGAACGACCATCGGTTCATTTGGAACACTATCAGTTCAATGAAGAACGACTATTAGTTCACTGGGAACACTATCAGTTCGAGGAAGAACAACTATCAGTTCGCTTGGAATATTATCAGTTCAATGAAGAACGACTATCAGTTCGCTTCGAACACTATCAGTTCGATGAAGAACGACTATCAGTTCACTTGGAACACTATCAATTCAATGAAAAATGACTATCAGTTCGCTTGGAATACTATCAGTTCAATGAAGAACGACTATCAGTTCGCTTGGAACACTATCAGTTCAATGAAGAACGACTATCAGTTTGCTTGGAATATTATCAGTTCAATGAAGAACGACTATCAGTTCGCTTGGAACACTATCAGTTCGCTTGGAACACTATCAATTCAATGAAAAACGACTATCAGTTCGCTTGGAACACTATCAGTTCAATGAAGAACGACTATCAGTTCGCTTGGAACACTATCAGTTCAATGAAAAACGACTATCAGTTTGCTTGGAATATTATCAGTTCAATGAAGAACGACTATCAGTTCGCTTGGAACACTATCAGTTCGATGAAGAACGACTATCAGTTCGCTTGGAACACTATCAATTCAATGAAAAACGACTATCAGTTCGCTTGGAACACTATCAGTTCAATGAAGAACGACTATCAGTTCGCTTGAAACACTATCAGTTCAATGAAGAACGACTATCAGTTCGCTTGGAACACTATCAGTTCAATGAAGAACGACTATCAGTTTGCTTGGAATATTATCAGTTCAATGAAGAACGACTATCAGTTCACTCGGAACACTATCAGTTCAATGAAGAACGGGGACTATTATATAGACTTGGATTGCTTCTATGAACGGTTTCAGGATTATCCCCTTATCCTGAACGGGGATAGAAATTGGATGACTTGGCGGTCGAAATTGAGAATTTTGGTAATTTGAAAATTGGAAATTGGATGACCCAGAGGTCGAAATTGAAGAATTATGGAAAATGATTCAGGTTTATCCCTTAATCTGAAGGGGAATTGATGTAAATTTAATGCAAATGAATATGATTAAATGCAAATTGATGCAAATGAATGCAGAATTAATGCAAATGAGTGCATATATATGCAAAATGAGAGATTGGTTTATCCTGCCTGCATACAGGATGTTTTGAGGTAAAGATAAATTTTCAAAAAAAAAAAAAATGCCCCAGTGTGACTGGGGAGGAAAATTTTGAATAAAAAAAAATAATTGACCAGCTTCTTCACTAATATACGTCCTCAAAATCATTCCTCACAAGAGACATTTTGAAAAGGAAGAAGAAGCAAATAAGATGGCGCCAAGCTATTGAAAAATTCAATGACTTTATTGATGCTTTAAAATCAAGGAAGGAGAATGGGATTACATTATTCTTTTTGAAAAAGCAAGATGAAAAATGGGAAATTGTTGGCATTGTCATCTTCTGGAATGATTGTGGAAAAAGCTTAGTCAGGATGACTAGTCATTTTTTCCATCTTCAACGAGGAGCTTCTTGTCAATGCAGTCTTGAACAATGTTCTTAAGGACGAAGCAGTTTTCTGTATCATGCCCTACTGCTCGATGAAATTTACAAAACTGTTCTTTGAATCTGCCCATAATTGCTGGAGGATCACTGGCTTTAGGCAACCGAACAAGGTCTTTCTCAAGCATATACTCGAGTATACTCTCGAGTGTCTGATCCAGAGGGGTGAATTCTCGATCAGTTCTCCAGTCCTTGCGCTTTGATTTTTCCTGATCTTTCTTTTGATGTTGAGGGCTGGATTGGAGAGGTTTATTACAGTTGATGTCCTTCCCTTTTTGCCTTTTGATTCTCTCCAAACTGTTGCCATGATCATTCTTGTTACCTTTGCTATTATTGAAAGATTTGGCCGCAAAAGTGAAGTGAGCCTTCTTTTTGGCATCTTGACTGTTTCTTGCAATGGTAAGGCCTTCATAGACTCCATTCTCTATTCCCATTTCGAGCCATTCAGCTCGTTCAATGAGTTCAACGAAAGACTTGGAGGGTGAGGTAGAGATTAATCCTCTCAGAGGTTGCGAAAAATTGTTGAGGATCAAGGATAAAGCATGCCTTTCTGATATAGGATCCCTCATTTTGTTGCAGGTCTCTCTCCATCTGCGAATGAAGTCTCTTGCCTTTTCATTTTCATTCTGCCTTAGATTGCAGAGATGGCTCAATGTTGGGAGCGCTTCAGTATTGAACAGAAATCGCTCAATGAATAGGTTGACCACCTTATCGAATTCTCGCAGCTCGATTGGATTGATATGCTCAGAGTACCACTTGGCGGCAGTGCCTTCTAGGCTACGAGGAAAACAGAGAAATTGGGCCCTATTGTCTGTCTTGAATTTGGAGCATTCAGCGAAGAACATGGCGAGATGGGCTTTGGGATAACTAGAACCATCGAACTTGATAAACTTGCGGGGCAAATTTTCCAGTTCTTCGTCTCCTTCTAATCCATCATAAAAATCCTCACTAGTGAAGGCTTTCTTGCCCTTGTCACGAGCTTGCAGGTCTTTAACAACTTTGGCCATTTCTTTGAACTGTGACTGCAGGGGCTCTTCTGCAACTTGATTCTTTGATTTGCGACTCCTCCTTTGTTTTAGGCCCTGTTTCTGAAATGCCGGAGGCACCTCATATTCTTCATCGGTGTCTTCCTCTGATTCTGATTCTGATTCATCTGAAATTTCCTCTGACTGAATTTGCTTCTTGGAGTTCTTCTTATCCTTGTGTCCATGGAACTTCTCTCTGAATGGGTTCTCCTCTGCACTGGTCCCAGCCTGTTCACTCATCATTTTGGTCATCATTTTCTGGAACATGGCATACATCTGTGGGTCTATGCCATCATCCTCTTGCTGTTGATCTTGATTCACGGGATGATCCATTTCTCCTTCTAAGGCTGAGGAGTGCTGTGATGATGTGGTTCTTTTTCCTGACCTTGTTCGAACCATCAAGTGTTGTGGATGCTCTCTGCAGGATGAAGTCTTGATTAGACTCTGAGGAAATTTTGGATTGGAAAAAAAAATGATTATTGATGATGTGGTAGACAATTGGAAGAATATTCCATTACTAGGGATGGAGTCGCCGCTGAAATCATGACAATTGTGTTGTCATTCTTTGTAAGAGAAATAAATAATAGAAAATGTGCCTTGTTACCTAGGCGAGGTCGTCAACCACGAGGAAAACACCATTTTGAAGGGGAGAGATATCTTTTGGAAAACACTCCACAAATGGATTTAGAATAAGGAGAAGGCAAGTGGGTAAACAATTTCCACTGCAGTAATCAAGATATGCACGAGGAAAATAAGATGGAGAATTTGGCAAATAGACAAAATGATTGAAATCTAAGGAAAGAAAACATATGATTTTGAAAAATTGTAGGCAGGATAAAAAAATGCAGCTGGAAATTCGAGATCCAGTAGAACGGAAGAAGGAAAAATCACCTGGAGTTTTGAAAGAAATTGGATATTTGGGAAAATCTTCCAGGGTTTGAGGAAATAAAAGGAAAAGATAAAAATATGGGTATTTGAAAATATTTTAGGAAAAATATAGGAAAATAGAGGTAATATAAGAACAATCACATCTTGCACAAACATTTATGCACATACAGCACTCCCTAAAAGGCTGACTCTAAATGCTTCAATTTTGAAAGAGCTTTAGGACTCTAATCCTGACTCTAGGCTCAGATCAACTGTGTCCAATCATGCTATGCCGATATACTCGAGCCGAGGCTCGATGTACGTGGCATAAAACTCATCTCCGGGTCTAGGCTTGTGTTTTTCCAACATCCTTGAGCGTCTGCCGATATACGTTGGACTATGGCCCTTGGTACGTAGCAGGGGGGCGTTAGCCCAAATAAGTGGCCCAGTTGTGAGGCTTTGTCCCGAACTATGGTTCTGGAAGAGAGCCCAGCAACGTGAAGACCGGGTAGACATAGGTGGGGTGGTTTTTGAAATATGACCACATGCAGGCAAACAGAGGGCTCTAAGTCCTAAAGAGATAGAATTTTGAAAACTTTTGAAGAAGCAAACATTGTTTTCATACCAGTCCTAGATTGAGGAGTGTTGTATTTCAGACCTAAGTCTATGTGAGCATGCATAATTCTCCTCAATATGGTCCTACCAAACCATGCCTAGTCTACATGCAATCCATGTCAGCTGGGTTCAAGTCTAGGCTCCTAGGTTCACATGATATCAGGAATTAAAGCTGACATTCCATAGAACATAATTTTGACAATTGGGCTAAGTTAAAGCACATAATTGATCAGGCGAAGACAGGTCCCATCTCAGTCGCCAAACCTGTTATCATCGCAAAATTTTTCCCCTCCCTTGCGAGAGAGAAACGAATTTCGCGAGTCAATCTCGATCAAAGTTTTGAAAATGATTTTGAAAATTTACTCGCCTCCGTTTTGAAAATTTGCGGGAAAATTCCGTGGAATGGGATCCGCCTGTCGGTACAAGGTTCAACCGTTCCTGGCGCCTTTACCAGGGGTAATTGAACCAAGGATCAATTACGTGCTTTAATTTGACTCAAATAGCTAAATTATGCTCTATTTTTAAAAAATGCAAGTTTGAGAAACTATGATGTTTGCTTTGGAAAATTGAAATGCATTTGGAAAATGATTGGAAAAGTGCTTGAAATTGGAGTTTTTGGGAAAATCATTGAATTTCATTGGAAATCAGAAATTTGCATTGAAAAGTGATTTCTCAGGAAAACTTGAAAATCTGAGAAAATTGGTTTTGAGATTGGAAACTTAGAATTGCTTTTATAAGAAAATGGATTTGAGAATCTTGAGAAAATCTAAGAAATTTATTGGAAAATGACTTTTGAAATGGAAAATGAATTCTCAGGAAAACTGGAAAATATGAGAAAATCGATTTCTGAAAACTTGGGATTTTGAAATTTAAGAATTTGAAAACATAGTAAAATCTTGATTTGAACTTGGGAAATGCTTTGAAATGTCATTTGAAAACTTAGGATTTTGAGAAAATCAGATCCTCAGAAAGACTTGGAAATTCTTGAGAAAATTGAATTTTCTGAAATTGAAATTGGAAAATGAGTTTGAAAATAATGCAATTTGAATGATATGAATGAATGAATATGAATTTGAAAAGGGAATTTCATTGAGGAATTGGGAAATCCTTTTGAAACTTTGAGAAATGCAGTGCATTTTTGAAGTTAGCCTAAGAGTGTAGGCTGAATGTGGCTGATATAAAGATCATAAATCTTGGTTTTCTTCGTATTCTGACTATGGCCATAAATACGAATCCCACCGAGTTTATAAACTCCATAAGAGCTTGTGCACGTGCCATTCGTGTAAACCATAGTGAATTTGAAATAATGTGCATGAATCATACATCACATATTGAAATTTGCATAAATTAAACTATATGCAATGCAACCCTATTCTAAGCAGAAAAGTAACTCTTATTCCAAATTATTACATTTGAGGTTACATTGAATTGAAATAAAAAATAAAAGCTAAGTCTTCTTCTTGAATGTTCCTGCAAAACTAGAAAACAAAGTTAGCACAAAAATGTAGGTTTTTCTGAATTTATCTAAAAATATGGAAAATTATCGGATATTATTCAGATATAAACCCAGAATCATACCCCCTTTGATATAAACATGAAAAATAATGAATAAATTTTGAAAATAAACTTGAAAATTCGAAATTGGGGTCAAAATGACCAAAATACCCCTGATGACCTTGAAATCAGGGTTTTATGAAAGATTTTTTTTGTAAATTTTGGAATTTTGAAAATCAAATGAAATAAATCAAACATAATATGATAAAATATGATGATATGCATGAAATTTTGGAGAATTAGAAATTGAAATTTCGAAATTTAGGTCAAAATGACCAAAATACCCCTGATAACAAGACTATGGCCTTGAAACCAGGGTTTTCTGAAATAAATTTTGCAAAATTGAAAAATATGAAATACAAATGAGATTAAAATTAACCCTAATATGATTCTACATGCTCATGTACATGATAAAAATCCTAAAATGGCGAAAATATCATAAAATATCAAATTTAACTTGATTTTCGCCAGATTTTCGCTTCTGAATTTAAAGATAAACTAACACATGGAGCAAATGAACTTGGAATTAAACCAAATTTGGCATGGACACCTAAAATAACCCTAGAAACATAATGGAGCTCTAAAATCTATTTTTTTGTATTTTTAAATATGGAAATTCAAATAAAAACCCTAAATTTTGTGATTTTTGCCTAAAATGTTGATTCTAAAGGAGATTTAGGATATCAAAATTCCATAAAAATTTCCCAAATTTTATGGGGTGACAGAGGACAGTAAGGCAAGGATTTTTTCCTTTTACACTTTCTGGTTTTGACCTATGGTCGGAGCTGTGCCACTCCGGCAAGTCGGATCGGAATCCGGCGACTCTAGGATTTAGGGGAAACAGACAGGTTTCGGTAGAAAATGTGGGAAAAATGGAAGAAAGATGGTAAAATGTATGAAATTGTGGGAAACTGTCCCTGACAAACATAGAAAGATTTTATATTTTGACACCATTGGGATTCGGGTTATGGTTTGGAAAAGGCTATACTGTTATCAGAGACCTAAATCTCTGAGATTTCTGGATATTGGAATCTGTTAGACTGAAAAAGAAAATCCGGTAAAAATAATGAAACAAATTCACAAATTCTTAAATTTTGGGAAATGACAGGAAATTATGTTAGAAACAACTTTCATGTTTAAAGTTTTTGCATACGGGCTACGGATTGGGAGGACTTGATGCATAAGGGTCTGTCTATACCCTGACAAAAGAAAATCGAGATTTTCTCAAGGGTCTGGGAAATCCGATTTTTTTCAGAGAGTAAAACAAACTGGAAAAACTTAAAAATTTCCAGATCATCAGTAGATTTGATTACAAATCCACTGTGATTTTTTGAGGATGATCCGAATCTTCCACAAGGGTAGTGCCGGAGGTTTTTGTCTACTAAAGATGGATCTGGAATTCCCAGTGAGTTCGAAATCCAAACTCGGTTTTGGATTTATTTAATGGGACTATAAAATTCAAAGGGAATCAAATTTTTGGCAGAAAATTAACAACAAGTAAACCTAATTAACCTAAAATTTTTGAGATTTGTGAATGATAACTCGCACATGAAATAATGATAGTATTATGGCTACAACTTATAGATTCTAAATTAAATACAAACCAAAACCATACAAAATGAACAACATGAATAATGAGACTAGAATAAATGCAATACTTAAATATGAACCTACATGGAATATGAAAATAAAAATAAAAAATAAAAATTGACAGGGATATGATTCCGTTTTGATGTTGGCTCTAAAATGAGAGATTAGATCCAACCGGTGGATGAACCTCTTATTTCACTAGCCTCAATAGACAAGGTGATTATCACATCTACTTGATTTAAAACTAGGAAAGAGACATTCATGTGATTTCGAATCTGACTTTTAACTTGATTCCATGACATTTATACAAAAGGAAATCCAAAGACCCCCAATCCACGGATTCCATGGATGAACATCGTAGGGGCTTTATTAATAGCTAATAGAAATCACAAATCAAGAGAATAGTGGCTCACCTTGAGGAGGAGTCTGCTGCAATGAAAAGGGCTGGCTGGAACAAGGTTGCAAGGAAGGTTGGGCTGCAAGTAGTATCTTGATGGTGCTGGACTGGTGGTGAAGGTAGAAGGCTGCAATTGTTGAAGGAAGTGACTGGATTTGCTTGAAGATTTCCTTTGATGTTGCGAAGCTTGAAGGGGACTGGACTCGGCTGCAATAAGGAAGCTATGATAAAGGCGGTTGTAGATGGCTGGAGGCTCCCTTTGATGCCGCAAAGCTTGAAACTGGTTGGATCCGGAGGAGGCTGAAGGATGTTGCTGGGCTTCAAGGTGGCTGGAAGATGTTATAGTTGTTGGAGGAGACTAAGGATGGCAGCTTGTGAAGGAGAGAGGGAGCTGAGGATAGAGGTCAAGATGCACAGCCGTATGTGCCCTTTTTGTTATAACTTAGGAAAAATAAAACCAAAGACCTAAGTTTCTAATGAAAAAAATGGGTTAATGGGAGATGAAGGTGGCTGTCAAAGTGTGGTTGACGCAGGTGGCTGGAGAAGGGAGGTGCTGTTTGCTGTGGCTACAAGCTGGTGGCTGTTGTGGATCCCTGGTGGAGCTGGCTGCAACAATTTGAAAATCGAAGGTGGTTGCACCCAATGAAAGGCCATACTGTAATGGCTGGTGGAGGTCAGCTGCTACCAAAAACAATGATGGAGCCGGTTGATACTCCAAGGGAGTTGCTGAAGCAAAGGAGTTGGAGGATGCAGATGCTGTGATCGATGGCTGCAATGGTGCTGTGCGTGGAGGCTTCCAGTTGGTGCTGCTGAGGGCTGCAAGGGTGTTGTTTCAATGGCTGGAAGCTGCAGCCAAGGGGTGAGAAAGAGAGAGTTCAAGGGAGAGAGAGAGAGAGAGCGAGAGAGAGAGAGGTGAGTTAAGGGGAAAAAAATGGGCCAGCCGTTCTTTCTTTTTTTTTCTTCTTATGACAACTTAGGTTTTTGATAAAAATCAAAACCTAAGTTTCTAATATTGTCTCATGAAACAGCCTACGTGAATTGGCTGTAGCCATTTGGGTTTTGAAAAAGATGGAAAGGAGGTAAAGAAGAAAGGGGAAAGAAGGAAGGGAAGAAAAACGAAAGAAGAGGGGAGAAAGAAAAGGAAAGAAAGGGAGGAAAAGTAGAGGGAAAGAGGAAGAGAAGGGGCTGGATAGGGTATACGTGAGTGGCTGGGAGAAGAAAGAAAGGAGGAAAGAAAGAAAGAAAGAAAAGAAAGAAAAAAGGAAAGTAAAAAAATAAAAATAAAATAAAAATAAAAAGAAAATGGAGGAAGAAAGAAAGGAAATGGGCTGGATTGAGGGATAGGGTGGTCGACCCCCTTGTGGGTCCCACCTTAGGAAAATAAAATAAATAAATAAATAAATAAATAAAAAAAAAATAAAGAAAAAGGTAAATTTTTTCTTTCTTTTTTTATAAATTAAAACAGAAAATGCAAATGGATGGGCCATCTCAGAGCGGGTCCAAATTCCACTTTTGAAATTCGTTTTGACGATTAAAGGGGTAAAATAGTCTTTTCAGAAACTTTCCAGATGAAACGAGCTATTTTTGGCAGTTTTTGAAACGAGCTCGGATTTTGAAGTTCAATACCTCGTTGCGAAGCAAATCCAATGTAGAATTTAAAAATTTAATTTTGGAAGAAATCCAAATTGTTTTTGTTGAGAAAATGCTTCCAAATCTATTTTCAGACAAAACGAGCTATTTTTGGCAGTTTTTGAAACGAGCTCGGATTTTGAAGTTCAATACCTCGTTGCAAAGGAAATCCAATGTAGAATTTAAAAATATAATTTTGAAAGAAATCCAGATTGTTTTTCTCGAGAAAATATTTCCAAACGAAATGAGCTATTTTTGGCAGTTTTTGAAACGAGCTCAGATTTTGAAGTTCAATAGCTCATTGCAAAGCAAATCCAGTGTAAAACTTGAAAATTTGATTTTGAAAGAAATCCAGATTGTTTTTCTCGAGAAAATGCTTTCAACAAAATGAGTTATTTTTGGCAGTTTTTGAAACGAGCTCAGATTTTGAAGTTCAATAGCTCATTGCGAAGCAAATCCAGTGTAAAATTTGATTTTGAAAGAAATCCAGATTATTTTTCTTGAGAAAATATTTCCTAATTTAGACTCCCAGGGTGAAAATGTCAATTTTGAAACCCGAGGTTTGAAATTGATTTCTGAAAACTTTTAAAACTCAATCTGGATTGAAATTTATAAAGCTGGAGTTCTGGACTTCAAAAATGAAATGAAATGTGATGAAATGCTGAAAAATGATATGAAATAATGAGAAATGACATGAAATGACATGCGAAACGCTAACCCTGAATGAAGAATTTTAGATTTTAAACCCCGATTGGCAGTTGTACTAGTTCAAAAGGTATTAAAATTGATAAAATTTGCAAAATAGCTCAAGAAATGGTTTTCGGGACTCTACTGGGTCAGAGTGACACTGAAAATTGGGGTTCGAGCTGGATTGAACTGAGATGAGCTAGATTGAGCTGGGTTTTAGAGTTTCAGAACTCAAATGAACTGACCAGGCACTGACTCAAGTGACCTTTCCGACTGAATTTTCAAGAAAAGTTGCCATTTTTAGAGAAATGGTACGGAATGATTACTGGAGCGAAGTGAATTACGAACCTGAGCTAGGTTTGAGCTAGAACAAAGGTCAGTGATACTAACATGAACTAAAATCAAAGCTTGAACACTAGCTCAATTGACTGAACTCAACTCAATTTCAGTTGAAAGAGCTAAAATGGACTAAAATGGGCTCCTAGACATTTGAAAATGGGTTTGAACTGAAACTGGAGCACTCGAACTCGTGGTGAGTTCAAGTTAGACTCTGAGGAATATGACTGACTGACTCGAAGACAATTGGCTTGGATTTGAGTGAGAAATAAGCTCATTTCTGAAGAAATGATCCCATCTTGACAGGAATGGTCAGAAATGGAAATGGTCTGTTCATTGTGAGCTCAGATAATCTTGAAATGATTGATATTCTAAATGTTCTGAACTGACCAATGAGCTTGGTTGACTCCGACTGACTGGGGTCTGGGATGACCTAGGGGTAAAATGGTAATTTTCCTAATGAAAGTTGGTAAAATGGTGATTTTCTGAAACTGACTCGGGGTTTGACTCCTACACTAACCTAACAGGGTTGGCACTGCACGAGGAGCGTTGTTTGAGAATGGGTGAGGAAAATTTGGGGTGTTTACAGATCTCCATTTGAACGCTCATTTACGCGCCATATATTTAGTATAAGCAGAAGCCTGTGCTTTATACAGCGACGGCGTAAAGAAATGCATATACTATTGTTCAGGGTGTGTAACTGAATGAAATATTCTATATATATATTTATAGAAAGTAGGAGCCTTGGTGTCATTCAACACGACGGCGTAAGTAAATGCATAATCGGAAGTATAGTAATTGGAAATTGCAGAAAGCAGGGAGCCTTGGCATCATACGACACGACAACAAAGGTAAATTACATAGCCTGTGCGATATAGGACGCGTCGGCAGAATCAACAGATATACACCTAGATCTGCATCCAACGATAGTTACGAGGCGAGCGGGTGAACACCAAAGTGTTCTAAAGGACTCAACCAAGAACTAAAGCGAGATACCATTTTGAAGAATGCATATACTGCACATTCGAACATATATATCTGACAATAGTTACAAGGCAAGCGCGTGAACACCGAAGCATCCTAGAGGGCTCAACCAAGAACTAAAGCAAGATACTACTTCAGAAAGTATATGCTATATACAAACAATCAAATACTTGAGAAAGATGGATTAATGAAGAGAACTTACTTCAATTCGTGGAAGAAACGACTCTGAAACACTTTGAAGCTTCGAACGAGGCTCGACTTCGAAAAGGATCAACTTTGAACTTCCGATGAAAAAGGACTTGGACTTTGACTTTGAACCAAACCAGGTTCAAGTCAAGTGAACTGGGTTCAGACTTAGGTCAGGTAGGTTCAGACCTAGGTCAGGTGGGTTAGGACCAGGTCAGGCAGGCTCAGACCAGGTCAGGCAGGCTCAGGTGGGCTTGGCTAGGTAGGGGAGGTTTGGAAAAAGGAGGAGAGAGAGAAGGCAAAGGGGGGGTTAGCGATTTTTACTAAAGGGGGGGCTCCTCTATTTATAGGGGAGGTTGCTTAGGGGCTAAGCAACCCATTTGACCCTTTTGCCCTTTGGCTTTTTCAGAAATCCAGCTTGATCTTATCCAGAAGGAATATTCCATAGAATATTCCCTAAAAGGTGCTAGAAGGTCCTGGAATATTCTAGAATATTTTCTGAGAAATATTTTTGTGGGTCCCACCAATATTTTCGCGGGTCCCGTAAAAAAGTTGAGTTTTCGGCATTTTTTTTTCCGAAAATTTCTGAGTAGGCCATTATCTTCGTATTGATGTAACTAAGAAAGTTGGCTCGTAGAAATCTTTTGATTTCAATCAGATAGGAAGTTATGACCTCCAGAGTGTTTGAGCATATATTCGTGAAGATACGAATATCCTAAGTATATTTGGACCGCAGGAATCAGTTCGATTCGCTTTACGGTGAAAACACTATTTTTCACTGGAAATGCCTCAAGAATTTATTCAGAGTTTGAACTGAAAAATTGCAGGTCTTACATTTAGGGTTCAAAGTTTGGGGTTTGGGGTTTGGGGTTTGGGGTTTGGGGTTTGGGTTTAAGTTTTGCTTCTATCTAAATTCCAAATGGATCCTACATAAAAATATAAACATAGTAGTTTAGATTGTGTTTGAATTTGATGAGAGGTAAATGGGTCTCATCCCACCAAATCCGTTTGAATATCATATTGCGATTTGCCTATTCGAGTTTTGTCTATGTGCATGATATGTTCGCTTTAACGGACTACCTATCACGATTTACACAATGATTGATAAACCGTTGAAATGATTTGTATGTATAAAGGCTACGTGCTATCGTGATTTGCTTTTACGGGCTATGTCTATGTGAACGATATGTTCTATCGCGATAGGTTTAGGTTTAGTGTTTTAGGCTTTTAGGGTTTAGGGTTTAGGGTTTAGGGTTTAGGTATTAGGTTTTGGGGTTTTAAGTATTTAATGTTTAGGGTTTTAGAATTTGGTGTTTTGGGTTTAGGGTTTCGGGTTCAAGGTATAGGGTTTAGGGTTAAGGGTTAAGGGTTAAGGGTTTTGGGTTTGCGGTTTAGGGTTTAGGAATTTAGGGGTTTATGTTTTAGGGTTTAGGTTTTAGGCTTTAGGATTTAGGGTTTAGGATTTAGGGTTTTAGGGGTTTAGGCTTTAGGGTTTTGGGTTTACGGTTTAGGGTTTACGCCGTTCCCCCGCAACGGCGCCAAAAATTTGATGTCTTCTTTATAATCGTTGTAATTTTGAAAAGATTTTTATATGTAAAACATGTGAAAACCAGACATCAAATTATAAAAATCGGTTCTCACTAGTGGATGAGACCGGGTCGAACTCAAGGAACGAGAATATTTCGTATTGAAGCAAACAAATCTAAACTATTCTTTATTGCCGTATTATGAAATGTAAAATGTACGGGAAAAGTAAAAACAACTAACTATTACAACAAATGAATACCCTTCGCAGAGGGCGTAAAAAGCGATATTTACAAACCTAGAATTAAATTCCTAAATTCTAAAATAGAAGTAAAAACAATCTTCTATCTTTATGTACTTCGTGTCATAGATGCGCTTTAGCTCCACTCCTGTGCAATCCTGCACAAATCAAAAGAACACGAGCAGTACACGAGATAGAAGTAAAAACTAGATAAAAAGAACACAAGCAGTACTTCAAATTAAAATGATTACTAACTACTAATTGACTAATTAATCTAATGACAAAGTAATTAACAATGCTAATTATTAGATTTGACTAACACTAACTAATGATTTAACTAATTACTAATTATTAATGCACTAACAACTAACAATTGGTAGATTAAGCTAAACAATGATAAACTAATGAACTAATCAATTTAGCTATACAAGTTAATGAACTAATACTCTTTTAAACAAAGCATCAACAATTAAAACTCAGCAAATCTCAGTAAAATAACAAAGCTCAAATCTGATCTAACTCTTAATGAAAACTTTGCAATGAAACTCATTAGGAATTAACAGTGAATTTTAGGAAAAATAAACAGTGAAACTTAGCATTTCATTGGATCTTATCAGTACAAGACTATTCCCAATACAAAGTGATTCAATTCAATGTAACCACACAACAAAGGATTCAATGAAAGTATTCAAAACATGCAGCAAATCCGATCATATCAGTATTCAATGGAGTTGAAAAACATTCTGGGGTTCAAGCAGCAACACATGACTCAACTAACAGCCATTCTCTACCAAAAGTTCAAAGCAGCAACACATCCTCCTTTGGAAACAACAATGATGTCAAAGATCTTCACGATAAATGTGAAGTTTCCAGCTTAAACAGGAGATTCCGGCCAACTATCTACGCAGACCCAAAGAATTCAAATTTCACGGCATATCATGATAGAGGATTCACAAAGTCACAACTTATGCAAGGGATTCCGGAAGGAGGACAGCAGAAGAGGGATCCACCGGAAGAGGCACTGGTGGTTTCGGCAGATCTGGAATTTCACCTGATCACAGCTGATGCATCCATTTGTTTTACAGCAAATCGATCAATCAGGATGATCAATTTCTTTCAGTCTTGCAGATCTTAAATTTCATGACAGGCTGAAGATGATTTTCCGGCGACAATAAGAAATTCTGGCAATGTCATCTGGCTAATCTACCAGAAGAAACACGGGAGTCCAACTATATCCAAGGGATTCCGGCAGATCCTATTCCAATAGAGGCAACCAGTCTGACTCTCTCCTTTCCCAAAATGAGACTCACGGCAGATTTGCTGATCGGAGATCTGAATTAGGATTTTCGGCTAAGGCCTCCAATCCCAGTTGTAATTTAAAATAAAAAAACAGATAGCAGAGGGATTCAGGCATACTGGAATTGATCGAGACTTCCGATCGATTCAAAAATCAGATCCAATTAACTTTGAAAACAATAATCGCTGGGGGCAGTAGATAGTTCTATCGGATTGCTTTCATTTCATTGCTGGAAACAATAAACATTTCAATATGAACTGTAAAGCAGGTTTGATCGATCTAGACCTCTGATTGATCAGACTCAGATAGTCGATCCATCTGATCTAGATATTCAACCACCCGACATCAATTAATAGTTGATCAGATGATCAACTATTCTTTTCCAAAACCGTTAGATGATCAAATTCCAAATATTAACCTCTGCTAATGTTAATGCTGAGGCTGAGGCTTTTGCAAAAACCGAATTGCTGCTACTACTACTTTGCAGAAACGATGCTAGATCCTAAAGTACTTACTCAACTGTAATGAAAACTAGTTACTACAGAAATTGAAAGATGAAAAGAAAACACATGAATGCTATGTAATGTATGCTACAGGAAAACAAGATGCAATGCATAAAGAAAATGATCTAAACACTACGTGATATCAAAAAAAAGGAAAGAATAAGGAACAAAGAAGAGAAGAGGGAAGAAGGAGAGAGGAAGAGAGGACTTACAATTTTGGTTGAGAAAAGAGGTTGGAATCCTCTCTCTTGCTTCAGCCATTGCCGGAATTCTCCACAGGAAAGAGGATGAGAAAAAGAAGGAAAAAGAGGGAGAGGGAGAAGAAAAGGCAAGAAAAGGTGGAGAGGAAGGGGAAGAAGAGAAGGCTTGGGCAAGAAAGAGAAGACAATTTGAAATTCCCCCTACGTATCATATTTATAATTTTGAAGTTTTGTCCATAAGTCCATCTTCTTTTTAAAATTGTATTTCAACTCTCTTCAAAAAGTTATTTGCAAAATAACTCAAAATGACTATGTTTTAGAAATTGTAAAACTAAGTCTATTTTAACTCTAATTTTTTTATGATTTTCAAAAACTAAACTACTACAATTATGTCAAACACTAAAATATGCATTAAAATGTAAAATAACACTATTTTTCATGCATTTTCTATTCTTATATTATTTTAGCACATTTACTCGAAACTAACATAAAATTGGGTTTTTAAATCATTTTCTCATGAAATCATACATATTTTTATATGAAATATCCCTAAAATATATGCATGATCAAATACCCCCATGCTTATTTTTTGCTAGTCCTCGAGCAAACTGGACAAAATACACGAAATCAAAACTATCAACTAACTCACTTTCGTAGGAATCACGGTTGCATTTAGCTCATGCAACAAGCCCTTTCAACCCCTGGGTTACCCTAGTGGACGAGTAAGGTCTCGTGAGGGTTTGCAGTGATGCTACCCACAAACATCTCTATCATGTATGCATAATATTACACATCCTCATAAGCAGTAGATAATCAAAGACTTTATTTTCACAAATATTTCCTGTTATTTCAAAATCACAATATAATTAGAGTCCTTTATATACCACCATAGAAAAAAAAATTCTTTCACTTTTCTAAATATCACAATTATTTATGTTTTATTCTTAGAAAATCCAATAAAAACATATTATTATTTACTTATCCTCACTCATATGTTTTCTGCACAGGTTTTCTCAATCACACTTCTTCTAAGCACTGAACTTTTTTTTTTCTCTTTTTTTTTAAGCTCTTTTCTTTCTTTCTTTTTTTTTCTTTTTTTTTTCTTTTCACACTTTTTCTTTTTGCGCATTCATTCTTCTCTTATAGCTTGCGTGTGGTCTGCTTTTATGCCTTGTGCAATGTCAATATCTTCTATACTTTTTCAATGCATACCAAGAAGATATCAACTAAGACATAAAAGTGACTTCCTTCATTCACCTTTGCAACGTGAGAGTCAAACATTTCAACTTGTATCTGTTCTCAGCTACTTAGGATCACAAAGTTTTTCACTCTCCTTTTCGAAATGGAATTAAAAGTTTCAACTTACATCTAAATCCCATTTACTAGGGATTGTGGAATTATCCAAACAACCTAATGCATGCTCTTTTTTTTCACTTTTGGAGCTCATTTTTACGCTTTTGTTCATTTGCTTAGTTTTTCAAAAATAAAACTGTGCATATTCATATTTATGATTCAAAATAAACTCTAACATGCATTTATCATCATTTCTTCAAAATCCACATAAACAAACATAATTTTTAGATCCATGTTAGAAAAATTTTTCTTAGGGCTTAAAAATCCTTTAAAAACATCAGATTTGAAATAACATTCATATAAGTTCAAACTTTTTCTTTAAAAATCTAATTTTCATGAGAGATGTGTAAACATGTGCAAGAACGTAAACAGAAATATCCAAGGTGTGCAAACTACACCCTCCCCCATGCTTGAATGACATTGTCCCAGTGGCACTCTCCCATGCTTATATGAAACTAAGTGAATGCACATGAGAGAAAATAATTAAGGGAAAAGAGTAGAATAACCTAACATGAATTAAAAATGCATGTTCTATGAATGTAATGAATGCAATGTATACATGACAAAACATGAAATTCATAGAAGAATGTAATACTGTATAAAATATGGGTTGCCTCCCATAAAGCGCTAAGTTTCACGTCCCCAGCCAGACGGATCCCTGAAAAAAAACCTTCATCGTCCATGAGATCAATGGACATGAAGTCAGACTCAATCGGGCTCTCTATAAAAATAGTGTCATCTGTGACACTGCGCACTATGTTCCCATTCTGTCTACCTCTAAATGGCTCGAAGTGCCCGATCCAATTCAAATCACCTATTTGATTCTCAAGTAATTCTAGATGATCCTCTTCTAGTGATTCCTTATCCTCCTCTTGAGGTGGATCACTCAATAACCAAGCATATTCTGCTTCTACGAGGTCTTGAATGACATCAACCTCGAAAGAAGCCTCCTCAACAGCAGGCCCCATAGCAGCACGAAAAATGTTCAGCCACATCTTCCTATTTCTGAATGACATATCCATCGCACCAGTGCGGCAATTAATGCACGTGTTGGTGGTAGCTAGGAAGGAGCGACCGAGAATAATAGGGGTCTATTGTGGGCTATCAACTCCCTCCATATCTAATATCATGAAGTCGACAGGGAAATAACAATCCTCCACCTTGACTAAAACATCTTCAAGTATCCCTCTTGGGACCTTAATCGATCTATCTACAAGCTGAAGAGTCATAGGTGTAGGTTTCATCTCTTTCAATCCAAATTGGTCATAAAAGAAACCCGACAAGATATTAACACTTGCCCCAAGGTCGAGCAATGCACGCCCAACAGTGATGTTTCCTATGACACATGAGATGATAGAAGTCCTTGGGTCCTTGAGCTTAGATGGGGTTTGGTGTTGTAACACTGCGCTTACCTGCCCAGTCAAATAAATCTTTTTCTGCACATGGGACCTTGACTTCCTTTTCTGCGTACAAAGCTCTTTGAGGAACTTTGCATATGTAGGGACTTGCTGGATAGCATCTAGTAAGGGGAGGTTTATCTGAACGTGCTTGAATATCTCAAGCATCTCTTGCATGTTTACTCTGGACTTACCTAGTGCTCTCGGTCTCTCTAACGCCTTAGGAAAGGGAGCTTTGGGAATGTAGGATGGTGAAGGCTCAGATGGAAGAACCCTCTCGCTTTCCTGAGGTAAATCATTAGGGACAGGCTGCTTCTCACTTATTTTCTCTCTTTCATTTGCAACCTCCCTCGCTTGGTACTGCTTCCCACTCCTAAGGGTTACTACTTGAGCCTGCTCTTGATGTGTATCTGTCAGATGCAAGCAACGCATGGGTTCCTTTCCCTTAGGGTTGACAATAGGCTGGCTAGGCAGTGTCCCCTCACTTCGCCTGCTAAGTGCCTCAGCTAGCTGCCCCATTTGGGTCTCTAATTTTGCAAAAGACTGGGTATGTTAGCTCAAAGCTTGCAAAATCTTATCCTCAAAGGACTGATTATGCAAAGGCTCATGAGACTGGGGATAAGTATAAATAGGTTGGGCTGGGGGATTACTGGATCTCTGAAATCCAGACGCATAACCGTCTTGACTGGGTTGACTCTGGGAAGGGTTAGGGGGTTGGATCTGTGAGTTGCGACATGAGAAATTGGGATGGTTTCGCCAGCCCAAGTTATAAGTGTTGGAAAATGGATTGGGTGCGGGCCTAGCAAAGTTTTGAGCCATCTGAGCTTGCTCTTAGACAAATTCAGGGTACTGTGACGCAATTGGGCACTGGAAGACATGGTGTGCAGGACTCGCACACAATGCACACACCTGTATGGCAGGAGAGGGACCCAACAACAACTGATCTAATTTCTGGGATAGTTGGTCTACCTTGTTGCTCAACGAAAGGTTCATCCCTAACTCGAAAATGCCTGCCTTCTTAATGCTATCCTGTGCAGGTGCAGCCCTATCGAACCGTGAGGTTGTCGCATGGTGCATCGAATTCTCGCTCAATGTCTCAAAAAGCGACCACGCTTCATCCTCACTTTTGAGCATAAATGTTCCCCCACACGTGATATCCACCATTTGACGGTTCTTTTCAGTAAGACCGTCATAGAAATATTGCACCAGTTGCCAGCGAGGCACCTGGTGATGGGGACACTTGCGGAGAAGATCTTTCAATCTCTCCTAGGACTCATGAAACTGTTCTCCCTAAATTTGAGAAAAACTAGTTATAGCTTTACGAAACTGGTTCGTCTTACCAATTGGGAAATATTTTTTTAAAAATTCTCTTTGCATATGTTCTCATGTGGTAATTCGAATAGTGTCTAACACCTTCAGCCAGTGTTTGGCTTTATCCTTCAGAGAGAAGGGAAACAAGGTCAACCTCATACCATCGTCTCCAAACATGATGTATGCTTGGGAATTCAGGCATGTGCTATGAGGTTTTGGGAAAATGCAGCTTGGGAAAACATGATGTATGCTTGGAAAATATTTGGAGTTGAAAAGATACTCTCAGGAAAAAGATGAAAGTCAATTCCTCAGGAAAACTTATGTGAAAAAGGGTTTTTGAAGTCACGGGAAAGTTGATGAAGTTGTGGGAAAATCATGAATGGTTGAAAATCCTGGGAAAATGGAATTGATTCTTGAGAAAAGGGTGAACCTTTGAAAAGGGAAACACTTCTTAGGAAAACTTGGACTTTGAGAGTTTTTTTTTAGGAAAATGATGGAAATTCATTGGAAATCCCTTGTGGAAAAGGAAAATTGAAACTTGGGAAGTTGAAAACCTGAGAATCTTAACCTTGAAATACTTGGAAATCGATTTTGATCTTAGGGGAAGATTGGAAAATTCTTTTTGAAAATCTTAAGAAAATAACATTTTCCAAGGAAAACTGTGAAAAACTTGACTTGGGAAAACCGATTTTGGAAAATCCATAGAGTTTCTTGAGAAATCGATCTCTTGAGAATGAAGTTTTCTTGAGAAAATGATTTCATG
The DNA here is from genome assembly GCF_984573655.1 of Nuphar pumila. Classification (NCBI taxonomy): domain Eukaryota; kingdom Viridiplantae; phylum Streptophyta; class Magnoliopsida; order Nymphaeales; family Nymphaeaceae; genus Nuphar; species Nuphar pumila. Next base: position 62,999,284 of record NC_143256.1, read on the forward strand.
ATGCAAATGACATGAGTGAATGAATGCCCTTTGAAAAGATTTTCTGAGGAATTGGTTGGAAAATGTGCATTAAGTCCAAATAAATCCTTCACATATTCTGACTGTGGCCATGAATATGTTCAGAACTTAGTGGATTTGATGCACATGATTTTGAAAACTTTGGAAACATGATGTGCATTTTAAGATAGCCTAAGAGTGTAGGCTCTATGTGACTAGTAGAAAGATGATGGATCTGGGTCTCGTCCATATTCCGACTAGGGCCGTAAATATGGATCCCACCGAGTCCATCAACTCCCTAAGAGTTAGTGCACGTGCCATTCGTGAACATCCATAGTGCTTTTGAAATAAGATGTATGCATCACATAAGCAGGATATTTGCATAAATTCAAACTATATGATATGCATCCTAGTCTAAGCAGGAAATTAACTCTCTTATTCCAAAATTTACATTATTACATCACTAAATAAAGGAAGTAAAAGAAATTTGCAGACTTCAGCTCCTTCTTTTGATTGTTCCTGCCAAACTTGAAATAGGGTTAGCTCAACTATGTGGGTTTTTCCAAGATTTTCCAATAATATTATGAAATTATTGGATTTAATTGGATATAAACCCTATTCTCATGCGTCCTTGATATTTGAAATGATGTAAATGCAGGAAATTCAGTAGAAAATAGTTTGAAATTCGGAATGGTGGTCAAAATGACCAAAATACCCCTAATTATAAAGTTATACCTTTAAAATCAGGTTTTTTTGAAGGAAAACTTGGTAAAATTGAGATTTTGGAGTTCAAATTGAATCAAATGATGATGAAATGCAGTATGACATGATGCTAAACACATTAGGACTGTAAAATCAGAATTTGGCATTTTGCAATTTATCCAAAATAACGAATTTCGCTTGTTTTTCACTTGGATCCGGGTCCTGCGGGACCCTGTTTTGGTATTATGGCTAATCCGAACCTCAAATGGATTCCAAATTGCTCCAAATTCGGTATGAAGCATCTACTTACTCTGATAAACAACCTAGAATGCTAAAAAACACAAAATGATATGATTTAAATGCTAAAATTCAAAGAAAGTCCTAAAATGGTGGATTTTGCCTATGGATCCGAACCAAATGCAATGCCTACTATGATAATGCAAGATTTACACCATCGAAACTTCTGATATTTTTCATACTGCTGAAAGACCCAAAATGGAACATTTTTGGTTTTTACAGCCTCGGGATTTGAGCCATGGTGAGTTCGGCAACAGGGATTTAGTTCTGACAGAGGTAAAAATCATCCTTATCTGATGTAAAATGCTAACAAAATATAAAACAGCCATGGAAATTTATGAAATTACTCATAGCTACTCACGATACCTACATGAACAACTTTCATGTTTATGACTTTGGCATTTGATCAACAGAAACACAGATAAAAATGTAACTATTTCTGCCAAAATCAACAGAACAGACAAATGTAGCAAAACAGGAGACTGACAAGAAAAATCCGAAGCAGGGGTCAACACTGTTCTAAAAATCATAGGCTTTCAGATGAAAACATAGGACATCTCGGACACAACTTTCACTTTTTACGGTTTTGGATTTGGAGCAACATACAAAGAGAAACCATAGCCCTAAGTCGATCCAAGATCTCAGAGGCCCAAATTATGCTCTGACACGTGTCCCAAACTCGCGGATTTTTGTCAGACACTAAACAAAAACAGAAAAATCTGAGAAACTCATATTAAAAACTAGACATTCTCCCGAGTTCAGAACATCTTTCGGATTGAAAATCGGATCTCCCATGAGGGATATATCGATTTTACAAGTCGGCAAATGATTTTCAAAATGCATCCTGGGTAACAAAACCCGACCTGCCATTTTGAATGTTTACCGCAGTAAAAAAATTCAAATGCCTCCAAATTTTTGACAAAATTTCGGGGACACCTAAGGGCGCATTTCATGATTTTGTTGGGATTTTTAATAAAAAACAAATGCATAAAATGACGTGTGGACTGACTGACAAAAACAGAGACCTACTGAAAATGAGCAGAGTTGAAATAAATGCTAAACTAATCCTAATTAATTCATGAAATGTGCTAAATGAATGAAATAAAATGCAAATTAAACCTAACTAACTATATGAATGTTAAAAATCATCAAGGAAGCATAATTAAATGTTTTATATATGTCGTTTTATGAGAATAGCTCAATCCATCTCTCGGATGAGCTCTTTCTTCAAACGACTCCCGAATCGGATTATGGAATTACATCCAGGGGAAAAGAAGTGCACCTTGCTTCGTTACGCAGCGTAGAAGCTCTTGAAAGGGGCGGCTATCACGAGCTTCCTTCGTCCTTCACTCCGGGCTTCAGATGGTTCACCAAAATCGACCTATGCTTGAATCGAATTGGCCACTGCACGAACTTTACTCCACCTTCTCCAATGAACCAAAGGGGGCACGATTTCCAAAGTTCAAAATCAGATTTTTGGGGGGGCTAGGTTGGATTTTCAAGTTCACAAAATGGTCTCCAAAGATGCTCTCCTCTCTTGGGCGTGGAGCCTTGTTTTTATAAATTTTCTGAAAAAATTTGAATTTCAAACAGGCTCAATCTGAGCCCTCCATGTGGTGCCATCTCAGGGGGTGCCATCTGGGGGTTTGAAATTCGAATTTGGCTTTTGCAGGGAGCCCTCAGGTGGCGCCACCTAATGAGGCTATTTTGATTTTTGAGAAAAATAAAAAAATGGAAATTTTGTGGGTGAGACACCTCAGCAAGGGGAATTTGGAATTTTTCAAAAGTTTGCTTGATTCTCTCTGCAGGGAACTCCCAGAAGGCGCCACCTCAGAGGGTGTTCTCTTGGAATTTGAAATTCAAACTCACCTTTTGTAGGGAGTCCTCAGGTGGCGCCACCTCATGGTGGGCTACTTTTATTAAAAATAAAATAAAAATCAAAATGTAGCCAAGTGGAGTCCTGGAATGGCGCCACCTCAAAAGGTGTTCTGAGGTGTAAAGTTGGAAGCAGTAGGAGCATGCCATGTGGCGCCATCTCTGGAGGTGCTTGACATGTTTGAAATTTTGCTTTTTCTGCAGGAAAGGAGGGGCTGACATGTGGCATTTCCTCAGAGTGGCTCCTACGATGCCATGTGGCAGGAGAACATGAAGGGAGGAAGCAAAATGCGCCACCTCATGGGGGGTTTTTCTACTTTTTCTGATGCAGGGAGGTTTGGACATGTGGCAGACAAGTGTCAGTTGTCTAGAGAGGCCTTCTTAAATGGCGCCACCTCAGAGGAGAATTTGAATTTCAAATGGAGGTTGGCCCTGGAGGAATGGAGGATGGACATGTGGTGCCACCTCAGGGTGGCTCCTACAATGCCATGTGGCAAGAGGGAGGAAAAGGAGGGAAAGGACATGTGGCGCCCTCATAGGCCATCTGAAAAAAAAATCAGAGCTCAGGATTTGCGCCACCTAGGCTTTGTTTGAATTTTGAATGGTTTGCTTTTTCTGAAGAAAGCCAGGAGTGACATGTGTCTCCTACTTTTTTGAAAGAAAGTAGGGAGAGGACATGTGTCCTCTACTTTTTCTGAAGGAGGTAGAAGGAGACATGTGTCACCTGCTTTTTCTGAAAGAAGCAGAGAATGACACGTGGCAGAGGGGAGAGAAGGAGGGCCAAGCCATGTGGCGCCATCTCAGACAACCTGAAAAAGGTAGAAGTTCAGGATCTGCACCACCTATGAGGAGATTTGAATGTTTAAATTCTAGCTTTTCTGAAGAGAGCAGGAAATGACACATGGCATTTGCTTTTTCTGAGGAAGTGAGAGCTTGACATGTGTCCTCTGCAGGAGACACACTCCAGATGGCGCCACCTCAGAGGAGACAAGCTTACTTTTTCTGGAGGAATCTAGGAGTGACACGTGTCTCCTACTTTTCTCAGAAAAGTAGGGAGAGACATGTGTCAGGCTACTTTTCTAGAAGGAGTAAGAGGTTGACACGTGTCCCCTGTAGGAGACACACTTCAAGTGGCGCCACCTCAGAGGAGACAAGCTCCACTTTTCTAGACAGGACAACTTATGACACTTGGCATCTCCTGGTAATCTTGGAATGACACATGGCGCAGGATGGATAGGGTGACACATGGTAGATAAATGGGATGACATGTGGCGGCTTCTTAGGGTAGCCTCACACTGACACTTGGCATGGAAATGGGAGGAGAGAGAAAAGACAAGTGGCACCAATCCAGGGGACAAGGCTCCTATATTTTTGGGTTTTTTCAAAATTCAAATTTTTCAAAAGAAAAGCTTGTGTGACACCACCTCAGTGTGGGTCCCACATTGCTTCTTTATTAAAATAAGGATAAAACCACAACTTCTTTTTTTGGAATTTTCATAAAATCTGGACTAATGGGCAAAACAGGAATTTTGGAAAGAGTTGGCCCTTGTAGGGCGATTTTGTAAAAGAAAAATATTTGAAATTGTCAAAAAGGGCAAAATCTGAGGTGAAGTGACTGAAATCTACATTAAAAACTATCCAGATCGTTTTCCTGAGAAAATATTTTGACATTCAGAGCCCATGGGTAAAATAGGAAGAATTGATAATTTTGAAGACCCAGGGTTTTGAAATCAATTTTGAAAAGAGTTGAAATTCTAATCTGGATTGAAAATTTTGAAATCAAGAGTTCTGGACCTCGAAATGTCATGCTGTGGAGTGCAGTGATTTAAAATGCTCATGCAATGATATGCAATGTCATGTCTTATGAAATGCAATCTTGAACTAAGACTTGGAGATGTCTGTCTCCTGTCAGGAATAAAATTTTGAACATCTGAGCTAAAAATAGAGAAATTTTGAGAGTTTCAGATGAAATTTGGACTTTTGCAAGGTTCGGGTTCAGAAAATGACCATTTTGCCCTCCAGCGATTTCAGAGGCTGGATGATGATGCTTGGTGGAAATGTTGGGGAGGTGAGTGAAAATTTGGGGTGTTTACACACGGCTAGGAGAAAACACTCGCATAGGCAAGGATTGCAAACCATACTACTGCAGTAGTGAGGTCCTAAAAAGGTAACCTCGACCTCCCTGACTTTGAGTGACTGGAGGCCAAAGGACGCTACCGCTCTTGTCAAAACACATGTCGTAGTAACGACTAGTCACTCAGGGTTATACCATCCACCCTCTCCCAAGGTGAACCATTTTGTGAATGGGGCGAAGCAGGTTTATCTTTCTTAAGACTCATGTTCAATCATACCTCACAACGAGGAATTTGACTTGTGGTCCCCATGGGGTACGCAAAACGAGGACTTGGCCTGCCCATTCACGTGCTCAGCCTCACGCGGCCAACGGAGCACTCTGCTCGTGAAAGCCGTCATAACACCATATTATTCATTTCTGTTTTAGGGTATATCACACAAGAGTCTACACAACACAAGGGCCACTGCCCGAAGACTCCAACTGAGCCCATATCAAGTCATATCATTATTCATACCCTATGGTGTTCAGTCTTTTCATTTCATGAAGGGCACGTGGTGAGCTTACCCAAGCCTCAAGCAATGTACCTCCTCAGGGTACGTTCTACTCAATAACTGTGTCAGGATGTGCCAAGTGAAACGTGCAAGAGTATCACATGATTCTACCTTTTGCACAAGTATAAACAACAGAGGCATTGCATAACATTTCTGGGAGACAATTAAGTGTACGAGCCAATACACATTCATATGCATATGATATTTCATCAATATTCCATCACATAAAGCATTGTCTCTAAAACATTAAAATGGCACTCACATATCCACAAACAAGGCAAAACAACACGAGTGTGTACTGAATAATCAAGTGTGAACAAGTATCATACTTCAATGAAATAGTATGAACTAAGCGAGTAAACCTCAAGTGCAAGCAGCCATGCATGAGCTGAATACGACAAGTACACAATCAAGCTAATGCAACATTGCAGAACAACGTGCCTCGCGATGAGTGATCATGCATAGATTTAGGTACATTTTACATAAAAACATGCATGATTTCATATTAAAATCAATTAAAAAACCCATGTATATGCTAGGATAGAGCATTTTAATAAAAAAATAAAAAAAAAGAGAAAATAGAGAAAAATAGATTTATTTTGCAATTTAGTATATATTTACTAAAATTGTTTTAGTCTTCTTTAAAGAAAAAAAGAATTATGAAAATAGTAGAGTAGTTATATTTTTTTTTTGAGTCTTTTAGCAAATAGTTTTTTCTTGAAGCTCTTCTTGTAATTTTTGAAAAAAAAATAACAAACCGGTTTAACAAACTGGTTTGCTCTTTAAAAACCCACGAAGGGGGATTTTCAAAGGGGTCTTCTTCTGTACGCATTTCCCTCTTTCCTAATCCCTCCCCTCCACCTCATTCTTTTCTTCTTCTTCTCCTTCTCCCTAATTCTCTTTCTCGTTTTAGGTGGAGGTGCCTTCAATCCGGAGATGGTGTACAGGAGGGGGCCAACTCTTTCCTAACCCTTCTAAGGTTCACGGTGAGTTTACAGAACTTCTTTTTCTTCTTCAGAACTTCTTCTTCTTCTTCTTCTTCTTCTTCTTCGTCTTCTGCTTCTTCAGAACTTCTTCTTCTTCTTCTTCTTCTTCATCTTCTTCAGATCTTTTTCTTGTTGCTGCTATAACTTTAAAACCAAAATAAAAAGAGAAAAATTGAAAAACAGAAAAAAAAATAGATCTGCCGGAATCCCCTGCATTAGCCCAGCCTGCTGGAGTTTGATTGACCGATTGCTGGAGTTTGATTGAACGATTGTTGGAGTTTGATTGACCGGATGCCTGAATCAATTCACGGATTGGCAGAAATGTTTTAATATCTGTTTTAATTGCAGATTAATGGAATATGTGTCGATTAAATGTGAGAATAACTAGATCCTCTACTATTTGATATTTTCCGGTGACTGAATATGAGAATCTGATCTACTGACCGATCGAATGCTTAATGTTGATCGACTAAATGACTAGATCGACTCCAGTTGGTTAAAATGTTGTTGAAGCAATGATCTAACTGAAGATCATTGGAATGCCAATCGATTGAATGCCAATGATCAGAGTATCTGAATTTGGATCGGCTGCTTATAGATCTCCGGTAAGTGTGGTTTCATTAATTTCTTGTGAATATTCTGGTTTCATTAATTTCTTATGAATTTTGTTTGACAGCTGATTAGTTGATCTGTGGCATCAATCAGATGCTTTGTTCTTGAATATTTGATGTTAGTTTCTGAAGATGTTAGTTTATGAGAAATCAATCGGATGGTTTCTGAAGGCCTAATTTCTAAAGATGATTAGTTTCTTTGTAAGAGTATTTGATCAAATGAATACGTTTCCTTCTGAGCATTGATTTTTGAACTTTTTCTAAAATACTAATCTGTTGACAGACCGACTGATCGGAATATTGATTGACTATCCGATTACTGAGAAGTATTTGAATGCTGATTTCGGTCTGATTTCCAACATATTATCTGTTTGCTCCATGAATATTATTGTTGATCATATGTTACTAGCTAATTAGTAACTACATTTACTGAGTATTTGAAGTTAGGTTCAATTAGTGGATTTGAAATAATTAGCAGTGGTAATTGTTTCATAATTAGATTAGTTCGCTAATTAGCAGTTAGTATTACTTAGTTAAGAAAATATTGTTAGTTTTTTATATTACAATTAGTCTTAAAATTTCTTAATGAATTGTCATTTCAGTATTAACATTTAGTTAGTTAATTTTTGTTTATCTTTCGTGTACTACTCGTGTTCATTGAATTTGTGCAGGATAGAACAGGAGTGGAGCAGAAGTGATTACATAACACGAAGTACGAAGAATAAAGCTTCTTTTTACGTTTTAGTTTAGAATTAGGAATTTAATTGGGTTTGTAAATATTGCACTTTACGCCCTCTGCGAAGGGTATTCATTTGTTGTAATAGTTAGTTGTTTTTACTTTTCTTGAACATTTTACATTTCAAATAATTCGGAAATAAAGATTAGTTTAGATTTGTGTACTTGAATACGATATATTCCCGTTCCCTGAGTTCGACCCGGTCTCATCCACAAGTGAGAACCGGTTTTTATTATTTGATGTCTGGTTTTCACATGTTTTATGATGTCTTTTTGCAATCGTTGTAATTTTGAAAAGATTTTTAAATGTAAAACATGTGAAAACCAGACATCAAATAATAAAAACCGGTTCTCACTAGTGAATGAGACCGGGTCGAACTCAGGGAACGGGAATATATCGTATTCAAGTACACAAGTCTAAACTAATCTTTATTGCCGAATTATGGAAATGTAAAATGTTCAGAAAAGTAAACACAACTAGCTATTACAACAAATGAATACCCTTCGCAGAGGGCGTAAAGTGCAATATTTACAAACCCAATTAAAATTCTAATTCTAAATTTAAAAGTAAAAATCTTCTAATCTTGCATCTCGTATGTCATGTAGTCACTTCTGCTCCTCTTCTGTGCGATCCTGCACAAGTCAAAAGGACACGAGCAGTACAAGAGAAAGAAGTAGAAAATCTACTAAACAGAACATCCAGATTAACTAATTGCTAATACTAAAAAAAAACTAAAATATAGTATGAAAGAACTCTAAACTACAAACAAAGATATGCTAATCAGTTAACTAATCTAATTACAAAACAACTAACAATGAACTCATTACATACTTTGTATTTCAAACATCCAAATCACATTGAAAATCAAACTTTCAAGCTGCAAACATCCATCCAATTTTTAAATGAATTTCAGACTATAGAATTTTACTATTCATAATCGGCTGGAATAAATCCAATTCTTCAATCACTGCTGGAATTCAATCACAATTTACAGCTCAAATATTACAATTATCAACTACATTAACTTCAATGGATTCCAAACAGTTGATCAACCAAAACAAAACACTCAGAAAAAAAATATATCAGTCACTAAAAAAAAAAAATCCAGTAATCAACTAACTAAGAATCAGTTTCTTTCACACTCACATTGAAATCAAAAACCAATTTCTTTCACATTTACATTGAAATCAAAAACCAGTTTCTTTCACATTTATATTGAAATCAAAAACCAGTTTCTTTCACATTTACATTGAAATAACATTTGTGAAATGAAACTTAATTTCAGCAATGAATAACAATCGTGTAATACATTTCACGGTGGCTCAATAATGAAACCATCGGATTCACTGGTTCATGGTAATGATCAGAAATTGGACGACTCACTCACACTGAAATCAAATTGAAACCAAATAAAAATTGCAGCCATTCGATCGGTCAGTAGATTGGATTCTCATATTCAGTCACCGGAAAATACAAATAGTAGATGATCTAGTTATTCTCATATTTAATCGACACATATTCCATTAATCTGCAATTCAAAAAGATATTAAAACATTTCTGCCAATCCGTGAATTGATTCAGGCATCCGTTCAATCAACTCCAGCAATCGGTCAATCAAACTCCAGCAGATCTATATTTTTTTTTTCTGTTTTTTTTTCAATTTTTATCTTTTTATTTTGGTTTTAAATTTAATCAGCAACAAGAAAAAGATCTGAAGAAGATGAAGAAGAAGAAGAAGAAGAAGAAGAAGAAGAAGAAGAAGTAGAAGAAGAAGTTCTGAAAAAGAAGAGAAAGAAGAAATCGGATGAATAAGAAATAAAGAAGAAGAAGAAGAAGAAGTAGGAGAAGAAGGAGAACTGAAGAAGAAGAGGAGAAATAGTTTGGAAAACTTACCGTGAATCACCTGGAAGGATTAGAAGAGAAATCGGACTCCTCCCTCACACCATCGCCCGACTGATAAGAGCCTCCACCGGATTGAAAGAAAGGGAAAGAGAAAGAGGGGAAGAAGATAGGGGAAAAGAGAGGGAAGAAGAATCCGGCGGTGGTTGAGAAGGTAGGAAAGAGAAGGAAAAGAGGGGGAAAGAAGATGGGGTTTGGCGTACAGGGTGAAGACGCTGAAAAAATTTGTTTTCGTGGGTTTTAAAAACCCCAAACCGGCTGGAACCGGTTTGAAAAAAATGCAAACCGGTTCAAGCCGGTTTTATTATTATTTTTTTTTGGTTTTTTCAAAGAAATCAAACCGTGTAAAACCGGTTTGTTATTATATATAAATTTTTTAGTTTTTTTTTTTAATTTTCAAACAAAACACAAACCGTGCAATGGTTTGTTAAAAAAAAACAAACTATTTAAAAGAGTATTTTTAAAAAAAAACAAACTATTTACTAAAAACTTCAAACTAACTAACTACTCTAAAAAAATTATTTACACTAACCTTATTTCAAAATATATCTAACTCTCTTTTTAACTCTAATTTTTATTTTATTTTTATTTTTATTTTTATTATTATTATTATTGAAAACTAAAACTAAAACTACTATGACTATAACAAAAACTAAAATATGCATAAAAATGTAAAATAAAACTATTTTTCATGCATTTTCTATTTTTAAATCATTTTAGCACATTTACTCGAAAACTATCATAAAATTGGGTTTTTGAAACATTTTCTCATGAAATCATGCATATTTTTATATGAAAAATCCCTAAAATATATGCATGATCATTTTACATTTAAAAATCTTTTCAAAATTACAACGATTTAATAAAAGACATCAAATTTTTGGCGCCGTTGCCGTGGAACGGCGTAATATTAGTATTCACTTTATTGCCTAGTGTTTGTGTTGCATTTAGGTTTAGAACCACGTATGTGCATATCTTAGAGAATAGCTTACTTTTCTGCACAGCCCACCTACTAGGACCCCCTTAGAGGTGACTGTGTACGATTGGTACCGTACACATAGATTTTATATTTCTTTGCATCATCTATGTTATGTTTACTTGCGTGGTGATTGTGTAGTTTTTGTCGTTTTTAGTTACTCGCTTTGTGGTTTGCGTGTTTTGGCCGCTTAGTGCGTTAGTTAGGTAGAAAACCCAAAGTTAGGACGTGAGCTACACCGGTCTATTACGAGGTGTATGCAAGGGCGACGCTCACTTGATCCTGAGTTGGTAGAGCCGATTGAGGACCCCGAGTCCCTTATTAGGAGAGCCCAGCGATCTGCAACCATGGCTGAGAATCAGCAGATTACTCGTCCTCTGAGGGAGTATTTCATGCCCAACACTTACACTTTCGCCTCCTGCATCACAAGACCTGATGTAGGAGCAAACCATTTTGAGATAAAGGCCAGTGTGATCCAAATGTTACCCTCGTTTTATGGCCTTAGTAATGAAGACCCATATCGTCATCTCGATGAATTTTTGGAGATTTGCTCGACAGTGCGAATCAACAACTTTGGAGATGATGCGATGAGGTTGACCCTGTTCCCCTTCTCTCTGAAGGACAAAGCGAAGAGTTGGTTAAAATCATTAGATACTGTTCGAATTACCACTTGGGAACATATGCAAAGAGAATTTTTAAAGAAATATTTCCCAATTGGTAAAACGTACCAGTTTCGTAAAGCGATAACCAGTTTTTCCCAAATTGAAGGAGAACAGTTTCATGAGTCATGGGAGAGATTGAAAGATCTTCTCCGCAAGTGTCCCCACCACCAGGTGCCTCGCTGGCAACTGGTGCAATATTTCTATGACGGTCTTACTGAAAAGAACCGTCAAATGGTGGATGCCGCGTGTGGGGGCACATTTATGCTCAAAAGTGAGGATGAAGCATGGTCGCTTTTTGAGACATTAAGTGAGAATTCAATGCACCATGCGACAGCCTCACAGTTCGATAGGGCTGCACCTGTACAGGATAGCATTAAGAAGGTAAGTATTTTCGAGTTAGGGATGAACCTTGAGTTGAGCAACAAGGTAGACCAACTGTCCCAGAAATTAGATCAGTTTTTGTTGGGTCCCTCCCCTGCCATGCAGGTGTGCGCGTTGTGTGCGAGTCCTGCACACCATGTCTTCGAGTGCCCAGTTGCGCCACAATATCCTGAGTTTGTCCAAGAGCAAGCTCAGATGGCTCAAAACTTTGCTAGGCCCGTACCTAATCCATTTTCCAACACTTATAACCCGGGCTAGCGAAATCATCCCAATTTCTCATGGCGCAACTCACAGATACACCCACCCAACCCTTCCCAGAGTCAACCAAGTCAAGGCGGTTATGCGCCTGGATTTCAAAGATCCAGTTATCCCCCAGTCCAACCTGTTTATACTCAACCCCAGTCTCATGAGCCTTTACATAGTCAATCTTTTGAGGATAAGATTTTGCAAGCTTTGAGCTCACATACCCAGTCTATTGCAAAATTAGAGACTCAAATGGGGCAGCTTGCCGAAGCACTTAGCAGGCGAAGTGAGGGGACATTACCTAGCCAGCCTATTGTCAACCCTAAGGGAAAGGAACCCATGCGTAGCTTGCATATGACTGATGCACATAAAGAGCAAGCTCAAGCAGTAACCCTTAGGAGTGGGAAGCAGTACCAAGCGAGGGAGACTGCAGAAGAAAGAGAGAACATAAGCGAGAAGCAGTCTGTCCCTAATATTTTACCTCATAAAAGCGAGAAGGTTCTTCCATCTGAGCCTTCACCATCCTACATTCCCAAAGCCCCCTTTCCTGAGGCGTTAGAAAAGCCAAGAGCATTAGGTAAATCCGGAGTGAACATGCAAGAGATGCTTGAGATATTCAAGCACGTTCAGATAAACCTCCCTTTACTAGATGCCATCCAACAGGTCCCTGCATATGCAAAGTTTCTCAAAGAGCTTTGTACGCAGAAAAGGAAGTCGATGTCCCATGTGCAGAAAAAGATTTATTTAACCGGGCAGGTGAGCGCAGTATTGCAACATCAAACCCCACCTAAGCTCAAGGACCCAGGGACTCCTATCATCTAATGTGTCATAGGAAACATCACTGTTGGGCATGCATTGCTCAACCTTGGGGCAAGTGTTAACATCTTGCCGAGTTTCTTTTATGACCAATTTGGATTGAAAGAGATGAAACCTACACCTATGACTCTTCAGCTTGCAGATAGATCTATCAAGGTCCCTAGAGGAATACTTGAAGGTGTTTTAGTCAAGGTGGAGGATTGTTATTTCCCTGTCGACTTCGTGATATTAGATATGGAGGGAGTTGATAGCCCGCAACAGACTCCTATTATTCTCGGTCGCCCCTTCCTAGCTACCGCCAATGCGTGCATCAATTGCCACACTGGTGCGATGGATGTGTCATTCGGAAATAGGAAGATACGGCTAAACATTTTTCGTGCTGCTATGGGGCCTGTTGTTGAGGATGCTTCTTTCAAGGTTGATGTCATTCAAGACCTCGTAGAAGCAGAATATGCTTGGTTATTGAGTAATCCACCTAATGAGGAGGATAAGCAATCATTAGATGAGGATCACCTAGAATTACGTGAAAATCAGATAGGTGAGTTGAGTTGGATCGGGCACTTTGAGCCATTTAGAGGTAGACAGGATGGAAACATAGTGCGCAGTGTCACTGATGACACTATTTTTCATAGAGAGCCCGATTGAGTTTGACTTCATGTCCATTGATCTCATGGACGATGAAGGATTTTTCCAGGGATCCGTCTGGCTGGGGACGTGAAACTTAGCGCTTTATGGGAGGCAACCCATATTCTGTACAGTTTTACATTTGTTGTTAGGATTTGTAGATTTTATTTGGTTTTATTTTTTGTTTTCTATCTTTTCTATGAGTTTCATGTTTTGTCATGTATACATTACATTCATTACATTCATAGAACGTGCATTTTTAATTCATGTCAGGTCATTCTACTCTTTTCCCTCATTTATTTCTCTCATGTGCATTCACTTAGTTTCATATAAGCATGGGGGAGTGCCACTGGGACAGTGTCATTCAAGCATGGGGGAGGGTGTAGTTTGCACACCTTGATATTTTTGTTTACGTTCTTGCACATGTTTACACATCTCTCATGAAAAGTAGGTTTTTAAGGAAAGAGTTTGAACTTATATGAATGTTATTTCAAATCTGATGTTTTTAGAGGATTTTTTTTAAGCCCCACGAAAAATTTTTCTGACATAGATCTAAAAATTATGGTTGTTTATGCAGATTTCAAAGAAATGAGGATAAATACATGTTAGAATTTATTTTGAATCATAAATATGAATATGCACAGTTCTATTTTTGAAAAACTAAGCAAATGAACAAAAGCGTAAAAAAATAAGCTCAAAAGAAAAAAATAGCATGCGTTAGGTTGTTTGGATAATTCCACAATCCTTAGTAGATGGAACTTAGATGTAAGTTGAAACTTTTAATTCCATTTTCGAAAAGGAGAGTGGAAAACTTCGTGATCCTAAGTAACTGAGAACAGATACAAGTTGAAATGTTTGACTCTCATGTTATAAAGGTGAATGAAGGAAGTCACTTTTATGTCTTAGTTGATATCTTTTGGTATGCATTGAAAAAAGTATAGAAGATATTGACATTGCACAAGGCATAAAAGCAGACCACACGCAAGCTATAAGAGAAGAATGAATACGCAAAAAGAAAAAGTGTGAAAAAAATGAAAAAATCGAGAAAAGAGCTGAAAAAGAGAGAAAAGTTCAGTGCTTAGAAGTGCGATTGAGAAAACCTGTGCAGAAAACATATGAGTGAGGATAAGTAAATAATAATATGGGTTTTATTGGAGTTTCTAAGAATAAAACATAAATAACTGTGATATTTAGAAAAGTGAAAGAAATTCTTATTCTGTGGTGGTACATAAAAGATTCTAATTATATTGTGATTTTGAAATAACAGGAAATATTTGTGAACATAAAGTCTTTGATTACCTACTGATTGTGAGGATGTGTAATATTATGCATACATGACAGAGATGTTTGTGGGTAGCTGTGAACACCCCAAATTTTTCAAAATGTTGTAAATATCCCCTTTCTGCCCTTTGCCCCCATTTTCTGGGTAATTGAGTCAGTTTTTAATCTAAATTTCATTTTGTTTCTCAAAATTTGATTGAAATTAAATTCATTTTCCACATCTGATTCAATTTTGGATCCGGATCCATTATCAAAATCCAAATCTGAGCTTCATTATCCAAATTTTAAATTAAAATCTCAAAATTACCAAAATAATCTTTTGAAAAGCTCAGACACTTCGTCCGGTATCCGTTTGGATCCATCGAGTTGTATTTCTCGATTCGAGGTTTAAAACTCGAATATTTTCTCAAAACTCGGGTCCAAACCCATTTTCTATAGAAATTTCCTCAAAATAGCCTTGAAAATCTTCTTTTTGCAAATATTTCTCAAAAATACAAAAGAATTAGTTTAAATCCTTATTTTACCTTACATTTTAGAATTTTGTACTTCCCAAAATACAAAAAAATGAAAATACTCAGAAAAGAACAAAAAAATCAAAAATGAATGAAGAAAATTGCAAAATGGTTTTTAGAAACCCGTTTTTGAAAATCTTTTTATAAGAAGACCTCTTTTGGAAAATACAAAGCTAAATAGTCGAGTTAGGGTTTTTCTCAAAGTTTGTTTCTCTCCTTTCGCCTCTCTCCTTCCATGGCCAACCACCCCCATGTGCATCCCTCTTCTTCAGCCACCTTCGATCACCATGGCCTGGGGCCTCCTCCGTTCATCTTCAACGGTCTCGCAGGCCTTCTGCCTTTCCATGCCAGCCCCATGTGCGACATCAAGCCCCTCCCCTCTCACGAAACGGCTTCCCCATCCTCAACCCTCGATCAACAACAAACTGCCCTCCTGCTTCGTCTCAACCCTCCATCGCCGACCGCCCGCTCCTTCTCTCGCATCTCGGTTTCTGGAAAGATCTTCACGATTCAATGGCCATCCACCCTCGATTTCCAACAGAATCACCATCGCCCTCCAGACCCTTCCTCCCCTTTCTTATAAATGGGATGTAGGATGAATGAGTAGAGGGGAGACGCCACCATCCATTACGTTCATTACTAGCAACATTCATTTTCCTCCCTTTGGTGCAATTTCCTTCAGGAGACTAAAGATCGATCTCTCATTCGCCGAGTTACAAGGGCTCCCCCTTTGGGGTCTCCTCCTGGTCTTCTGAAGTAGAAAGTTCCCACCGTAGACAAAAGGGAAGGTCCATCCCATCCTTTGGAATATCTGCAGAGCTACGCCTTCGGCCTTCTCCTCCCGGACGCTCATCTCCTCCCCCTTCCTCTTCAGCAATAGGGGACTTCCACGGTAAAAAGAAGATCCCCCCCCGCCTCTAGGATTTCTGCAAATAAAGTAAGAACTCCTTCCTTTTTTTTTTAATTCTAAATTTCTTTTTTTTTTATCATTTTTATCCCGATAAGCGCACATCCCATAGATCTGATTTGTATATAACAAATCAATTTATATTGTGCAACAGCAATGGAATCCGTATTCCTACATCTTGATTTTCCTTTCCTTTGTTTTACGATTTCTTTTGATTTCTGGTGTTATTTTCATTCATCTTTTCGTTATTTTTTTTTCTTCTTCTCTTTCTTTCTTCTTCCTTCTTCTTCTCTCCTAGCGATTCATGGCTTTGGTCTATATCTCGATTCTCGTTTCAAGCTTAGATTTCTTGTTTGTATGATTTTCTTATTTTAGATTTTCTTGTTTTAATGTCATTTTCCACCATTGTTTCATCGTGATCATGGTCATTCATTGCCTTAACCTAGCCTCAATATCCCTGGTTATTTTCTTCATTGCATCAGTCACGTTAAGATAAAGGATAACCAGAACAGACGGCCATTCTAGAGTCAAATTTTCTTTAGATTCATATGTGGTATTGCTTAGGCTAACATTCACATATTGGCTGAATCAGTAGCATACAAGTTACGCATTCATCTGGATGTTAATGTAAACATTACTGTACTGTAACACCCACTCTCATTTCATGCATCGTTGACACTTTTACTTATCAACCTCTCTGTATTAGCTTTTGTTCATTTGATAAAAAAATCACCGAGGGCTTTTGCTAATGTGGAATTAGTATATAACCTTTGTTCGATGCAGCGTCTCAGTGTTGGTATTTGAATTATGCTTTAATTGGTTGGGGATATCACAATTCTGATTCGCTATGAAAAGTAAATCAAATCTGCCTGGGAGTTACGGTTAGAAGCCATCTGCATCGTTGGCTCTCATTTGAACCCCTGTTGAGTTATATTTTATTTTTTTTCTTCTTTCCTTTTTGTTCTTTTGCAGTACCATATGTCATTTAAAGAAGCCTGCTATTTCTGCAATGATAGCTTATGCGTGTTAAGAGGTCAATTGTAGGATCTACCAGATTTGTTTGGTTATTCATTTAGTTCTTCTTGAGAAAGCATGAGATATGCTGAAAACCTATGCATTTGTGTCCTCATGAAATTCAATATCCCTCGTCAGGTCATGGGCTGGTACCAGACCTCTTTATGCACAAAAAAAATCATCGTTTATGCTGGTAATGTCTGGAGGTGTAAGCCAGACTTGAGTTTTTTTTTTTTACAAGAAAAGCATTCGGTTCTCTGTTGAGTCTCGTGAACTTTCAGCATCACATTTCTCATTATAATCTTGATCTCCATTCATCCATTCAATTTGTTTTATTCCTCTGATTTCATCATATTACTGTCGTTTTCCTTTTTTTTTTTCTGTCTATTTAACCTTCGTTACATTGTGCGGATGCGTTGAGGTACTATGATCACATTCATCCTTAGTTACACTTTTTTTTGCTACCTAGATAAATCAGCAAACATTTTTTTTTTTTTTTAAAGTTTCTCTGTATGCGCAGTTTAATCCGTCTTATTTTTAGCTTCATTTTCAGACACATCTTTTCATTAGTTTTGTTTGATCTTCATGGTTTAGTTTCAAGCATCACTTATATAGATCAAGTCATCGTATTGTTTCAAAGTTATACTTGCTCCTGAGCGTTCAAGATCTTGCAACAAAGGTTGTTGGAGACTCGTGTTATCTAAATTCTTAAGGAATAGTGCTGTGACAGTGAAAACATGTATTATCCCTGTGATTATGCCTCAGATTGGCGACCCATCACTGGTTATTGCTTTGCCCTCTGAGGCTTGAAAGGGGAAAGTCATGCTACCAATCCTCTAGATGGTGAATCCTCTGTGGAATATTGTCAGTTAAGTCATGATATGACGCTGGAATTTTCCTTTTTTCCTTGCAGGAAGACAAACTGACAGAGAAGGCTTTTTATCTACCGTCATTTTATTGGCATAAATCAAGTGTTACCAGGTTATCGTGAGCAGTTAGGTGTCATTGACTCAGTTTATTTATTATTTGAGGCATATATATTGTGTAATATATATATATATATACATTTTCTTTCTCTTTTCCTGTATGTTCGCCAATCTTTGTTATGTTTTGACACCAGTGATCCATACACAAATCCCTCCTCTGTAAAATCACCATTTATAGTTCCATCATATTGTTTTGTTGTTCTTGTTACTGTAACCTTCAGAGGCTACAACATCACTTGTTGCGACTTTCATTTTTAGCATTCATAACAGTAACAACCATTGTTGTGGCTTAACATTGTTGAAGCTTTCACTGTGTATAGCTGCCTACTATGCCATCAACCGTGGCTTTACCCACAATCTTCATAATGCATCAGTTTGGAATTTTTACAAGGATGTGGCTGTACATTTTCCATTGTCCATCATCTGATATATCTTTTATTGTCATGTTTTCCACTAACACTTTTGTTAATCCCTATGGCAGTCTACTGAAAAAGTGACCGGGTCACCATTATGAAAAACTTGTTGTTATCATGCCACTCCAGGGGATTAACAACGATTTGAAAATGCACTGTAAGCAAAAAGAGTTTTAATGAATTGATTTGAGGACCCCTGCTCCCATCGTGGGTTCGTTCAAGTAAAGCCCCTACAACAGTATTGAATGCAATAGCATGTGGTTCAACATTTAATCCAGTGATTTCCTTATTAACACATACAGCCAATCATGGCCACTAGCATACACTCCCCATTCAACATAAGCATTCCTAGACTAATATACATACACTCTATCCATCAACTTAGATATCATATCTGCATTATAGCTTAGGTTTTCCACAAACATTTAACATTTTTTTTTTAGTCGACCCAAGCATATCATTTAGGCTATGTGAACACACCCTTTTAGTTAGTCTAAGTATACCACTTTCGCATGTGCATAATATCTCATTCGACATTTTATCCCATATCCCTCACATATATATTATCACTATATATAGCATGCATTATATCTCCAAAACAAACCCTCAGCTTTCCTTTTCATACTTTATGCTTTGCCTTATGCTAATTCTATTCCTGCAGGGAATGTATAAGAAATATTAGTTTCCTTAGAAATTTATTATTTCCATATCAGTTCGGATTGTAATAGCTAGGTATGAATGAGGATTTACATTTTCTGTTTTAGATAGAATGGATGAGCATTATAAACATCATGAATTGCTCATTTTCATGCATTCTTTCTACCTTTATTCTCACAAATGGTGAAACACGAATGACACGTGCATCATTTCGTAAGAGATAAATTAATCCTAAGTTGATGATCCATATCAATGGCCATAGTCAGGGTATGGACAAAACTTAGTATTTTTATCTTTTACGAAATAACACTGGATCCACACTGGATCCATTTTCAAAATTCATCATATTTCCTTAAATATTTTCTCCTTTTATTAGAATTTAACTTAAAATTGACTCAAAATATATACCAATGGCCATAGTCAGGGTATATTGAGAGTTAATTTTATTTTAAATTCTATAAAAGCACCAAATGTATTTTATTCTTCTCTTGAATTTAAATATAGATTATTATATAATGCATTCAATGACCATAGTCAAGGATGTATTATATCTTCAATCTTGTTTTAATTCATTTAAAGAATGGAATAGCTTTTCAAAATCCAATTTCAAATTCTTCAAATTCATTCATCATTTAGGATAGAATTACATCATACTTTAAAAAATTCATTTTTCAAAAACTCCAAGTAATGTAAATATCTTCCTCAATCTATCTTCAATCCTTATCAAATCCAATTCATCCTTTCATTTTTTCAAATTCAATTTTATTTTCAATCTCAAAGTTCAATTTAACTTTGAGATTTCAAAATCATTTTTGTATTCAAATTCAAATCAGATTTCGAAATTCAATTTGACTTTGAAATTCCAAATTTATTTTTAATCCAACTCAGTTAAATTTTAGCTTTGAGATTCTTGATTCATCTTTTGAATTTAACTCCAATTCCATCTTAGGATCCAGAACTCAAAACCTACTTTGGATCTCAGACTTCAGATCCAATTCCTCTTTAGGATCCAGAGTCCAATTCCACTTTTGGATCTCAGACTTTAGATCCCATTCACCTTTAGGATCCAGACTCCAATTTCACTTTGGATCTTAGACTTCAGATCCAATTCCACTTTAAGATCCAAAATTCAACACTCATATTGGATCTCAGACTTCAGATCCAATTCTATTTTAGGATCCAAGACCCAATTTCACATTTGGATCTCAGATTTCAGATTCAATTTCCCTTTAGGATCCAGAGTCCAACTCCACTTTTGGATCTCAGACTTCAGATCCAAATCCACTTTAGGATCTAGAATCCAATTCTACTCTGGATCTCGGACTTTAGATCCAAATCCCTCCTAGGATCCAGAACCCACTTTTATATCGGATCTCAGATCTCAGATTATAAACCCATCTTTAGATCCAATTCCATTCTCAATTCTAGATTTCATTCCATTTTCAGATCTCATCTGAACTCCCTAAATCCATTTCTATTCTTAAATACAATTTGATTATCCCAAATCCATTCCAAACTTGAAAATCCAAATTCAATTCCATCTCAAGTATTCATTTCCTTTTCTAAATTCAAATCCAAATTCAAAGTCGATTTTGACTTTGAAACTTCATTTCCTTTCACTTTTTAGAAGCTTCAAGTCATTCTTTCTCATTTTTCCAAAAATCCTAATTTACTTCAAAAACTTAGAATTTCTCTGATCTATCTCAAGTTCTAAGTTAGATTAAAACATTTCTTCACTCCCTTACCAAATTCATCTCAGAATACTTGGAGATTTCTAAATCAATTTTCAAAAGAGCATACATCCTTGCATTGCATAAGCATGATTCTTTGTACATTTAGAGTTAGAATAAATTCTTAGATTATATTTAGGCAAAGCAAAAGGCATAGATTCGATCCTTGGTTCGATTACCCCTGGTAAAGGCGCCAGGAACGGTCGAACCTCGTACCGACGAGCGAATCCTGTCTCTCCATTTTCCCGTAATATTTTAAAAAATGGAGGCGAGTTAAATTTTTAAATGTTTTCAAATTAAGGTCAAGTGAGACTATGCAAAATAGTTCCTCTTCTCTCTTTCTTTCTCTTCTTTTCTTTTCTCTCTTTCTTTTCTTTCTTTTATTCTTCTCCCTTCAAAAAGGAGGAAAATAGAGGTTGGACAAGGAAAAGAGAAGGAAGAGAGAGAAACCAACGAAAGAATAGGAAAAATTTTGCGATGATCACAGGTTTGGCGACCGAGATGGGACCCGTCTTCGTCCGGTTGGATCTATGCCTTTGCTTTGCTTTTATATAATCTAAGTCTTTATTCTAACATATGTTAGCTACATTTTCCATGCAAACCTTAGGAACCTAGATTTTGTCCTAAAGCTGACATCATTGCATATAGGATCTAAGTATGGTTTGGTAGGACCATATTGAGGAGATTATCCATGTTCACATTAGACTTAGGTCTTAAATACAACTCTCCTCAATTTTAGGGATTGAATGCAAAACAATGTATGCAAGTGTATGCTTCTTCTCATTTAAAATCTATCTCTTTAGGACTTGCATTAGAGCCTTCTGATTTTATTGCATGTTGATCATATTTTGAAAACATCACTACCTATATTGTCCCGGTCTTCACGTTGTTGGGCTGTCTCACTGAACCATAGTTTGGGAGAGAGCCTCACAACTGGACCACTTATTTGGGTTCGCGCCCCCCTACCACGTACCTAAGGGCCATAGTCCGAGGTATATCGGTAGGTGCTCAAGGATGTTGGGAAGCCCTTACCTTAAAACCGGAGAAATATCTTATATGCCACGTACTTCGAGCTTCGGCTTGAGTATATCGGCATACCTTGACTGGAATCAGATGATCTGAACTATAGAGTTAGGATTAAGGTCTTACAAGCTATTTCAAATATTGCATATAGAGTCAGACTTTAGGGAGTGCTGTGTGCAGCTATGATTATGCGATGTTTTTCTTGTGTTCTCCTATATCAACCTCTTTTTAAAAAAAAACCCTGGGTGTACTCCTTAAAACTTCCTCTATTTTCAAAAAGAAAAACCCCAGGTGCATATTTTTCCCTTTGCCTATATTCTTTTCCCTTTTTTTTTGTTGTATGTCGAAACTTTTCCTTCAAAACCCTGGAAAGTCTTTTTCAAACCCTCTGTTCTTTTCAAAATTTCCAGGATTAATGTTTGTCCCCTTCTTTCATCAAAAAAATCTATCCGTAAGTCCTGCACTCTATCTAACTCTCTTCCTCTTTTTGCCGCAGTATCACTCCGATGGCATCTGAATCTCCCGATGCTATCTTTCCTTGGGATCATGTCTTCTATCAAGTAAGGGATGGAACCCCAGATCATCGGGTCATTCAGTCTCGTACCTTCTTCCCTCGGTGGTACTATTCTTGGTTCACCGCCTTCTCGCGTATGTTCCCAGACCACTTGGATGATTGTGGATTGGAGATGGCATCGGCAGTTGACAAGCGAACCATCAACGGCAGTCTGATTCAAGCTATGGCAGAACGATGGAATCCGCATACCTGCACGTTTTGGTTTCCGTGGGGAGAGATGACTATGCTAATGGACGAATTCAATGATATCATGGGATTGCCAGAACCAGCTGGTCAGCCAGATGATTCGGTCGAGCAGCAATTTTTGATCAATGTCAAAGGGGTAGATGTTCGAGAAACATTGGCCAGAGCTACAGGGAGCAGATCCTGGCCTCTCACAGAGATCAGCGGAAGTCAATTCATCGATCTGTTCGAACTCTACAACAAATATGGGGCCTACGAAGAAGTCGATACCTTATCTCGAGTGACAAAAGAAAGAATCCAGCATGCCATGGTCCTATGCACAGTGGGGCTAGCATTCTTTCAGGATGGTCAGAATTTCATCGATATCAGAGTCGCCCAGCTTTTTCGAAGATGGGGAAGCAAGCAGACCCGTCAGCTTTCAATATCCATGGCAGCTCTAGCTTTTCTCTACAGAGGTTTAGCATGTTTCGCCCTCGGAAAGACCATTCTGGTGGAAGGATGCACGTATGCCTTGCAGTCCTGGTTCCTGCGACATGTACCAACAAAAGCCAGTTCTTTCAGATTCAGCAACAGGCAGCCGAAGTCAGCCATTCAGTGCCGAGCTTTGATCGAGAAACTGTATCAGGAGGAAATCATTTGAGATTTCTTCGACAGAAAAGAGACCATTCCTCGCTACACCTATGCTCGTGACAAGCGTTACAAACTGCTCGGTCCGTTCTTCTGCGTAGACTATCAGCCAGAGAGATGTCTCAGACAGTTTTCGCAGCGGCAGGTTTGTGCCAACACTCGCTTCCCGACAGGCCGCATGCCAGAGTTCGATCTACGGTCAGATCAGTGGTCTGGAGCATACCACGTCGCCAAATACACTTGGGACTCCTTTATTCCTTTGTCTATATTTCCTGGTCCTAATGTATCATCAGAGTATCGAGAATGGTGGCAAACTGTCTGCCCACCTTCTCTTTGTATGTAAATTTTGTCAATCAATGAAAATACAAACTTTTTTTTTGTGGCCAAATCTTATTTTATTTCATATAGTTACGGATTCATCCCCAGTGATGAGACCCATTTTTGTCTATTCTTTTATCCCTCGTCATGACAGACGACCCCGCCTAGGTCATAAGGTGCATTTTGTCACCATAAAAGGATGACGCAATCATTGCAAAAATTTGCCAATTTCTTCCCTCATGCCTTTTTCTAAAAGAAATCACATTTTCAAAAGTTTCCTCGAACCCTAATCATTTCTTTCACCTCCGCAGGAAATCACTGGCATTGGCGAAATGGTTGTAACAAGGGCAGGAAAAGAAACAGTTCCTCAACACAGCGACAGCGAGGCCGAAAGGATGGATTCTCCCAAATCGGTCAGAGGACAGAATCAAACAGATGATATCGATCCAGCCATGTATAATCTGTTTAAAAGAATGATGACCAAAATGATGGCTGAGCAGGCCGAGGCCAGTCAAAAAGAAGTTGTTCCAAAGAGCAAGCCAAAGAAGAAGGCTGTAAGGAAGCCAGTCAGGATTGTTAGAAAGCAAGTACAGCACGACATCACTTCTGAAGAAACAAAATCAGTTGAGGAATCAGAAGAAGAAGAGTAGCTTGTCTATCAGAATCCTCCACCGCAGTTTGCAAAGACCACTGCAGAGCCCGAATCAATCAACAAGCTCGTTCCGGTTAATGATCCGATGCAAGAGCATATGAAAGAAATGAATAGGGCTATCAAAGATATCCAGGATAAAAGCAAGGGCAAGCAGACCTACTCCGGTGAAGACTTCTATCATGGTCTGGACGGGGATGACAATTTGGAGAATCTCCCTCGAAAGTTCCTTAAATTCGATGGAACCAGTAACCCCAAGGCTCATTTGGCCACCTTTTATGCCGAGTGCGGCCGCTTCAGAAAAGATAATCGGGCGTTATTCATATGCTTTCCTCGCAGCCTTGAAGGGGTAGCGGCTAGGTGGTATGCAGACCACATTAATTCTATCGAACTACGAGAGTTCGATAAAGTTGTCAACTTATTCATTGAACGCTTCATGTTCAATGTTGAAGCCTCACCAACCCTCAATCATCTGTACAATTTAAAACAGATGGAGAATGAGAAAGCCAGTGAGTTCATCCACAGGTGGAGGAGCACCTGTAACAGAATGAAGGTCCCCATCCCGGAGGAGCACGCCCTGCAGATTATTCTGAATAATTTCGCTCAGCCTTTGAGGAACCTCATTTCCACTTCACCTGCCAAGTCATTCATCAAATTAATTGAGAGAGCCGAGTGGCTCGAGACCGGCCTGGACAATGGTCTATACGAAGGATATCCTTTTGTCAGAGGAAATTCTGATCAAAAGAAAAAGGCGCACGTCGCCTGTGCCACAGGATTGACAGATCAGGGCAGCAGCGGTTCCGGCAAAAAGAAAAGCAAGAAAGGCCGCAGCAAGAACTCAGGGCATCCCAGGGCCGAAAGGACAAACTCGGCAGCCCAGAAAGGAAAATTTGTTAAGCCCATCCAACCAGCGCCCCAGCCAGAAGTAAAGCAGCCAGAAAAGCCGAAGCATGAAGGTTGGAGTTATGATCGGGAGTTCTCAGCCTTAGAACAGTCCCGCGAGGACATCTTAGAATATATGATGTCAAAAGGAATGATTAAGCTCCCCAAGGTGGCGGACCCTCCTGTCGCTATGGGTAAATGGACTGACAAGTTCTGCAAATTTCACCGGACTGTGGGACATGACACCGAGCATTGCTTTGTCCTCAAGAACATCATTCAGGACTGTATTGACAAGAACATGTTAATTGAGGACGAGGATGAGCAGCAGCCAGAAGTCTTGTCCAAACCATTTCCTAAACATTCAGCTTCGGTCATCACAGAGCAAACATTCTCTCTGCAAGGCAGTATCCAACCATGTTCTAGGCAGGATATTCAGGATCAACATCAGGTCCTAGTCCTTCGCCAGGCACAGTCATCCGTCAAGAGGGCGGATGTCACCCCATTTTCCAATGAATCAACAAAGGCAGCAACAAGAACTGCCAAAGTAGTCCCCAGGATCCCAAAGCGCTTTATCAAGGCAGCTTCGAAGAAAGAAGAGGCTTCAGGGTCAATTCAGAAGCCGATTACTGCATTATCCAACATCTCTATTTTTGACCTGACTCACGCTTCATCTGAGCACCAGCAAGTGCTAGAAGATCTTCTTAGAAAGATCAAAGTCAAGCCTAGCACGACCCCGCAAGATATGGCTCAGATCGTCAATCAGGCCATGACGAATGCACCAATCACTTTTTTTGATGAGGATTTGCCAAAGCCTCATTCATTTCATAACAACGCCCTATACATAGTGGTGCGGACCAGGGGCATGACAGTCCCTCATGTGCTCGTTGATGGAGGTAGCAGCCTCAATATCTGTCCAGAGATGATGGCCAAGGCATTGGGCCTAAAAGAAGAGGAATACACCCCAGATCCAATCACTATCTACGGTTTTGATAACCATGGACAGACAGCCAAGGGGAAGATATTTCTTGAAATCTTCATCAACTATTCGGTGCATACTGTGCTCTTCCATGTAGTGAATGTGCCACCTACATACAATATGCTCCTCGGACGCACTTGGATCCACAATGCCAATGCGGTCCCATCAACCCTGCACCAGTGCATCAAATGGTCGAAGGGGGGCATGATCACTACGGTCCTAGGAGAGGATCCGGAAGAACGACTCCCGCAGCCAATGATTCCTCGTCCTACTTTCACTGCCGACATCTCGAGCATTAGGGAAGTCGACGAGATCAATCTGAGTGAAAGCCTGGATATGCTGAAATTGAAAGAGATCCAGCCAACAGAAAATGTCGCCGCAGTTGTTCAGTGGCAGGGACCTCGCTTCTTCAAGTTAGGAGGGTGCCTTGATTGTACTTCATTTAAAGATCACCCGCTTTTTCCTCGATTCTCAAAATCAAGGAAAGGATTTGATCTCCTAATGAAGCACGGGTATCAGCCTTTCAGGGGTTTGGGCAAAGATGAAGACGGCATCCTGGAGCCGATCATCCCTGTTCAGCATGCCACCGGCACAGGCTTGGGTTTCACAGGTCAGTCATCAGGCGGAAAGACCATCTTCGTCAAGGGAGCCCAGTAAAGAAGACAATGCCAGTGTTTTCTGTTCTCTTTCCTTTCTGTCATCTTGTAAGGGCAAGATCCGCCCCAGTTTCTTTCACTCCTTCAAACGATCACTTGTAAATATCAAAGTTTATTCAATCAATGAAAAGTTTGTTTTCTCTGTTCATCTGGGTGTACACAAATTTTTTTTGCTTATGATTTTGTCTATATTGTCATTCTTCATTTCCGTACAAGAGGCTATTTTTCGAACATTTTACCTTTTCTCAAAAGGCCTCCTTTTCACCTACAGGATTGCCAGCATCATGGCTCCTGAATCGTTCAAAAAGCTCGTTATCAATACCAACCTTTTTCAAAATAAACCAGCCAAAGCGTGCAAAGTGAAGGCAGGGGCAGAAGTCAGCAAAATGACAGACCAGATTGAAAAGTTGGCAGAATTTGACTCGACAATTCAAGATTTGCCAGAGTTTGCCAGCATTCAGAAGCAGGATGAACCATCGCCGTTAGCTCAAGATCCAACAGAGGATGTCAATATTGGTTCAGAAGATGATCCAAGAATCCTCAAAATTGGTTCCAATCTAAGTTTAGATGAGAAGGAAAGGCTCATCTACTTCCTCAAACAGCATCAGGAAGTCTTCGCTTGGACTTATGAAGATATGCCAGGTTTAGACTCCAAGTTAGTCGAGTATCGCCTCGCATTAAAGCCGGATTGCAAACCAATCAAGCAGAAACTAAGAAAAATGGATCCTCGAGTAGCACCACAAGTTAAAGAAGGACTTGAGGAGTTGTTAAAGGCAGGATTCATTCGGACCATTGAATATCCAGACTAGTTGGCAAACATTATGGCGGTCCCCAAAAAGAATGGCAAAGTTCGGATTTGTATTGACTTCAGAGATCTGAACAAAGCCACCCCAAAAGATGATTATCCACTCCCCAACATCGATCTTCTGATCGATAGCACGGCAAGCCATGCCATGTTTTCCTTCATGGATGGATACTCGGGCTACAATCAAAACAAATTGGCCGCTCGTGACCAATCAAAAACTTCTTTTACCATGCCTTGGGGCACCTTTTGCTATACAGTCATGCCATTTGGACTCAAGAACGCAGGGGCAACCTATCAGAGGGCTATGGCAGTAATCTTTCATGATCAGATGCACAAGAACATGGATGCCTACGTGGATGACATCCTGGTCAAATCTAAAGAAAGCGAGGATCATCTCGATGCTCTCAGCTCAGTCTTTGAAAGACTTATCCTCTATAAGTTGAGACTCAATCCGCAGAAATGTGTCTTCGAGGTAGAGTCAGGCAAGCTGCTTGGCTACATGATCAGCAAGAAAGGCATAGAGGTGGATCCTGCCAAAGCAAAGGCAATCATTGACATGCCGCCTCCCACCAATCTCAAAGAATTAAGGAGCCTTCAGCGGCGCATTCAGTCTATTCGACGCTTTATCTCTAACCTAGCCATGAGATGTGAGCCCTTCAATCACTTGTTAAGAAAATAAGTGAAATTTGAATGGGGACCAGAATGTCAGCTCTCATTTGAGCGCATCAAGCAGTATCTCCTGAATCCACCTGTTCTGAGGCCACCAGAACTTGGAAAGCCGTTGCTCCTGTATATTTCTGCCAACCATAATGCTTGTGGCGGATTTCTTGCACAGTATGAGGAAGGCAACCGGATAGAGCATGCCATCTACTACATCAGCAAGACTTTCATCGATTACGAGAAGAGATATTCTCAGATGGAAAAGACATGTCTAGCCTTAGTGTGGATGTGTCAGAAGCTGAGACATTATCTAATGGCATTAGAAATCAAGATCCTGTCGAGACTAAACCCCCTCAAATACATCCTTGAGCAGCCTTTCCTTACTGGACGGATTGCGAAATGGCAAGTCCTCCTGATTCAGTATGATTTGGAATACGTTTCTCAGAAATCGGTCAAGGGTCAGTCCATCGCAAATCAGTTAGCAGATTTCCCGTTGACAGAAGAGATCAAAACAGAAGATGATTTTCCTGATAATCGCATCTGCAGTGTTCAGGAATCTCCACTCTGGACTCTATTCTTTGACGGAGCCAAAAATATGTCTGGTATAGGAATTGGGATCTTGTTAATCACTCCTGAAAAGGAGATGCTCCCCTATTCCCTCAAGCTCAATTTCCAATGTACCCACAACATGGCTGAGTATGAAGCTCTAATACAAGGCCTCAAAATTTTGCAAAGCTTTGATGTCAAGAGAGTACACGCCTTCGGTGACTCATTACTTGTTATCAGCCAAGTTAATGCTGAATGGCAAGTCAAGGATTCAAAATTAATCACCTATCAGAAGATTGCCTTAGCTCTCATAAGCGGCTTTGAAGAATTTCAGCTCAATCATGTCAAGAGGGAATACAATCACATAGCCGATGGCTTATCGTGCTTGGGCTCTATTTTGTCTTTTAGAGACAGTGAATTCTGTCGTTCCTTCGAGATCGGCAGACTTGATCAACCTGCCTACATTCCATTTGAGCAAGTGAACCAGGCCGTTCAGAAAGAAAAGCCTTGGTATCAAGACATCAAAAACTTTATTGAAACCGGTGAGTTTCCAGCAGAAATGCCAAGAAAGGAGCAACATGCGATTCAACGCATGTCGGTCCGCTATTTTATCCTTGCCAATACTCTATACCGTCGTGGGTTCAGTTCTGAGTATGCCAGATGCTTAGACAAAGACGAAGCCATGGAAGTTATCCAAGAGGCACACGAGTGAATTTGTGGTGGCCACGTCGGCTACCAAACACTCGTCAAGCAGATTATCCGCACAGGATATTATTGGAAAACCATGCATCAAGATTGCCATCAATTTGTAAGGAAATGCGTCAAGTGTCAAATGCACGCACCTTCCATTCATGCGTCAGCTGCATACTTGCAGTCAGTGGTCTCTCCTTGGCCCTTTTCAATGTGGGCCTTCGACGTGGTGGGTCCAATCACTCCTTCTGCATCTAATGGCCACAAATACTTTCTCGCGGCTACAGAATACTTCACCAAATGGGTCGAGGTTGTAACTCTGCGAACAGTAGAAGGTCGGCACGTGGTTTCATTTATTCACAGAAATCTTCTCTGTTGCTTCGGCGTCCCACATGATATTGTGTCAGATAATGGCAGCCATTTCAAAAATGAGAAGATGAAGACCTTCTGCTCGAAGTTCGGGATTCATCACCACTTCTCAGCTCCTTACTATCCCCAAGAGAACGGTCAGGCAGATGCCACCAACAAGATTTTGATCCGCATTCTGGAAAGAACAGTGGAAACAGGTCGTGATTGGCACGAGAAGATGCACGATGCACTTTGGGCGTACCGAACCACCATTCGAACCCCAACCAATGCTACGCCTTCAGAACTTGTTTATGGAGCAGAGGTGGTGTTACCTCTACATGTTCAGAAGCCCGCACTCAAGTTTGCGTCACTCGTTGAACTTCCGCTTGATCAGTATCAGCAGCAGAGATTGGTACAGCTTGATCTACTAGACGAGAAAAGGCTCAAGGCAGCAGAGCACGCTCAGGCCTATCGTCAGAGGATAGCTAGGCACTACGCCAAATCAGTTATTGAGAGAAGGTTTCGAGTTAATGATCTTGTGCTCAGATCGACAACTCATCTCAAGCACCGGCCGAAGGGCAAATGGTCACCCAATTGGGAAGGCCCTTATGTAGTTAAGGAAGCATTGCCCCGTAATTCCTATCGTCTGATCAATGCAGATGGAGCAGAATTGCCAGATCCTATTAATGCTTTACATTTGAAGAGATTTTACACTTAAATTCCTAGCCTTTTGTACTCTTCAGAAGAATCTTTCTCAATAAAGCGACGATTTTTCTATTAAATTCTCATATCTTCTCCCTGATACTGGGGCATTTTTTTTATTTTTGATCTATACATGTCTTCCTTCGTCATATGCAGGCAGGATTAGACGAACTCTCTTTCTGAAAAACTTGTCAATCTTTCAGTTGATCTATTTTTTAATTACGTCTATTTCATTTTCAGATTTAATTGAATTTTCATCAATTCGTTATCCATTTTATCATTCTGTCAAGTTTTTTTTATTGAGTTTTATCAAACTTTTAAATTTTATCGATCTTTTATTTTGCATCCCTTTCAGGTTAAGGGTTAAAACCTGAACTACTTCCCATAAACTCTTCAATTCATATTAATCTTTTATTCATTCTCCTCCAGGATAAGGGAAAATCCTGAAGTCATCAAAATTCAGACCATCTTGGGTCAAGAATCTTGAATAAATCTTTGTAATCATCGGAACCTATTCATGCATTCTGTCAATTCTTCCAAAATCCGACTCTTGGGTAAGAATTATCTCCTTCTCAACCGGGTTCCGACTCGGGTTTTCCTTCTTGTATATTCTCATTTTTTTTTTTTTTTTGAAGTTTCAAGTTCCGACTTGAACTTCCTTTTGAATCCAGCGCTCATGTTGGACAATTCTTTGTTTTGAGAATTCGAGTTTCCGAACTCGATTCTCACTTTCTTTTTTGTATTAAAAAAAACCGGGTTCCGACTCGGATTTTCCTTCTTTTATATATATTCTCATTTCTGAAGTCTCAAGTTCCGACTTGAACTTCCTTTTGGATCCAATGCTCGTGTTGGACAAATTGTCGTGTTGAGAATGCGAGTTTCCGAACTCAATTCTCATCCATTTTCTTATATTTAAAAACCGGGTTCCGACTCGGATTTTCCTTTTATATATTCTCATTTCTGAAGTCTCAAGTTCCGACTTGAACTTCCTTTTGGATCCAATGCTCGTGTTGGACAAAATTGTTGGGTTGAGAATTCGAGTTTTTCAAACTCGATTCTCACCCATTTTCTTATATTTGAAAAACCGAGTTCCGACTTGGATTTTCGCTTTTGTATATCCTTATTTTCTCAAAGTTCCTCCATCATTTCTTCCCCTTCAGGATAAGGGATAATCCTGAAACACCGGCAATCACTCTCGCTCAATTCTCAAATATCTTCGAATGTCGGTCTCATTTTTCAAATCCTCCTTTTGAAAAACCCAATGCTTGTACTAGGTATGCATTTCGAAACCTCAGTGCTCGTACTGGTGTGCATTTCAAAAACCCAGTGCTCGTACTGGTACGCATTTCTAAAAACCCAGTGCTCGTACTGGTGTGCATTTCGAAAGCCCAATGCTCGTACTGGTGTGCATTTCGAAAGCCAGCGCTCGTACTGGTGTGCATTTTGAAAACCCAGTGCTCGTACTGGTGTGCATTTCGAAAACCCAACGCTCGTACTGGTATGCATTTCTAAAAACCCAGTGCTCGTACTGGTGTGCATTTCGAAAGCCCAATGCTCGTACTGGTGTGCATTTCGAAAGCCAGCGCTCGTACTGGTGTGCATTTCGAAAACTCAGTGCTCGTACTGGTGTGCATTTCGAAAACCCAGTGCTCGTACTGGTATGCATTTCTAAAAACCCAGTGCTCGTACTGGTGTGCATTTCGAAAGCCCAATGCTCGTACTGGTGTGCATTTCGAAAGCCAGCGCTCGTACTGGTGTGCATTTCGAAAACCCAGTGCTCGTACTGGTGTGCATTTTTTCGAAAACCCAACGCTCGTACTGGGGCATTTTTCGAAAACCCAGTGCTCGTACTGGTGTGCATTTTTTCGAAAACCCAACGCTCGTACTGAGGCATTTTTCGAAAACCCAACGCTCGTACTGGGGCATTTTTCGAAAACCCAGTGCTCGTACTGGTGTGCATTTTTTCGAAAACCCAACGCTCGTACTGGGGCATTCTTCAAAAACCCAGTGCTCGTACAGGTGTGCATTTTTTGAAAACCCAGCGCTCGTACTGGGGCATTTTTCGAAATCCAGTGCTCGTGCTGGCACATCTAGCGCTCGTGCTAGTGTTTGGCTGACTAATCAGTTAGCCCTCGAGTTTCAGTCTTTGTGCTAACCAAGCATCATCATTTCAAGCTATAAATTCTCAATTTCAACCTTCGGGTTATCATTTCATCAAAAATCAATCTTTTCTTACGAAGGACCCTCTTCAGGGAGAGTTCGAGGGAGCTCGTTCTTTTCGCACGCAACCATCTTTCGTTTGCAAGGACCCTCTTCCAGGGAGAGTTTGAAGGGATTCATTTTCTTCGTGAACAGTTTGCAAAACAACAACCAACTTTACACAAGAGAACCCTTTTTCCAGGGAGAGCTTTGACGGAAGCTCGTTTCTTTTGTAGCCCTCGTTTTATCATCTTTGGCCAACTCCTTCACAGAGGACCATCTTCTAGGGAGAGTATGATGGACTCGTTCCTCTGTGATACTTTCTCAATTTTGTTTTCGACCGCCTTTCCATAAGAGAAGCCTAGAGATAGGGAGTTTTGACGAAAACTTAATTTCTCTTCGAAAGTTCCGTTTTGCAAACACCTCCTCTTTCAGAGAAGAGAGGAGTATTTCCAACTTCCCATTCAGGTAAGGGCTTAAGCCTGAGTCTCTATTTTTGGGGAAAAGAGAGGAGAATTTTGTCATGGACGTGTCAGTTCGATATCAAGCAATCTCTTTCATCAAGGATGTCTAGAATACGTTGCCAATTTGCTATCAAAAGTCATCGTTGATCTTAAAGTTTTCATCGCAAAGGATTATCTCAAACTACCTTCAGTATCATTTTCAAAAGAGCAAGACTCTTGCGAAATAAGAGCTAAATTCAAGCTTATTCTGTTGGCCAACCAAGAGGCTGAAGAAAAGTCTTTGATATGACCGGCAAAGGAAAATTCAATGATGTTGAAAAGTCATAAGTGAGCTGATATTGATCATAGCTGTGGCGCATTCTTAAAGATTATTCTTTTGGCAGTAAGGTAGTCGAAATATCCTGGGCAGTAAAAAGAACCTACCCAGTCCATATATCCTCAGTCATCCAAACTAAGCTGCAATCAAATATCTGCAAAAGGGATCTCTCAATTGTCGTCAAGATGAAGGCGAATTAAGCGAGTGGATCTCCGGGGCCAAAGAAGATTTGAAGCATCTCCAAGATGACAGAGTTTGTGACGAATCCTTCCAGGGAAAGTTCGGGTCACCGTCGAGATGAAGGCGGATGCGATGAACCTACCGACAAACCCTAAAAGATATTTGATTTCTGCTATCATTTAGAGATTTCAACCAAAGAACCAATCCCTGAGAAAGAAAAGAAGGATCGGAACATCTCCAAGATGAAGGAGTTTGTGACGTACCCTTCCTCGAAAAAGAGAGAAAAGTCAGGACATCTCCAAAATAAAGGAGGATGTAAAAAAACCCAGAAAAGATCCATGGTTCAAGAAGAGTGCAAACAAATCATCATGGGAAATGCCCAGGATATCAAACTGCCCGAAACTGTCAAGAATCATCTCTATCTATGTGAAATTCTTTATCAATGTCTTTTCGCTTAATTGCTTTTATGAAGCTAAGAATGTTTCCTCTTCTTTTCATATTAGGGAAATTGATATCCTCCTTGAGGAAATTCAACAGCAACAAATTTGAATTTTAGATCTTAAATTCTATAGAGTTAGCCCAATTGAAGCTAATACTCTAGGTAGAAAGATGTGATATCTTCACACATGAGCACCATTCAATCATTCTGAATCAACTACAATTTTTGGCATTTTATTGGCAATATTTTCTAAATTATCCCAACATGAAGTGTGAACTTGAGATCGTTTTGACGTATCCTGACGTCATCCCTCCTTAGGACTGAAAAGTCCTTTCCTTCCGTCTAATCTGAGCGCTCTCAGATTCGCACCCTTCCCTGTGCTCCCCACTGTCCCGCAATAGACAGTTACCCGCTTAGGATAAGGGTTAAAACCTGAACTTTTCGCAAAAGGTCTGTTATTGTCAAAAGTTATTTTCAGTCTCAGCAATGAGGCGGCCAAGAACAACCCCTTTTCAAGCTTTAGGGACCCCCATTTTTATCCTTTTGCAAAAACCCCTCT
The DNA here is from genome assembly GCF_984573655.1 of Nuphar pumila. NCBI lineage: Eukaryota > Viridiplantae > Streptophyta > Magnoliopsida > Nymphaeales > Nymphaeaceae > Nuphar > Nuphar pumila. The sequence goes on from NC_143256.1 coordinate 63,034,010, forward strand.
TGAACTTGTTGTGCAAAGTCTAGAGGCCCATCACAGTTCTCCTCGCTCCTCGAGGATTCTGTATCCATTCAGGCCAAGGATTAAACCTGTTACCTCGCCCCTCGAGGTACAAACCTAAACCTTCTGCGAGAGGTCGTCTGTTTTTTAGAAAGCTGATTTTTAGTCTCAGCAATGAGGCGCCCAAGATCATCCCCTTTCCGAGCTTTAGGGAATCCCTTGTTTTTCTCTTCTCGCAAACCCATTTCGTATTTGTTCGTCCAGATTCTGAAGGTCCCATCATGGTTTCTTCATTCGAGGATTCTGTGTGATCATCCCTTTCAAGTTAAGGGTTAAGCCTGAACCTCACTTCACGAGGTACCTTCCGTTCAGGTTAGGGATAAACCTGAGTCCCATTTCCGACTAGATATCCTTTCTAGTCCCATCACGGTTTCTCCATTCGAAGATTCTGCATCATCATCCCTCTCAGGTCAAGGGTTAAACCTGAATCTCGCTTCGGCGTTGCTTTTGTTGACCCATCACAGTTTCTTCACTCAAAGATTCTGTATGGTCGTCCCTCTCAGGATAAGGGTGAAGCTTGAACCTCACTCTGTGAGGTACCTTCCTTTCAGGTTTGGGTTAAACCTGAGCCTCGTTTTGACAAGGCAATCCCCGTCCCATCATGGTTTTCCCCACAAAGGAATCCATGCTCTTTGTATATCCATCCAGGAAGGAATCGTACTTAAGTTTCATCTCATGCGGCATTTCTCTCAAAAATGTCCCATCGAGGTCCGCTATATTCCTTTCCCCATCGAAAATTTTTTGTATATCTTTGTCCCATCCAGGTTAAGGGCTAAACCTGAGTCATTCAAAAAGGCTGATCTTGTCTCACCCATGAAACTTGATCAAAATTCTTATCTTTCACCATCCGTGGGATTTTCACCCAAAGTCCCATCACGATTTCCTTATTTCTATCATTCAGTCATATCATTGTCGAGGATTTCAGCCCCCCACAACCATTCAGGATAAGGTTTTAAGCTTGAAAAGCCACATTTTCAAAATAAGTCTTCCACACCCAGCTCGGATCAGCTGACTGGGGCATTTTTCAAAATTTGGAGTGTTTCTTTGCCACTAAGCTCGGCTCTCAACCGGCTTAGTAGCAAAGAGGGGCATCTGTGAACACCCCAAATTTTTCAAAATGTTGTAAATATCCCCTTTCTGCCCTTTGCCCCCATTTTCTGGGTAATTGAGTCAGTTTTTAATCTAAATTCCATTTTGTTTCTCAAAATTTGATTGAAATTAAATTCATTTTCCACATCTGACTCAATTTTAGATCCGGATCCATTATCAAAATCCAAATCTGAGCTTCATTATCCAAATTTTAAATTAAAATCTCAAAATTACCAAAATAATCTTTTGAAAAGCTCAGACACTTCGTCCGGTATCCGTTTGGATCCATCGAGTTGTATTTCTCGATTCGAGGTTTAAAACTCGAATATTTTCTCAAAACTCGGGTCCAAACCCATTTTCTATAGAAATTTCCACAAAATAGCCTTGAAAATCTTCTTTTTGCAAATATTTCTCAAAAATACAAAAGAATTAGTTTAAATCCTTATTTTACCTTACATTTTAGAATTTTGTACTTCCCAAAATACAAAAAAATGAAAATACTCAGAAAAGAACAAAAAAATAAAAAATGAATGAAGAAAATTGCAAAATGGTTTTTAGAAACCCGTTTTTGAAAATCTTTTTATAAGAAGACCTCTTTTGGAAAATACAAAGCTAAATAGTCGAGTTAGGGTTTTTCTCAAGTTTTTCTCAAAGTTTGTTTCTCTCCTTTCGCCTCTCTCCTTCCATGGCCAACCACCCCCATGTGCATCCCTCTTCTTCAGCCACCTTCGATCACCATGGCCTGGGGCCTCCTCCGTTCATCTTCAACGGTCTCGCAGGCCTTCTGCCTTTCCATGCCAGCCCCATGTGCGACATCAAGCCCCTCCCCTCTCACGAAACAGCTTCCCCATCCTCAACCCTCGATCAACAACAAACTGCCCTTCTGCTTCGTTTCAACCCTCCATCTCCGACCGCCCGCTCCTTCTCTCGCATCTCGGTTTCTGGAAAGATCTTCACGATTCAATGGCCATCCACCCTCGATTTCCAACAGAATCACCATCGCCCTCCAGACCCTTCCTCCCCTTTCTTATAAATGGGATGTAGGATGAATGAGTAGAGGGGAGACGCCACCATCCATTACGTTCATTACTAGCAACATTCATTTTCCTCCCTTTGGTGCAATTTCCTTCAGGAGACTAAAGATTGATCTCTCATTCGCCGAGTTACAAGGGCTCCCCCTTTGGGGTCTCCTCCTGGCCTTCTGAAGTAGAAAGTTCCCACCGTAGACAAAAGGGAAGGTCCATCCCATCCTTTGGAATATCTGCAGAGCTATGCCTTCGGCCTTCTCCTCTCGGACGCTCATCTCCTCCCCCTTCCTCTTCAGCAATAGGGGACTTCCACGGTAAAAAGAAGATCCCCCCCGCCTTTAGGATTTCTGCAAATAAAGTAAGAACTGCTTCCTTTTTTTTAATTCTAAATTTCTTTTTTTTTATCGTTTTTATCCCGATAAGCGCACATCCCATAGATCTGATTTGTATATAACAAATCAATTTATATTGTGCAACAGCAATGGAATCCGTATTCCTACATCTTGATTTTCCTTTCCTTTGTTTTACGATTTCTTTTGATTTCTGGTGTTATTTTCATTCATCTTTTCGTTTTTTTTTTTTTTTCTTCTTCTCTTTCTTTCTTCTTCCTTCTTCTTCTCTCCGAGTGATTCATGGCTTTGGTCTATATCTCGATTCTCGTTTCAAGCTTAGATTTCTTGTTTGTATGATTTTCTTATTTTAGATTTTCTTGTTTTAATGTCATTTTCCACCATTGTTTCATCGTGATCATGGTCATTCATTGCCTTAACCTAGCCTCAATGTCCCTGGTTATTTTCTTCATTGCATCAGTCACGTTAAGATAAAGGATAACCAGAACAGACGGTCATTCTGGAGTCAAATTTTCTTTAGATTCATATGTGATATTGCTTAGGCTAACATTCACATATTGGCTGAATCAGTAGCATACAAGTTACGCATTCATCTGGATGTTAATGTAAACATTACTGTACTGTAACACCCACTCTCATTTCATGCATCGTTGACACTTTTACTTATCGACCTCTCTGTATTAGCTTTTGTTCATTTGATAAAAAAATCACCGAGGGCTTTTGCTAATGTGGAATTAGTATATAACCTTTGTTCGATGCAGCATCTCAGTGTTGGTATTTGAATTATGCTTTAATTGGTTGGGGATATCACAATTCTGATTCGCTATGAAAAGTAAATCAAATCTGCCTGGGAGTTACGGTTAGAAGACATCTGCATCGTTGGCTCTCATTTGAACCCATGTTGAGTTATATTTTATTTTTTTTCTTCTTTCCTTTTTGTTCTTTTGCAGTACCATATGTCATTTAAAGAAGCCTGCTATTTCTGCAATGATAGCTTATGCGTGTTAAGAGGTCAATTGTAGGATCTACCAGATTTGTTTGGTTATTCATTTAGTTCTTCTTGAGAAAGCATGAGATATGCTGAAAACCTATGCATTTGTGTCCTCAGGAAATTCAATATCCCTCGTCAGGTCATGGGCTGGTACCAGACCTCTTTATGCACAAAAAAATTCATCGTTTATGCTAGTAATGTCTGGAGGTGTAAGCCAGACTTGAGTTTTTTTTTTTTTACAAGAAAAGCATTCGGTTCTCTGTTGAGTCCCGTGAACTTTCAGCATCACATTTCTCATTATAATCTTGATCTCCATTCATCCATTCAATTTGTTTTATTCCTCTGATTTCATCATATTACTGTCGTTTTCCTTTTTTTTTTTTCTGTCTATTTAACCTTCGTTATATTGTGCGGATGCGTTGAGGTACTATGATCACATTCATCCTTAGTTACACTTTTGTTTGCTACCTAGATAAATCAGCAAACATTTTTTTTTTTTTTAAGTTTCTCTGTATGCGCAGTTTAATCCATCTTATTTTTAGCTTCATTTTCAGACACATCTTTTCATTCGTTTTGTTTGATCTTCATGGTTTAGTTTCAAGCATCACTTATATAGATCAAGTCATCGTATTGTTTCAAAGTTATACTTGCTCCTGAGCGTTCAAGATCTTGCAACAAAGGTTGTTGGAGACTCGTGTTATCTAAATTCTTAAGGGATAGTGCTGTGACAATGAAAACATGTATTATCCCTGTGATTATGCCTCAGATTGGCGACCCATCACTGGTTATTGCTTTGCCCTCTGAGGCTTGAAAGGGGAAAGTCATGCTACCAATCCTCTAGATGGTGAATCCTCTGTGGAATATTGTCAGTTAAGTCATGATATGACGCTGGAATTTTCCTTTTTTCCTTGCAGGAAGATAAACTGACAGAGAAGGCTTTTTATCTACCATCATTTTATTGGCATAAATCAAGTGTTACCAGGTTATCGTGAGCAGGTAGGTGTCATTGACTCAGTTTATTCATTATTTGAGGCATATATATTGTGTAATATATATATATATATATATACATTTTCTTTCTCTTTTCCTGTATGTTCGCCAATCTTTGTTATGTTTTGACACCAGTGATCCATACACAAATCCCTCCTCTGTAAAATCACCATTTATAGTTCCATCATATTGTTTTGTTGTTCTTGTTACTGTAACCTTCAGAGGCTACAACATCACTTGTTGCGACTTTCATTTTTAGCATTCATAAGAGTAACAACCATTGTTGTGGCTTAACATTGTTGAAGCTTTCACTGTGTATAGCTGCCTACTATGCCATCAACCGTGGCTTTACCCACAATCTTCATAATGCATCAGTTTGGAATTTTTACAAGGATGTGGCTGTACATTTTCCATTGTCCATCATCTGATATATCTTTTATTGTCATGTTTTCCACTAACACTTTTGTTAATCCCTATGGCAGTCTACTGAAAAAGTGACCGGGTCACCATTATGAAAAACTTGTTGTTATCATGCCACTCCAGGGGATTAACAACGATTTGAAAATGCACTGTAAGCAAAAAGAGTTTTAATGAATTGATTTGAGGACCCCTGCTCCCATCGTGGGTTCGTTCAAGTAAAGCCCCTACAACAGTATTGAATGCAATAGCATGTGGTTCAACATTTAATCCAGTGATTTCCTTATTAACACATACAGCCAATCATGGCCACTAGCATACACTCCCCATTCAACATAAGCATTCCTAGACTAATATACATACACTCTATCCATCAACTTAGATATCATATCTGCATTATAGCTTAGGTTTTCCACAAACATTTAACATTTTTTTTTTAGTCGACCCAAGCATATCATTTAGGCTATGTGAACACACCCTTTTAGTTAGTCTAAGTATACCACTTTCGCATGTGCATAATATCTCATTCGACATTTTATCCCATATCCCTCACATATATATTATCACTATATATAGCATGCATTCTATCTCCAAAACAAACCCTCAGCTTTCCTTTTCATACTTTATGCTTTGCCTTATGCTAATTCTATTCCTGCAGGGAATGTATAAGAAATATTAGTTTCCTTAGAAATTTATTATTTCCATATCAGTTCGGATTGTAATAGCTAGGTATGAATGAGGATTTACATTTTCTGTTTTAGATAGAATGGATGAGCATTATAAACATCATGAATTGCTCATTTTCATGCATTCTTTCTACCTTTATTCTCACAAATGGTGAAACACGAATGACACGTGCACCATTTCGTAAGAGATAAATTAATCCTAAGTTGATGATCCATATCAATGGCCATAGTCAGGGTATGGACAAAACTTAGTATTTTTATCTTTTACGAAATAACACTGGATCCACACTGGATCCATTTTCAAAATTCATCATATTTCCTTAAATATTTTCTCCTTTTATTAGAATTTAACTTAAAATTGACTCAAAATATATACCAATGGCCATAGTCAGGGTATATTGAGAGTTAATTTTATTTTAAATTCTATAAAAGCACCAAATGTATTTTATTCTTCTCTTGAATTTAAATATAGATTATTATATAATGCATTCAATGACCATAGTCAAGGATGTATTATATCTTCAATCTTGTTTTAATTCATTTAAAGAATGGAATAGCTTTTCAAAATCCAATTTCAAATTCTTCAAATTCATTCATCATTTAGGATAGAATTACATCATACTTTAAAAAATTCATTTTTCAAAAACTCCAAGTAATGTAAATATCTTCCTCAATCTATCTTCAATCCTTATCAAATCCAATTCATCCTTTCATTTTTTCAAATTCAATTTTATTTTCAATCTCAAAGTTCAATTTAACTTTGAGATTTCAAAATCATTTTTGTATTCAAATTCAAATCAGATTTCGAAATTCAATTTGACTTTGAAATTCCAAATTTATTTTTAATCCAACTCAGTTAAATTTTAGCTTTGAGATTCTTGATTCATCTTTTGAATTTAACTCCAATTCCATCTTAGGATCCAGAACTCAAAACCTACTTTGGATCTCAGACTTCAGATCCAATTCCTCTTTAGGATCCAGAGTCCAATTCCACTTTTGGATCTCAGACTTTAGATCCCATTCACCTTTAGGATCCAGACTCCAATTTCACTTTGGATCTTAGACTTCAGATCAAATTCCACTTTAAGATCCAAAATTCAACACTCATATTGGATCTCAGACTTCAGATCCAATTCTATTTTAGGATCCAAGACCCAATTTCACATTTGGATCTCAGATTTCAGATCCAAATTCCCTTTAGGATCCAGAGTCCAACTCCACTTTTGGATCTCAGACTTCAGATCCAAATCCACTTTAGGATCTAGAATCCAATTCTACTCTGGATCTCGGACTTTAGATCCAAATCCCTCCTAGGATCCAGAACCCACTTTTATATCGGATCTCAGATCTCAGATTATAAACCCATCTTTAGATCCAATTCCATTCTCAATTCTAGATTTCATTCCATTTTCAGATCTCATCTGAACTCCCTAAATCCATTTCTATTCTTAAATACAATTTGATTATCCCAGATCCATTCCAAACTTGAAAATCCAAATTCAATTCCATCTCAAGTATTCATTTCCTTTTCTAAATTCAAATCCAAATTCAAAGTCGATTTTGACTTTGAAACTTCATTTCCTTTCACTTTTTAGAAGCTTCAAGTCATTCTTTCTCATTTTTCCAAAAATTTTAATTTATTTCAAAAACTTAGAATTTCTCTGATCTATCTCAAGTTCTAAGTTAGATTAAAACATTTCTTCACACCCTTACCAAATTCATCTCAGAATACTTGGAGATTTCTAAATCAATTTTCAAAAGAGCATACATCCTTGCATTGCACAAGCATGATTCTTTGTACATTTAGAGTTAGAATAAATTCTTAGATTATATTTAGGCAAAGCAAAAGGCATAGATTCGATCCTTGGTTCGATTACCCCTGGTAAAGGCGCCAGGAACGGTCGAACCTCGTACCGACGAGCGAATCCCGTCTCTCCATTTTCCCGCAATATTTTCAAAAACGGAGGCGAGTTAAATTTTTAAATGTTTTCAAATTAAGGTCAAGTGAGACTATGCAAAATAGTTCTTCTTCTCTCTTTCTTTCTCTTCTTTTCTCTTCTCTCTTTCTTTTCTTTCTTTTATTCTTCTCCCTTAAAAAAGGAGGAAAATAGAGGTTGGACAAGGAAAAGAGAAGGAAGAGAGAGAAACCAACGAAAGAATAGGAAAAATTTTGCGATGATCACAATAGCATCACTGCAAACCCTCACGAGACCTTACTCGTCCACTGGGGTAACCCAGGGGTTGAAAGGGCTTGTTGCATGAGCTAAATGCAACTGTGATTCCTACGAAAGTGAGTTAGGTGATAGTTTGATTTCTTGCATTTTTCTAGTTTACTCGAGGACTAGCAAAACATAAGCATGGGGGTATTTGATCATGCATAGATTTAGGTACATTTTACATAAAAACATGCATGATTTCATATTAAAATCAATTAAAAAACCCATGTATATGCTAGGATAGAGCATTTTAATAAAAAAATAAAAAAATAGAGAAAATAGAGAAAAATAGATTTATTTTGCAATTTAGTATACATTTACTAAAATTGTTTTAGTCTTCTTTAAAGAAAAAAAGAATTATGAAAATAGTAGAGTAGTTATATTTTTTTTTGAGTCTTTTAGCAAATAGTTTTTTCTTGAAGCTCTTCTTGTAATTTTTGAAAAAAAAATAACAAACCGGTTTAACAAACTGGTTTGCTCTTTAAAAACCCACGAAGGGGGATTTTCAAAGGGGTCTTCTTCTGTACGCATTTCCCTCTTTCCTAATCCCTCCCCTCCACCTCATTCTTTTCTTCTTCTTCTCCTTCTCCCTAATTCTCTTTCTCGTTTCAGGTGGAGGTGCCTTCAATCCGAAGATGGTGTACAGGAGGGGGCCAACTCTTTCCTAACCCTTCTAAGGTTCACGGTGAGTTTACAGAACTTCTTTTTCTTCTTCAGAACTTCTTCTTCTTCTTCTTCTTCTTCTTCTTCTTCTTCTTCTGCTTCTTCAGAACTTCTTCTTCTTCTTCTTCTTCAGATCTTTTTCTTGTTGCTGCTATAACTTTAAAACCAAAATAAAAAGAGAAAAATTGAAAAACAGAAAAAAAAATAGATCTGCCGGAATCCCCTGCATTAGCCCAGCCTGCTGGAGTTTGATTGACCGATTGCTGGAGTTTGATTGAACGATTGTTGGAGTTTGATTGACCGGATGCCTGAATCAATTCATGGATTGGCAGAAATGTTTTAATATCTGTTTTAATTGCATATTAATGGAATATGTGTCGATTAAATGTGAGAATAACTAGATCCTCTACTATTTGATATTTTCCGGTGACTGAATATGAGAATCCGATCTACTGACCGATCGAATGCTTAATGTTGATCGACTGAATGACTAGATCGACTCCAGTTGGTTAAAATGTTGTTGAAGCAATGATCTAACTGAAGATCATTGGAATGCCAATTGATTGAATGCCAATGATCGGAGTATCTGAATTTGGATCGGCTGCTTATAGATCTCTGGTAAGTGTGGTTTCATTAATTTCTTGTGAATATTCTGGTTTCATTAATTTCTTGTGAATTTTGTTTGACAGCTGATTAGTTGATCTGTGGCATCAATCGGATGCTTTGTTCTTGAATATTTGATGTTAGTTTCTGAAGATGTTAGTTTCTGAGAAATCAATCGGATGGTTTCTGAAGGCCTAATTTCTAAAGATGATTAGTTTCTTTGTAAGAGTATTTGATCAAATGAATACGTTTCTTTCTGAGCATTGATTTTTGAACTCTTTCTAAAATACTAATCTCTTGACTGACCGACTGATCGGAATATTGATTGACTATCCGATTACTGAGAAGTATTTGAATGCTGATTTCGGTCTGATTTCCAACATATTATCTGTTTGCTCCATGAATATTATTGTTGATCATATGTTACTAGCTAATTAGTAACTACATTTACTGAGTATTTGAACTTAGGTTCAATTAGTGGATTTGAAATAATTAGCAGTGGTAATTGTTTCATAATTAGATTAGTTCGCTAATTAGCAGTTAGTATTACTTAGTTAAGAAAATATTGTTAGTTTTTGATATTACAATTAGTCTTAAAATTTCTTAATGAATTGTCATTTCAGTATTAACATTTAGTTAGTTAATTTTTCTTTTTCTTTCGTGTATTGCTTGTGTTCATTGAATTTGTGCAGGATAGCACAGGAGTGGAGCAGAAGTGATTACATGACACGAAGTACGAAGAATAAAGCTTCTTTTTACGTTTTAGTTTAGAATTAGGAATTTAATTGGGTTTGTAAATATTGCACTTTACGCCCTCTGCGAAGGGTATTCATTTGTTGTAATAGTTAGTAGTTTTTACTTTTCTTGAACATTTTACATTTCAAATAATTCGGCAATAAAGATTAGTTTAGATTTGTGTACTTGAATATGATATATTCCCGTTCTCTGAGTTCGACCCGGTCTCATCCACAAGTGAGAACCGGTTTTTATTATTTGATGTCTGGTTTTCACATGTTTTACATTTAAAAATCTTTTCAAAATTACCACGATTTAAAAGAAGACATCAATGAGACAGTTAGAAACATTTGGCCATGGCAAGGCAACTCTCAAACAGATCGAGTGGTGTGCACAAGCATACAAAACATGTATTCTTAATGTAAGCGAGCTCATCTCGCAAAGTGGGTTTACAACCTGAAAATGACTTGCTAAGGAAGTCTACGACATGGATACACAAAGTATTGTTGTACAAACACTTAAATCTTGTAAATCCCATAACTACACAATAAGGGACAAGTACCTCGAAAGGTGTGCAATAACCAAGTGTCATGAACACCTAGGAGAAGACACATTGTTTGAATCATCGAACCAAAGCATTCGGATGATCTAATCTCACATGGTTTACACTGAATCACATCGTACACAAGCATTCACATGCTTTACATTTGGCGAACCACACCTAACGGAGATTGCTAACTCCGATGCATTTAGCATAACATGGCATGCGTAACACAATACATAATTTACTGCATATAATTGCTATCAAGGCGGCGACAAAGACAATCGTTGTGAAAGAGTAAAGTGGCAGCTACGTCGTGCAATGGGGAAGGTACGGCTAGTCAGCTAGCTAACACAAGCAAAGGACTGTGAATTTACAAGGACAAAGCCCGACACTAGCTGCACCAAAACAGCAGCAGCAACAACCCAATCTGACTTTAACAAGGGCCAAACTCTTGCCTAAACTCATAGTACCACTCAACTCGAACGCAGCCAAAGTGTTGCAATAGCATGACTTGGGAAACAAAACTTCCACAACACCATAAAGGTGATACTGCCATGCGCACCTACGCGGCCCGCTGGTCTAGACAACTGTACAGATTTAGGTAGCAAGTTCATCAGGTTGTGAGTCATAGGTATAAATGCATCCCCATAGGCTGGAGTCCGAAGCTCTCTATCGAAGTGCGAAAACAAGACAAAAGGGGAGAGAATCCAACCATTGTATTGGAACAGTTCCCAAAAGGGGTAGGCGATCTTACCTACCACACTGATGAAAAAGACACTAAGGGTACACACGCATGCCCGTCTTGGCTATGTTGTCGTACTGCGACAGCACCCACGACGAGGTGGAAGCAAACCAGTCACATCAAGGGTCTAACTAAGGAAAGAGACGAAGAGGGACAGCAAGCCGCATTGTCCCGCAACCCGCATACTACTAGGACTGAATCCCCTGGACCAAATGGATTTGGCCCAGAAAGAACCACCAAGGATAGTTTGGCAACAAGGAGAGGTATGGATCACGGAACATAAAGTTATTGATGTAATATCGTGGAGTGTGTAAAGATACACATGGAAATGTATGGGCACCATGTCACCAGTGCGAGAACTAGTCAAGCGACAATGCCAACCATTGCACGCTATGATGAGACAGTTAGAAACATTTGTCATGGTAAGGCGTGACTCAGAGGCTGTGCCAAGATTCATAAACCATGCATCGCATCTACAAGCGAGCTCATCTCATAAGTCTCATAAGACTGCGACCATACATAAGGGTGCCTCAAACTCCCTTCATACGTAGGGAAAAGTACACTAACCTTTGTCAAACTGAATCATGCATTCAAATACAACGAATATGATGATAGCATCAATTCGATGACATATGCCAGGGGTTTCATACTTAAGTAAAACCTCATTTACTTGAAGGTGTTTAACAAAGTATTCATTTTGCGAATACACACACACACACACACACACACACACACACACACACACACATATATATATATATATATATATATATATATATATATTGTGTTCTATGCCACACAAACCTACGCACGAGAGTAGGTATTGACATTACCCATATTGATGGGTTTATCAAAATTTTACGTAATTTATTACAATATCTTGCAATCATTAACTCGTGATGATTACACATATAAACACGTGGTTGGCCGTGCCCGTATAGGACAAGTGAAGTGCTTTCAACTTCTCACTATCGCAAAAACCTTAGTTTTACAAAGGCATAAAACAAGGTGTCACAATGTCGATTACGTACGGCAAGGGAATAGCCAATGCTATATTTATTTCATTGTCATGAACCAATGGTTCATTAACTACGCAAAACCCTTATTTCATTTAGAAGCCTTCGATAGGGTGTCATTAGCACGAAAGTCGCCTTCTATTGCAAGATGAACACATGGACACAAGTGGGAGTCTATCGCACCATGACGATGAATTCAACACTAATTCAGGCAATCGTAACCGAATAAACATAAGTTTGCTTTTGATTGGCATGCACTATTCGTTGCGACACAATGAGTCAAAACCATCGAGTGATTGGGGTATTGGACCCCGTGCTACGTGTGTTCTTGCAGCCCCATAGGCTGCCAAAAGTCTAGGACTAAAGCGTCAAAGAGGCTGAACATGGGTCGGCCAGCTCACTAGACAACCGGCGCCATGAGGCGCCACAACCCTCACAATGCAAGCCCCGCTTTGGGTGGCGCTACAAATCCGAAAAGAGGACAGCAACTATGCTGTCACCAAGTGCCCAAAATAACCTATCGCATGGCCAAAATAATAGGGCTAAGTGTGCCGGGCTCGGAGAAAGAGCCCGCACGCGTATACGTACCGGCTATAGTTTAGCAAGGGTAAAGGCCCAGGTCTGGACCGACTGGTCCAGACCCACATACGGGCGATACTAACTAGGGCAGGGTATGGACCAATATCCAGACCCAAACCGTGGCACTGCTGCCACCAAAACAAAGGGGCGCAAGCCCTTGGCCTGCTCCCAGCGGCGCCTACTTATTGCAGCCAGGCTGCGGCAACCCGAACAAACACCAGCTCTTAGTTGGGCACAAAAAAAAAGGGGCCTGAACCGAAACTGGGCTCGGTTAGGGGCCTCTAACAGGTCTAGACTGAACCCAGTCCAGGCCATGTTAGGTCAGCGCTAACGCACCACCAACCACCTGATTTGGGCGTTGGCACAAGGGTGCCAAAACTGAAAAGGAGAGAGAGGGGCAACACCCCAAACGAACCTGCATGGGCCAGCCTTTGACAGGTCTAGACCATTTCTGTCCATACCATGTCAGACCAACAACAAACCGACCCACACCCACTCGGTTTTGGTGGGTTTGGCCAAGCTCACGCCACGCCACAATGAAAGAAAAAGAAAATGGAAGAGGGTGATGGCCCGGGCTGGAAGCGGTCTGGTAACTGGCTGCTGGACACGTCCAACAGCATGGACCAGCTCCCATGTTCAAAGAATTAAGGCATAGGGACCGAATCAGAAAGAAGAGGAAAATAAATGGCCATGGTCTTCTTGGTCGGCCAATGCTAAACCCAAATGGCCAAAACAAAAGAGGGAAATCGGGCCTTCCATCATGGCTCGGACTGTTTGGTTTAAGCCAGCAACACCCTCAATGGTCTAACTCGCATGAGCCAGGTTTGTTGGGCTTGTTCCAAAACCTTGGCCTCCTTGCCATGAATGCACAAGGCTACTAAAACCAAAATGCTTAGCTAACACAAATCCAACTATGCAAGGAAGAAAAGTTGGAACCATACATGCCAAAACACAAAGGAGTAAGAACTACATACATACATGTTAAATTGGAATTGCAGTCAAAGCACATGCAATCACATCCGATAAAATCAACAAAACTGAATAAAAACATATAATGGAGGCTCACGAAATGTGCAAAAACACCAATACATAGCTAAATCAAAACCCAACTTCTATGCATGCATGCTTACTTCAACAAAATCAACAATGGGCAACAAAAACCTAAGTGCTATTGGGCGAAAGCCCACATTAAGATATGTAAGAGGGAAATCCCACGAAAATGCAAGAATGCACAATATTTGCTCAATTGAAAACTTACCACATGATGCATGAATGCATACTTGTTAAAATCCGCAATTCTATAGTACAACAAGTGGATTTGTTCATTCGAAATCAACAAGGATAGGCGAAAAAAAGGGTGCTCACGAAATATATTTTTTTCACACATTGGAAGAGATGGAAAGTCTCAACTTCGAGGCTTTAGTGGAGAAGAAGGAGGTGGTGTACACAGTTAGAGCAAGGAGCTGCAACAAGGTATGTCTCTCACTCACTCTCAAACACTCTCTCACCCACGGTTTAGAGAAGGGAAGGAAGGGGAGGAGGAGAGAGAAGCTCCTCAAGAAAAACGTCTAAGGAAATGCCTCTTTCTCTCTCTTCACAACACTAAATAGGTAGGGTTTATGGAGTGGACGTGTAACACCCCGGATTTCCAAAACAAAGCTAAGTAAAAAATTTCATGAATTTCTTTTTTTTTTCTTTGCAGCGGAACTTAGAAAAGCTTTTAGTAACGGAATCAGACAATAATGACTCGTCAGTTTTAGAAAACTCCGACCACGTTGCAGGTATGTGGCCAAGCAACTCATTGACCACCGAAGTGTTTCATTTTATCGACAACCACATGTTTATTACAACATTACTGCTTGGAAAAACAATATAGGTTCAATAAAAGGAAGCAGTACAACTCTGTCTAGAGAAACCCTGGAACTCGATGCCGCCTTGCTCCGCATATCGCCACGCAGGTCCAACACCTGAAATCTCCATTAAACGGGGTCAGAACCACTGATGGTCTGGTAAGCAAGCAATCATGCACCCATTCAACTCAAGCAATACGTTTGACCACACAGGGTCACAGTTCGTAATAGCGATGCTCAAGCCTCCAAGACTTAGCGTATATCGCAAGAGCCTCCTCAGGGCTATGAGTTGAACATTCACTGAGTCCTCATGACTTAGAGCAAGTCTTTTCGGGGTTGTGATTTGGATAACCGCTTAAGTCTCCAGGACTTAGCCATGACCTCTTTCGGGTCTCAAAGAGATGTCTAGCTCAAGTCTTCATACTTGGCACATCCGTATCCCACGCATCTAAGGATAGCTCCTCGAGCTTCGCTTAGTCGTGCGGATACAACACGGGTCTTTGCCCAGTCGGTCCAGTCGTATACCGAACATGACACCTTCACAAAGGTAATGCAGGACTGACTCAACACGTCCATCCACTCATACATTCAAGCATCGTTGTACCTAAGCTAATGCATTGTTTCGATATTTAACCTCTTCCACCCTTGGTACGCGGGCGAAGCATTGTTCGGGCATCAACGCGACGTTCTGGGGGTTGATTATTCTATGAATTTAATATACTCTAGAGCCTTGTTGACCCTATCCATAGTAGGGCAGTGTGTTTCAACTGGGAGAACCCTACTAGGCCCATATTCGGATGCATCCTCTACTTGCAGTAGTTGGGTTCAATCCTTAGATCTTAAGGATAACCACGACCCCAAAACCCATGAGTGACTGAGGCCATTGTGACTCTATCAGGTCTAAAGTAAAATACATGTCACTCAAGGCTGTAGCATCACTGTAATTCCGCAGTGAGCATAATTCCTAAAGGGGTCTGCCAGTCTTACAATTACTTGGACAGAATCTGCATGCCATTTAGGCAGCCCGTGCCTTAGCAATACGGGAGTATGTACCGGACCCCATTCAGTCCGCCCCAACACAGTCATTACTGAGGGGGTACCCCTAACACGATTTTCAACCGCGGGGTATGTGCGACCTTAAGACTTATTCACATGCATGCAGAACACCGCTCTTGGCACTACGGCCACCATGAGCATCACACCTCTTTTGGGTGGAAACAACACACTCTGGCTCTTCAGCCCTTACGAGTCTGGTTGCGTAACCATTCTCAATGAGCATGCATATGACTTGATCTAAATAGATCGGCTGCTCGACGTATTTTTATGCAACGAGTCCAAACCTAGTCAAGGCGCAACCTCTACTCTCGCTCAGCGGCCCTTACGAGCAAGGTGCCCTTCCAGGCACAGGGATACGAGCCATTCTGGCATCGTTCCATCAACGGACATCATTATACCATTCCATTGGTTTCAGCAGCTCTTTTGTCAACCATTTCGTCAGCACCTCCCCTGCTCTATCGGCAGCGGTGCGAAGAACCCTTCTACGATGTAGCAGGCACTCCATGAACTGGGTAGCACTCTGCTATGTGTCAGAGTATCCTGCTACATTCTTTCTCAGTTATTCTTAGCTTCTCCAGAATTTTCAGCAGCACTTCCTCTCTTTTACGGAGAAAGCGTGCATTTTTTTTATCCATTTCAGCGGCATCTTCCCTCTTTGGCGGGAAATCGCTACGCTTAACTCGAGAAATGGACGCGCACCGTTGTGCGTACTTTGCATCCATCAAGGTTGCAGGAACCCTGGGCCATAGCCAGGCCATACGTAATTGACTTAGTCTTTACGTAAAGAGCATTTTGCCAAAAAGCGAAGCCTTTCCAATAGGGGCTTCATTCGTCAAGAAGAATCTTGAACGAGGAGCGGTCAGGGAATCGTATTGGTGATTTGGAGTTGATCTCCATTTGAATGCTCATTTATGCGCCGTTTATTTAGTATAAGCAAGAGCCTTGGTGTCATTCAACACGACAGCGTAAGTAAATACATTGCAGAAAGCAGGAGCCTTGGCATCATACGACGCAACGGCATAAGTAAATGCATAATTGAAAGTGCAGAAATCGTAAATTGCAGAAAACATGAGCCTTGGCATCATACGACGCGACGGCAAAGGTAAATTACATAGCCTGTGCGATATAGGATGCGTCGGCAGAATCAACAGATATACACCTAGATCTGCATCCAACGATAGTTATGAGGCGAGCGGGTGAACACTGAAGTGTTCTGAAGGGCTCAATCAAGAACTAAGGCGAGATACCATTTTTAAAACACATATACTGTGTATTTGAACATAGATATATCCGACGATAGTTACGAGACGAGCGGGTGAACACCGAAGTTTCCAAAAAGGGCTCAATCAAGAATTAAAGCAAGATACTACTTCAGAAAGTATATGCTATATACAAACAATCAAATACTTGAGAGAGATGGATCAACAAAGCGAACTTACTTTAAATCGTGGAAGAAACGGCTCCGGAACGCTTCGATGCTTCGAACGAGGCTCGACTTAAAAAAGGATCAACTTCGAACTTCGGATGAAAAAGGACTTGGACTTGGACTTTGACTTTGAACCAAACCAGGTTCAAGTCAAGTCAACTGGGTTTAGACTTAGGTCAGGTAGGTTTAGACCCAGGTCAGGTGAGCTATGACCAGGTCAGGCAGGCTCAGACCAGGTCAAGCAGGCTCAGGCTAAGTCAGTTAGGCTCAGACCTACTGGGCTAGGTAGGGGAGGTTTTAGGAAGTAGGAGAGAGAAAGAGGAGCCTAGAAAGGGGGGAGACGATTTTTCTAAAGGGGGAGGGTCTCTATTTATAGGAAATGAAACTTGGGCCCCAAGTTTCCCCTTTACCAGTTTGTCCTTGGCTTCTTTTTAATACCAAGAGGTTCCTTGGTGTGGGGCCCACTTGGATATTCCATGGGATATTTTTGTGAGTCCCACCAGATATTTTCTGAGGAATATTTCTGTGGGTCCCACCAATATTTTCGTGGGTCCCATAAAATTTTTGGGTTTTCGGCGATTTTTTTCCGAAAAATTCTGAGTACGCCATTCCCTTTGTATTGACGTAACTAAGAAAGTTGGCTCGAGGAAATCTCTTGATTTCGTTCAAGTAGGAAGTTATGGCTTTCAGAGTGTTTGAGCATATATTCGCGAATTGACGAATATCCTAAGTATAACTGGCTCGCAGAAATTGATTTGTTTCGCATTCTGAGAAAAAGTGCTATTTTTACTGGTAAAGGCCTCATGAATTTTATTCAGATATTTTCTGAAAAATTACGGGTCTTACAGGACGGCTAGGATTAACCCAGCTAGGATGGAGGGCTGGGGTGCTCCACGCCCCCCTCCTAGAAGTCCACGCCCAATGCATGTTCTTTTAAAACTTTTTCAGAAACCTTTAAAAAATGCCATTTAAAAGAGCCTTTATAGTTTTCAAATATTAGAAGGGCTGCCCCTAAGGCTCAGCCAATGGGTTTCTAGCATTTGAAATCCTTCAAAAATGTTGCAAAAATTCCATGGGGCACCAGCCCCATGCTCTCTTTGAAAAGTGCGCCCCCTTATGATTCTTCATAATGGTGTTTTGAAAAGACCAAGGGCCAATGGTGACCTCCTTTTCAAAATCCATGCAAAAGATTTCAAAAGTGCCACCCAGCTGGTCAATCCTTGACCAGCTGGTCAACCAAGACTAAAAATGTCCTCTAGGGAGGATGCCCAATGGGTTTGGGTCCTCTCCTAGTTGATCCGATCCAAATCCAAAAATCGCCATATGTAGTGTTTCAAAACCACACTTAATTAATGCACTAAAATATTAGATAAATCCCAATAAATCATTTACTGCTCTAAATAAACTCAATTAATACGAAATGGTCAAGGTCTTTCAATAAAATTTCCTTTCGTTTGCAAAACTTAAGCGTATTATGATTTTGGGTCCAAAACTCGTAATTCACATGCACTGACGAGGTTTTTATGTCGTATAGGTCCCAAATTTGGGGACAAACTATAAAAATATATTATAAATCGACCCTTAAAATTTTAAAGCTTAATTCGTTCAGAATTAGGCACTTCTTACTTACACAGTATATCTACGCGATTTTCGAGTCGCGCGTACAAAGCCAAAACACAGGGTACATTCAAAATATACTTAATTATGCAATATAACTTCGTGATTATACAAAAGCGCATATATCAACACTAAGCAAGCAGTAAACTCCTCAAAAATATTCGCGGACCTTACATCCTACCCTCCTTAAAAAGGATTTCGTTCGCGAAATCACAAAACAAGGAGCAACAACAAAATGGTCAGATCTCGTCTGACAACGCCTAATCGGCTACAACTAAGTCTCCTGTAGACTTCTTGGGACAAAACTTGGAAACATGCCCAGGTTGTCCACACCTAAAACACTTGCCATCAAAGAGAGGACAAGTTACAAGACTGTGATCTATGTTGCACCGTCGACACTTCTACTAAACTTCCGGTCGCTTTCGCTGGACAATCGATCGCTGGGATCGCTTACGCTGGCGGTTCTGAGATAATTTTTGAGGCTTCTGCTCTCTCTCACATATACTTGATTCAGCAATCTCAGGTTTTGTCTCATTCTCAAAAGCAGGAAGATTCAAATCTATGGATAGCTTATAGGTCTTTGCACTATTATTCTGCCCACTTTGGGCTACGCGTTGAAGATTCGCATTCAACTGCTGAATCGCTACCATTTGTTGTTGCACAACCTCTGCAAGGTTGTTCACAACACTCAAAATATCATTGCATCTAGTCTCCTGAGTCATCTATCATGACAAAAAGACACAACAAATCAATCAAAATGGTCTGACAACCAAGCTTGCTAAGCGATTATAAACACCCCAAATTTTCCTCATCCATTCTCAAATAACCCTCCTCGTGCAATGCCAACCCTATTAGGTCAGTGTAGGAGTCAAACCCCGAGTCAATTTCAGAAAATTACCAGTTTACCCATTTTCACTAGGAAAATTACCATTTTACCCTTAGGTCATCCCGAACACCAGTCAGTCGGAGTCAACCAAGCTCATTGGTCAGTTCAAAACAGTTTGAATATCAGTCATTTCAAGCTCACCCGAGCTCACAGTGAGAAGGCCATTTTCATTTCTGACAATTTCTGCCAAAATGGGATCATTTCTTCAGAAATGAGCTCATTTCTCATTCAAATCTAAGCCAATTGTCTCCGAGTCAGTCATTCCCAATCAGTCATATTTCCCAGAGTCTAACTTGAGCTCACCAGGAGTTCAAGCACTCCAGTTTTAGTTCAAAACTATTTCTAAGTGTCCAGGAGCCCATTTTAGTCCATTTCAGCTCTTTCAGCTGAAATTGAGCTAAGTTCAGTCAGTTGATCTAGTGTTTGAGCCTCGATTTTAGTTCATCTCAGTATTACTGACCTTGGTTTCAGCTCAAACCCAGTTCAGGTTCGTAATTCACTTCATTCCAGTGATCATTTTGTACCATTTCTCTAAAAATGGCAGCTTTTCTTGAAAATTCAGTCAGAAAGGTCAGTTGAGTCAGTGCCTGGTCAGTTCATTTGAGTTCTGAAACTCTAAAACCCAGCTCAATCTAGCTCATCTCAGTTCAATCCAGCTCGAACCCCAATTTTCAGTGTCACTCTGACCCAGTAGAGTCCCGAAAACCATTTCTTGAGCTATTTTGCAAATTTTATCAATTTTAATGCTTTTTAAACTGGTACAGCTGCCAACCGGGGTTTAAAATCCAAAATTCTTCATTCAGGGTTAGCATTTTGCATGTCATTTCTCATCATTTCATATCATTTCTCAGCATTTCATAACATTACATCATATTTCATTTCATTTTCGAAGTCTAGAACTCCAGTTTTATAAATTTCAATCCAGATTGAGTTTTAAAAGTTTTCAGAAATGAATTTCAAACCTCGGGTTTCCAAAATTGACATTTTTACCCCCAGGATTCTAAATTTTGAAATATTTTCTTGAGAAAAACAATCTGGATTTATTTCAAACTCAAATTTTCAAATTCTACAGTGGATTTGCTTCGCAACGGGGTATTGAATTTCAAAATTCGAGCTTTTTTCAAAAACTACAAAAAATAGCTCATTTTGTCTGTAAATAAATTTTCAAAATATTTTCTCGAGAAAAACAATATGGATTTCTTTCAAAATTAAATTTTCAAATTCTACATTGGATTTGCATCGCAACGAGGTATTGAACTTCAAAATCCGAGCTCGTTTTAAAAACTGCCAAAAAATAGCTCGTTTCGTCTGGAAATTTTCTAAAAAGACTATTTTACCCCTCTAATCGTCAAAATGAATTTCAAAAGAGGAATTTGGACCCGCTTTGAGATGGGCCATTCATTTACATTTCTATTTTATTAAAAAAAAAGATGTTTCTTTTTATTTGTTTGTTTTTGGTTTTTATTGATTTTATTTATTTATTTATTTTATTTTAGAGAGGTGGGACCCACAAGATGGTCGCCCAAACCTCCAGACCCTCTATTTCTCCTTTCCTTTTTCTTCCTTCCTCTCTTTCTTTCTTTCTTCTTTTCCTTTTTTCTTTTCTTTTCTTCCTTTTTTTCTTCTCCTTTCTTTTCTTTCTTTCTTTCTTTTTCTTCTTTCTTTCCTCCTTTCTTTCTTCTCCCTCCACTCACGTACATCCCTTCCATCCCATCCTCTTTCTTATTCTTTCCCTCTCTTTTCTTTCCTCTTCTTTCCTTTTCCCTTCTTCCTTTTCTCTTCTTCCTTTTCTTTCCTTTTCTCTTCCCTTTCTTCTTTCCCTTCTCCAGCCATTCAAGTATGCTACAGCTCTTTCTCATTTTTTTTTTATTCCAACCCTAAGTATCCTTGGTCATTAAGACCTAAGTTTAGGGAGTTTGATGTTTTTTTAACAATAGCATCTCACGGCTGCCTTGAATTCACGCCCAGCCTTTTGAACTTCCCTCTTCTCACCCCTAACTCCCTCTCTCTCTTTCTCTATCTCTCACTTGTACTCCCATTCACGTTAGACCCTTGGCAGCACACCCTTAGCTGCAGCAACTTCAACATCTCCCCCTTCAGCCCACGGTTCAACCTCCTTGGCAGCTCCAGCTGGCACCTCCTTCACCATGGTTCTAGCCACTTGGTAGTAGCCACAACAACAAGTGTTATAACCCTTCAACCTTCGCTATTGGTGGCAGCAAGCCCAGCCATTGCAAGAGAAGACATAGCCTCCACTTTGCTGCAGTTTCGCCACAACCTTCCAGCCACCTTCAAACATTGCCACCTCCTCTATTGTCAGCCCCTTCTTCGGCCGATTTGAGCGAAAGCCTCTCAAGGTAAGACCCTTCTCACGTTTTTTCTTTTTTTTCCTAGGAATCTACCATGTGAATCCAGTTTAAGACTGCATTCACATGGCTGGAAATAGTATTCTCCTAAAAAAAAAAAACTTCCAATGAATAGCCATGATCAAGGCTAAATTAGGGAGATCCATCCAACGAATGGATCGGACCCCCCCTCATTTCGATGGCCAATAGTGAAAGTAGATCATATCTCCCTGGTAATTTTATTTTATTTATTTTCATGTAAATTTCAGGATTTAAGTGTAGCATTTAGCTTTACTTCATATTCATTTTATATAGCTAGTTTAGTTTCGTGAAATCCTGTTGATGGTTATAGGTTTCATGGAGTCCAATCATTATTTGTTAGTTAATAAATCCTGATAATTTTATTCCAAATTACATTATGCGTTACTGATCCCCTGCAAAAAAAAATTTAGATTGATTTAAGGTTGGCAACTTTATTTCAAAAATCGGATCTCAAACTGGGATTTCCCATCTCCAGAAATTTCAATTTCTGATTTAGCAGAAAAGAACCTCCAGCACCACCCTCGTGGAAGATCCGGATCATCTTTCAAAAATCACAGTGGATTCATAATCGAATCTACTGATGATCTGAAAATTTTGAAGTTTTTCCAGTTAATTTTGACCTCTGTCAAAAATCAGATTTCTCAGCCCTCTGGGAAAATCTTGATTTTCTTTTGTCAGGGTATAGACAGACTCTAATGCACCAAGTCCGCCTAATCCGTAGCCCGTCTGCAAAAACTTTCAACACAAAAGTTATTCTTAACATGTTTTCCTGTCATTTTCCAAAATTTAGTGATTTTTGGAACTGTTTCAATATTTTTTCCGAATTTTTTTTTTCTGTTTGACAGATTCCAATACCCAGAAAAATCATAGATTTGGGTCTCTGATAACAGTGTGAGTATTTCCAAACCGTAACTCGAATCTAAGTTTTGTAAAAATATCAAATTTTTCCCTGTCTGTCAGGGACATTTTCCCACAGTTTCAGCCTTTTTTCCATCGGTCTGTTATTTTTCTCACATTTTCTACCGAAACCTGTCTGTTTCCCCCAAATCCTAGAGTCGCCGAATTCCGATTCGACTTGCCGGAACTGTAAAGCTCCGACCATAGGTCAAAACCAGAAAGTGTAAAAAGAAAAAATCCTTGACCTACTGTCCTCTGTCACCCCATAAAATTTGGGAAATTTGTATGGAAGTTTGATATCCAAAATCTCCTTTAGAATCAATATTTTAGGCAAAAATCACAAAATTTAGGGTTTTTATTTGAATTTTCATATTTAAAGTACAAAAAAATAGATTTTCGAGCTCTATTCTGTTTTTAGGGTTATTTTAGGTGTTCATGCCAAATTTGGCTTAATTCGAAGTTCATTTGCTCCATGTGTTAGTTTATCTTTAAATTTAGAAGCGAAAATCAGGCGAAAATCAGGTTAAATTTGATATTTTATGATATTTTCGCCATTTTAGGGTTCTATTCATGTAAATTAGCATGTAGAATCATATTAGGGTTAATTTCAATGTCATTTGCATTTCACATTTTCCATTTTTGGAAAATTTATTTCAGAAAACCATGGTTTCAAGGCCATAGTCTTGTTGTCGGGGGTATTTTGGTCATTTTGACCATAATTTCGAAATTTCAATTTCTAATTTCATAAATTCTCATGCACATCATCATGTTTCATCATATTATATTTGATTTATTTCATTTTATTTTCAAAATTCCAAAATTTACAAAATTTCTTTCAGAAAACCCTGATTTCAAGGTCATCAGGGGTATTTTGGTCATTTTGACCCGAATTTCGAATTTCCAAGTTTATTTTCGAAATTTATTCATTATTTATCATCTTTATATCAAATGGGGTATGATTCTGGGTTTATACCTGAATAATATCTGATTATTTCCAATATTTTCAGATAAATTCAGAAAAACCTACATTTCTGTGCTAACACTGTTTTCTTGTTTTGCAGAAATATTCAAGAAGAAGACTTAGCTATTTTCTTTCTTTATTTTATTCAATTCAATGTAAAAAACAATGTAATATTTGGAATAAGAGTTACTTTTCTGCTTAGAATAGGACTGCATTGCATATAGTTTAATTTCAGCAAATTCTGATATCTGATGTATGATTCATGCATATTTATTTCAAACTCACTATGGTTGACACCAATGGCACGTGCACAAGCTCTTATGGAGTTTATAAACTCGGTGGGATTCGTATTTATGACCATAGTCAGAATACGAAGAAAACCAAGATTTATGATCTTCATATTAGCCACATTCAGCCTACACACAGGCTAACTTCAAAATTGCACTGCATTTTTCAAAACTTCAAAAGGATTTTCCAATTCCTCAATTGAAATTCTCTTTCAAATTCATATTCATTCATTCATATCATTCAAATTGCATTATTTTCAAATTCATTTTCCAATTTCAATTTCAGAAAATCAATTTTCTCAAGGATTTACTAAGTTTCTCAGGATTGGATTTTCTCAGAATTCTAAATTTTCAAATGAGATTTCAAAGTATTTCCCAAGTTCAAATCAAGATTTTCCTATGTTTTAAATTTCTAAAATTTCAAAATCCCAAGTTTTCAAAAATCGATTTTCTCAGATTTCCCATTTTTCTGATAATCCAGTTATCTGAGAATCCATTTTCCATTTCAAAAAAAAAAAACATTTTCCAATGAATTTCCTGATTTTCTCAGAATTCTCAAATCCATTTCCTCAGGAAAGTAATTCAAAACTCGAAATCGATTTTCCAAAGTTCAAGTTTTCCTGAGAAATTACTTTCCAATGCAAATTTCTGATTTCCAATGAAATTCAATGATTTTCTCAGGAATTCCATTTCAAGCATTTTCCAGTCATTTTCCAATTGCATTTCAATTTTTCAAAGCAAACATCATGTTTTTCAAAACTTGCATTATTTTCAAAATTCCATAGCACAAGCCTGATTCTTTGTGCATTCTAGGAAAAATAGAGCATAATTTAGATATTTGAGTCAAGTTAGAGCACATAATTGATCCTTGGTTCAATTACCCCTGGTAAAGGCTCCAGGAACGGTTGAACCTCCTACTGACAGGCAGATCCCATTCCACGGAATTTTCCCACAAATTTTCAAAACGGAGGTGAGTTAATTTTCAAAACCAATTTTCAAAACTTTGGTCGAGTTTGACTCGCGAAATTCATTTCTCTCTCGCAAGGGAGGTGAAAAAATTTTGCGATGATAACAGGTTTGGCGGCCGTGATGGGATCTGTCTTCATCTGATCAATTATGTGCTTTGACTTAGCTTCGTTATCAAAATCGTGCTTTATAAACTGTCAGCTTTTAATTTCTGATATCATGTGAACTTAGGAGCCTAGACTTGAACCCAACTGACATGGATTGCATGTAGACTAGGCAATGTTTGGTAGGATCATATTGAGGAGAATTATGCATGCTCACTTAGACTTAGGTCTGAAATACAACACTCCTCAATCTAGGAATCGTATGAAAACAATGCTTGCTTCTTCAAAAAAAATTCAAAATTCTATCTCTTTAGGACTTAGAGCCCTCTGTTTGTCTGCATGTGATCATTTTTCAAAAACCACCCCACCTATGTCTATCGGGTCTTCACGTTGCGGGGCTCTCTTCCAGAACCATAGTTCGGGACAAAGCCTCACAACTGGGCCTTTTATTTGGGCTAACGCCCCCCTGCCACGTACCAAGGGCCATAGTTCAATGTATATCGGCAGGCGCTCAAGGATGTTGGGAAAACACAAGCCTAGAACCGAAGATGAATTTCTATGCCACGTACTTCGAGTCTCGGCTCAAGTATATCAGCATAGCATGATTGGACACAGTTGATCTGAGCCTAGAGTCAGGATTAGGGCCCTAAAGCTCTTTCAAAATCAATGCATTTAGAGTCAGCTTCTTAGGGATTGTTGTATGTGCATAATTGTTTGTGATTGAATATATCATTTTTTCATCTTATTTTCTCATATTTTTTCAATTTTTCCAAAATATCAAACAATTTTTCAAAAATACTTCATTTTCCATCTTTTGTGAAATATCTCATTTTTCTCAAAAACCCTGGATGATTTTTCCAAATTATCCATCTTTTCTTCAAAACTCCAGGTGATTTTTCATTCTTTCGTTCCTTTGGACTTCGAATTTCCAGCTTTTATTTTATCCTGCCTGTAATTTTCAAAATTCTTGTATTTTTTCCGATGTCTAATTTCAATCTTCCTGTCTTTCAGTCCAATGGCATCCAGTCAGCTAGACTCTGTTTTTCCTGAGGGTCACATCTCCTACGAGGTGCGACAAAGTCTTCCCGAGCATCGAGCTCTCAGCACCGGACCCTTCTTCCCTCGGTGGTACTACATTTGGTTCAAAAACTTCTCTCGTATGTTTTCGAACTACTTGAAAGATTGCGGGTTGGAACTGGCATCTGTAGTAAGAAAGTTGACAGTGAACGACAATCTGATTCATGCACTGGCAGAGCGGTGGAATCCGCATACCTGCACGTTCTGGTTTCTGTGGGGCGAGATGACACTACTGATGGATGAATTTTCATAGATCATGGGACTACCTGAGCCAGACGGTCAGCCTGGAGATCCGTTAGAGCAGCAGTTTTTGATCAATGTCAAGAGTCTAGACCCTAAAGACGCTTTAGCTCGCATGACAGGACATAATTTGTGGCCACTGATTGAAGAAAATGGGAATGAGTACGTGAACCTGATCGAGATCTACCGACAATATAGAGAATTCGTAGAAGTCAGCTCGTTGTCCAGGACAGCCCGAGAGAGAATTCAACATGCGATGGTTTTGTGCACTGTGGGACTTGCTTTCTTTCCAGATGGACAAAATTATGTGGATGTCAGAATAGTTCAACTTCTGAGAAGATGGGGGAGTCGACAGATGTAAACACCCCAAATTTTCATCCTCATTTAGTGTCTACATTTCCTGCATATCACTGCATGAATTCGACATACCATTTCATTGCATTGCATAGCATTGCACATCATTACATCTCATTTTCGAGATCCAGCACTCCTGTTTTCAAAATATTTAATCCAGATTCGGGTTTTTAAAACTTCTCTTTCAAAATTAATTTTAAAATCTGGGTTTTTAATCAACATTATGTCATTTGCCAACCCCCAGGACCTTATATTTTGAAGTATTTTCTTAGAAAACAATCTGGATTCGTTTCAAACTCAATTTTCAATTGATTTCAATTCTCAGATAAGACCCATTTAGGTGGTGTCGCTCTGGATTCCTTTATTTATCCAAATTTCTCAAAATTTTGAGAGTTTCAATCCTATCAGGACTCTGTCTCAGAGTCCTAATCCAGTCAGGAGTCTGTTTTGAAGTTTGTTTTACTTCCATTTTTAGTCTTTTCCGTTTGTTTTCAAAATTCAAGTCATTTTGCAGAGTTCAGTTAATTCAGGACTCTATTTCGGAGTTTCGATCGAGTTAGGAGTCTAATCCTGACTGTATTTTCTGACTTATTTCATCATTTTCTAATCAATTCTTTCAAAAACTCTTTCATTTGGCTTTAAAATCCAAAATCTCAGAGTCCTAAGAGTTCAGGACTCTAACCCGGAGTTCCAGTCCGCTTGAGACTCAATTTTCGGAAATTCTGACTTTCAATTGTTGATTTTAACCCTTTTTCAAAGTCATTTTTAATGTTTATTTTAAAATTTTCAAAATTCGATGTGGGCTCACTCAGTTGGCACCATATCTAGAGGAGTTCTGACGTAGTTAGAACCCTATGCATTTCAAAACCTTTAATTTTAAGTTTGCTTTTGAAAATCTTTTGAAAACTATCTCAATTTCAAGTTTTAAAATCACTTTTTGAAAAACTCAAGTAGGGCCCACTCGGGGTGGTGCCATATTCGAGTAAGTTAGGGCTAGACTAGGGTTAGTCAGTGTCTTGGTTAGTTTTAGAAGTTTAGAAGAGTCAAAATCTATTTTGAAAACTCATTTTTTAAAGTTTGGTTTTAAACTAGTGTTTTTAAAGGTTTTTAAAAGTACTTTATAAACCCAAATGTGGAAAATGCCAAGTGGCGCCACATTTGAGGATTTTTTAGGATTAGCTAGGGGTTAATTAGGTATTATTTAGGATAATTTAGGCTAGGGGAAGTATAGTAACTCCACCCAAAAGTCGCCCCCCCCCCCCCCCCCCCCCTTTAGAGTCCAAAAAGTTTCAAAATTTGTTATTTTCTTAAACCTAATTTTTATATTATAAAAAGGCCATATGGGGGATGATTTTAGAGGGCTCTCCTTTGGCAATTCTTGGAGCTTCTCTCTCCTCTCCAGCCCTTCCTCCGTTGCTGCAACTCCAAGGTAATCATCTTCCCTAATTTTGGTTTTTATTTAATGTTTTTCATGATTTAAAACATGAATTTAGCCTTGGGCGCCCCTCCTTATGTGGATTCAACCATGATTCAACCTCAAGAACCATCAAGAACGGTCCAAGAAGATGATCTAACTCTGTTTTGGTGTTTTTACAGGGATTCTAATCCATTAGAATCGATTTTAGCATTAGCTTTTACATTATTAACCAATAAAACATGTAATTTACCCTTTTAATGGGTTAAATCCATGTTTTTAAAGGTAAAATCAAATCCCGGCCATTGATTCCCTAAGTTTTATTTATTTATTTGTTTGTTCATGTTTATTATACGTTTTCCAGCAAATAAATAATTTTTTGTTTTACTGTTTTAGTGTTTATTTTATTGTTTTCATTAGTTAATGCATATTTTATTAGATTTCACTAGGTTTCTGAGTGCTTTAAGCTTAGAACAGGAAAGAGCATGTTGTTTCGGATTGAAATATTTACTGTTAATTATTGATTTTTTTATATGTGATACATGCACATGTGATTGAATTACTGTAAAAAAATCAGAGGTTTTAGGATTTGGAAACTCTGTCAGAAAAATTAGACATCAAATCGGATTTTTCAAACTTTAAAATCGTTGTTAAAATCAAAAGGGTAACTTGCTGTTATGATATTTTTTTCATCCTATATTCAACTTGAGATTCGTAAAGTGCTATGGATTCATGTTGAGATGATCTATTTACTGTTAAATTTTGGTAATTTTTGGCCTCTTTATTTTTCCTCTGTCAGAGACTCTAATTTTAAATTTAAAACTCCTTAGGGTTTACCAAAACCCTAATCAGACTTGTAATGACCATAGATCTCAAACCACAGATCCGATGCATGATCTGTAAAAAAAGAGTTTCATTATTTTTATGTCTACTGTTCACTGCTAAAATTTCAGAAATTTTTTATTAAGTTTGCTATTATTTCTGTATTTTCAATCCTAAGTAGTTGTTTTTACCCCTGTTAGATTTGTTGGATTTTAGTTCAGATTGCCGGAAGGGTTTGTCTCTAACCAAAGATGCTTTTTCCAATATGTAAATTGAGAAATCTCTGTTTTTTTTCCTAGTTTATCTCTGTAAAAATTCAGAAGTTTTCATGGAGGATTGACTCCTGATTCGGGTCTAACTCTGAAATTGGTTTGTGACCTAGGTTAAAAATAGTTTATTTTAGGGTTTTAATGCATATTTCGGATTAAAATTTTGTCAAAAAATTATTTTTATGATTGCAGTCTGATTTCAGGGACATAAAAAGTGCATATACCAATTTTTATGAGTTTTGGAATCCGTTTGAGGCCTGAATTGATCAAATTGCAAAATAGGGTCCTGAAAGATCCAAAAACACTGCCAAAATCATGATATTTGTGATATTTCATGATTTTCGTGTGTAATTTTATGTTTTTAGGGTTTGTTCATGTTTAGAATCATATTAGGCTGTTTCATGTTTGATTGTATGTTTATTTCAATCATGAATCCCAAGTTTTAACCAAAATCTATTTCAGAAAACCTTGATTTTAAGGCCATAGTCTTGCTATCAGGGGTAATTTGGTCATTTGACCTCAATTTCGAAATGCTAAAACCCTAGTTTTCATATTTTTAATCATGTCATATCATATTTGGTTTAATTTATCCTCATTTGAATTTCAAAACTTGCATTTTTATAAAATATCTTTCTAAAAATCTTGATTTCAAGGCCATAGTTTTGCTATCAAGGGGTATTTTGGTCATTTTGACCCCAATTTTGAAATTTCAAATTCCATTTTCATATTTATAACATTTTATTTCATATTTTATTAAGTTTATATAAGGGAATCATATGGAAAATGTCTTATGTCTAGCAAAATCCAGTAATTTCTAGATATTACTAGATAAATCTAGAAAAACCAACATATTTTCACTAACCAGTTTTTCTAGTTTTGCAGGAACATTGAAGACTTTATTTTCCTTTATTTATTGTATTTAAATTTGATTAGTGATGTAAATTGTAATTAATTTTGGAATAAGAATTTCAATTCCTGCATAGAATAGGATGCATTGCATATAGTTTTAAGCTTTGATATATAACTGCTATGTATGCCAATTCATGCATATTTTTACCAATCCACTATGGTCTACATGAATGGCACGTGCACAAGCTCTTATGGAGTTGACAAACTTGGTGGAATTTGTATTTATGGCCATAGTCAGAATACGAATGATACCCAAATTTGTAATCTTCGTATTAGCCACATTCAGCCTACACTCTTAGGCTAACTTCAAAAATGCACTGCATTTCTCAAAAATACAAAAAGGATTTCTTCAATTCCTCAAAATCAAGTCTTTCAAATCCATATTCATTCAATTCATTCATTTGCAAATTCCAATTTCAATTCAGAGAAATCAATTTTCTCAAAACTCTAAATTTTCAAATGATATTTCAAGTATTTTTCAAAGTTCAAAATTCGATTTTCCAAGTTATAGCTTCAGTTTCCAAGTTCTAATTCAAAGAAATCAAGTTTTTCAAAGATATTTGAAATTCCTTAGAATCGATTTTCACAAAACTTCAAGATTTCTTCAAAAATCGATTTTCACTTTCCTCAGAAATATTTTCTCACTAAGTTCATGATTTTCCAAGTGTTATCTTTTCCAAGAATCTAGAAATATTTTCTAATGTTCAAAGCAAACATCATGTTTTCAAATTTGCATTTTCAGAAAATTCATAGCACATGCCTGATTCTTTGTGCATTTAGGAAATAGAACATGATTTAGACAAGTTGGGCAAAGCTAAGCATACAATTGATCTTTGGTTCAATTACCCCTGGTAAAGGCACCAGGAACGGTTGAACCTCGTACCGACAGGCGAGTCTCATTCTACGGAATTTTCCCGCATTTTAAAACAAAGGCGAGTTATTTTCAAAAAAAAATTCAAAGGTCAGTTTGACTCGCAAAAGTAAAAAAAATTTTGCGATGATAACAGGTTTGGCGACCGTGATGGGACCTGTCTTCGCCTGATCAATTGTGCTTAACTTAGTTCAAATTGTCAAAATCGTGTTCCATGGAATGTCAACTTTTATTTTCTGTTATCATGTGAACCTAGGAGCCTAGACTTGAACCCAGCTGACATGGATTGCATGTAGACTAGGCATGGTTTGGTAGGACTATATTGAGGAGAATTATTCATGCTCACATAGACCTAGGTCTATTACAACACTCCTCAATCTAGGATTTGTATGAAAACAATGTTTGCTTCTTCAAAATTTTGAAAATCTCTATCTCTCTAGGTTTTAGAGCCTTCTGATTTTCTTGCATGTGATCATGTTTTCAAAAACCACCCCACCTATCTTTACCCGGTCTTTACGTTGCTAGGCTTTCTTCCAGAACCATAGTTCGGGACAAAGCCTCACAACTAAGCCACCTATTTGGGTGAAAACCCCCTGCCACGTACCAAGGGCCATAGTCCAACGTATATCGGCAGGTGCTCAAGGATGTTGGAAAACTTGAACCTAGAACCGGAGAAATTGATTTTATGCCACGTACATCGAGCCTCGGCTCGAGTATATAGGCATAGCATGATTGGACACAGATGATCTGAACCTTAGAGTTAGGATTAAGGTCCTACAGCTATTTCAAAACTTGTGCATCTAGAGTCAGCTTTTAGAGAATGTTGTATGTGCATACTTGATTGTACAGGATGTGATTGAATGTTAGCTTCTTTTATTTCATTTTATTACAAGCTTTCCAAAATACTGGACGATTTTTCAGAAATCCATAAATTTTTCCATCTGTTTCCATATACTGTCTAAAATTTTCTATTTTATTCAAACCCTGAACGATTTTCCAAATTCTCTTCTATTTCCTTCAAAACTCCAGGTGATTTCCATCCTTTCCTTCTTCTGGATCTCGAATTTCGTGCTTTATTTTTATCCTGCTTGCAATTTTTCAAAATTTCTGTATTTTCCTAAGTCTTACTCCAAATTTTCCATGTTTTCCAGTCTATTCTAATGGCATTTAGTCAACTCGATTCAGTCATTCCTGAGGGTCATATCTCCTACGAGGTGCGACAAGGTCTTCCTGAACATCGAGTCCTTAGCACCGAATCCTTTATTCTTCGGTGGTACTATTCGTGGCTCAAGAACTTCGCTCATATGTTTTCGGACCATTTGGACGATTGTGGGCTAGAATTGGCATCCGCAGTGGGAAAGCAGACAGTCAGTCAACGGCAATTTGATCCATGCACTAGCAGAGCGGAGGAATCCGAGCACTTCTACTTTCTGGTTCCCATGGGGTGAGATGACTCTGTTGACAAATGAATTTTCAGAGATTATGAGATTACCTGAGCCAGCTGGTCAGCCTGAAGATTCACTAGAGAAGCAGTTTTTGATCAATGTCAAGGGTCTGGACCCTAAAGACGCTTTAGCTCGCATGACAGGACGAAAGTCTTGGCCCTTGATCGAAGAGGATGGAAATGAATATGTGAACCTGCTCGAAATCTACAGACAGTATGGGAATTTTGTGGAAGTCAGTTCCTTATCTCGAACAACACGAGAAAGAATCCAACATGCGATGGTCCTATGCACTGTGGGATTAGCTCTCTTTCCAGATGGACAAAATTACATGGATATCAGAATAGTTCAACTTTTGCGAAGAGGGGGAAGTCGACAGACTAGCCGCCTCTCCATGGTCGCACTTGCCTTTCTGTACCAAGGGTTGACCAGTTTCACGCTCGGAGAATCAATTCTAGTCGAAGGGTGCACTTATGCATTGCAATCTTGGTTCCTTCAGCATGTGCCAGCCTGAGCCAGTTCATTCAGATATAATGGTGAAAAGCTTCTACTAGTTGCGCGATACCGATTCTTGATCAATAACCTTCAGGAGGAAGAAGTCATATGGGACTACTTTGATAGTCAGGAATCACCTCTCAGATATACTTACGCATACAGCAAGCGGTTCAGGCTACTTGGCCCCTTCTTCTGCGCATACTACCATCCGAAGCGGTGTGTCAGGCAGTTCTCTCAGAGACAGAAGCACGTAGAAATTCGTCTATTATCAGAGATCTTGCCGGAGTTCGATCTCACATCAGATCAGTGGTCTGGACCATACCATTCTGCCAGACATTGCTGAGATTCTTTTGTTACTCTCACTATTTTTCCTGGTCCTCGAGTGTCCTCTGATTATCCGGAGTGGTGGAAAATTGTCTGTCCCCCTCCCCTTTGTCAAGTATATTATTAAAATCATATTTTCAATAAAATTCCTTTAATCTTCACTTCATCATGGTTTGACGACCTCGCCTAGGTAACAAGGCATATTTTTAGTTGTTTGTTCTTTTGCAAAGGAATGACAACGCAATTGTCGTAATTCCAGCGACGACTAGATCCCTAGTAATGGGATATTCCTTTAATTGTCTACCAAAATTCTCAACAAATATTTTCCTCCAACCAAATTTCTTTCAAAAGCCTAACCATCAGTTCTGCCTTGCAGAGAGCATCAATGACATTCAAGAGAGTATCCTTGACACTCAATGGTTCAGAGAAGGTCTGGAAAGAAAACTGCATCAGTTGAAGGCGTCACATACTCAATCGCGTCAGAAGAGGAAATGGACTCACCCAGAAGTCAAGGTCAGCAAGTAGAGGATGACGTGGATCCCCAGATGTACGTCATGTTCAAGAAGATGATGAGCAAGATGTTGGCAGAACAAGCTGAAGCCAGTACTGAGCAGACTCAGATCAAGCAGAAGGATAGGGGTCAGACAGCCAAGAATGTGAAAATCATTAAAAAGCAGAATCACCATGAGGAAATGTCAGATGAGTCAGAATCAGCAAATGATACTGATAAAGAGTATGAAGCCAAACAAGAATTCAGAAGGTCGACTCAGGGGCAGGGGTCGACTTACAAGTCCAGGAATCAATCTGTCGATGACCCTACTCAGTCACAACTCAAAGACGTGATGAAAATGGTCAAAGATCTGCAAGCTCGTGACAAAGCAAAAGGGTCTTTACAAGCGAATACTTTTATGATGGACTGGATGGGGATGATGATCTTGATAATCTCCCCAAGAAATTTATCAAGTTTGATGGTTCGGGTGATCCAAAAGCACATCTCGCCCTATTCTTCGTAGAGTGTTCCAGGTTCAAGAGGAATAATCGTGCCTTATTTCTCTGCTTCCCTCGCAGCTTGGAGGGTATCGCGGCAAAGTGGTATTCAGAGCATATCAACCTGATAGAGCTGAAAGAGTTCGATAAAGTGGTCAATTTATTTATTGAGCGCTTTCTATTCAATGCTGAAGCACTCCCGACTCTCAGTCATCTTTGCGGCCTCAAGCAGAAAGAAGACGAGAAGGCCCGTGATTTTATCCACCGATGGAGGTCAGCTTGCAACAAGATGAGAGACCCGATATCAGAAGGGCATGCATTGTCACTAATCTTGAATAATTTTTCACAACCCTTGAAAGGTCTCATTTCCACGACACCGTCAAAAACCTTCATCGAACTGACAGAACGAGCCGAGTAGCTCGAGCTAAGCATGAAAAATGGAGTTTATGAAGGCTTCATCTTTACACAAGGTAACAATCAGAGTGAGCAGAAGAAGAAGTCTCACTTCACTCTTTCTGCCAATGATAGCAAAAGCAACAAGAAAAATCATGATCACTATTCATAGGGATCCAAGGGACAAAAAGGAAAGTTCTCCAACAATGATAAGCCTCTTCAATCTAGTCCTCAGCATAAAGAGAAAGATCAAGAAAAGCCAAAGCGCAAGGATTGGAGTACGGATCGAAAGTTCACCCTTCTGGACCAAACACTAGAGAGTGTTATGGAATACATGCTCGCAAAAGATATGATCCGTTTACCTAAAGCAGCTGATCCCGCAACAATTATGGGCAGATTCAAAGAAAGATTTTGCAAATTTCATCGGGTAGTAGGACATGACACTGAGAATTGTTTCGTCCTGAAGAATATCATCCAAGATTGCATCGACAAGAATATCCTTATTGAAGATGAGGAAAATACCAGTCGATCATCCTGAGCAAGTTTTCTAAAAAATTGACAATGTCGAGACTATGTCATTTTCATCATTTTGTCATTTTAAAGGGACAATGCAGTCCCAGTTCTCCTATCAATTTGTTATTTCCTTCTTCAATGCATTAATAAATTTATCAATCTTTCTTATGGCCTGGCGTCATCTTTTATATTCCTCATTTGCAAATGTTTAAATGTCTTCTTACAAGGGGTAACCTTTTTCAGAGTGCCTCTTTGATCAACCAAGAAGCTTGTTGCCAGTTTTCACCTCGTTATCTTTAGAGAATTATCATCAAATATCAATTACTTATCCTTTCTTATTCCCCCATTACACTGGGGCATTACTTTGAAAATTGTCTTCAAAACTTTCTGTATGCAGGTGATCATGCATATAATTCAGGGTTTATTAACATTTAAATATGCATGATTTTATGAAATAATGTTTCAAAAACCCAATTTTATGTTAGTTTTTGAGTAAATGTGCTAAAATGATTTAAAATTAGAAAATGAATAAAAAATAGTTTTATTTTACATTCTTATGCCTATTTTAGTTTTTTTTAGTTGGTTTTAGTTTTTATTAAAAAGAAAAAATAAAAAAATTAGAGAAAAATAGTTTTATTCATTTTAAGTGTTGTGTTTTTTTTAAAAAAAAGAAAAAAAAAATATAGTAGATTAGTTTTGAAGTTCTTTTATAAATAGTTTTGTTTTTGAAAATTTTCACAGTTTTCTTTACTTTTGAAAAAAATAAAAATAAAAATAATAAATAAAGAAAAAAATATCTAAATAATAATACAAACCGGGTGGAACCGATTTGTATTTCTAAAAAGGAGAAAGTGAAAAACCAAACCGGCTGGAACCGGTTTGGAAGTTTTGAAAATAAAAAAAAGGGGTTGTTTCAAACCGGTTTGAACCCTTTTAAAAAGGGGCGTAAAGCAGATCGGAAGGGGCTCCATGTTTTTGCGCCAAAATTTTCTTTTCCCCCTCTGCTTTTCCCCTCTTCCTTCCGTTTCCCAGTTGCCGGATCTCACGCTACTTCTTCTTCTTCTTCTTCTTCTTCTTTTTCCTCCAGCAGCAGTAGCAAAGATTCATCATCCGGTGGCAAGAAGATCTTCAATCGATGGCGGCGCCTGAAGTGGAAGCCACCTCTTCCTTCCTTTCCCGGTAAGTCGTTCTTCTTCTTCTTCTTCTTCTTCTTCTTCTTCTTCTTAGTTTTAATTCTTTCTGAATCATAATGTTTAAACTTCAATTTGGAAAATAAAAATGAAAGAAAACATCAAAAATAAATAAATATATGCAAAGGAGTTTCAGCGATCGACAAGGAACTGCCTGAATATTTGTTCTGATCAATAGTTTTGATAAATACTTGCATTAATTTTTAATCAAAACATTGATCTGGATTTGTTGGATTAAGCTTTGTATATCCATTATCTGAATCGATAGAATTCTGTTTTTTTAAAAAAAAAAAGGGATCGATCACCTGGATCGATCATAATTTCTGGTGAATTTTTTTTTTCGGAAGTCTGTAATAAGCTAACGGAGACCTCTGATTCACGGTCACTTTTCTGGCAATGTATACTTGTATTAGATATGAAATCGTGATTGCTAATCATGATTCAGTGTGAAGCTGCCGGAATCCATTCTGTTCTCCGGTTGGATTTAAAACAAAACAAAAAAATCATATCTTGAGAAGCTGCCGGAATTTTTCTTCATTCGCCGGAATTTCTTGCTTTGCCGTGAACTACTCTGCAACGGCTCAGCAGAGATCAATCGGCTGTTCATCTGAATAGTATAGCTTGAGATGCTTCATTACCTCTGATTCACGATACAGCAGACTAATCGGCTAAAATCCAGCAATTGAATGTCTGATTTTTGGATTAAATGGCTGAAATGTGTATGAATCCAATCAAATGTATGCGTGAATTTTCAGTCTGAAATACATTGAATATCTACCTGAATTTTGTTCATTTACTAAATTTTTGTTGTTAATTTCTTCTGATTTCCTATTTTCAATCTATGATTGTTTTTACATTCATTTTCTATAATTGTTTTTAATTTCATCTTCCTGTGTTTGTTGTAATCATTCCATTTGCTATTGTTTCCTTTATTTCTTATTTTTCAGTTGCTATAAGTCGATTTCCTGTTTTTTTTTTTATCAAGAATTTTTCCTGTTTTGCCTCATTCAATATTCTTTACATGTTTCTTTTCTTGTTTTCAATACCTGAATTTTGTTTTTCATTAGTCATTCCTTGATTTTTACGGTCTTTGATTTTACTGCTTTCAATTCCTTAATATTGGTTTTTCAATCGTTTATGTTCATAGTTTGTTAATGAAGTGTTAGTGGTTAATTGTTTTCACTTTTAGTTAATTGAAATGGTTAGATTTCATGTAGTTAAGTGTTAGTGAATTGAAATTTAGTTAATTGTTTTAGTTAATATAGTTTTAATTGTCATTACATTCTGTTGATGATATCTTTCAGTGTTTTTAGTATTTAGTTAGTTTAGTATAGTCTATTTCTATTTCTGGTACTGCTCGTGTTCAGTTTCATTGTGCAGGATAGCACAGGAGTGGAGCGGAAGTGATTACACGACACACGAAGTACGAAGAATAAAGTCTTTTTACTTTTTAGTTTAGATTTAGGAATTTAATTGGGTTTGTAAATATTGCACTTTACGCCCTCTGCGAAGGGTATTCATTTGTTGTAATAGCTAGTTTTTACTTTTCTGAACATTTTATATTTCAATAATTCGGCAATAAAGAATAGTTTAGAATTGTGTGCTTGAATACGAAATATTCTCGTTCCCTGAGTTTGACCCGGTCTCATCCACTAGTGAGAACCGGTTTTTATTATTTGATGTCTGGTTTTCACATGTTTTACATATAAAAATCTTTTCAAAATTTACAACGATTACAAAAAGACATCAAATTTTTGGCGCCGTTGCCGGGGAACGGCGTAATATTAGTATTCACTTTATTGCGTAGTGTTTGCTTTGCATTTAGGTTTAGAACCACGTATGTGCATATCTTAGAGAAGAGCTTACTTTTCTGCACAACCCACCTATTAGGATTCCCTTAGTGGTGACTGTGTACGATTGGTACCATACACATAGATTTTATATTTCTTTGCATAATCTCTGTTATGTGTAACTGCGTGGTGTTTGTTTAGTTTTTGTTGTTTTTAGTTTACTCGCTTTGTGGTTTGCGTGGTTTGGCCGCTTAGTGCGTTAGTTAGGTAGAAAACCCAAAGTTAGGACGTGAGCTACACCGGTCTACTCTAAGGGGTATGCAAGGGCGACGCTCACTTGACCCTGAGCTGGTAGAGCCGATTGAGGACCCCGAGTCCCTTATTAGGAGAGCCCAAAGATCTGCAACCATGGCTGAGAATCAGCAGATTACTCGTCCTGATCATGCATATAATTCAGGGTTTATTAACATTTAAATATGCATGATTTTATAAAATAATGTTTCAAAAACCCAATTTTATGTTAGTTTTCGAGTAAATGTGCTAAAATGATTTAAAAATAGAAAATGCATGAAAAATAGTTTTATTTTACATTTTTTTATACATATTTTAGTTGTTTTTTTTTTATATTCATAGTAGTCTAGTGTTAGTTTTTAATTAAAAATTAAAAATAAAAAAATAGAGAAAATAGTTTTTAAAATCATTTTAAATGTTTTTTTTTTTAGAAAAGAAAAAAAATTAGTAGAATAGTTTTTATTTTCATTATAAATGAAATAAAGTTTTGTTTGTATTTTTTTTTTAATAAACCGGTTTACAAGGTTGTTGAATTTTAAAAAACTAAAAAAAATGAATAAGCAAACCGGCTGGAACCGGTTTGCATTGTTTTAAAACTGATTTTTTTTTTTAAACCGGTTCCAACCGGTTTGAGTTCTTTAAAACCCCCAAAATCGCAAAAAACCGGGCGCCTCTTCCATTCACGCCTGAACCGTCCTCTTTCCCTGTATTCCCTTTCTTCTCTCCTTCCTCCACCATCGCCGGTGGTTACTCCCCTTCCCTACCTTCCCTTTCTCCCTCTTTCTCTGTCAAATCCGGCAACCGGTGGTGGTGAAGCTTCAGTCCGGTGACAGCAGTGGTGGAGGAGGCCGCCACCTCTTCTTCAGCTTCTTCATCACGGTAAGTTCTGATTTCTCCTCTTCTTCTTCAGTTCTTCTTCTTCATCCTCTCTGATTCTTCTTCTTCTTCTTTTTCTTCCGATCTAATTCATCTTCTACTTCTTCTTCTTCTTCTTCCATAAATCCTGTTCTTCTTCTCCTTCTTATTCTTCAAATCTTCTTCTGGTTGATTGTATATCTGTAAAACGGAAATAAAAAAAAGAAAAAAAACTGAAAGAAACACAAAAAGAAAAAAAAAACTCTCGATCCTTGTTGTTTCTAATTTTTTTAGTTGTCTATTCGATTGATTCCTTTGTAATTTTGTTTACTATAATCTTTTCTGTTTGATAGTTCAGTAGTTCCTTGTTTTGATTTTCTGAATTATTGATTTTTTTTCTTTTGTTTTCTGTGTGTGTATGAATTACCGATTCATTAGTTTTTTTTCTTTTCATCTTGTAATTTTGATTTTCTGTGTGTAGTTAGTAATTCTGAATGTTTGATCTTTGCCTTTCTGATTTTTATGTTTACTTTGATTCATTAGTTGTTTTGATTTGATTTCTTGTTTTTTTTTTTAATCTTGTTTTCATCTTTAGCATAAATCTGTTTTTCATTTTATTTCTTGACTACTGTCATTTTTTTTATTTCTGTTTTCAATTACAAATGTTCATGTTTTCAGCTCAGTAATGTTTTGTTGCTTTCATTCCACGCATAAATTCTTATTTTGTTTCCATTTCTTTTACTTGTTCATGTATTTTGTGTTTGCTTAATTCCGTAGTCTTTTTAATTTCTGGTTTGTTCAGTTAAGTTTTTCTTGTTGTTAACATTCATGTCATGTTTTTCATTTAATGTTTTTAACCAATTCAATTCCTGTTTTTATGTTTTGTCATCTTCCTGTTTTTTCAATACAGCTTAGTTTTCATATTCAAATTCTTGTTATTTTTACATTCTGATGTTTTGATTTTTCTTCATTTTCCTATTTTTCTTAAGTAAACTGTTAGTTAAGTGCTTGTAATCAGTTAGTTAGATTTCTTTCATATTTCTAGCATGTAATTAGTATTTTTTTTAGTATAATTCTACTTCTATCTCTGGTACTGCTCGTGTTCATTTTAATGGTGCAGGATAGCAAAGACTGGAGCGGAAGCGATTACATGACACGAAGTACGAAGAATAAAGTTTCTTTTTGCTTTTATTTTTAGAATTAGGAATTTAATTGGGTTTGTAAATATTGCACTTTACGCCCTCTGCGAAGGGTATTCATTTGTTGTAATAGTTAGTTGTTTTTACTCTTTTGAAACATTTACATTTCAAATAATTCGGCAATAAAGATTAGTTTAGATTTGTGTGCTTGAATACGATATATTCCCGTTCCTTGAGTTCGACCCAGTCTCATCCACTAGTGAGAACCGGTTTTTATTATTTGATGTCTGGTTTTCACATGTTTTTCATATAAAAATCTTTTCAAAATTACAATGATTTTAAAGAAGACATCAAATTTTTGGCGCCGTTGCCGGGGAACGGCGTAATATTAGTATTCACTTTATTGCCTAGTGTTTGTGTTGCATTTAGGTTTAGAACCACGTATGTGCATATCTTAGAGACGAGCTTACTTTTCTGCACAGCCCACCTATTAGGATCCCCTTAGAGGTAACTGTGTACGATTGGTATCGTACACATAGAATTCATATTTTGAATGCATAATCTCTGTTATGTGTAACTGCGTGGTGTTTGTTTAGTTTTTGTTGTTTTTAGTTTACTCGCTTTGTGGTTTGTGTGGTTTGGCCGCTTAGTGCGTTAGTTAGGTAGAAAACCCAAAGTTAGGACGTGTGCTACACCGGTCTACTCCAAGGTGTACGCAATGGCTGACGATCATCAATTGATCGGTCCTTTGAGGGAGTACTTCATGCCAAATACGTATACTCCCACCTCTTGCATCACGAGACCTGATGTAGGAGCGAGCCATTTTGAGATTAAGGCCAGTGTGATTCAAATGTTACCTTCGTTTTATGGCCTTAGCAATGAGGACCCATATCGTCATCTCGACGAATTCCTTGAGATTTGCTCGACTGTGCGAATCAATAACTTTGGAGATGATGCTATGCGATTGACTTTGTTTCCGTTCTCTCTCAAAGATAAAGCCAAGCACTGGCTAAAATCTCTTGAGACGGTTCGTATTACTACTTGGGAAGGAATGCAAAAAGAATTTTTAAAAAAATATTTCCCAATTGGTAAGTCGAATCAGTTTCGTAAAGCTATAACCAGTTTTTCTCAAATTGTGGGAGAACAATTTCACAAGTCTTGGGAGAGATTGAAAGATCTTCTCCGCAAGTGTCCCCATCACCAGGTGCCTCGTTGGCAGTTGGTGCAGTATTTTTATGACGGGCTTACTGAGAAGCATCGTCAAATGGTTGATTCGTCTTGTGGGGGCACTTTTATGCTCAAGAGTGAGGACGAGGCGTGGTCTCTATTCGAGACCTTGAGTGAAAACACGATGCATCATACCTTGTCTTCACGGCTCGATAGAACTACACCTGTGTCTAGTGGTCCTAGGAAAGTTGGGATTTCCGAAGTTAGGTCCGAGTTAGAATTGCGTACCAAGGTTGACCAGTTGACTAGGAAGTTAGATCAATTCCTAGCCAATTCTTCGAGAAGTCCAGTAGAAAGAGTGTGCGAGCTATGTGCTAGCTCTGCACATTGTGTTTCAGATTGTCCGGAAGCACCCTTATATCCTGAATTCGTTCAGGAGCAGGTGAATGTTGCCCAAGGTTTCGCTAGACCCATGCCTGATTCATTTACACCATCATATACCCCAGGTTGGCGAAACCAATCCATTCCCCTATCCCATCAGCCCTCCTAGACACAGTATAGACACAGTAACCCTTCACAAGGTTACTCGCATCCTATATTTCCACAGGTTCATTCCCAGTATTGTCTACCTTCTCCTCGGGAGCCCAGTCCAAGTTCATCATTTCAAGAGAAGATGTTAGAAGTCTTTTCTGATATCAAGGCCACTCTTTGTTCCCATACGCAGTCAATAGCCAAGCTAGAGACTCAAATGGGGCAGTTAGCTCAGACATTGAGTAGGCAAAATCAAGGGAACCTTCATAGTCAGTCTGTTGTCTCTAAGGGAGAGGATTCCATGTCATTTGACTTGCAACCCACTGATTCACATCATGAGCAAGTCAAATCTATTACATCCCTTCAGTATGGGAAGGCGTGTCACTCCACTCAGGAATCGACTCATGAACCTCATATCATTTCTATTGACGAGTCGATCTCCATGATACCTCAACAGAAGGGGCCTTACTCACAGCATACATTTTCATCATATAAAGCCCCATTTTCTCAGCCTGTAGGATCACCAATCGTTTTGAGTAAGCAAGAGGTGCAGATGCAAAAGGTGCTTGACCAAGTCAAGCCTGATCATATTCACCACTTGTCTGAAGTAGCATTCATTGATACTCGGTCGGTCCTAGACTCTCGATTCTTGAGCAGTCTCTCAGATGAGACTAATCTCTGTTCTTCACGTCGAGAGAGTTAAGATCCTACAGTTAGAGGTAGACGGGATGGAAACACAGTGCGTAGTGTCACAGATGACACTCTTTTCTTCATAGAGCCCGGTTGAGTCTGACTTCATGTCCATTGATCTCATGGACGATGAAGGATTTTTCCAGGGATCCGTCTGGCTGGGGATGTGAAACTTAGCGCTTTATGGGAGGCAACCCATATTCTGTACAGTTTTACATTTGTTGTTAGGATTTGTAGATTTCATTTAGTTTTATTTTTTTTCATTTTCTATCTTTTCTATGAGTTTCAGGTATTGTCATGTATACATTGCATTCATTACATTCATAGAATGTGCATTTTTAATTCATGTCAGGTTATTCTACTCTTTCCCTCATTTATTTCTCTCATGTGCATTCACATAGTTTCATATAAGCATGGGGGAGTGCCACTGGGACAGTGTCATTCAAGCATGGGGGAGGGTGTAGAGTGCACACCTTGATATTTCTGTTTACGTTCTTGCACATGTTTACACATCTCTCATGAAAAGTAGATTTTTAAAGAAAGAGTTTGAACTTATATGAATGTTATTTCAAATCTGATGTTTTTAGAGGATTTTTCAAGCCCCACAAAAAATTTTTCTGACATAGATCTAAAAATTATGGTTGTTTATGCGGATTTCGAAGAAATGATGATAGAAACATGTTAGAATTTATTTTGAATCATAAATATGAATATGCACAGTTCCATTTTTGAAAAACTGAGCAAATGAACAAAAGCGTAAAAAATGAGCTCAAAAGAAAAAATAGCATGCGTTAGGTTGTTTGGATAATTCCACAATCCTTATTAGATGGAACTTAGATGTAAGTTGAAACTTTTAATTCCATTTCGAAAAGGAGAGTGGAAAACTTCGTGATCCTAAGTAACTGAGAACAGATACAAGTTGAAATGTTTGATTCTCATGTTATAAAGGTGAATGAAGGAAGTCACTTTTATGTCTTAGTTGATATCTTTTTGTATGTATTGAAAAAGTATAAAAGATATTGACATTGCACAAGGCATAAAAGCAGACCACACTCAAGCTATAAGAGAAGAATGAATACGCAAAAAGAAAAAGCGTGAAAAAAATGAAAAAATCGAGAAAAGAGCTGAAAAAGAGAGAAAAGTTCAATGCTTAGAAGTGTGATTGAGAAAACCTGTGCAGAAAACATATGAGTGAGGATAAGTAAATAATAATATGTTTTTATTGGATTTTCTAAGAATAAAACATAAATAATTGTGATATTTAGAAAAGTGAAAGAAATTCTTTTTCT
This sequence comes from Nuphar pumila, assembly GCF_984573655.1. Taxonomy (NCBI): domain Eukaryota; kingdom Viridiplantae; phylum Streptophyta; class Magnoliopsida; order Nymphaeales; family Nymphaeaceae; genus Nuphar; species Nuphar pumila. The sequence continues at coordinate 63,078,205 of NC_143256.1, forward strand.
GTGGTGGTATATAAAAGACTCTAATTATGTTTTGATTTAGAAATAACAGGAAATATTTGTGAAAATAAAGTCTTTAATTACCTACTGATTGTGAGGATGTGTAATATTATGCATACATGACAGAGATGTTTGTGGGTAGCATCACTGCAAACCCTCACGAGACCTTACTCGTCCACTGGGGTAACCCAGGGGTTGAAAGGGCTTGTTGCATGAGCTAAATGCAACCGTGATTCCTACGAAAGTGAGTTAGGTGATAGTTTGGTTTCTTGCATTTTTCTAGTTTGCTCGAGGACTAGCAAAACATAAGCATGGGGGTATTTGATCATGCATATAATTCAGGGTTTATTAACATTTAAATATGCATGATTTTATAAAATAATGTTTCAAAAACCCAATTTTATGTTAGTTTTCGAGTAAATGTGCTAAAATGATTTAAAAATAGAAAATGCATGAAAAATAGTTTTATTTTACATTTTTTTATACATATTTTAGTTTTTTTTTTATATTCATAGTAGTCTAGTGTTAGTTTTTAATTAAAAATTAAAAATAAAAAAATAGAGAAAATAGTTTTTAAAATCATTTTAAATGTTTGTTTTTTTTAGAAAAGAAAAAAAATTAGTAGAATAGTTTTTATTTTCATTATAAATGAAATAAAGTTTTGTTTGTAATTTTTTTTTTAATAAACCGGTTTACAAGGTTGTTGAATTTTAAAAAACTAAAAAAAATGAATAAGCAAGCCGGCTGGAACCGGTTTGCATTGTTTTAAAACTGATTTTTTTTTTAACCGGTTCCAACCGGTTTGAGTTCTTTAAAACCCCCAAAATCGCAAAAAACCGGGCGCCTCTTCCATTCACGCCTGAACCGTCCTCTTTCCCTGTATTCCCTTTCTTCTCTCCTTCCTTCACCATCGCCGGTGGTTACTCCCCTTCCCTACCTTCCCTTTCTCCCTCTTTCTCTGTCAAATCCGGCAACTGGTGGTGGTGAAGCTTCAGTCCGGTGACAGCAGTGGTGGAGGAGGCCGCCACCTCTTCTTCAGCTTCTTCTTCATCACGGTAAGTTCTGATTTCAGAACTCTTCTTCTTCAGTTCTTCTTCTTCATCCTCTCTGATTCTTCTTCTTCTTCTTTTTCTTCCGATCTAATTCATCTTCTACTTCTTCTTCTTCCATAAATCTTGTTCTTCTTCTCCTTCTTATTCTTCAAATCTTCTTCTGGTTGATTGTATATCTGTAAAACGGAAATAAAAAAAAGAAAAAAAACTGAAAGAAACACAAAAAGAAAAAAAAAACTCTCGATCCTTGTTGTTTCTAATTTTTTTAGTTGTCTATTCGATTGATTCCTTTGTAATTTTGTTTACTATAATCTTTTTTGTTTGATAGTTCAGTAGTTCCTTGTTTTGATTTTCTGAATTACTGATTTTTTTTCTTTTGTTTTCTGTGTGTGTATGAATTACCGATTCATTAGTTTTTTTTCTTTTCATCTTGTAATTTTGATTTTCTGTGTGTAGTTAGTAATTCTGAATGTTTGATCTTTGCCTTTCTGATTTTTATGTTTACTTTGATTCATTAGTTGTTTTGATTTGATTTCTTGTTTTTTTTTTTAATCTTGTTTTCATCTTTAGAATAAATCTGTTTTTCATTTTATTTCTTGATTACTGTCATTTTTTTTATTTCTGTTTTCAATTACAAATGTTCATGTTTTCAGTTCAGTAATGTTTTGTTGCTTTCATTCCACGCATAAATTCTTATTTTGTTTCCATTTCTTTTACTTACTTGTTCATGTATTTTGTGTTTGCTTAATTCCGTAGTCTTTTTAATTTCTGGTTTGTTCAGTTAAGTTTTTCCTGTTGTTAACATTCATGTCATGTTTTTCATTTAATGTTTTTAACCAATTCAATTCCTGTTTTTATGTTTTGTCATCTTCCTGTTTTTCAATACAGCTTAGTTTTCATATTCAAATTCTTGTTATTTTTACATTCTGATGTTTTGATTTTTCTTCATTTTCCTATTTTTGTTAAGTAAACTGTTAGTTAAGTGCTTGTAATCAGTTAGTTAGATTTCTTTCATATTTCTAGCATGTAATTAGTATTTTTTTTAGTATAATTCTACTTCTATCTTTGGTACTGCTCGTGTTCATTTTAATGGTGCAGGATAGCAAAGACTGGAGCGGAAGCGATTACATGACACGAAGTACGAAGAATAAAGTTTCTTTTTGCTTTTATTTTTAGAATTAGGAATTTAATTGGGTTTGTAAATATTGCACTTTACGCCCTCTGCGAAGGGTATTCATTTGTTGTAATAGTTAGTTGTTTTTACTCTTTTGAAACATTTACATTTCAAATAATTCGGCAATAAAGATTAGTTTAGATTTGTGTGCTTGAATACGATATATTCCCGTTCCTTGAGTTTGACCCGGTCTCATCCACTAGTGAGAACCGGTTTTTATTATTTGATGTCTGGTTTTCACATGTTTATCATATAAAAATCTTTTCAAAATTACAACGATTTTAAAGAAGACATCACGTCCCCTTAGGGAGTACTTCATGCCTAACACCTATACTCCCGCCTCCTGCATCACAAGACCTGATGTAGGAGCAAATCAGTTTGAGATTAAGGCCAGTGTAATCCAAATGCTACCCTCATTTTATGGCCTTAGCAATGAAGACCCATATCATCATCTCGACGAATTCTTAGAGATTTGTTCTACAGTGAGAATCAACAACTTTGGAGATGATGCTATGAGGTTGACCCTGTTTTCCTTCTCTCTGAAGGATAAAGCCAAACACTGGCTGAAGGCATTAGATACAGTTAGAATTACCACGTGGGAACATATGCAAAGAGAATTTTTAAAGAAATATTTCCCAATCGGTAAGACGAATCAGTATCGAAAAGCCATCACCAGTTTTACGCAAATAGAGAGGGAACTGTTTCATGAGACTTGGGAGAGGATGAAGGATCTTTTCCGCAAGTGTCCCCACCACCAGGTGCCTCGATGGCAACTGGTGTAATATTTCTATGACGGTCTTACTGAGAAGAATCGTCAAATGGTTGATGCCGCATGTGGGGGCACTTTCATGCTCAAGAGTGAGGATGAAGCGTGGTTGCTTTTTGAGACATTAAGCGAGAATTCGATGCACCATGCGACAGCTTCACGATCTGATAGAGTTACACCTGTACAGGATAGCGCTAAGAAGGCAGGTATTTTCGAGATAGGGATGAACCTTGAGTTGAGCAACAAGGTAGACCAACTGTCCCAGAAATTAGATCAATTGTTGTTGGGTCCCTCTCCTGCCATGCAGGTGTGTGCGTTGTGTGCAAGTCCTGCACACCATGTTCTCCAGTGTCCAGCTGCGTCACAGTATCCTGAGTTTGTCCAAGAGCAGGCTCAGATGGCTCAGAACTTCGCTAGGCCCGCACCCAATCCATTTGCCAATACTTACAACCCGGGCTGGCGAAACCATCCAAATTTCTCATGGCGTAACTCACAAGCCCAAGCTCCTAACCCTTCCCAGAATCAATCCAGGCAAGGTGGTTATACACCTGGATTTCACAGATCTAATGATCCTTCAGCCCAACCTGCGTATAATCAAATCCATTTTCAGGAGCCTTCACATAGTCAGTCCTTCGAGGACAAAATGCTACAAGCATTTTCAGATATTAAGGCGAATTTGAGCTCACATACCCAGTCAATTTCAAAGTTAGAAACTCAAATGGGGCAGCTCGCTGAAGCACTTAGCAGGAGAAGTGAGGGAGCATTGCCTAGTCAGCCTATAGTTAACCCTAGGGGTAAAGAACCTCTGCAGAGTTTGCATATGACAGATACACATCAAGAGCAAGCTCAGGCAGTAGTAACCCTTAGAAGTGGGAAGCAGTACCATTCGAGGGAGGCTGCAGAAGAAAGAGAGAAGATAAGTAAGAAGCAGCCTGTCCCTAATGTTGTACCTCAGGAAAGCGAGAAGGTTCTTCCATTTGGGCCTTCCACAACCCATATTCCTAAAGCCCCCTTTCCTGAGGCGTTAGAGAAACCGAGAGCATTAGGTAAGTCGGGAGTAAACATGCAAGAGATGCTTGAGATATTCAAGCACGTCCATATAAACCTTCCCTTACTAGATGCCATCCAGCAAGTCCCTGCATATGCAAAGTTCCTCAAAGAGCTTTGTACGCAGAAAAGGAAGTTGAGGTCTCATGCGCAGAAGAAAATATATTTGACGGAGCAGATCAGTGCAGTATTGCAACACCAGACTCCACCCAAACTTAAGGACCCAGGGACCCCTATCATCTCATGTGTCATAGGAAACATTACTGTTGAGCGTGCTTTGCTTGACCTTGGGGCAAGTGTTAACATTTTGCCGGGTTTCTTCTATGACAAATTTGGATTGAAAGAGATGAAATCTACACCTATGACGCTTCAATTAGCAGATAGATCGATTAAGGTCCCGAGAGGGATACTTGAAGATGTGTTAGTCAAGGTGGAGGATTGTTATTTCCCTGTCGACTTCGTGATATTAGATATGGAGGGAGTTGATAGCATCAGACAGACTCCTATTATTCTTGGTCGCCCTTTCCTAGCTACCGCCAATGCGTGCATTAATTGCCGCACTGGTGAGATGGATGTTTCATTTGGAAATAGGAAAATGAGGATGAACATTTTTTGTGCATCAATGGAGTCTGATACTGAAGAAGCTTCTTTTGAGGTTGATATCATTCAGGATATTATAGAAGTTGAACATGATTGGTTGTTGAGTGATCCACCTCAAGAGGAGATTGATGAATCATTCAAAGAGGATCGCCTTGATATGATAGATAGTGAGGCAGATAATGTCAGTGGGATTTGGCATTCCGAACCACTTCCAGAGTTAGCTGAGAAGCCCGCAAAGCCATCGATAGAGAGTCCCCCAGAGTTGGAGTTGAAGCCTTTACCAGCTTCACTCAAGTATGTCTTTTTAGGAAAAGAGCAGACTCTCCCAGTTATTATTTCTGCAAACCTGACAGATTCACAGGAGCATCAGTTGTTACAGGTTTTGCATGAGCACAAGGAAGCTATTGGATGGTCTGTGGCGGATTTAAAGGGGATTGACCCCTCCTTTTGTATGCATCGGATCATTATGGATGAGGGAGCTAAACTCTCAAGAGAATCACAAAGGAGATTAAATCCTCACATGAAAGAAGTGGTGAAGAAGGAAGTCAGAACCCGGATCAACAAAGGAAAATAAAGAACTCAAGTCAGAGCTCAAAAAAAGATAATGAGATCACGAGTCAGAACTCGGATCAACAAAAGAAGATGATTTGAATACAAACCTGAGTCGGAACTCGGTTTTTCGAAAAGTTGGGATTTTGAAAATGTACCAGTTTAAACACTGGATTTTGAAATAATATCAGTTCGAGCGCTGGGTTTTGGTTCAGTATTGGTGATTACCTTCCAAATTTTGAATCATTTAGGAATTGTGAGGGGACTATTTGTTGAAGTCCCAATACTGACTGGATTGTTGTTAATGCAGTTAAATGCAAATGAATATGAATTGATGCATATGGATGCACACGTGCGTGAAATGAGGAATTTGTTTATCCTGCCTGCATATAGAACAAAAAATATTTGAGTAAATATGATGAATTTTGAAAACGGATCCAATGTGGATCTAGTGTTATTTCGTAAAAGATAAAAATACTAAGTTTTGTCCACACCCTGACTATGGCCATTGATATGGATCATGAACTTAGTATTAATTTACCTCTTACGAAATGGTGCACGTGCCATTCGTGTTCCCATTTGTGAGATTTTGGAAAATAAAGGTAAGAAGCATGAAAACAAGTAATTCATGGTATTTACAATGCTCATTCATTCTATCTAAAACATGAAATGTAAATTCTCATTTAAGATATAACTATTACAATACATGAAATGGAATTTACAACTCCAAATAATGATCTTTTCCACATATTCCCTGCAAAACACTTGGTTAGTAAGGAAAATAGAAGAGAACTGACTTATACCATGTGGATATCTACAAAATGTTCATATGAATGATGGAAAGATAGAGGTAATGATATATATGCTTATGCATGTATACATATACGCCTGTATATGTCATATATTATAGGTGTATATATACATACATATATATATATATATATATATATATATATATATATATATATATATGGATATATATGTATGAGAGAAGAGATGAAATAATGAGCTGAAAATACTGGCTAAGGATGAAGTTGTGAAGTGGAAGTGGAAGTGGAAGGTAACGACAGGGGTTTGTATTGCTGAAGATGAATGGTCTACGAATATATTACACAAGGATACAACATGTCCCTTTTCCAGCCAAAGGGAAATGAATTTCAAAGATATTTTGGCTTCAAAACTTGATGAAGCCACTTCAAGTGAAACACCATTAACCTGTTTTCTTGTACTAAAGTCTGCAATTACCTGTTTCCTTGAACATGAATATCAAAAGGTGTTTTCCCAAACTCTATCATGTAGAGCAATTTGGAGAAAAACTATCTCAGCAAACAATGGGTTTACTGTACAACCCTTATTTCCAAAACCTAGGCCATAGCATTGTAAACATTTAGTCATTCATAACAGTCCAGCCTCTAAAGTGTTAGAAAATTGCAACTGACTGTTCTGAATTTTTGAAAATTTCAGCTGCAATAATATCCACACACTCTCAGTAAACCTATGCAAATGAAGGCTGGATTCTTTGACAGACTATGGGGAAAGCCATGATGGTAGAACTTATGTAAGGGCATGATGTTTAACAACATTGTGGAGTGTTATGAAAGGGGTAAAAAAAAAATGTGTTGTGTAAGGTGGCGACAAAGGGGGGGAATTCTAATGGGTGGTGTCATTGTGGGTGACTTACTGTATGACTAACACAGTGAGCAGCGACGAATGTGATGAAATGAGTATAATTGCCGCTGGGTGCAAGAGTGTTGTAGCAGGGGTCACTCCAATCCAACCTTTTGCTTGGCTCCATCGAATATCCTTGGGGGTTAAACATACATGTGATCCAACTCTTGCTATTAGCTCTCCTTAACTGATGGACTTTCAGCGAGATCCCAGATCTTCCAAACTCACTGCCTTGCTTGTGAAGCTCCTAGTTGAAAGGGGTGGAGATATGCTTCTGGGATACTGCTGAGATGATTGCACAATGTGTTCACTGATTATGTGCATTTTGAAGGTTTTGACAGTTGCTCTGATTCCTCATCTTTAGATTTAGCAGACTCTTGTTGTGATTAAGGATGTACAAAGGAAAGATAACCTCACATGGGCTTCAGATCTACCGTGGCAGGTGCAACGATGGCTGGACAATGGATGGAGTGCAGGGCATAGTGTATGATGATTTGAACATATAACCCTGATTCTCCTTGGGATACAAAGAATTGTATATAAACACATAATGAAGATGTAACAGGACTTTACTAAAAAAAAAAGCTTGCCAATCCTCTTTGAACCTAATGAATATCGATCTTGTGGCAATTATGAAGGAAAGCTTGTTATCCAATAGACATGAGTCTGACTTTAAGTTCACACTTTAAAGTAAATCAAAAGTGAACTCTCGCAGTAAATCAAAAATAGCTGAAACTCATAATGAGATCGAACTAGAATCATCGTAATGTATTTGTTGAACATTAGATTTCACAATGACTTATTTAGTAACTTGATGACAGATTGGAGCAGTTTATTCATGCACAAACATACCTTGCGTCCAGTTAAACCTGAATCCAGTTCAGTTTTAACATGACAAAAGATGCATAACAAAACCGTAATATTCTTATGTTATGACAGATATCAACTGGAAAAGAAAGCAAACCGATGAAGTTGAATTTAGAATGTATAAAATGACTGATATGCAAAATTGTGAATCGTGAGACTTTCATCAGACTAACGGAGTGCAGGCGTGCAAAGATAAAAAAAAAGAGGTCGTGAAGGAAAAATGGATTCATCAGTGATGAAGACGCAGAGCACACTTAAGCTAAGGGGTGGACACAGTTTGGTATCACTGATAGGACTTTAAACAGATTTCATGCAACGATTAATATGAATCCTAATGCCTGAGCAGGTAACGCAGGATGTAGTATGGGAAACAACAACATATGTTTGAAACAAATGACGTGACACAGATTTAAACTTACTAGCAGGAAGGTGGGTGAACTGAAACAAAAGAAAAATGAACCTGTATATGGAAGCAGTGCAGAAGATATTGTCTGAAATTTATCCTATATGATGTAAGCTCATCAAGGTATATTGATTTAAAACAATGCTAGAATGGTCTTTCTATTGATTTACACAGTAGAATAGGCACACGGTGCCACAGCAATGTAAATCGACTTACATCATTGCACAGAAAATATCTCTTGCCTGGTATAGGGCAGATCAGATCCGTGGAATCCTGAGCCCAAGGGGAAGCCAGATTGATATGGGATTCCCTTTTCAAATCATGCGATGGATTTTCAATATGATTTTGTTTTAGAGCATTTGAAATGAGCAGGAAAGATTGGTGGAATGAAACTAAGATGGGGATTAAAATGTAATGAGAATGCATCATGAATATGAAGAAATGTCCATCATGAGCAAATGAATGTGATGATACAAAATGCAGTTAAGATGACTGAAATACAACAAGCGTAATATACAAAATGAAATAAAAAAGGAAATCAAATGCAGTTAAAGCAGGGAATCGAATGTTGGAACCTCTCATTCCGTTTGATATCGCATATCTGTAGATCAGTTTTGCCATGAACAAACTGATGTTACAGGGATGCTTTTAATGGAAATGTAGGAGAATTAAAGAACGATAAGAAGATATAAACAGTGATTATAATGCAGCCGTGAAATGTAAAATTGCAGAAAAATAATACAGAGGCATGATCCAAGGATTCAACGGATGGCTTACTGTGGATTGAGAGAATCCTCCCTTGTTTTGCCGTCAGATTTATCTGCTGAAAGAAGAACAAGATGTGAAGTTTGCCTTCTTCTGGTTGTGGCTGCTGCTGGATTGATCTCCTTCAGGCCACTGGTTATTGTAGGGATTGAAAAGAGAGGGAGGCTCTTTCTCTCTGGATGTAGTCGATTCCTGCAAAGATCGGTCGGCTTCGATCAAAATGGAGAAACCCAAGGGAATAAGAAGAAGGTATGAAGAAGAAGAACGGATGATCGGTGGAGAGGTAGGAGACGGATCAGATGTAGGAAGAAAGATGCGGGGGTGAGAAGCGGTCCGGAGGAAGAGGGTCTTCGTCCCTTTTTAAAGATGGAAAGGAGGATGCGGTTGAAGATGGGGGGGCTTACGAAGGAGGAGATGGAGGATTTTGTTAGAGATGGACGGCGACTGAGAGAGACGATGGGGAAGTTGAAGATCAATGGTTCCTCCGCGGGGATGAGGGATCGAAGGGTTTTGGGAGAAGGAAGGTCGGGCCATAGAGGAGAGAGAGAGGCGGCTGAGGAAGGAAGATGGCGAGAGTTAGGGTTTTTTCAAAAACCCTAACTCGACTTTAAAATGAAAATAATGCTTTTTCCAAAGAAGGGCCTCTTTTAAAAAGTTTTCTCTAAAATAGGTTTCTAAAAATCATTTTGCAATTTTCTTCATTTATTTTTTATTTTTTTGGTTCTTTTCCGAGTATTTTATTTTTTTTTGTATTTCGGGAAATACAAAATCCTAAAATGTACGACAAAACAAGGATTTAAACTAAATTTTTTTTTTTGTATTTTTGAGAAATATTTACAAAAAGAAGGTTTTCAAGGCTATTTTGAGGAAATTTCTTCAGAAAATGGGTTCGGACCCAAGTTTTGAGAAAATGTTTGAGTTTTTGAAGCTTGAATTGAGAAATACATGTGATGGATCCAAACGGATGTCGAATGAACTGTCTGAGCTATTTAAAGACTATTTTTGGTATTTTCTATAATTTAAATTTGAACAAGGAGATTTAGATTTGATTCTGGACAATGGATCCAGATCCGAAATCAATTTAAACATATAAAATGAATTTGATTTCAGTAAAACTTGAGAAATGAACTAGAATTTAGATTTAAAATGACTCATTTACTCAAAAAATGAATTTAGGGGCAAAAGGGGAATATTTAAAAGATTTTGAAAAATTTGGGGTGTTCACAGTCATGGATGCTTCCAAAGGGTGATGGAGGAGAGAGGCCATCGATGGGTAATGGAGGCTGAGAGAGGAAGGGCGAGAGTTAGGGTTTTCAAAAAAACCCTAACTCGACTCTTAACATCGAAAATCAATTTTTCCAAAAAGGGGCCTCTTTTTCAGATTTTTCTAAAAAGGTGGTTAAAGATGAGTTTTCCGGCAAAATCTTCAAAAAACCACGTAGTCTTTCCTAATTTCTTTGGTTTTTTGCATGATTTTTCCATTTTTTGTATTTTTGGAACAGAATCTAAGTTTTTTACATGAAAACAAAGATTAAACGCTAATGTTTTTTGTATTTTTCTGAGAAATATTTACAAAAGTATTTTTCTGAGAATTTCAGACCATTTCAGGGAAATTTCTTCAGAAGAAAGGGTTTTGGACCCAAGTTTTCGAGAAAATATTCGAGTTTTAAACCTCGAATTGAGAAATACAATTCGATGGATCCAAACGGATACCGGACAAAGTGTCTGAGCTTTTCAAAAGTTATTTTGGTAATTTTTAGAAATTGATTAAAAAAATTGGATAATGAAGCTCAGATTTGGATTTTGATCTAGATCCGGATCCGAAATTGAGTCAGATATGTAAAATGAATTTAATTTCAGAAAATTTTGAGAAATAAAATGGAATTTAGATTAGAAACTGACTCAATTATCCAGAAAATGGGGGAAAAGGGCAAAAAAAGGAGATATTTACAAGAAACACTCCAAATTTTGCAAAATGCCCCAGTCAGCCGATCTGAGCTGGGTGTGGAAGAATTATTTTTGAAAATATGGCTTTTCAGGCGTCAAAACCTTATCCTGAATGGTTTCGGGGATGAAATCCTCGACAATGATATGATTGAATAATAGAAATGAGGAAATCGTGATGGGACTTTGGGTGAAAATCCCAGGGATGGTGAAAGATAAGAATTTTGATCAAGTCTCATGGGTGAGACAAGATCACCCCTTTGGAATGACTCAGGTTTAGCCCTTAACCTGGATGGGACGAAGATAGATCAAGATAATTTGGATGGGGAAAGGAAACATAAACGGACCTCGATGGGACATTTTGAGGGAAATGCCTCATGAGATGAAACTCAAGAACAATCCTTTCCTCAATGGATGTACAAAGAGCACGGATTCCTTTGTGGGAAAAACCATGATGGGATGGGAAGGATTACCTCGTCTAAACGAGGCTCAGGTTTAACCCAAACCTGAAAGGAAGGTACCTCGCGGAGCGAGGTTCAGGCTTCACCCTTATCCTGAGAGGGACGACCATACAAAATCTCTGAGAGAAGAAACCGTGATGGGACAACAAATGCATCGCCGAAGCGAGATTCAGGTTTAACCCTTGACCTGAGTGGGAGATGATGCGGAACCTTCGAATGGAGAAACCGTGATGGGACTAGAAAGGATATCTAGTCGGAAATGGGACTCAGGTTTAACCCTAACCCGAACGGAAGGTACCTCATGAAGTGAGGTTCAGGCTTAACCCTTAACCTGAAAGGGATGACCATACGGAATCCTCGGATGAAGAAACCATGATGGGGCCTTCAGAATTTGGACGAACAAATTCAGAAGGGGTTTGCGAGAAGAGAAAATCAGGGGATTCCCTAAAGCTTGGAAAAGGGATGATCTTGGGCGCCTCATTGCTGAGACTAAAATCAGCTTTCTAAAAACAGACGACCTCTCGCAGAAGGTTTTGGGTGGTACCTCGAGGAGCAAGGTAACAGGTTTAATCCTTAGCTTGAATGGATACAGAATCCTCGAGGAGCGAGGAAAACTGCGATGGGCCTCTAGACTTTGCACAACAAGTCCACGAGGGGTTTTTGCAAAAGAATGGAAATGGGGGTCCCTAAAGCTTGAAAAGGGGTTGTTCTTGGGCGCCTCATTGCTGAGACTGAAAATAGCTTTTGACAATAACAGATCTTTTGCGAAAAGTTCAGGTTTAACCCTTATCCTGAGCAGGAACTGTCTATGGCGAGACAGTGGGGAACACAGGGAAGTGTGCAGATCTGAGAGCGCTCAGATCAGGCGGAAAGGAAAGGACTTTTCAGTCCTAAGGAGGGATGACGTCAGGATATGTCAAAACGACCTCAAGTTCACACTTCATGTTGGGATAAATAGAAAATATTGCCAATAAGGTGCCAAAAATTGTAGTTGATTCAGAATGATTGAATTGTGCTCATGTGTGAAAATATCACCTCTTTCTACTTAGAGTATTAATTCCAACAGGGCTAACTCTGTAGAATTTAAGAATCAAATTCAAATTTGTTTGTTGTTGAGTTTCTTCAAGGAAGATATCAATTTCCTTGATATGAAAGAGAGGAAACATTTTTAGCTTCATAAAAGCAATTAAGCGAAAAGATATTGATAACGAATTTCACATAGATAAAGATGATTCTTGACAGTTTCGGGCAGTTTGATATCCTGGGCATTTCCCATGATGATCTTTTTGCACTCTTTTGAATCACGGATCTTTTCTGGGTTCTTTTACATCCTCCTTCATTTTGGAGATGTCCTGACTTTTCTCTCTTTTTCGAGGAAGGGTACATCACAAACTCCTTCATCTTGGAGATGCTCCGATCCTTCTTTTTCTTTCTCAGGAATTATGACATTGGTTCTTGGGTTGAAATCTCTAAATGATAGCAGAAATCAAATATCTTTTAGGGTTTGTCGGTAGGTTCATCGCATCCGCCTTCATCTCGACGGTGATCCGAACTTTCCCTGGAAGGATCTGTCACAAACTTCGTCATCTTAGAGATGTTTCAAATCTTCTTTGGCCCCGGGGGTCTACTCGCTTAATTTGCCTTCATCTTGACAACAATTGAGAGATCCCTTTTGCGGATATTTGATTGCAGCTTAGATGACTGAGGATATATGGATCGGGTAGGTTCTTTTTACTACCCAGGATATTTCCACTATCTTACTGCCAAAAGAATAATCTTTAAGAATGCGCCACAGCTATGGTCAATATCAGTTCACTTATGGCTTTTCAACATCATTGAATTTTCCTTTACTGGTCATATCGAAGATTTTTTCTCCATCCTTTTGGTTGACCGACAGAATAAGCTTGAATTTAGTTATCATTTCGCAAAAGTCTGGCTCTTTTGGAAATAATACTAAAGGTAGTTTGAGACAATTCTTTATGAAAGCTTTGAGACCAACAAATGACTTTTGATAGCAAATTGGCAATGTATTCTAGAGATCCTTGATGAAAGATATTGCTCGATATCGAATCGACATGTCCGTGACAAAATTCTCCTCTCTTTTTCCCCAAAAAGAGAGACTCAGGCTTAAGCCCTTACCTGAATGGGAAGTTGGAAATACTCCTTTCTTCCCTGAAAAAGGAGGTGTTTGCAAAACGGAACTTTCGAAGAGAAATTAAGCTTTCGTCAAAACTCCCTATCTCTAGGCTTCTCTTATGGAAAGGCGGCCGAAAATAAAGTTGAGAAAGTATCACAGAGGAACGAGTCCATCACACTCTCCCTAAAAGAGGTCCTCTGTGAAGGGGTTTGGCCAAAGATGAGAAAAACTGGGGCTACAAAAGAAACGAGCTTCCGTCGACGCTCTCCCTGAAAAAAGGGTTCTCTTGTGAAAAGCTGGTTGTTGTTTTGCAAACTGTTCGCTAAGAAAATGAGTCCCTTTAAACTCTCCCTGGAAGAGGGTTCTTGCGAGCGGAAGATGGTTGTATGCGAAAGGAACGAGCTCCCTCGAACTCTCCCTAAAGAGGATCCTTCGCAAGAAAAAGATGATTGATTTTTGATAAAATGGTAACCCGAAAGTTGAAATTGAGAATTTAGAGCTTGAATTGTTGATGATTGGTTAGTACAACGACTGAACCTGGAGGGCTAACTGATCAGTCAGCCAAACAACTAACACGAGCGCTAGATGTACCAGCACGAGCACTGGATTTCAAAAAGAATGCCCCAGTACGAGCGCTGGGTTTTGGAAATGCACACCAGTACGAGCACTAGATTTTCGAAATGCACGCTAGTACGAGCCAATCAACTAGCACGAGCGCTAGATGTACCAACACGAGCACTAGATTTCAAAAAGAATGCCCCAGTACGAGCGCTGGGTTTTGAAAATGCACACCAGTACGAGCACTGGGTTTTCAAAAGGCATACCAGTACGAGTATTGGGTTTTCAAAAGGCATATGAGTACGAGCACTGGGTTTTCAAAAGGAGGATTTGAAAAATGAGACCAACATTTGAAGATACTTGAGAATTAAGCGAGAATGATTGTCGGTGTTTCAGGATTATCCCTTATCCTGAAGGGGAGATAAAATAGACATTTGATGAAAATTTAGGGAAAATGAAAAATCCTAGTCGGAACTCGGTTTTTTCAAATATAAGAAATGAGTGAGAATTGAGTTTGACAACTCGAATTCTCAACATGAGCATCGGATTCAAAAGGAAGTTCAAGTCGGAACTTGAGACTTCAAACATAAGAATATACAAAAAGAAAAATCCGAGTTGGAACCCGGTTTTTAAATATAAGAAAATGAATGAGAGTTGAGTTTGGAAACTCGCATTCTCAGCACAACAATTTGTCCAACACGAGCATTGGATTCAAAAGGAAGTTCAAGTCAGAACTTGAAACTTCAAAAATGAGAATATACAAAAAGGAAAATCCGAGTCGGAACCCGGTTTTTAAATATAAGAAAATGAATGAGAATTGAGTTTGGAAACTCGCATTCTCAACACAACAATTTGTCCAACAGAAGCATTGGATTCAAAAGGAAGTTCAAGTCGGAACTTGAAACTTCAGAAATGAGAATATATATATAAAAAAAAAAGAAAAATCCGAGTCGGAACTCAGATGAGAAGGAGATAATTCCTACCCAAGAGTCGGATTGAAAGGATTGACAAAAAGCATGAATAGATTCTGATGATTTACAAAGATTTATTCAAGATTCTTGACCCAAGATGATCTGAACTTTGATGACTTCAGGATTTTCCCTTATCCTGAAGAAGAATGAATAAAGGTTGATATGAATTGAAGAGTTTATGGGAAGTAGTTCAGGTTTTTATCCCTCAAACTGAAAGGGATGTAAAATAAAAGATCGATAAAATTTAAAAGTTTGATAAAAACTTGATAAAACTTGACAAAATGATAAAAATGGATAACAAATCGATGAAAATTCAATTAAATCGGAAAATGAAATAGATGCAATTTAAATAAAAATAGATTAACTGAAAAATTGATAAGTTTTTCAGAAAAAGAGTTTGTCTAATCCTGTCTGCATATGACGAAGGAAGACACGTATAGATCAAAATAAAATGCCCCAGTATCAGAGAGAAGATATGAGAATTTAATAGAAAATCGTCGCTTTATTGAGAGAGATTTTTGAAGAGTACAAAAGGCTAGGAATTTAAGTGTAAAATCTCTTCAAATGTAGGGCATTAATAGGATCTGGCAGTTCTGCCCCATCTGCGTTGATCAGACGATAGGAATTGCGAGGCAATGCTTCTTTAACCACATAAGGGCCTTCCCAATTGAGTGACCACTTGCCCTTCGGCCGATGCTTGAGATGAGCTGTCGATCTGAGCACAAGATCATTAACTCGAAACCTTCTCTCAATAACTGACTTGGCGTAGTGCCTAGCTATCCTCTGACGATAGGCCTGAGCGTGCTCTGCTGCCTTGAGTCTTTTCTCGTCTAATAGATCAAGTTGTATCAATCTCTGCTGCTGATACTGATCAAGCGGAAGTTCAATGAGTGACGCAAACTTGAGTGCGGGCTTCTGAACGTGGAGAGGTAACACTACCTCTGTCCCATAAACAAGCTCTGAAGGTGTAGCATTGGTTGGGGTCCGAATGGTGGTTCGGTACGCCCAAAGTGCATCGTGCATCTTCTCGTGCCAATCACGGCCTGTTTCCACAGTCCTTTCTAGAATGCGGATCAACATCTTGTTGGTGGCCTCTGCCTGGCCGTTTCCTTGAGGGTAATAAGGAGCTGAAAAGTGGTGATGAATCCCGAACTTCGAGCAGAAGGTCTTCATCTTCTCACTTATGAAATGACTGCCATTGTCTGACATATTATCGTGTGGGACGCCAAAACGGCAAAGAAGATTCTTATGGATAAACGAGACCACATGTCGGCCTTCTACCGTTCGCAGAGTGATAACTTCGACCCATTTGGTGAAGTATTCTGTAGCTGCGAGGAAATATCGGTGGCCATTAGAAGCCGAAGGAGTGATCGGACCGACTACATCAAAGGCCCACATCGAAAAGGGCCAAGGAGAGACCACGTATTGCAAGTATGTTGCTGACGCATGAATGGAAGGTGCGTGCATTTGAAACTTGACGCATTTCCTTACAAATTGATGGCAATCCTGCTGCATGGTTTTCCAGTAGTATCCTGCCCGAATAATCTTTTTGACGAGCGTTTGATAACCGACGTGGCCACCACAAATTCCCTCGTGTGCCTCTTGGACAACTTCCATGGCTTCGCCCTCATCTAAGCATCTGGCATACTCAGAACTGAGCCCACGACGGTAGAGAGTATTGGCAAGGATGAAATAACGGGCTGACATACGTTGGATCACACGTTGCTCCCTTCTTGGCATTGCTGGTGGAAATTCACCAGTTTCGATGAAGCTTTTGATGTCTTGGAACCAAGGCTTCTCCTTCTGCACGGCTTGGTTCACTTGCTCAACTGGAATGTAGGCAGGTTGATTAAGTCTGCCGATCTCGAAGGAACAACAGGATTCACTATCTTTAAAGGATAAAATAGAGCCCAAACAGGCCAGGCCATCGGCTATGTGATTGTATTCCCTCTTGACATGGCTGAGCTGAAATTCTTCAAGGTTGCCTATGAGAGCTAAGGCGATCTTCTGATAGGGAATTAACTTTGAATCCTTGACTTGCCATTCAGCATTAACTTGGCTAACAACAAGCAATGAATCGCCAAAGGCATGTACTTTATTGACATCAAAGTCTTGCAAAATCTTGAGGCCTTGTATTAAAGCTTCATACTCGGCCATGTTATGAGTACTTTGGAAATTGAGCTTGAGGGAATAAGGGAGCATCTCTTTTCGGGAGTGATCAACAAGATCCGAATCCCTATACCAGACATATTTCTGGCTCCGTCAAAGAATAGAGTCCAAACTGGAGATTCCTGAATACTGCAGATGCGGTCATCATGAAAATCATCTTTCGCTTTGATCTCTTCTGTTAACGGGAAATCTGCCAACTGATCTGTGATGGACTGACCCTTGACTGACTTCTGAGAAACATATTCCAGGTCATACTGCATTAGAAGGACTTGCCATTTCGCAATCCGTCCAGTAAGGAAAGGCTGCTCAAGGATGTATTTGAGAGGGTTGAGCCTTGACAGAATTTTGATTTCCGATGCTAGGAGATAATGTCTCAGCTTCTGACACATCCATACCAAGGCTAAACATGTCTTTTCCATCTGAGAGTATCTCTTCTCATAATCGATGAAGGTCTTGCTGATATAGTAGATGGCATGTTCTATCCGGCTGCCTTCCTCATATTGCGCAAGAAATCCGCCACACGCATTCTGATTGACAGAAATATACAGGAGAAGCGGTTTTCCAAGTTCTGGTGGCTTCAGAACAGGTGGATTGAGGAGATACTGCTTGATGCGCTCAAACGAGAGCTGACATTCTGGTCTCCACTCGAATTTCACTTCTTTTCTTAATAAGTGATTGAAGGGCTCGCATCTCATGGCCAAATTGGATATGAAGCGCCGGATAGACTGAATGCGACCTTGAAAGCTTCGCAGTTCTTTAAGATTGGTGGGAGGCGTCATATCAATGATCGCCTTTGCCTTGGCAGGATCCACCTCTATGCCTTTCCTGCTGATCATGTAGCCAAGCAGCTTGCCTGACTCTACTCCGAAGACGCATTTCTGCGAATTGAGTCGCAACTTGTAGAGGATAAGTCTTTCAAAGACTTGGCCGAGAGCATCGAGATGATCTTCTCCTTCTTTTGATTTGACCAGGATGTCATCCACATAGGCATCCATGTTCTTGTGCATCTGGTCATGAAAGATAACGGCCATAGCTCTCTGATAGGTTGCCCCAGCATTCTTGAGTCCAAACGGCATGACTGTATAGCAAAAGGTCCCTTAAGGTGTAGTAAAAGAAGTTTTGGATTGGTCACGAGCGGCCAATTTGATTTGATTGTAGCCTGAGTATCCATCCATAAAGGAAAACATGGCGTGGACCGCCGTGCTATCGATCAAAAGATCGATGTTGGGGAGTGGATAATCATCCTTTGGGGTGGCTTTGTTCAGATCTCTGAAATCAATACAAATCCGAACTTTGCCATTCTTTTTGGGAACTGCCATGATGTTCGCGAACCAATCTGGGTATTCGATG
This sequence comes from Nuphar pumila, assembly GCF_984573655.1. Taxonomy (NCBI): domain Eukaryota; kingdom Viridiplantae; phylum Streptophyta; class Magnoliopsida; order Nymphaeales; family Nymphaeaceae; genus Nuphar; species Nuphar pumila. Next base: position 63,096,683 of record NC_143256.1, read on the forward strand.
GTCCGAATGAACCCTGCTTTTAATAACTCTTCAAGTCCTTCTTTAACTTGTGGTGCCACTCGAGGATCCATTTTTCTGAGTTTCTGTTTGATTGGTTTGCAATCTGGCTTCAACACAAGGCGATGCTCGACTAACTTGGAGTCTAAGCCTGGCATATCCTCATAAGTCCAAGCGAAGACTTCCTGATGTTGTTTGAGGAAGTAGATGAGCCTTTCCTTCTCATCTAGACTTAGACTGGAACCAATTTTGAGGATTCTTGGATCATCTTCCGAACCAATATTGACATCCTCTGTCGGATCATGAACCAAAGGCGATGATCCTGCTTCTGAACACTGGTAAATTCTGGCAATTCTTGAATTGCTGGATCGAACTCTGCTATTTCTCTGATCTTCCCTTTCACTTTGCTGACTTCTGTTCCTGCCTTCGCCTTGCATGTTCTGGCCGGTTTATTTTGAAAAAGGTTGGTATTGATAACGAGCCTTTTGAACGATTTAGGAGCCATGATTCCAGCAATCCTGTCAGTGAAAAGAAGGCCTTTGAGAAAAAGGTAAAATGTTTGAAAAATAGCCTTTTGTATAGAAACGGAGAATGACAACATAGACAAGAATATAAGCAAAAAATTCGTGTACACCAAGATGAATAGAGCAAACAAAACTTTTCATTGATTAAGCAAACTTTGATATTTACAAATGATTGTTGAAGAAAAGAAAGAGACTGGGGCGGATCTTGCCCTTACAAGATGACAGAAAGAACGGAAAAAGCAGAAAAACACTGGCATTGTCTTCTTTACTGGGCTCCCTTGATGAAGGTGGTCTTTCTGCCGGATGACTGACCTGTGAAACCCAAGCCTGTACCGGTGACATGCTGATAGAGGACGATCGGCTCCAGAATGCCGTCTTCATCTTTGCCCAGGCCCCTGAAGGGCTGATAACCGTGCTTCATTAGAAGATCAAACCCTTTCTTAGCTTTGGAGAATTGAGGAAACAGAGGGTGATCTTTAAATGAAGTGCAATCGAGGCGTCCTCCTAGCTTGAAGAAGCGAGGTCCCTGCCACTGAACTACTGCAGTGACATTTTCTGTCGGCTGGACTTCTTTCAATTTCAGCATATCTAGGCTTTCACTCAGATTGATCTCGTCGACTTCCCTGATGCTGGGGATGTCGGCGGTGAAAGTAGGACGGGGAATCATCGGCTGCGGGAGTCGTTCTTCCGGATCCTCTCCTAGGACCGTGGTGATCATGCCTCCCTTCGACCACTTCATGCACTGGTGCAAAGTTGATGGGACAACATTGGCATTGTGGATCCAGGTGCGCCCAAGCAACAGATTGTATGTTGGCGGTACATTGACCACATGGAAGAGTACAGTATGCACCGAATAGTTGATGAAGATCTCGAGAAATATCTTCCCCTTGGCTGTCTGCCCGTGGTTGTCAAAACCATAGATCGTGATCGGATCCGGGGTATATTCATCTTCTTTTAATCCCAAAGCCTTGGCTGTTATCTCTGGATAGATATTTAGGTTGCTGCCTCCATCGACGAGCACATGAGGAACTGTCATTCCCCTGGTTCGCACCACTATATATAGGGCATTGTTATGAAAAGAATGAGGTTTTGGCAGATCCTCATCAGAAAAGGTGATTGGTGCATTCGTCATTGCTTGATTGACGATCTGAGCCATGTCTTGTGGAGTCGTGCTAGGCTTGACTTTGATCTTTCTGAGCAGATCTTCTAGCACTTGCTGGTGCTCTGGTGAAGCGTGGGTCAGGTCCAAGATAGAGATGTTGGATAAAGCAGTAATCGGCTTCTGAACTGACTCGGAAGCTTCTTCTTTCTTTGAAGTTGCCTTGATAAAGCGCTTCGGGATTCTGGGGCCCATCTTGGCAATTTCTGCCGTTGCCTTTGTTGGTTTACTGGGAAATGCAGTGACATCCACCCTCTTGGCGGAAGACTGTGCCTGGCGAAGGACTAGGACCTGATGCTGATCCTGAATGTCCTGTTTAGAACATGGTTGGATGCTATCTTGAAGAGAGAATGCCTGCTCCGTGATGACCGAAGCTGAGTGCTTGGGAAATGGCTTGGATAGAATTTCCGGTTGTTCTTCTTCATCCTCAATCAACAGGTTCTTGTCAATGCAGTCCTGGATGATGTTCTTAAGAACAAAGCAATGCTCGGTGTCATGTCCCACAGTCCGGTGAAACTTGCAGAACTTGTCAGTCCATTTTCCCATAGCAACGGGAGGATCTGCTACCTTGGGAAGTTTGATCATTCCTTTCGACATCATATATTCCAAGATGTCTTCGCGGGACTGCTCTAAAGCTGAAAACTCCCGATCATAACTCCACCCTTCGTGCTTCGGCTTCTCTGACTGCTTTGCTTCAGGCTGAGGCGCTGACTGAACAGGCTGTGGCTTAACAAATTTCCCTTTCTGGGCTGCAGAGTTTGTTCTTTCGGCCCTGGGATGCCCTGAGTTCTTGCTGTGATTCTTCTTGCTTTTCTTTCTGTCGGAACTGCTGCTGCTCTGATTTGTCAATTCTACGACATAGGCGACGTGCGCCTTTTTCTTTTGGTCAGGATTTCCTCTGACAAAGGGATATCCTTCGTACAGACCATTATCTAGGTCGGTCTCGAGCCACTCGGCTCTCTCAATCAATTTGATGAATGACTTGGCAGGCGAAGTGGAAATGAGGTTCCTCAGAGGCTGGGCGAAATTATTCAGAATAATCTGCAGGGCGTGCTCCTCTGGGATGGGAACCTTCATTCTGTTACAGGTGCTCCTCCACCTGTGGATGAACTCGCTGGCTTTCTCATTCTTCATCTGTTTTAAATTGTACAGATGATTGAGGGTTGGTGAGGCTTCAACATTAAACATGAAGCGCTCAATGAACAAGTTTATGACCTTATCGAACTCTCGTAGTTCGATAGGATTAATGTGGTCTGCATACCACCTGGCCGCTACCCCTTCAAGGCTGCGAGAAAAGCATATGAATAACGCCCGATTGTCTTTCCTGAAGTGGCCGCATTCGGCATAAAAGGTGGCCAAATGAGCCTTAGGGTTGCTAGTTTCGTCAAATTTAAGGAACTTTCGAGGGAGATTCTCGAGATTGTCATCCCCGTCCAGGCCATGGTAAAAATCTTCACCGGAGTAGGTCTGCTTGCCCTTGCTTTTGGCCTGAATATCCTTGATAGCCCGATTCATTTCTTTCATCTGTTCTTGCATTGGGTCATTAACTGGAACAAGCTTATTGATTGATTCGGGTTCTGCAGCGGTCTTTACAAACTGCGGCGGAGGATTTTGATGATAAACAAATTGCTCTTCTTCTTCTGATTCTTCTTCTACTGACTCCGTTTCTTCAGAAGCGGTGTCGGGCTGGACTTTTTTTCTAACAATCCTGACTGGTTTCTTCACAGCCTTCTTCTTTGGCTTGTTTTTTGGAGCAACTTCTTTCTGACTGGCCTCGGCCTGCTCGGACATCATTTTAGTCATCATTCTTTTGAACAGATTATACATGGCAGGATCTATATCATCTGCTTGATTCTGTCCCCTGACCGATTTGGGAGAATCCATCCCTTCGGCCTCGCTGTCGCTGTGTCGAGGAGTTGTTTTTTTTCCTGCTCTTGTTACAACCATTTTGCCAATGCCAGTGATTTCCTGTGAAGGTGAAAGGAATGGTTAGGGTTCGGAGGAAATTTTTGAAAATGTGATTTCTTTTAGGAAAAGACATGAAGAAAGGAATTGATAGACATTTTAGATAAGTTATCTCATCACCAGGGATTGGGTCATCACAAATTTTTGCAATGATTGTGTCACCCTTTTATGGCGACAAAATGCGCCTTATGACCTAGGCGAGGTCGTCCATCATGACGAGGGATAAAATAATATATAAAATGGGTCTCATCACTGGGGATGAATTCGTAACTACATGAAACAATAAGATTTGGCCATAAAAAGCTTTTATCAGAATAAAAGTTTGCATTTTCATTAATGACAAAATTTTAAATACAAAGAGAAGGTGGGCAGACAGTTTGCCACCATTCTCGATACTCTGATGACACATTAGGACCGGGAAATATAGACAAAGGAATGAAAGAGTCCCAAGTGTATTTGGCGACGTGGTATGCTCCAGACCACAGATCTGACCGTAGATCGAACTCTGGCATGCGGCCTGTCGGGAAGCGGGTGTTGACACGAATCTGCCGCTGTGAGAACTGTCGAAGACACCTCTCTGGCTGATAGTCTACGCAGAAGAAAGGGCCGAGCAGTTTGTAGCACTTGTCACGAGCATAGGTGTAGCGAGGAACGGTCTCTCTTCTGTCGAAGAAGTCCCAAACGATTTCCTCCTGATGCAGTTTCAAAATCAAAGCTCGGCATTGAATGGCTGACTTCGGCTGCTTGTTGCTGAATCTGAAAGAACTGGCTTTTGACGGCACATGTCGCAGGAACCACGACTGTAAGGCATACGTGCATCCTTCTACCAAAATGGTTTCTCCGAGGGCGAAACGAGCTAAACCTCTGTAGAGAAAGGCTAGAGCTGCCATGGATACTGAAAGCTGACGGGTCTGCTTGCTTCCCCATCTTCGAAAAAGTTGGGCGACTCTGACATCGATGAAATTCTGACCATCCTGAAAGAACGCCAGTCCTACTGTGCATAGGACCATGGCATGCTGGATTCTTTCTTTCGCTGCTCGAGACAAGGTATCGATTTCTTCATAGGCTCCATACTTGTTGTAAAGTTCGAACAGATCGATGAACTGACTTCCGTTGATGTTATCGTCGCGAAATTTTTTCCCCGTCTTCCGTTCCTTGCGGAAGAGAGAGAAGGAAAACGCTTACGCGCTTCAAACATGATCGGATTTTGGAAATTGTTTTGAAATACTCGCCTCCGTTTTGAAAATTGCGGAAAAATCCATGGGATGGGGCTCGACCTGTCGGTACGAGGTTCGACCGTTCCTGCCGCCTTTAACAGGGGTAATCGAACCAAGGACCAAAATTGTGCTTGACTTAGTTAAATCATCAAAATCGTGTTCTACCCTATATGCACAAAGAATTCAGGCATGTGCTATGAGATTTTGGAAAATGCAGCTTGGGAAAACATGATGTATGCTTAGAAAATATTTGGAGTTGAAAAGATTCTCTCAGGAAAAAGCTGAAAGTCAATTTCTCAGGAAACTCAGATGAAAAATATTTGAAATCTCGGGAAAGTTCATAAAGTTGTGAGAAAATCATGAATGGTTGAAAATCCTGGGAAAATAGAAGTGATTCTTGAGAAAAAGGTGAACATTTGAAAAGGGAAACACTTCTCAGGAAAACTTAGATTTTGAGAATTTTCTTAAGAAAATGATGGAAAATTTATAGGAAAACTCATTGGAGAAGGAAATTCAAAACTTGGGAATCGAAATCCTGAGAATTTTACCTTTGAAATACTTGGAAATCGCTTTTTGATCTTGGAGAAATATTGAAAAACTCCTTTGAAGCTCTTAAGAAAATAACATTTTCCAAGGAAAACTGTGGAAAAACTTGACTTGGGAAAACCGATTTTGGAAAATCTTCAGAGTTTCTTGAGAAATCGATTTTCTTGAGAATAAAGTTTCTCTTAAGGAAATAGTGAGAAGACCAATGATTTCATGATGCAAATGATATGAGTGAATGAATGCACTTTGAAAGATTTTCTAAGAAATTTGTTGGAAAATGTGTATGAAGTCAAAATAAATCCTTCACATATCCTGACTGTGGCCATGAATATGTTCAGAGTTTAATTGATTTAATGCACAATACTTTGAAAATATTAGAAATATGATGTGCATTTTAAGATAGCCTAAGAGTGTAGGCTCAATGTGACTAGTAGAAAGATGATGGATCTGGGTCTCGTCCATATTTCGACTAGGGCCGTAAATATGGATTCCACCGAGTTCATCAACTCCCTAAGAGTTGGTGCACGTGCCATTCGTGTACATCCATAGTGCTTTTGAAATAAAATGCATGAATCACATAAACATGATATTGCAGGAATTTAAACTATATGATATGCATCCTAGTCTAAGCAGGAAAATAAATATCTTATTCCAAAATTTACATTATTACATCACTAAATAAATGAAATAAAGGGGAATTGCAGACTTCATCTCCTTCATTTGAATGTCCCTGCCAAACTTAGAATAAGGTTAGCTCAAATATGTGGGTTTTCCCAAGATTTTCCAATAATATTATGAAATTATTGAATTTAATTGGATATAAACCCTATTCTCATGCTTCCTTGATATTTGAAATGATGAAAATTCAAGAAATTCAGTGGAAAATAGTTTGAAATTCGGAATTGGGGTCAAAATAACCAAAATACCCCTAATTATAAAGTTATACCTTTTAAATTAGGGTTTTTTGAAGGAGAATTTGGTAAAATTGAGATTTTGAAATTAAAATTGAATCAAATGATGATAAAATGCATGATGAGGCATTATGACATGCTGCTAAACACATTAGGACTGTAAAATCAGAATTTGGCATTTTGCAATTTATCCAAAATAACGAATTTCGCTTGTTTTTCGCTTGGATCCGGGTCCTGCGGGACCCTGTTTTGATATTATCGCTAATCCGAACCTCAAATGGATTCCAAATTGCACCAAATTCGGTATGAAGCATCTAATTACTCTGATAAACAGCCTAGAATACTAAAAATCACGAAATGATATGATTTAAATGCTAAACTTTAAAGAAAGTCCTAAAATGGTGGATTTTGCCTATGGATCCGAACCAAATGCAATGCTTAATATGATAATGCAAGATTTACACAATGAAAACTTCTGATATTTTGCATACTGTTAAAGGACCCAAATCGAAACATTTTTGGTTTTTACAGCCTCGGGATTTGAGCCATGGTGAGTTCAATAACAGAGATTTAGTTCTGACAGAGGTAAAAATCACCCTAATCTGATGTAAAATGCTAAAAAAATAAAAAACAGAAATGGAAATTTATGAAATTAATCAAAGCTACTCAAGACACCTACATGGACAACTTTCATGTTCATGACTTTGGCATTTGATCAACAGAAACATTGATAAAAATATAACGTTTTAATCCTAAATTGACAGAACAGACCAATATGACCAAACAGAGGACTAACAAGAAAAATCCGAAGCAGGTATCAACACTGTTCTAAAAATCACAGGCTTTCATATGCAAACATAGGACACCTTCGACATAACTTTCACTTTTTACAGTTTTGGATTTAGAGCAACACACAAAGAGAAACCATAGCCCTAATTCGATCCAAGATCTCAGAGGCCCAAATCAGACTCTGACACGTGTCCCGAACTCTCGGATTTTTGTCAGACTAAAAATAAAATCATAAAAATCTGAGAAAATCAGGTTAAAAACTAGACATTTTCCCGAGTTCAGAACATCTTTCGTATCGAAAATCGGATCTTTCATGAGGGAGATCTCGATGTTACAAGTCGAAAAATACTTTTTAAAACGCATCTCGGGTAACAAAACCCGACTTGCCATTTTGAACGTTTACCACAGTAAACAAACACAAATGCTTCCTAATTTTTGGCACAATTCTAGGGACACCTAAGGGCGCATTCCGTGATTTTTTGGGGATTTTTAATAGAAAATAAATGCATGAAATGACGTGTGGACTGACTGACAAAAACAGAAAACTACTGAAAATGAGCAGAATTGAAATAAATGCTAAATTAATTCTAATTAATTCATGAAACATGCTAAATTAATGAAATAAAATTCAAATTAAACCTAGCTAAATGCATGAATGCTAAAAATCATCAAGGAAGCCTAATTAAATATTTTTATATATGTCGTTTTATGAGAATAGCTCAATCCATCTCTCGGATGAGCTCTTTCTTCAAACGACTCCCGAATCGAATTATGGAATTAAATCAAGGAGAAAAGAAGTGCACCTTGCTTCGTTACGTAGCGTAGAAGCTCTTGAAAGGGGAGGCTATCACGAGCTTCCTTCGTCCTTCGCTCCGGGCTTCGGATGGTTCACCAAAATCGACCCACTACACCTTCTTCACTGAGCCAAAGGGACGTGAATTCCAAAGTGCAAAAATCGGATTTTCAGGAAGGCCAGGTCGAATTTTCAAGTTCACAAAAAAATGGTCTCCCTATGCTGGGCGTGGAGCCTTGTTTTTATAGATTTTCTGAAAAAAATTTGAATTTCAAACAGGCTCAATCTGAGCCCTCCATGTGGCGCCATCTCAGGGGTGCTATTTTGATTTTTGAGAAAATAAAAAAATGAGAATTTTGTGGGTGAGACACCTCAGCACGGGAATTTGGAATTTTTCAAAAGCTTGCTTGATTCTCTCTGCAGGAAACTCTCAGATGGCGCCACCTCAGAGGGTGCTCTTTTGGAGTTTGAATTTCAAAATCACCTTTTGTAGGGAGTCCTCAGGTGGCGCCACCTCATGGTGGGCTACTTTTATTAAAAATAAAATAAAAATAAAAATGAAGCCAAGTGGGAGCTCTGGAATGGCGCCACCTCAAAAGGTGTTTGACACATGTCATAAGAACAGAGCAGTGGGCTCAGAAGGTGCCACCTCAGAGGAGTTTGAATTCTACTTTTTCTGATGAAAGGAGATCTGGACATGTGGCAGTCCAGGATGGTTCCATACCTGACAAGTGTCAGCTTGCTGGAGAAGGTTCTTCAGATGGCGCCACCTCAGAGGAGAATTTGAATTTCAAATGGAGGTTGGCCCTGGATGAATGGAGGGTGGACATGTGGCGCCACCTCAGGGTGGCTCCTACAATGCCATGTGGCAAGAGGGAGGAAAAGGAGGGAAAGGGACACGTGGCACCATCTCACACAAAATAGAAAAGGTGAAGTTCAGGATTTTCGCCACCTAGACTGGAGTTTGAATATTTGAATTCTAGCTTTCTCTGAAGGAGGCAGAAAGTGACATGTGTCACTTGCTTTTTTCTGAAGAAAGTAGAGAGAGACACGTGTCCCTTGCTTTTTCTGAGAAGAGCAGAGGGTGACATGTGTCACTTGCTTTTTCTGAGAAAAGCAGGGAGTGACATGTCTCTTCTACTTTTTTTAAAGGAAGCTGGAGATGACATGTGTCATCTACTTTTCTGAGAAAAATAGGAGGGAGACATGTGTCCTCTGCTTTTTCTGAAAGGAGCAGAGATTGACACGTGTCACTTGCTTTTCCTGAGGAAAGGAGAGAGTGACATGTGTCACCTGCAGGAGACATAATTCAAATGGTGCCACCTCAGGGGAGACAAGTTCTACTTTTTTTTTAACAGGACAACACATGACACGTGGCATCTCATGGTGACCTTGGAATGACACTTGGCACAGGGTGAAGATGGTAGACATTGACACGTGGCATAAAATAAAGAGGATGACTAATGACATGTGGCGGCATCTTAAGGTGGCCCCACACTGACACGTGTCAAATGGTGGCAGAAGAGAGAAGTGACCTGTGGCGCCAACTCTAGGTGAACCCTATGCTAACACATGGCAGGTAAATGGGAGGAGAGAGAAAGGACAAGTGGCACCAATCCAGGGGACAAGGCTCCTATATTTTTGGGTTTTTCAAAATTCAAATTTTTCAAAAGAAAAGCCTGTGTGACACCACCTCAATGTGGGTCCCACATTGCTTCTTTATTGAAATAAGGATAAAACAACAACTTCTTTTTTGGAATATTCATAAAATCTGGACTAATTGGTAAAACAGGAATTTTTGGAAAGAGTTGGCCCCTGTAGGGCGATTTTGTAAAAGGAAGATATTTGAAATAGCTAACAAAAGGGCAAAATCTGAGTTGAAGTGGCTGAAATCCATATTGAAAACTATCCAGATTATTTTTCTGAGGAAATATTTTGAAATTCAGAGCCCTGGGGGTAAAATGGGAAGAATTGATAATTTTAAAGACCCAGGGTTTTGAAATCAATTTTGAAAAGAGTTGAAACTTGAATCTGGATTGAAAATTTTGAAATCAAGAGTTATGGACCTCGAAATGACATGCTGTGCAGTGCAGTGATATGAAATGCTCATGCAATGATATGCAATGCCATGTCTTATGAAATGTAATCCCGAACCAAGACTTGGAGATGCCTGTCAATTGTCAGGAATAAAATTTTGAACGTCTGAGCTAAAAATAGAGAAATTTTCAGAGCTCTAGATGAAATTTGGACTTTTGCTAGGTCTGGGCTCATAAAATGACCATTTTGCCCTCCGACGATTTCAAAGGCTGGATGATTATGCTTGTTGAAAATATCAGGGAGGTGAGTGAAAATTTGGGGTGTTTACAGTTGATCTCCGTGAGAGGCCAGGATCTGCTCCCTGTAGCTCTGGCCAATGCTTCTCGAATATCTATTCCTTTGACATTGATCAAAACTGCTGCTCGACCGGGTTGTCTGGCTGACCAGCTGGTTCTAGCAATCCCATGATGTCACTGAACTCATCCATTAGCAAAGTCATCTCTCCCCACGGAAACCAAAACATGCAGGTACGCGGATTCCACCGCTCTGCCATAGCTTGAATCAGACTGCCGTTGATGGTTCGCTTGCCAACTGTCGATGCCATCACCAATCCACAATCATCCAAGTGGTCTGGGAACATACGCGAGAAGGCGGTGAACCAAGAATAGTACCACCGAGGGAAGAAGGTACGAGACTGGATGACCCGATGATCTGGGGTTCCATCCCTTATTTGATAGAAGATATTGTAAACACCCCAAATTTTCACTCACCTTCTTGATATCGCCCTCAATCACCCCATTTCGGTTCTCCAGAACCCATGAAGGGCAAAATGGTCATTTTTCAAGATTGAACCTTGCAGAAAGTCCAAAATTTCATTCTTGAGCCTCAAAATTTCCATATTTAGGTTCAGAGACATCTTCAAATGGCAAAATTTCAAAATCCTTTTTCTGGACAAAAAGCTAAAATTTCCAAGTCCGAGCTCAGAGTGATATTTCATAGAACATGTTTTTGCATAGCATTGCGTCATTTCACTGCACAGCATGTCATTTTGAGATCCAGAACTCCTGATTTTCAAAATTGTCCATCCAGATTTGATTTTTAAACTTTTTCAAATTGATTTTTAAAACCCTGGGTATTCAAAATTACCAAATTTTCCCATTTTACCCCAGGACTTTGAATTACAAAAATTTTCTCAAGAAAAACAATCTGGATATTTAGATATTGATTTTAAAAGATTTTATCTCAAAACTTTTTTGCAAAAAGGATTTTAAATCTCTTTACAAATTTTGTTTTTACATTTATCCATATTTTTGCCCTGAAAACCCAATTTTTCCAAATTCTTGAAAAACAAATAATGTTTTATCTCGTATCTTCAAACAAATGGAGCAGGACCCGCCTTTGAACTAGCATCATACTCAGACTCCCAGGTAAGTTGTTTATTCTCAAGCGGGACCCACCTAGAGTTCATACCAATTTGCAAAATTGTCTTTTTTATTTCTTATTTTTTTTTATTTTTTTTTAGTTAGTGGGCCCACACACATGTGGCACCCCAATTGAAAATAAAAGACTTTCAAAAACAAAACAAAACTTTATTTTCAAAAGGATTTTAAAAGTGGGTTGAGGTGTCATTTCCATAAAAGCCTCTCATTTTTTATTTTATTTCTTTTTATTTGTTAAATAAATTTTTTTTTTAGAAAGAGGCAGCCTTAATGGCACAGCCGAATTTCCCTAAGGTAAAAAATTTTATTTTTACATAAAACTTAGGGAAATAAAACCAAAATTTGAAAAAAAAGGGAATGCGCCCCCCTTTGAAACGGCTATTTCGAAAAAAAAATCAAAATTGAAGTAACGGCACCTCATGAATGGGGGCTGCGTTTCTTTTGAGAGGAAAGGAAGGTTTTAAAAGAGGAGGGGCTACGGATTGAGAGGGGAGGAAGCTTTTGGGGTTTGAGACAGGGGGGATTCACCAAAAGGGGCTAGCCGATTGAGGCTGAAGAGAAGGGAGAGCCAATTGGTGATTATTTTTCTCTGTTTTGCAGGTGTTTCCTGCTGAGCGTGGAGCCATCTTCCACCTCCAATGACTGCTACCCACCTTCCTTCAGCCCAGCCGTAGGTCATACAACAGGAAGCTCCACCTCCAACGGCTACCATCCTTCCTCAAACCATCCAGCAGGATGCTGAACGTGTCTATCCCCACTTCAGCCCATTGAAGATCCAGCCAACTGCCATCCTTCTTTATCCCAGCCACCAAGCTTTCCACGGTTCCTGCATCCTTCTTCAACCCACCAGCCAGTTGCTATCCAGCCCCTTCTTCAGCCCATCAGCAGGAAGATCTAGCAGCGTTTTCACCCTTCTTCAGTCCAGCCACAGCAGAGAACACCCCTTCTTGCTGTCTACCGTGTCAAGCTGGTGCAGAGGATCCAAGCAGCCGTTCTCCCTTGTCTTCAGTCCAGCAGGGCTTCTTTCCCCTTTTCTTCATCTTACCAGCAGAGGCCCAGCCGCAGAGGCTGTCTTTTCTTCGGAGCCTACCAGCTGCAGGAAAACGCCATCCAGTGTATTCCATTTCCTTCAGCTCAGCATGCAGAAAATCGCCCTTTTTTTGCCAACTACAGGCAAAAGGAACAGTTGGTGACGTGTTCTGGTTTCAGCCATTTGATCTAAGTTTGGACTGGTGAGGTTTTCATTCTTTTCTGTTTTGTATTTTACAATTTTTGATTCTTTTGTTTCAATCGATGATCTGATATCTTGTTTTTCATTTCCTGTAATTTAGTTCACTTCCTTTCATTCCTCTATTTTCCTGTTGGGCATTCTTTTGATTCTTTTCTTAATTTTCTGTGTGGTGTTTTACAACATTGTATTTCCTAAGTATTTCCCATCTACTGTTATTTATTAATTGAGTTCATGTTTTCCATTTATTAAATTCCTGTTGTTCATCATTTCATTTCACTCTTCTTTGTAATTTCCAGTTTTCATTCAGTTTTTCTGTTTTTCAAACATTTTCCTATTTGCTTTCATTTCAATCATCCCTATTTTAGTTTTTTTTAGCATTAGAATTGTGTTGTTTGATTTCCAATTCTAATTCATCATAATGTTTTTGTTTTACCTTCATCAAAGGATTCATGTTTTCTTTTTTTTTTTTACAAATTCTGTTCATCATAATCATCTAATCTAGCCAATGTGTCATAGTTGGGCTGTTGAGGAATATATTGAATAGCCTCAAATATGTTGAAAGACACAAGATTCATTGTTTATCCGGGTCAAGTATCCGATCTGGAAGATCGATTTTAGAATCAATACTGGTTCATGAAAGTAATGGGCTAGACTTCTTGAAGCCATTCTCTTTTCTGCTGCAAATGTGCAGTCTTGACAATCGGCTATGTTCATGAACGGATATATCCATATTCGTTCATGATCTATATGCCATCTCTTTCACGCTTCTTTATTGATATATAGAGAAGCTTCATACCCGATTTTGTTGCGAAATATGTTGTAATTTGGGAAATATGACTGTGTAAAATTGCCTACAGAAAATGTGTATATCCATATTTTCTGATTTTACCCATTTTGTAGAATTTCCATTAATGCATATATTTTCTCATTTTATTTCTATATAAATATGTATATCTAGGTATATCTACCTATATGTATACGTATATATGTATATATATATATGTATATATATATACATATATATATATATATATATATATCCCTTCATGAGTATTTGCTATTACATGTATTTTTCTTTTCTCTTACTCTTGTAAATACATCATCATTTGATTTATGAAATTTTTGTTTAACTTGAAGTTTAAAATTCTGGTTTTATGAAGTTATGGCTGGAATTTCATCATTTGATGCTACAATTTCTGTTTTAAGAAACTATGGGCTGGAATATCATCATTTGATTTATGAGCTTGATATTCAAATTCCTGTTTTATGAAGTTATGTTGGAACACCATCATTTGATTTATGAGATTTTGTCTAGCTTGCTGTTAAAATCCCTGTTTTAGGAAGCTATGGCTGGAACATCACCCTTGGTTTTATGAGATTTTGCTTAGCTTAGTGCTAAATTCTTGTTTGCTATATCACTCCATTTGCAGCACCAATTATACACATTATTTCATCATTTTCCACGACATTTTCACCTGTTCACCAAGCTTTTCATATACTTTTCATGATATCCTTGAAATAGCCCATGATGCTTCCACAACCCATTTCCTGCACATATTCATTTTCTGCTGCAAGTGTGCAGTCTTGATATTTGGCCATATTCATGAACGGATATCTCTATATCCAATCGTGATCTCCCAACCATCTTTGGCGTGCTTCATTATGGATATATAGGGAGGCTTCATACCCATTTTTACTGAAAATTGGATTATAATTTGAGAAGTATGGTCGTGTGAAATCACCTACAGAAACTGTATATACCTGTAATTTCTGGTTTTACCTATTATACATAATTTCCATTAGTATGTACATATTTTCTCATTATATGTATATATATATCTATATATATATGTATATCTATATATATTTATCTATATGTATACGTATATATGTATATATATATGTATATATATATACATAGATATATACTTATATATATATATATATATATATATATATATATATATATATATATATATATATATATATATATATATATATATCTTCATGTGCTCTTATTTCCATGTATGAACATTCATATATTTTCTCATATAGTTATACCTCCATCGTTACACGACATTTAGCACCTATTTTAGCATTTTGATATATGTATATGTCTCTTCGTTGTATATATTATATATATATGTCCATTTCCTTGTTTATTTTGTACTAACTCTCATTTTGCAGGAAAAGCTAGAAGAGGTTGATTCCTTGGCTCCATTTCAATTTTCTTTTACTTTATGTTATGCAATGTAACAATCCGATGTAAACCTTAGAATAAGATTTACTTTTACTGCTTAGATTAGGCCGCATCTCATATATTTTGATTTCAGTAATATCCTGATTCTATGTTGCATATATCTCAATTTTCAAAACCCACCGTGGATGAACACGAATGGCACGTGCACCAGCTCTTAGAGAGTTGATGAACTCGGTGGAGTCCATATTTACGGCCCTAGTTGGAATATGGACGAGACCCAGATCCATCATCTCTCTACCAGTCACATTGAGCCTACACTCTTAGGCTATCTTGAAAATGCACCTCCTATTTCCAATGTTTTCAAAATATTGTGAATTAACTCAAATAAGTTCTGAACCTATTCATGGCCACAGTCAGAATATGTGAAGGATTTACTTTGGTTTAATCCACATTTTTCCAACAAATTTTTCAGAGAGTTTTTCAAAGTGCATTGATTCATTCAAATCATCTGCATCATTTGTTTTTCTCATTATTTTCTCAAAAGATTTTCACTTCATGAAATCGATTTTCTCAAGAAACTATGATGATATTCGAAGTTGGATTTTCCAAATCAAAGTTTTCCTGTGATTTTCCTTAAAAAGTTATTTTCTTAAGATCCATTTGGAAAAGGAATTTTCATCTTTCTCAAGAATAAAAAACTGATTTTCAGATATTTCAAAGATAAAATTCTCAGGATTTCAATTTCCTAAGTTCTAAATTTCCTTCTCCAATGAGTTTCCCTACAAAATTTTCTATCATTTTCCTAAGAAAATTCTCAAAATCCAAGTTTTCTTGATAAGTGTTTTTCTTTTCAAATGATCATCTTTTCTCAAGAATTCCTTCATTTTCCCAAGATTCTTATTTTTTTCATGGTTTTCTAAGTCTTTTCTAAACTTTCTCAGAATTTTCCTGAGATTTCCATTTCTTCATGATTTTTCAAAGCTGATAAACTTTCTCAAGATTTTCTCGAGATTCTCACTTCTTCAAGATTTTCCAACTCTTTACAAACTTTCTCGAGATTTCAAACCTTCTTCGTCTGAGTTTTCCTGAGAGATTGATTTCCATCTTTTTCTGAGAAATGCTTTTCAACTCCAAATATTTTCTAAGCATATATCATAGTTTTCCAACTTATATTTTACCAAATCTCATAGCACATGCCTGAATTCTCTGTGCATTTAGGATAGAACACAATTTCGATGATTTTACTAAGTCAAGCATAATTTTGGTCCTTGGTTTGATTACCCCTGTTAAAGGCGGCAGGAACGGTCGAACCTCGTACCGACAGGTCGAGCCCCATCCTATGGATTTTCCCGCAATTTTAAAAAACGGAGGCGAGTATTTCAAAACAATTTTCAAAATCTGGTCAAGTTTGACTCGCGAAAGCATTTCCCTCTCTCTTCCGCAAAAAAGGGAAGACGGGGAAAAATTTTGCAACGATAACAGGTTTGGCGACCGTGATGGGACCTGTCCTTGTCTGACTTAAATTGTGCTTGATTTAGTTCAATTATCGAAATTATGTTCACAAAATGTCAGCTTTTACTTTCAATATCATGTGAGCCTAGGAGCCTAGATTCTGACCTAGCTGACATTTACTGCATATAGCTTAGGCATGGTTTGGTAGGACTATATTGAGGAGATATTTTCATGCTCACATAGACTTAGGTCTAAATACAACTCTCCTCAATTTAGGATCTGAATGCAAACAATGTATGCTTCTTCAAAGATTTTCAAAAGTCTATCTCTCTAGGATTTAGAGCCATCTATTTCTTGCATGTGATCATTTTTTCAAACCCCAATTACCTATCATTACCTGGTCTTCACGTTGTTGGGCTCTCTTCCAGAACCCTAGTTCGGGACAGAGCCTCACAACTGGGCCCACTATTTGGGTTAACACCCCCCTACCACGTACCGCGGGCCACAGTTCGAAGTATATCGGTAGGCGCTCAAGGATGTTGAAAAACTTTACCTTAGAACCGGAGTTGAAATTATATGCCACGTACTTCGGATTTTGGTTCGGGTATATCGGCATAACTGGGTTGGACAACGATGATCTGAACCTAAAGTTAGGATTAAGGTCCTACAGCTGTTTTCAAAATAATGCATCTAGAGTCAGCCTTTTAGGGAGTGCTGTATGTGCATAAATGTTTGTGAAGGATGTGATTGTTTGTATGTTACCTCTATTTCCTTACATTTTCCCAAAATATTTTTAAAATATCCATATTTCTCACATTTTCCTTTATTTCCTAAAACCCTGGATAATTTTCCCAAATATCCAATTTCTTTCAAAACTCCAGGTGATTTTCCATCCTTCCGTTCCACTGGATCTCAAATTTCCAGCTGCATTTGTATCCTGCCTGCAATTTTTCAAAATCATATGTTTTCTTTCCTTGGATTTCAATCATTTTGTGTATTTGCAAAAATTCTTCACCTTATTTTCCTCGTGCATACCTTGATTATTGCGGTGGAAATTGTAAACCCACTTGCCTTCTCCTTATTCTAAATCCGTTTGCGCATTGTTTTCCAAGAGATATCTCTTTCCTTCAAAATGGTGTTTTTCCTCGTGGTTGACGACCTCGCCTAGGTAACAAGGCACATTTTTCGTTGTTATTTCTCTTACAAAGAATGACAACACAATTGTCGTGATTTCAGCGGTGACTTCATCCCTAGTAATGGGATATTATTTCAATTGTCTACCATATCGTCAATAATCATTTTCCTCCCAATCCAAAGTTCCCTCAGAGTCTAATCAAGACTTCATCCTGCAGAGAGCATCCACAACATTTGATGGTTCGAACAAGATCAGGAAAAAGAACAACGGCATCTCAGTACTCGTCGGCCTCAGAAGAAGAGATGGACTCCCCGCGATCCGAGAAGAGTCAAGAACAGCAGCAAGGAGAGGATGGCATAGACCCACAGATGTATGCCATGTTCCAGAAAATGATGACCAAAATGATGAGTGAAAAGGCCGGGACCAGTGCAGAAAAGAACCCATTCAGAGAGAAGTTCTATGGGCACAAGGATAAGAAGAATTCCAAGAAGCAAATTCAGCCAGAGGAAATTTCAGATGAATCAGAATCAGAGGAAGACACCAATGAAGAATATGAGGTGCCTCCGGCATTTCAGAAACAGGGCCGAAAACAAAGGAGGAGTCGCAAATCAAAGAATCAAGTTGCAGAAGATCCCCTGCAGTCACAGTTCAAAGAAATGGCCAAAGTTGTTAAAGACCTGCAAGCTCGCGACAAGGGCAAGAAAGTCTTCACCAGCGAGGACTTCTATGACGGCTTAGAAGGAGACGAAGATCTGGAAAATCTGCCCCGCAAGTTCATCAAGTTCGATGGTTCTGGTGATCCCAAAGCCCACCTCGCCATGTTCTTCGCCGAATGCTCCAAATTCAAGAGAGACAATAGGGCCCTATTTTTCTGTTTTCCTCGTAGCTTAGAAGGCACTGCCGCCAAATGGTACTCCGAGCATATCAATCCAATCGAGCTGCGAGAATTCGATAAGGTGGTCAATCTATTCATCGAGCGATTTCTGTTCAATACTGAAGCGCTACCAACGTTAAATCACCTCTGTAATCTGAAGCATGGAGATAGTGAAAAAGCAAGGGACTTCATTCGCAGATGGAAAAAAACCTGCAACAAAATGAGGAATCCTATATCAGAAAGGCATGCTTTATCCTTAATCCTCAACAATTTTTCGCAACCTCTGAGAGGATTAATCTCTACCTCACCCTCCAAGTCTTTCGTTGAACTCATTGAACGAGCTGAATAGCTCAAAATGGGAGTAGAGAATGGAGTCTATGAAGGCCTTACCATTGCAAGAAACAGTCAAGATGCCAAAAAGAAGGCTCACCTCACTTTTGCGGTCAAATCTTTCAATAATAGCAAAGGCAACAAGAATGATCATGGCAACAGTTTGGAGAGAATCAAAAGGCAAAAAGGGAAGGACATCAACAGTGATAAACCTCTCCAATCCAGCCCTCAGCATCAAAAGAAAGATCAGGAAAAATCAAAGCGCAAGGACTGGAGAACTGATCGAGAATTCACCCCTCTGGATCAGACACTCGAGAGTATACTCGAGTATATGCTTGAGAAAGACCTTGTTCGGTTGCCTAAAGCTAGGGATCCTCCAGCAATTATGGGCAGATTCAAAGAACAATTTTGCAAGTTTCATCGAGCAGTAGGGCACGATACAGAAAACTGCTTCGTCCTTAAGAACATTGTTTAAGACTGCATTGACAAGAAGCTCCTCGTTGAAGATGAAAAAGAGGACTAGTCATCCTGACTAAGTTTTTTCCACAATCATTCCAGAAGATGACAATGCCAACAATTTCCCATTTCTCATATTGCTTTTTCAAAAAGAATAATGTAATCCCATTCTCCTTCCTTGATTTTAAAGCATCAATAAAGTCATCGAATTTTTCAATAGCTTGGCGCCATCTTATTTGCTTCTTCTTCCTTTTCAAAATGTCTCTCTTGTGAGGAATGATCTTGAGAACGTCTATTAGTCAAGAAGCTTGTCAATTATCCTTTTTTATTCAAAATTTTTCTCCCCAGTCACACTGGGGCATTTCTTTTTTAAAATTTATCTTTACCTCAAAACATCCTGTATGCAGGCAGGATAAACCGATCTCTCATTTTGCATATATATGCACTCATTTGCATTAATTCTGCATTCATTTACATCAATTTGCATTTAATCATATTCATTTGCATTAAATTTACATCAACATTCCCCTTCAGGTTAAGGGATAAACCTGAATCATTTTCCATAATTCTTCAATTTCGACTGCCAGGTCATCCATTTTCCCTCCCCATTCAGGATAAGGGGATAATCCTGAAACCGTTCATAGATGTAATCTAACTCTCTATAATGGGTCCTCGTTCTTCATCGAACTGATAGTGTTCCAAGTGAACTGATAGTCGTTCTTCATTGAACTGATAGTGTTCCCAGTGAACTGATAGTCGTTCTTCATCAAACTGATAGTGTTCCAAGTGAACTGATAGTCGTTCTTCATCGAACTGATAGTGTTTCAAGTGAACTGATAGCGTTCCCAAGTGAACTGATAGTCGTTCTTCATCTAACTGATAGTGTTTCCAAGTGAACTGATAGTCGTTCTTCATCAAACTGATAGTGTTCCCAAGTGAACTAATAGTCGTTCTTCATTGAACTGATAGTGTTCCAAGCGAACTGATAGTCGTTCTTCATTGAACTGATAGTGTTTCAAGCGAACTGATAGTCGTTCTTCATTGAACTGATAGTGTTCCAAGCGAACTGATAGTCGTTCTTCATCGAACTGATAGTGTTCCCAAGCAAACTGATAGTCGTTCTTCATTGAACTGATAGTGTTCCAAGCGAACTAATAGTCGTTCTTCATTGAACTGATAGTGTTCCAAGCGAACTGATAGTCGTTTTTCATTGAACTGATAGTGTTCCAAGCAAACTGATAGTCGTTCTTCATTGAACGGATAGTGTTCCAAGTGAACTGATAGTCGTTTTTCATTGAACTGATAGTGTTCCAAATGAATCGATGGTCGTTCTTCATTAAACTGATATTATTCCCAGCGATGGTCGTTCTTAAGTGAATCGATATTGTTCCAAATGAACCGATGGTCGTTCTTCAATAAACTGATATTATTCCCAGCGATGGTCGTTCTTAAGTGAACCGATATTGTTCCAAATGAACCGATGGTCGTTCTTCATTAAACTGATATTATTCCCAGCGATGGTCGTTCTTAAGTGAACCGATATTGTTCTCAATGAACCGATGGTCGTTCTCAATTGAACTGATATTGTTTTCAGTGAACTGATAGTCACCTCCTTTGGGGAAAGGAGCGGATAATTCTTGTCTCGGATGCGTTAAACCGGACTTCAAATGCTTTTTCACCTAGGATTTCAAGAAAACTTTGTCAATTTGTCAATCAAATTATTTGTTGATTTCAGAACTTTATTGCACAAATTTTTACCTCAGTTTACCTTCAGTATTACTTCCAAAAAGGCAAAGCTTTTGTGAAGAAGGATTCAAAATCCAAATTCTTTCTATTGGCCAACCAAAAGGACGAAGGATAAATCCTTGACATGGCTAGAAAAGAAGATTCAATGTTTTTGCAAAGCCATAGATGATTGATATTGATCGCGGTCAATGACACATTTCTAAAGACCATTCTTGTGAAAATGAGGCAGTGGAAATATCCTGAATGCTAGAAAAAGAGAAAATTCATCCAAGCCCTGTCTCCTTAAAATCACCTAAGCTGCAATTAAATATCCGCAAAAGGGATCTCTCACTTGTCGTCAAGATGAAGGCGAATTAAGCGAGTAGACCCACGGGGCCAAAGAAGATTTGAAACATCTCCAAGATGACGGAGTTTGTGACGGATCCTTCCAGGGAAAAGTCCAAAGCACTGTCGAGATGAAGGCAGATGCGATGAACCTCCCGACAATCCCTAAAAGATATTTAATTTCAGCTATCATCCAAAGATCTCTAAACCCAAGAGCCAATATCCTCAAAGAAGGATCGAAACATCTCCAAGTTGAAGGAGTTTGTGGCGTACTCTTCCCAAAAGAGAGCAAGAGAGGAAAAATAAATAGAGAAAAAGTCAGAACATCTCCAAAATGAAGGAGAATGTAGCAAAAACCCAAGAGAGCCAAAAGAGTGCAGAAAGATTATCATGAGAGAAACTCCCAGGATATCAAACTGCCAAAATTTGCCAAGAATTTCTTTAAATTTGTGCAATTCTATTATCAATATCCTTTCATAGATTGCTTTCATATCAAATTCTCTTTCCTGTTCATATCAAGGAAATTGATAACTTCCTTGAAGAAGGTCAATCACAAGTAATTTGGATTCCCAATCTCGATTCTACGAAGTGAACCTTGTTTGGAGGTAATGCTTTGGGTAGAAAAGAAAGAATATCTTTACAACAATGTGCAACATTTTCAAATACTTTGAATCAACAACAAAATTCTCAACATTTTGACAATATTTTCTAGCTATCCTGACGTGAAGTGAGAGCTTGATGTTCGTTTTCGACACATCCTGATACCAATTTTAAATCCCTCTTAAGGACTTGATTCCTTCCCTTCTTTGAGAGCATCAACTCTCAGATTCGCACACTTCCCTGTGTCCCCACTGTCCCACCATAGACAGTCCCATTTCAGTTCGAGGTCGAACCACCAATCATTTCTCGCAAGAGGCAATTTCAAAAGCTGATTTTAGTCTCAGCAATGAGACGTCCAAGATCAACCCCTTTTCAAGCTTTAGGGACCCCATTTTCCTTCCTTTTGCAAAACCCCTGTTGGATTTATTGTGCAAAATCCGAAGGTTCCATCATACCAATTCATTTTCCACCCAATCAGGATAAGGGTATAAACCTGAGCCTTCTTCAATGAGGTATTCCATTTTCTGCCTGATCATGTCAAGGGTTAAAACCTGAGCTTCGTTCCATACGGAGCATTTCCCGTCCCATCCAGGTCAATGGCATAAACCTGAATTTCACTCTCACAGAGTGAGTCTTTAATTTTCATTTCTCCATTTCATATCTACCATCTTCTTCGGGCTAACTTCTTCATACCCAGTCAGATCCTTCTAACTGGGGCATTTTTTTATATATAGCCCAAATTTGGTTTGTTTTCTTTGCCACTAAGCTCGACCATAAGCCGGCTTAGTAGCAAAGAGGGGCATCTGTAAACACCCCAAATTTTCACTCACCTTTTTGATATCGCCCTCAATCACCCCATTTTGGTTCTCCAGAACCCATGAAGGGCAAAATGGTCATTTTTCAAGATTGAACCTTGCAGAAAGTCTAAAATTTCATTCTTGAGCCTCAAAATTTCCATATTTAGGTTCAGAGACATCTTCAAATGGCAAAATTTCAAAATCCTTTTTCTGGACAAAAAGCTAAAATTTCCAAGTCCGAGCTCAGAGTGATATTTCATAGAACATGTTTTTGCATAGCATTGCGTCATTTCACTGCACAGCATGTCATTTTGAGATCCAAAACTCCTGATTTTCAAAATTGTCCATCCAGATTTGATTTTTAAACTTTTTCAAATTGATTTTTAAAACCCTGGGTATTCAAAATTACCAAATTTTCCCATTTTACCCCAGGACTTTGAATTACAAAAATTTTCTCAAGAAAAACAATCTGGATATTTAGATATTGATTTTAAAAGATTTTATCTCAAAACTTTTTGCAAAAAGGATTTTAAATCTCTTTACAAATTTTGTTTTTACATTTATCCATATTTTTGCCCTGAAAACCCAATTTTTCCAAATTCTTGAAAAACAAATAATGTTTTATCTCGTATCTTCAAACAAATGGAGCAGGACCCGCCTTTGAACTAGCATCATACTCCGACTCCCAGGTAAGTTGTTTATTCTCAAGCGGGACCCACCTGGAGTTCATACCAATTTGCAAAATTGTCTTTTTTATTTCTTATTTTTTTTTATTTTTTTTTAGTTAGTGGGCCCACACACATGTGGCACCCCAATTGAAAATAAAAGACTTTCAAAAACAAAACAAAACTTTATTTTCAAAAGGATTTTAAAAGTGGGTTGAGGTGTCATTTCCATAAAAGCCTCTCATTTTTTATTTTATTTCTTTTTATTTGTTAAATAAAGTTTTTTTTTTAGAAAGAGGCAGCGTTAATGGCACAACCGAATTTCCCTAAGGTAAAAAAAATTATTTTTACATAAAACTTAGGGAAATAAAACCAAAATTTGAAAAAAAAGGGAATGCGCCCCCCTTTGAAACGGCTATTTCGAAAAAAAAATCAAAATTGAAGTAACGGCACCTCATGAATGGGGGCTGCGTTTCTTTTGAGAGGAAAGGAAGGTTTTAAAAGAGGAGGGGCTACGGATTGAGAGGGGAGGAAGCTTTTGGGGTTTGAGACAAAGGGGATTCACCAAAAGAGGCTAGCCGATTGAGGCTGAAGAGAAGGGAGAGCCAATTGGTGATTATTTTTTTCTGTTTTGCAGGTGTTTCCTGCTGAGCGTGGAGCCATCTTCCACCTCTAATGACTGCTACCCACCTTCCTTCAGCCCAGCCGTAGGTCATACAACAGGAAGCTCCACCTCCAACGGCTACCATCCTTCCTCAAACCATTCAGCAGGATGCTGAACGTGTCTATCCCCACTTCAGCCCATTGAAGATCCAGCCAACTGCCATCCTTCTTTATCCCAGCCACCAAGCTTTCCACGGTTCCTGCATCCTTCTTCAACCCACCAGCCAGTTGCTATCCAGCCCCTTCTTCAGCCCATCAGCAGGAAGATCTAGCAGCGTTTTCACCCTTCTTCAGTCCAGCCACAGCAGAGAACACCCCTTCTTGCTGTCTACCGTGTCAAGCTGGTGCAGAGGATCCAAGCAGCCGTTCTCCCTTGTCTTCAGTCCAGCAGGGCTTCTTTCCCCTTTTCTTCATCTTACCAGCAGAGGCCCAGCCGCAGAGGCTGTCTTTTCTTCGGAGCCTACCAGCTGCAGGAAAACGCCATCCAGTGTATTCCATTTCCTTCAGCTCAGCATGCAGAAAATCGCCCTTTTTTTGCCAACTACAGGCAAAAGGAACAGTTGGTGACGTGTTCTGGTTTCAGCCATTTGATCTAAGTTTGGACTGGTGAGGTTTTCATTCTTTTCTGTTTTGTATTTTACAATTTTTGATTCTTTTGTTTCAATCGATGATCTGATATCTTGTTTTTCATTTCCTGTAATTTAGTTCACTTCCTTTCATTCCTCTATTTTCCTGTTGGGCATTCTTTTGATTCTTTTCTTAATTTTCTGTGTGGTGTTTTACAACATTGTATTTCCTAAGTATTTCCCATCTACTGTTATTTATTAATTGAGTTCATGTTTTCCATTTATTAAATTCCTGTTGTTCATCATTTCATTTCACTCTTCTTTGTAATTTCCAGTTTTCATTCAGTTTTTCTGTTTTTCAAACATTTTCCTATTTGCTTTCATTTCAATCATCCCTATTTTAGTTTTTTTTAGCATTAGAATTGTGTTGTTTGATTTCCAATTCTAATTCATCATAATGTTTTTGTTTTACCTTCATCAAAGGATTCATGTTTTCTTTTTTTTTTTTACAAATTCTGTTCATCATAATCATCTAATCTAGCCAATGTGTCATAGTTGGGCTGTTGAGGAATATATTGAATAGCCTCAAATATGTTGAAAGACACAAGATTCATTGTTTATCCGGGTCAAGTATCCGATCTGGAAGATCGATTTTAGAATCAATACTGGTTCATGAAAGTAATGGGCTAGACTTCTTGAAGCCATTCTCTTTTCTGCTGCAAATGTGCAGTCTTGACAATCGGCTATGTTCATGAACGGATATATCCATATTCGTTCACGATCTATATGCCATCTCTTTCACGCTTCTTTATTGATATATAGAGAAGCTTCATACCCGATTTTGTTGCGAAATATGTTGTAATTTGGGAAATATGACTGTGTAAAATTGCCTACAGAAAATGTGTATATCCATATTTTCTGATTTTACCCATTTTGTAGAATTTCCATTAATGCATATATTTTCTCATTTTATTTCTATATAAATATGTATATCTAGGTATATCTACCTATATGTATACGTATATATGTATATATATATATGTATATATATATACATATATATATATATATATATATATCCCTTCATGAGTATTTGCTATTACATGTATTTTTCTTTTCTCTTACTCTTGTAAATACATCATCATTTGATTTATGAAATTTTTGTTTAACTTGAAGTTTAAAATTCTGGTTTTATGAAGTTATGGCTGGAATTTCATCATTTGATGCTACAATTTCTGTTTTAAGAAACTATGGGCTGGAATATCATCATTTGATTTATGAGCTTGATATTCAAATTCCTGTTTTATGAAGTTATGTTGGAACACCATCATTTGATTTATGAGATTTTGTCTAGCTTGCTGTTAAAATCCCTGTTTTAGGAAGCTATGGCTGGAACATCACCCTTGGTTTTATGAGATTTTGCTTAGCTTAGTGCTAAATTCTTGTTTGCTATATCACTCGATTTGCAGCACCAATTATACACATTATTTCATCATTTTTCACGACATTTTCAGCTGTTCACCAAGCTTTTTATATACTTTTCATGATATCCTTGAAATAGCCCATGATGCTTCCACAACCCATTTCCTGCACATATTCATTTTCTGCTGCAAGTGTGCAGTCTTGATATTTGGCCATATTCATGAACGGATATCTCTATATCCAATCGTGATCTCCCAACCATCTTTGGCGTGCTTCATTATGGATATATAGGGAGGCTCCATACCCATTTTTACTGAAAATTGCATTATAATTTGAGAAGTATGGTTGTGTGAAATCACCTACAGAAACTGTATATACCTGTAATTTCTGGTTTTACCTATTATACATAATTTCCATTAGTATGTACATATTTTCTCATTATATGTATATATATATCTATATATATATGTATATCTATATATATTTATCTATATGTATACGTATATATGTATATATATATGTATATATATATACATAGATATATACTTATATATATATATATATATCTTCATGTGCTCTTATTTCCATGTATGAACATCCATATATTTTCTCATATAGTTACACCTCCATCGTTACACGACATTTAGCACCTATTTTAGCATTTTGATATATGTATATGTCTCTTCGTTGTATATATTATATATATATGTCCATTTCCTTGTTTATTTTGTACTAACTTTCATTTTGCAGGAAAAGCTAGAAGAGGTTGATTCCTTGACTCCATTTCAATTTTCTTTTACTTTATGTTATGCAATGTAACAATCCGATGTAAACCTTGGAATAAGATTTACTTTTACTGCTTAGATTAGGCCGCATCTCATATAGTTTGATTTCAGTAATATCCTGATTCTATGTTGCATATATCTCAATTTTCAAAACCCACCGTGGATGAACACGAATGGCACGTGCACCAACTCTTAGAGAGTTGATGAACTCGGTGGAGTCCATATTTACGGTCCTAGTCGGAATATGAACGAGACCCAGATCCATCATCTCTCTACCAGTCACATTGAGCCTACACTCTTAGGCTATCTTGAAAATGCACCTCCTATTTCCAATGTTTTCAAAATATTGTGAATTAACTCAAATAAGTTCTGAACCTATTCATGGCCACAGTCAGAATATGTGAAGGATTTACTTTGGTTTAATCCATATTTTTCCAACAAATTTTTCAGAGAGTTTTTCAAAGTGCATTGATTCATTCAAATCATCTGCATCATTTGTTTTTCTCATGATTTTCTCAAAAGATTTTCACTTCATGGAATCGATTTTCTCAAGAAACTATGATGATATTCGAAGTTGGAATTTCCAAATCAAAGTTTTCCTGTGATTTTCCTTAAAAAGTTATTTTCTTAAGATCCATTTGCAAAAGGAATTTTCATCTTTCTCAAGAATAAAAAACTGATTTTCAGATATTTCAAAGATAAAATTCTCAGGATTTCAATTTCCTAAGTTCTAAATTTCCTTCTCCAATGAGTTTCCCTACAAAATTTTCTATCATTTTCCTAAGAAAATTCTCAAAATCCAAGTTTTCTTGATAAGTGTTTTTCTTTTCAAATGATCATCTTTTCTCAAGAATTCCTTCATTTTCCCAAGATTCTTATTTTTTTCATGGTTTTCTAAGTCTTTTCTAAACTTTCTCAGAATTTTCCTGAGATTTCCATTTCTTCATGATTTTTCAAAGCTGATAAACTTTCTCAAGATTTTCTCGAGATTCTCACTTCTTCAAGATTTTCCAACTCTTTACAAACTTTCTCGAGATTTCAAACCTTCTTCGTCTGAGTTTTCCTGAGAGATTGATTTCCATCTTTTTCTGAGAAACGCTTTTCAACTCCAAATATTTTCTAAGCATACATCATAGTTTTCCAACTTATATTTTACCAAATCTCATAGCACATGCCTGAATTCTCTGTGCATTTAGGATAGAACACAATTTCGATGATTTTACTAAGTCAAGCATAATTTTGGTCCTTGGTTTGATTACCCCTGTTAAAGGCGGCAGGAACGGTCTGTAACGCCCCGGATTTCCAAAACAAAGCTAAGTTAAAATTTTCATGAATTTCTTTTTTTTTTTCTTTGCAGCGGAACTTACAAAAGCTTTTAGCAGCGGAATCAGACGATAATGAGTCGTCAGTTTTAGAAAACTCCGAGCACGTTGCAGGTATGTGGCCAAGCAACTCATTGACCACCAAAGTGTTCCATTTTATCGAAAACATATGTTTATTACAACACTACTGCTTAGGAAAGCAGTGTAG
The DNA here is from genome assembly GCF_984573655.1 of Nuphar pumila. NCBI lineage: Eukaryota > Viridiplantae > Streptophyta > Magnoliopsida > Nymphaeales > Nymphaeaceae > Nuphar > Nuphar pumila. Next base: position 63,124,836 of record NC_143256.1, read on the forward strand.
GTTCAATAAAAAGGAAGCAGTACAACTCTGTCTAGAAAAACCCTGGAACTCGATGCCGCCTTGCTCCGCATATCGCCACGCAGGTACAACACCTGAAATCCCCATGAAACGGGGTCAGAACCACTGATGGTCTGGTAAGCATGCAGTCATACATCCATTCAACTCAAATACAATAATAACCACTCAGGGTCGCAATACGCAATAACGACGCTCAAGCCTCCAAGACTTAGCGTATATCGCAAGAGCCTCCTCAGGGCTATGAGTTGAACATCCGCTCGAGTCCTCATGACTTAGAGCAAGCCTTTTCAGGGCTGTGATTTGAATAGCCGCTTAAGTCTCCATGACTTAGCCATGACCTCTTCCGGGTCTCAAAGTGATGTCTAGCTCAAGTCTTCATACTTGACACATCCGTATCCCACGCATCTAAGGACAACTCCTCGAGCTTCGCTTAGTCGTGCGGATACAACACGGGTCTTTGCCCAGTCGGTCCAGTAGTATACCGAACATGACACTTTCACAAAGGTTATGCAGGACTGACTCAACACGTCATCCACTCATACATTCAAAGCATCGTTGTACCTAGAACTAATGCATTGTTTGATAATTAACCGCTCCCGCCTTTGGTACGCAGGTAGAGCTATTGTCCGGGCATCAACGCGACGTTCTGGGGGTTGATTATTCTATGTATTTTAGATACCCCAGAGGCCTGTTGACCCTATCCATAGTAGGGCAGTGTGTTTCAACTGGGAGAATCCTACTAGGCCCATATTCGGATGCATCCTCTACTTGCAGTAGTTGGGTTCAATCCTTAGATCTTAAGGATAACCACGACCCCAAAACCCATGAGTGACTGAGGCCATCGTGGACTCTATCAGGTCCAAAGTAAAATACATGTCACTCAAGGCTGTACCATCACTGTCATTCCACAGTGAGCATAATTCCTGAAGGGGTCTGTCAGTCTTACAATTACTTGGACAGAATCTGCATGCCATTTAGGCAGCCTGTGCTTTCAGCACTACGGGAGTATGTACCCGACCCCATTCAGTCTTCCCCAATACAGTCATTACTGAGGGGGTACCCCTAACACGATTTTCAACCGCGGGGTATGTGCGACCTTAAGTCTTATTCATATGCATGCAGAACACCGCTCTTTGGCACTTCGGCCACCACGAGCATCACACCTCTTTGGGTGGAAACAACACACTCTGGCTCTTCGGCCCTTACGAGTCTGGTTGTGTAACCGTTCTCAATGAGCATGCATATGACTCGATCTAAATAGATCGGCTACTCGGCGTATTTTTACGCAACGAGTCCAAACCTAGCCAAGGTGCAACCTCTACTCCGGCTCAGCAGCCCTTACGAGTAAGGTGCCCTTGCAGGCACAAGGATACGAGCCGATCTGGCATCGTTCCATCAACGGACATCATTATGCCGTTCCATTGGTTCCGGCAGCTCTTCTGCCGACCATTTCGTCAGCACCTCCCCTGCTCTACCGACAGTGGTGCGACGAAGCCTTCTACGTTGTAGAGGGCAAACCATGAACTGGGTAGCACTCTGCTATATGTTAGAGTATCCTGCTACGTTCTTTTTGAGCTATTCTTAGCTTCTTTAGAAATTTCAGCAGCACTTCCTCTCTTTTACGGAGAAAGCGTGCGTTTCTTTTATCCATTTCAGCGGCATCTCCCCTCTTTGGTAGGAAATCGCCACGCTTAATTCGGGAAATGGATGCGCACGGTTGTGCGTACTTTGCATCCATCAAGGTTGCAGGAACCCTGGGCCATACGTAATTAACTTAGTCTTTACGTAAAGAGCATTTTGCCAAAAAGCGAAGCCTTTCCAATAGGGGCTTCATTCGTCAAGCAGAATCTTGAACGAGGAGCGGTCAAGGAATCGCATGGGCGATTTGGAGTTGATCTCCATTTGAACGCTCATTTATGCGCTATATATGTAGTATAGGCAGAAGCCTGTGCTTTATACAGCGGCGGCGTAAAGAAATGCATATACTATTGTTCAGGGTGTGTAACTGAACGAAATATTCTACATATATAACAAAGCAGAAGCCTTGGCATCGTTCGACGCGACGGCGTAAGTAAATACATTGCAGAAAGCAGGAGCCTTGGCATCGTTCGACGCGACGGCGTAAGTAAATGCATAATCGGAAGTGCAGTAATCGGAAGTACAGAAAACAGGGAGCCTTGGCATCATACGACGCGACGGCAAAGGTAAATTACATAGCCTGTGCGATATAAGACGCGTCGGCAGAATCAGCAGATATACACCTAGATCCGCATCCAACGATAGTTACGAGGCGAGCGGGTGAACACCGAAGTGTTCTAAAGGTCTCAACCAAGAACTAAAGTGAGATACCATTTTGAAGAACGCATATACTGCGTGTTTGAACATAGATATATCCGACGATAGTTACGAGACGAGCGGGTGAACACCGAAGTGTCCAAAAAGGGCTCAATCAAGAACTAAAGCAAGATACTACTTCAGAAAGTATATTTTATATACAAACAGTCAAATACTTGAGAGAGATGGATCAACGAAGCGAACTTACTTCAAATCGTGGAAGAAACAGCTCCGGGTCGCTTCTTTGGCTTCGAGCCTTCCTTCGAGAGGTCAGACTAAGTCAGATGAAGCTGACTTAGTTGAGGAAGAGGCAGAGTAGGTCAAGCTACTCAACCTAAGTGGTTTGAACCAAACAGGGTTTGATCCAAGTCAACTGGGTTCAGCAGGTTAGAACTCAGCTCAAGTAGGCTAAGTCTGGGTTCAGAAATCCAAACCGGAATCTGGACAAAAAGGGACTTTGACTTTGACTTTAAACGCAACTAGGTTCAAGTCAAGTCAACTAGGTTAGGACTAGGTCAAGTGGGTTCAGACCCAGGTCAGGTGAGCTAGGACCAGGTCAGGCAGGCTCAGACCAGGTCAGGTGGGTTCAGGCCAGGTCAGGTGGGCTCAGACTCACTTGGGCTCACTAGGGGAGGTTTAGGAGAGAGAGAGAAGGCAAGAGAGAGAGGGGGGGTCGAAATTATGAGAAGAGAGAGAGTGGGGAGGGCTATTTATAGCCCAAGCCCACCTCCTCTTGGGTTTTTCCATGCCCCTTTTACCCCTGAGCTATATTTTAATTCCTGGAGGTTCCTTTTGAGGTGGGGCCCACTAGATATTTCCATAGGATATTTTGTGGGTCCCACAAGATATTTTCTAAGGAATATTTCTGTGGGTCCCACCAACATTTCTGTGGGTCTCGCAAAAATTTCGGGTTTTCGGCGATTTTTTTCCGAAAAATTTTGAGTACGCCATTCTCTTCGTATTGACGTAACTAAGAAAGTTGGCTCGAGGAAATCCTTTGATTTCGTTTAGGTAGGAAGTTATGGCTTCTAGAGTGTTTGAGCATATATTCGCAAAGCGACGAATATCTTAAGTATAACTGGCTCGTACAAATCGATCTGATTCGTATTTCGGGTTCAGATGCTATTTTTACTTGAAAATGCCTCGTGAATTTCTGAAAAATTATGGGTCTTACATCATTACCCCCTTAAAGGAATTTCGTCCGCGAAATTCAGTTAAGAGTACTAAGTGCGTAACTCGGGATATTTCTCCCATATGTTAGATTCATAATGTTGTTCACTTAGTTCAACATCGCATTTATTCCAATCATAACCTCATATCATGATTCGTGATCAATGAGGTATGTTTCTCATATCTGAGTTCAAATTATGCTACAACCACGATAGTTTGTTGAAACAATGTTCTTCCAACCGGCTATCAACATAGCCATCTTGTGTAACTATTTCATACACACAGATCATTCTTCTAGAGATTAACCATATTGGAATAAGTCCCCTGTCAGACTACCTGGTATTGGAAACGTACCTCCTCACAGGTTCGCCCTCGTCAGACTTACCTGATATTGGATCAGTACACCCTCACAGAATCATACTAACCAAGCTACTGGTTTTGGAACATATACACTCGCACGGAGTTGTATACCCGCACAGGCTCACTCTGGCTAGTCGATCTGATCTTGAATATGTAAAACCTCACAGGACTCTCTTCTTGGGAAAAATTCCTCGATGGTTTATTTTATTAAGTAACTTTTAGCGTTTATAATTACACAAACTTAATTTCCCAATCATGGAGTCTATAGCTATCAATTTCTGGGTATAAGCACTTAAGATTTTAATTTGACAAATCCAAAATTACTTTAGGGAGCAAGGATACATATCGATCCAGATGACCGTACACAAGGTCATAAGCCTCTTGTCTCGAGTGATTATTGGATCTTGTTCTTTGATAGCTTTTTACCCATTACAACTCTATCTATCAAGGTATCCAGATTCCTTAATATGGTCATCATTCGTGAGTTGTTCGGCTGTCACCACATAGATACGACCTGCCATGGGTTTCTGCTCTGCCCCAGGTAATGGCAGACGTTGTTGTTGAGAGGGTCCTCCATATCCCATATTTCTTCGTTGAAGATCTGAGGCCTTCTTGCGGCATTCTGTTACACGATGCCCTGGTTTGCCGCAATACAGGCAACCTCCTGTATCGCGAGGACAAACCCCTCCGGGATGATCTGAGCTACACCTCGGGCATCGAAAATTAGACTGTCGGTAGGGCTGATTGGCTTCTACCATCTGCAATGGCCGCTCGGCCGGTGGAGTGAAATTCTTTTCCTGAAAATCTCTTTTATACAAAGGTGGTTGCGATTCTTGGCCACCTGGGAACATCCTTTTATTGTTCCGACCATCAACTACAGCCCTCTTTGCTATGGTCACCTTAGATCGCGCCAAATCCTCGCTAATCTTTGAAGATGCTGCCACAGCAGCTTGAAAAGTCAAGGGCATGCTTGTTATCACACGAGATCGCAACCCTCCTTGCAATCCATCTATATATTTATCGGCCCTTTCTTGGTCAGTATCGAATAACGTGGAGCAATATCGTTCAAGGTTTTGAAATTTAGTGGTATAGTCCATCAGACTCATAACACCTTGCTCCAATTCCAGAAACTCCATCTTTTTCTTGTCTATGGAATGCAACGGGAAGTAGTTATCCATAAAAGTCCTCCGAAAGTCAGTCCAAGGAATGACTTCGACTTGTGAGAACTGCATAAGTTTAGTGGTATCCCACCACTTTCGTGCATTGTCTTTCAACCGATACGTGCCAAAATTGGTCTTCTTTTCCTCTGGTACTCCCAGTACTGAGAAGGCACGTTCTGTCTCTTCGATCCAACTCTCCGCGAGCTCAGGATCAGCTCTGCCAATAAAAACTGGCGGGTCAAGCTTGAGGAACTTCTCATAAGTTATTCCTCCAAGGTTCTCGTTGCGAGGCGGGGCTGGTGCATGCCTTGATTCGCGAATGGCAGACACAAGTCTGTTGAGTGTCTCTAGCAGGAAGCCCTGTGTATGGGACTCCTCGCTCGGCATGGTTCTCCTCGTCCTAGGAGCCATTTATTTATTCACGCAAATATACCAAAATCAGAGAAAGTATAAGATTTATACTTACAGTGCGATACCGCAAACACGACGGATCTTGAACCAGGTTTCTCAGACTCATGCTCTGATACCAATTCTGTAACGCCCCGGATTTCCAAAACAAAGCTAAGTTAAAATTTTCATGAATTTCTTTTTTTTTTTCTTTGCAGCGGAACTTACAAAAGCTCTTAGCAGCGGAATCAGACGATAATGAGTCGTCAGTTTTAGAAAACTCCGAGCACGTTGCAGGTATGTGGCCAAGCAACTCATCGACCACCAAAGTGTTCCATTTTATCGAAAACATATGTTTATTACAACACTACTGCTTAGGAAAGCAGTGTAGGTTCAATAAAAAGGAAGCAGTACAACTCTGTCTAGAGAAACCCTGGAACTCGATGCCGCCTTGCTCCGCATATCGCCACGCAGGTACAACACCTGAAATCCCCATGAAACGGGGTCAGAACCACTGATGGTCTGGTAAGCATGCAGTCATACATCCATTCAACTCAAATACAATAATGACCACTCAGGGTCGCAATACGCAATAACGACGCTCAAGCCTCCAAGACTTAGCGTATATCGCAAGAGCCTCCTCAGGGCTATGAGTTGAACATCCGCTCGAGTCCTCATGACTTAGAGCAAGCCTTTTCAGGGCTGTGATTTGAATAGCCGCTTAAGTCTCCATGACTTAGCCATGACCTCTTCCAGGTCTCAAAGTGATGTCTAGCTCAAGTCTTCATACTTGGCACATCCGTATCCCACGCATCTAAGGACAACTCCTCGAGCTTCGCTTAGTCGTGCGGATACAACACGGGTCTTTGCCCAGTCGGTCCAGTAGTATACCGAACATGACACCTTCACAAAGGTTATGCAGGACTGACTCAACACGTCATCCACTCATACATTCAAAGCATCGTTGTACCTAGAACTAATGCATTGTTTGATAATTAACCGCTCCCGCCTTTGGTACGCAGGTAGAGCTATTGTCCGGGCATCAACGCGACGTTCTGGGGGTTGATTATTCTATGTATTTTAGATACCCCAGAGGCATGTTGACCCTATCCATAGTAGGGCAGTGTGTTTCAACTGGGAGAATCCTACTAGGCCCATATTCGGATGCATCCTCTACTTGCAGTAGTTGGGTTCAATCCTTAGATCTTAAGGATAACCACGACCCCAAAACCCATGAGTGACTGAGGCCATCGTGGACTCTATCAGGTCCAAAGTAAAATACATGTCACTCAAGGCTGTACCATCACTGTCATTCCACAGTGAGCATAATTCCTGAAGGGGTCTGTCAGTCTTACAATTACTTGGACAGAATCTGCATGCCATTTAGGCAGCCCGTGCTTTCAGCACTACGGGAGTATGTACCCGACCCCATTCAGTCTTCCCCAACACAGTCATTACTGAGGGGGTACCCCTAACACGATTTTCAACCGCGGGGTATGTGCGACCTTAAGTCTTATTCATATGCATGCAGAACACCGCTCTTTGGCACTTTGGCCACCACGAGCATCACACCTCTTTGGGTGGAAACAACACACTCTGGCTCTTCGGCCCTTACGAGTCTGGTTGTGTAACCGTTCTCAATGAGCATGCATATGACTCGATCTAAATAGATCGGCTACTCGGCGTATTTTTACGCAACGAGTCCAAACCTAGCCCAGGCGCAACCTCTACTCCGGCTCAGCAGCCCTTACGAGTAAGGTGCCCTTGCAGGCACAAGGATACGAGCCGATCTGGCATCGTTCCATCAACGGACATCATTATGCCGTTCCATTGGTTCCGGCAGCTCTTCTGCCGACCATTTCGTCAGCACCTCCCCTGCTCTACCGGCAGTGGTGCGACGAACCCTTCTACGTTGTAGAGGGCAAACCATGAACTGGGTAGCACTCTGCTATATGTCAGAGTATCCTGCTACGTTCTTTTTGAGCTATTCTTAGCTTCTTTAGAAATTTCAGCAGCAGTTCCTCTCTTTTACGGAGAAAGCGTGCGTTTCTTTTATCCATTTCAGCGGCATCTCCCCTCTTTGGTAGGAAATCGCCACGCTTAATTCGGGAAATGGATGCGCACCGTTGTGCGTACTTTGCATCCATCAAGGTTGCAGGAACCCTGGGCCATAGCCAGGCCATACGTAATTAACTTAGTCTTTACGTAAAGAGCATTTTGCCAAAAAGCGAAGCCTTTCCAATAGGGGCTTCATTCGTCAAGCAGAATCTTGAACGAGGAGCGGTCAAGGAATCGCATGGGCGATTTGGAGTTGATCTCCATTTGAACGCTCATTTATGCGCTATATATGTAGTATAAGCAGAAGCCTGTGCTTTATACAGCGGCGGCGTAAAGAAATGCATATACTATTGTTCAGGGTGTGTAACTGAACGAAATATTCTACATATATAACAAAGCAGAAGCCTTGGCATCGTTCGACGCGACGGCGTAAGTAAATACATTGCAGAAAGCAGGAGCCTTGGCATCGTTCGACGCGATGGCGTAAGTAAATGCATAATCGGAAGTGCAGTAATCGGAAGTACAGAAAACAGGGAGCCTTGGCATCATACGACGCGACGGCAAAGGTAAATTACATAGCCTGTGCGATATAAGACGCATCGGCAGAATCAACAGATCTACACCTAGATCCGCATCCAACGATAGTTACGAGGCTAGCGGGGTGAACACCGAAGTGTCCTAAAGTGCTCAACCAAGAACTAAAGTGAGATACCATTTTGAAGAACGCATATACTGCGTGTTTGAACATAGATATATCCGACGATAGTTACGAGACGAGCGGGTGAACACCGAAGTGTCCAAAAAGGGCTCAATCAAGAACTAAAGCAAGATACTACTTCAGAAAGTATATTCTATATACAAACAGTCAAATACTTGAGAGAGATGGATCAACGAAGTGAACTTACTTCAAATCGTGGAAGAAACAGCTCCGGGTCGCTCCTTTGGCTTCGAGCCTTCCTTCGAGAGGTCAGACTAAGTCAGATGAAGCTGACTTAGTTGAGGAAGAGGCAGAGTAGGTCAAGCTACTCAACCTAAGTGGTTTGAACCAAACAGGGTTTGATCCAAGTCAACTGGGTTCAGCAGGTTGGAACTCAGCTCAAGTAGGCTAAGTCTGGGTTCAGAAATCCAAACCGGAATCTGGACAAAAAGGGACTTTGACTTTGACTTTAAACCCAACTAGGTTCAAGTCAAGTCAACTAGGTTAGGACTAGGTCAAGTGGGTTCAGACCCAGGTCAGGTGAGCTAGGACCAGGTCAGGCAGGCTCAGACCAGGTCAGGTGGGTTCAGGCCAGGTCAGGTGGGCTCAGACTCACTTGGGCTCACTAGGGGAGGTTTAGGAGAGAGAGAGAAGGCAAGAGAGAGAGGGGGGGTCGAAATTATGAGAAGAGAGAGAGTGGGGAGGGCTATTTATAGCCCAAGCCCACCTCCTCTTGGGTTTTTCCATGCCCCTTTTACCCCTGAGCTATATTTTAATTCCTGGAGGTTCCTTTTGAGGTGGGGCCCACTAGATATTTCCATAGGATATTTTGTGGGTCCCACAAGATATTTTCTAAGGAATATTTCTGTGGGTCCCACCAACATTTCTGTGGGTCCCGCAAAAATTTCGGGTTTTCGGCGATTTTTTTCCGAAAAATTTTGAGTACGCCATTCTCTTCGTATTGACGTAACTAAGAAAGTTGGCTCGAGGAAATCCTTTGATTTCGTTTAGGTAGGAAGTTATGGCTTCTAGAGTGTTTGAGCATATATTCGCAAAGCGACGAATATCTTAAGTATAACTGGCTCGTACAAATCGATCTGATTCGTATTTTGGGTTCAGATGCTATTTTTACTTGAAAATGCCTCGTGAATTTCTGAAAAATTATGGGTCTTACACGGTCGAACCTCGTACTGATAGGTCAAGCCCCATCCTATGGATTTTCCCGCAATTTTCAAAAATGGAGGCGAGTATTTCAAAACAATTTTCAAAATTCGGTCAAGTTTGACTCGCGAAAGCATTTCCCTCTCTCTTCCGCAAGGAAGGGAAGACGGGGAAAAATTTTGCGACGATAACAGGTTTGGCCCCAAGGAAAGATAGTATCGGGAGATTCAGATGCCATCGGAGTGATACTGAGGCAAAAAGAGGAGGAGAATCAGATAGAATGTAGGACTTACGGATAGATTTTGATGGAAGAAGAGCATATACACAACTCCTGGAAATTTTTGAAAGACCCAGGGTTTTAGGAAAATATTTTCCAGGGCTTTTAAGAAAATTTTTGACACACAAAAAGAGAAAAGAATGTAGGTAAAGGAAAAATATACACCTGGTGTTTTTGAAAAATAGAGGAAAATTTTGAATAGTATACACCAAGGGTTTTGAAAAAAAGGTTCGACATATATAGGAGAATACAATAAAAGATTACACAATCATAGCTGCACAAACAAGGATGCGCACACAGCACTCCCTAAAGGCTGACTCTATATGCAATATTTGAAATAGCTTGTAGGACCTAATCCTAACTCTATGGTTCAGATCATCTGATTCCAATCAAGGTATGCCGATATACTCAAGCCGAAGCTCGAAGTACGTGGCATATAAGATATTTCTCCGGTTCTAAGGTAAGGGCTTCCCAACATCCTTGAGCACCTACCGATATACCTCGAACTATGGCCCTTAGGTACGTGGTAGGGGGGCGCGAACCCAAATAAGTGGTCCAGTTGTGAGGCTCTCTCCCAAACTATGGTTCAGTGAGACAGCCCAACAACGTGAAGACCGGGACAATGTAGGTAAGGAGGTTTTCAAAATATGCTCAACATGCAAGAAATCAGATGACTCTAATGCAAGTCCTAAAGAGATAGATTTAAATGAGAAGAAGCATACACTTGCATACATTGTTTACATTCAATCCCTAAAATTGAGGAGAGTTGTATTTAAGACCTAAATCTAATGTGAACATAGAATATTCTCCTCAATATGGTCCTACCAAACCATACTTAGATCCTATATGCAATGATGTCAGCTTAGGACAAAATCTAGGCTTCCTAAGGTTTGCATGAAAAATATAGCTGACATATGTTAGAATAAAGACTTAGATTATATAAAAGCAAAGCAAAGGCATAGATCCAACCGGACGAAGACGAGTCCCATCTTGGTCGCCAAATCTGTGATCATCGCAAAATTTTTCCTCTCTTGTCTTGTGATTTCTCTCTCTTCCTTCTCTTTTCCTTTTTTTTTTAACCTCCATTCTCCTCCTTTTTTTGAAGGGAGAAGAATAAAAGAAAGAAAAGAAAGAGAGAAGAGAAAAGAAGAGAAAGAAAGGGAGAAGAAAAGAGGAACTATTTTGCGTGGTCTCACTTGACCTTAATTTGAAAATAGTTAGCCAATAACTCGCCTCCGTTTTAAAAATTTGCTGGAAAAAGATGGAGAGACGGGATTCGCTCGTCAGTACGAGGTTCGACCGTTCCTGGCGCCTTTACCAGGGGTAATCGAACCAAGGATCGAATCTATGCCTTTTGCTTTTGCCTAAATATAATCTAAGAATTTAATCTAACTCTAAATGCACAAAGAATCATGCTTGTGCAATGTATGTATGCTCTTTTGAAAATTGATTTAGAAATTTCCAAGTATTCTGAGATGAACTTGGTAAAGGAGTGAAGAAATGATTTAATCTAACTTAGAACTTGAGATAGATCAGAGGAGTTCTAAGTCTTTGAAGTAAATCAGAGTTGGAAAAATAAATGAGAAAGAATGACTTGAAGCTTTGAAATGAAAGGAAATGAAAAAGTCAAAATCGACTTTGAATTTGGATTTGAATTTTAGAAAAGGAAATGAATACTTGAGATGGAATTGAATTTGGATTTTTGAGTTTGGAATGGATCTGAGGTAATCACATGGTATTTAAGAATAGAAATGGATTTAGGGAGTTTTTGTAGGAGATATGAAAATGAAATTGGATTTGAAACCTAGAATTGGGAATGGAATTGGATCTAAAGATGGATTTAAAATCTGAAATCTGAGGTCCGATATAAAATTGGGTTCTGGATCCTAAGAGGGATTTGGATCTTGAAGTCTGAGATCCAATGTAGAGTTGGACTCTGGATCCTAACATGGATTTGGATCTGTATTCTGAGATCCAAAGTGAAATTGGAGTCTCGATCCTAAAGGAGAATTGGATCTGAAGTCTGAGATCCAATGTAGAATTGTTTTTAGAAAACTGGATCCAAGTTGATCCAAATTCGGATTTGGAATTTCCAAAATTGATTTGAGAATTTGAATTTTGAATATGCAAATGAATTCCAAAGTCAAATTGGACTTCGAAGCTTAAATCTGGAATTTGGAAGATGAATCCATATTTCCAATTTTGAATTAAATTTGGAAAATGAAATTCAGGAATTGAATCTTGAATAAATGAATTTCAAAGTCAATTTAGACCTTGAATTTGAAGTTTGAATTTTGAAATGTAGAAGAGGAAGAGAATCTCAAAGTTAAATTGAACTTTGGATTTGATTTGGAGTATTTGAATATAAATGAATTTGGAATTTCAAAGTCAAATTGAACTTTGAAATCTGATTTGAATATAAAATGAATTTGAAATCTCAGAGTTAGATTGAATTTTGAGATTTAAAAATGAAATAGAATATTGAAAATTGAAAGAATGAATCGGATTTGATAAGGATTGAAGATAGATTTGAAGAAAGATATTTACTTGGAGTTTTTGAAAAATGAATTTTTGAAAATATGATGTAATTCTATCCTAAATGATGAATGAATTTAAATTTTTGAAATTAGATTTTGAAAAGCTATTCCATTCTTTAAATGAATTAAAATAAGATTGAAGATATAATACATCCTTGACTATGGTCATTGAATGTATTATATAATAATCTATATTTAAATTCAGGTGGAGAATGAAACACATTTGGTGCTTTTATAGAATTTAAAATGAAATTAACTCTCAATATACCCTGACTATGGCCATTGGTATACATTTTGAATCAATTTTAAGTTAAATTCTAATAAAAGGAGAAAATATTTAAGGAAATATGATGAATTTTGAAAACGGATCCAGTGTGGATCCAGTGTTATTTTGTAAAAGATAAAAATACTAAGTTTTGTCCACACCCTGACTATGGCCATTGATGTGGATCATCAACTTAGGATTAATTTACCTCTTACGAAATGGTGCACGTGCCATTCGTGTTTCACCAATGTGAGATTTTGAGAAATAAAGGCAAAAAAGCATGAAAACAAGTAATTCATGGTATTTTACAATGCTCATTCATTCTAATCTAAAGCAGGAAATGTAGATTTTCATTAAGATCTAAATTATTACAAATTTTTTTATATTTGAAAATATAAATCTCAAATGATGATGCTCTCCTCACATTCCCTGCAAAACACTTGATTAATAATGAAAAATGGAAAGAAATTGCAAATATCACATGGATATCTAAAAATGTTCATATATCAAGACATGAATGATGGAAGGATGATGCTTATACATATGTGTATATACATGCATATGTTATACATATATATATATAGACATATATGTATATATATATATAGATATATATGACAAATGAGCTAGTGGACTGTAGGTAATGAGACTGGATGAAAACAAGGACCGAGACGGTCCAAGATGAACCATTTATGAAATACGATAGCCAAGCAGCTTGTGATGAACCACTATGGGAAGTCACGATTTATGACCGTTCTTTTTTATGAATTGCCATGAGGAAGAGAAGCCACAGTGTTTCTCTGCGAATCAATGGAAAAGTATTTCAGCTCTGTGGTATTTTCCAGAGGTGAAGGCTAGAAAATGTAGTGTTAGTGAATCGGCAACAGCAGGATGCTGTTGAGATACCTACAGCAAGAGGTATTGAGGGCTCAGAATTTTGACCCTATGTCTTGGAAATAGCCTTAGTAGCAGGGGACAAGCCCAATTTGGAATGACAAACACTATGTTCCACCATCCTGTTGCTGGTCGTGATGTCTTGATCCCAAGACCCATAATCAATTTATGGTAAACAGTGATATATATATAGGTTTTCTCCATTAGAAATGTAAGCAATTCTGGTCATGATCCTGAATCTTCATTCTTGTCATCAGAACCAGTCCCAAAAAAAAACCAAACAGAACTAATAATCTTGATCAATAAGAAACAACAATAATAGTAAAAAAAAAAAAAATTACATCATGATATATACAAGGCATCGGAAAAAAAATGACAAGTGCAAGCCGACTGTCAACAAGAAACAGGAATCAAACCAAAAAAAAAAAAGTTTCATAATGAGTGAAAAAGGAAAAAAAAATGAGCCATAGGCGAAAATACAATGATTGAACAAAACATAAAGGAAACGAGCAGGGAGGAAAATGTCTAGATTGATTTTAGACAGAGCATACCCAAGTCAGAATATGCAGATGCCAACGCCTAGTGAGCTCTGAATGAGATGTGGGATGACGCTTATGCTGTGTAAAGGTACGGCCACTGGGTTATGCTGTTATAAACAAATGGACAACTCTTTCAATGATCAGTACTATTGACGTGGTGCGAGACTGGAAGGCTATGGCCGTGCATTATGAATCTACAGGTGAAGATACAGATGTGATGGATGCTGGAGTTGGGGGTTCAGTAGGTATCATAAGTGGTGGCCAAGGCAAGGGATTGCTATGCACAGATAGCCAGCACATGCAGTGAGTGTTATGTTATGAATGAGGCACAGATGATGAACGAAGGTATGTTAGTGATGGGGGCGAGGGAGGAAGGCGAGTTAGGGTTTTCAAAACCCTAACTCGACCCTTAAACATTAAAAATTAGTTTTTCCAAAAAAAGGCCTCCTTTTCAAGTTTTTCTAAAAAGATGGTTAAAGGTGAGTTTTTCGGCAAAAATCTTCAAAAACCACGTAGTTTTTTTCTAATTTCTTTAGTTTTTTTTTTTTTTTGCATGATTTTTCCATTTTTTTATATTTTTGGAACAGAATCTAAGTTTTTTACACGAACACAAAGATTAAACACTAATTTTTTTGTATTTTTCTGAGAAATATTTACAAAAGTATTTTTCTGAGAATTTCAGACCATTTCGGGGAAATTTCTTCAGAAGAATGGGTTTCGACCCAGGTTTTGAGAAAATATTTGAGTTTTGATACTCGAATCGAGAAATATAACATGATGAATCCAAACGGATACCGGACGAAGTGTCCGAGCTTTTCAAAAAGTTATTTTTGATAGTTTTGAGAATTTGATTGGATAATGAAGCTCAGATTTGGATTTTGATGTAGATCCGGATCTGAAATTGAGTCAGATATGTAAAATGAATTTAATTTCAAAGAAATTTGAGAAACAAAATGGAATTTAGATTTAAAACCGACTAAATTACCCAAAGGATGGGGGAAAAGGGCAAAAAGGGGATATTTACAACATTTTGAAAAATTTGGGGTGTTCACATAGGGCAGTGTGTTTCAACTGGGAGAACACTACTAGGCCCATATTCGGATGCATCCTCTACTTGCAGTAGTTGGGTTCAATCCTTAGATCTTAAGGATAACCACGACCCCAAAACCCATGAGTGACTGAGTCCATCGTGGACTCTATCAGGTCCAAAGAAAAATACGTGTCACTCAAGGTTGTACCATCATTGTCATTCCACAGTGAGCATAATTCCTGAAGGGGTCTGTCAGTCTTACAATTACTTGGACAGAATTTGCATGCCATTTAGGCAGCCCATGCCTTAGCACTATGGGAGTATGTACCCGACTCATTCAGTCTGCCCCAACACAGTCATTACTGAGGGGGTACCCCTAACACGATTTTCAACCGCGGGGCATGTGCGACCTTAAGTCTTATTCATATGCATGCAGAACACCGCTCTTGGCACTTTGGCCACCACGAGCATCACATCTCTTTGGGTGGAAAAAACACACTCTGGCTCTTCGGCCCTTACGAGTCTGGTTGCGTAACCGTTCTCAATGAGCATGCATATGACTCGATCTAAATAGATCGGCTACTCGGCGTATTTTTACGCAACGAGTCCAAACCTAGCTAAGGCGCAACCTCTACTCCGGCTCAGCAGCCCTTACGAGCAAGGTGCCCTCGTAGGCACAAGGATACGAGCCGGTCTGACATCGTTCCATCAACGGACATCATTATGTTGTTCAACTAGTTCTGACAGCTCTTCTGCCAACCATTTCGTCAGCACCTCCTTTGCTCTATCGGCAGTGGTGCGACAAACCCTTCTACGTTGTAGAGGGCATTCCATGAACTGGGTAGCACTCTGCTGTATGTCAGACTATCCTGCTACGTTCTTTCTGAGCTATTCTTAGCTTCTTCAGAAATTTCTACAGCACTTCCTCTCTTTTACGGAGAAAGCGTGCGTTTCTTTTATCCATTTCAGCGACATCTCCCCTCTTTGGTAGGAAAATCGCCATGCTTAATTCGGAGAAATGGATGCGCACCGTTGTGCGTACTTTGCATCCATCAAGGTTGCAGGAACCCTGGGCCATAGCCAGGCCATACGTAATTGACTTAGTCTTTACGTAAAGAGCATTTTGCCAAAAACTGATGCTTTTCCAATAGGGGCTTCATTCGTCAAGTAGAATCTTGAACGAGGAGCGGTCAGGGAATCGCATGGGCGATTTGGAGTTGATCTCCATTTGAGCGCTCATTTACGCGCCATATATGTAGTATAAGCAGAAGCCTGTGCTTTATACAGCGGCGGCGTAAAGGAAATGCATATACTATTGTTCAGGGTGTGTAACTGAATGAAATATTCTACATATATAACAAAACAGGATCCTTGGCATCGTTCGACGCGACGGCGTAAGTAAATGCATAATCAAAAGTGCAGTAATCGGAAGTACAGAAAACAGAGAGCCTTGGTATCATACGACGCGACGACAAAGGTAAATTACATAGCCTGTGCGATATAGGACGCGTCGGCAGAATCAGCAGATATACACCTAGATCTGTATCCAACGATAGTTACGGGGCGAGCGAGTGAACACCGAAGTGTCCTCGAGGGCTCAACCAAGAACTAGGGTGAGATACTATTTTTAAAGAACGCATATACTGCGCATTCGAACATAAATATCTGACAATAGTTACGAGGCGAGCGCGTGAACACCGAAGTGTCCTAGAGGGCTCAACCAAGAACTAAAGCAAGATACTACTTCAGAAAGTATATGCTATATACAAACAATCAAATACTTGAGAGAGATGGTTTAATGAAGCGAACTTACTTCAATTTGAGAAAGAAACGACTCTGATTGCTTCAAACGCTTCGAACGAGGCTCGACTTCGAAAAAAGAACAACTCCGGACTTCGGACGAAAAAGGACTTGGACTTTGACTTTGAACCAAACCAGGTTCAAGTCAAATCAACTGGGTTCAGACCTAGGTCAGACAGACTAAGAACAGATCAGGCAGGCTCAGAACTACTGGGCTAGGTAGGGTAGGTTTTAGAAAGTAGGAGAGAGAAAGAGGAGGCTAGAAAGGGTGGGGACGATTTTTCTAAAGGGGGAGGGGGTCTATTTATAGATTTTTAAACTTGGGCCCCAAGTTTCATAATCCTCTTTTTACCCTTGGCTATTCTGGAAATTCCAAGAGGTTCCTTAGAGTGGGGCCCACTTGGATATTTCCATGGGATATTTTTGTGGGTCCCACCAGATATTTTCTGAGGAATATTTCTATGGGTCCCACCAATATTTTCGTGGGTCCCGCAAAAATTTCGGGTTTTCGGCGATTCTTTTCCGAAAAATTTTGAGTATGTCTTTCCCTTCGTATTGACGTAACTAAGAAAGTTGGCTCGCAGGAATCCTTTGATTTTGTTTAGATAGGAAGTTATGGCTTCTAGAGTGTTTAAACATATAATCGCGAATCGACGAATATCCTAAGTATAACTGGCTCGCAAGAATTGATTTGTTTGGCATTCTGAGAAAAAATGTTATTTTTACCGGTAAATGCCTCATGAATTTATTCAGATATTTTCTAAAAAATTGCGGGTCTTACATCATTACCCCCTTAAAGGAATTTCGTCCGCGAAATTCAGTCAAGAGTACAAAGTGAAGAGTTTAGGATATTTATCCCGCATATCCGATTCGGGCTCCCAAGTGCAATCATCGATTTTATGATGTTGCCACCTCACTTTGACAAGTGGATTGACCTTCGTTCTTAGCACTTGCTCTCGGCGGTCCATGATCTCTACTGGCCTTTCTTCTACAGTCATATCTTCCCGGATGTTAATATCTTCATGTTGAATGACATGAGAAGGATCATGAACGTACTTTCTTAGCATTGACACGTGAAATACATCATGTATTTGCGCGTATTCCGGTGGCAATGCTACTTGGTAGGCCGTCTCTCCGAGTCGGTTCAAAATTTCAAAGGGACCAACGAATCTGGGGCTGAGCTTCCCCTTTTTTCCAAAACGAAACACACTCTTGGTTGGAGAGACCTTGATAAAAACCTTATCTCCAACCGCAAAAGTGAGTTCCCGACGCCGCTGATTGGCGTAGCGCTTCTGTCGACTCTGAGCAGTCAGTAGCTTTTTTCTGATCATATGGACCTGCTCAGTGTAATGCTGCAACACAATGGGTGAGTCCAAGGTTCGCTCACCCACTTCACCCCAATGGATTGGTGATCGACAGGGTCACCCGTACAAGGCTTCATACGGTGCCATCCCAATGCTAGCATGGTGGCTATTATTATAAGCAAATTCAGCCAACGCTAGGTGGGAATCCCAATCACCCTTCCATTCCAGCATACAGGCTCTTAGCATATCTTCAAGAGTCTGTATGGTTTGTTCTGATTGCCAATCTGTTTGGGGATGGAATGCTGTACTGAACTTGAGTTTTGTCCCCAAGGCTCTCTGAAGATGCTCTCAAAAGTGAGAGGTGAACTTCGGGTCACGATCAGATATGATCAAAATCGGCACTCCATAGAGTCTAACGATTTCTCGAATGTAGATCTCTACCAATCGTTCAGTTGAGTATCGAGTGTTGATTGGCAGGAAGTGAGCAGACTTGGTGAGTCTGTCCACGATCACCCATATCGAGTCATGTTGTCTCTTGGATCGAGGCAATCTAACGATGAAATCCATCGTAATGCCTTCCCATTTCCATTCTGGAATCTCGATTCGTTGCATCTTTCCACCAGGGCGCTGATGTTCGATCTTAACTTGCTGGCAGATCAAACACTTTGAGACAAACGTAGCCACATCACGCTTCATACCCCTCCACCAGTACTTTCTCTGCAAGTCCCGGAACATCTTTGTACCTCCAGGGTGAATGGTGTACTTGCTATTATCAGCCTCCTGGAGTACTTCATGTCTTAGCTCAGGGTTATTTGGAACCCAAATCCTTTCTTCCATCCATAGTCCTCCATCTTCTTTCAAATGGAAGAAAGTGTCATCTTTCTCAGCACGAGCTTTCAATTCCAAGTATTGGGGATCCTTGAATTGTTCGGCTATGATGCGATCGAGGAACTCAATGTGGATCATCAAACATGACATTTGGATTCTGCCAGAATCAGCCAAAAATGGCTTCCGGTTGACGAAATCCTCCATCAACTTCCATTGTCCGGTTAGGCTGGCCAGAGTGCCAACCGTCTTGCGACTAAGGGCATCTGCTACAACATTCGCCTTTCCAGGGTGATAGGAAAGCGTGAATTCATAGTCTTTGAGGAATTCCAGCCATCGTCGTTGCCGCATATTGAGTTCTTTTTGAGAAAAGAGGTATTTTAGGCTTTTATGGTCCGACATGACCTCAAATTTCTCTCCATACAGGTAGTGTCGCCAGATTTTAAGCGCGAACACTACCGCGGCAAGCTCCAAGTCGTGGGTTGGATAATTTTTCTCATGGACTCTCAACTGTCGTGACGCATAGGCGATTACTTTGCCATGATGCATCAACACACAACCCAGATCTGTTCCCCAGGCATCGGTATAAGCCACGAAGCCTCCCTGACCAGAAGGTAAGGTAAGGACAGGGGCAGTGGTAAGCCTCTGTTTGAGAACCTCAAAGCACTCCTTATGTAAGATCTACGATTCTAATTATGATGTATATTATGTAATTATATGGAATCAATGAATTTTCATGTTTTGACAATTTTCTAATGATTTGCTTATTTGAGAATCGGGTAAATCGCGTAATTTTATTGCAAAGAGCGATTTCGGAGAATCTAGAATGAATCTACCTCCAAAACTTTTAGGGTGAGTTTGGAATAGGGTTGTGGTGATACACCCCGAAAATGAGACTCGAGTGACGAAAAAACCTCGTCAGTGCATGCGAATCACGAGTCTTGACCTAATTTTAGACCCAAAACTTATAACGCTCAATTTTAGCAAACAAGAGGTGATTTCCTTAGGGGGCATTGACCATTCTACGTTAATTACGGTTATGAAGAGAACAGAATGAGTTGTTGGAATTAAATTAGCATTTTAATGTGTTGAATAAGCATTCTTTAAAGTAGTACACTATATGCGATTTTGGATTTTGATCCGGGGCTACTAGGAGATCCAAAACCCTGGGACGACCCTATAGTGGATGTCCATGTCCTTGGTTGACCAGCTGGTCAAGGGATGACCAGTTGGATGGTATTTTTGAAATAATCTTGCATGGCTTTAAAGAATAGGCCTTCATTGGCCATGTGTCTTTCCAACACCCTCATGATGAAGCCTAGGCTCCATCATGAGGGCGCCATTTTCAAAAGAGAGCCATGGGGTGGTGCCCCATGGCAGATTCGTGATTATTTTCAAAGACATTTGAATCCTTTCAATCCATTGGGCACCATGGGTGGCAGCCAGGGGCGCCCTTTTGTAAAATTTCAAACTTTTAAGGGCATTTAATGATGGCATTTTCGAGATTTTTGCAAAGACTTTTGGAAGGCTTGACATGCATTGGTTGTTGGGGGGCGTGGAGCTCCCCAACAACCAATGCATGTAGGGATTTAATCCCAGCCGTTCACCTCTAAGCCTACCTCTGTAAAACCTTTACAAAAAAAAAATGGGTCCCTCTTATTTGGGGCAATTTTTCCTTTTTCTCTCTCTCTCCTCTCAAGCTTCCTCACTCCAGCCGTGTGCTTCCTCTTGGCGTGAAGAGCTGCAACACCTTTCTCATTAGCTAAGGTGAAGACTCACCTCACTTGTTATGGTTTCATTATGAAGAGGAAACTGTTGGAAACTTTGCACCTTGGCATGCAAAAATCCAAACGGTGGATTAGGTGATATAGCTATTGTTCC
Organism: Nuphar pumila; assembly: GCF_984573655.1. NCBI lineage: Eukaryota > Viridiplantae > Streptophyta > Magnoliopsida > Nymphaeales > Nymphaeaceae > Nuphar > Nuphar pumila. The sequence continues at coordinate 63,145,533 of NC_143256.1, forward strand.
GATCTTAAATCACCATGGATTAGCAGGATTTCTTGTCGCACGTATTTGAAAGCTTTTCTCTTTTTGTTTTCGTTCAATCACCATTTTATTTGAAATCATTTCCTTGCTTGTTGTCGTTTACCATATTAGTTTAACACTGTCTTAGTTGTTATGTGATTCTTCTATGCTAAAGTTCATGGCTTTCTCCACCTTCTTCTTTCTATTTTCTATTTTTTTTCTTTTTGGTATGGTGGGCCGAGCTGGGCTCGTCCAGCACACACCCAGGCCGGTTAGCTGTCCCTTGTATTCGGGAACACTAGGCGGCGTGTTCCAGACATCAGCATTTATATTTTTTTTTTGTGGTTATTGTTATTCTTGTTCTGTGTTTTTCTCTTGCGGTGCTGGGCTTAGACCAGTCCCAAAATGCTGGGACTGGGGGCTGCAGCCATGTTGTCGAGCGTTGGTCATAGTGTGACCAGCTCATTTTGGGCGTAGGAAGGTCAGGCGGTTGTGTTAGCCTCTTGCATGTCTTTTCCTTTTTCTTTGTTCGGTCTTCTTTGGAACCAGGACTGGAGCAGCTGGGCCGGTTTTGGTGTGCCCCACACTCCCTCCTTGTTGCTGTGAACCGAGCCCTTGAGCTCTGGTTCACGCTGACAAGGGTGGCTCGGTCTGGTCCAGCGGACCAGACCCCCATGGTCTATCCTTTTTCTCCAGGAATGGATCTGGCGCCACTTGGGTAGCCCGCGCATGCAAGTAGGGATTTGGCCTCTAGCTTCTTCTTCCCTCCGCGTTATCGTTCCGCCTAAACCCTTCGGTTTAGGTCTGAACCAAGGTTTAGACCTGATGGTTTGTCAGCCTGGGCGTGGCACAAGGTGCCAGCCGTCCAACCCCTTTCGTGGGAGCCGGATGGAGCCTAGTGGTGTCGAGCACCCAGGCCCTTTTCATTCGGCCATTTTGGGTTACATGTAGGTCCGAACCGAATGGTTCAGACCTGTGCATGTATGGGGAACCAGGCCGGCACCGGGTGCCAGCCATGGTTCTGTTTATGGACAGGTCGAGTGCCAGCCGCATGGTGCTGGGCACCCGGGTCCCTCGAGCTGATCCCCTTCGGGTCCGGGTCTGAACCAGAGGGAGAAGGGTTCAGACCCACTGCTGGCCAACCACAGCCCGGTCTCATAGACCAGACCGACTGGGTCCAGTTTTTGGGCTCAACCCGCAGGCTTAGCCACGGTTGTCTTTGCCGGGGCTTGAAACAGCCCAACTAAAACCCTTGACAGGTAGGGTCCAGTTCCTGAGTCGGTCCAGACCTCGATGGTAGGTCCGACAGTCTGGTCCGTAGGACCAGACCACCCTTAGCTAGAGCTTGTTAGCACAAGTGCGGGTGGACTTTCGTTTCGCCACACTCGCTGCCCCGCTACACCATTATTTATGGCTGATAGCAGGTTACCCTATCAACACTAGCTCGCACCTACTTCGAGTCGAACCCGATTAGGTTCAAACCAGCCTTTGTATTGCCCTGCACCCTCCTCGCACTTCGGTTATGTTCGGCATGAGTGCATGCCTTGGGATGCACCGGGTTCGAGTAAACTTTTCATATATATATATATGTAAATGGGATTGTATATATATATGTATATACGTATACATATAGGTATGTGCCTCGCCGAGTCTGTTTGAAAGGGTTGATATATATATATGTACACATGAATATATGTAAGGGTATTGAAACTTATGACTCTCGTGTCCCGTTCAAGCATTTTCTCAGATGATTCCATACTTCGAGCTCAGTATGAATTCCATAGCATTGTCCTACATTCGTTTTGGACAAACGGTTTGTTTAGGGTCCGCGGGCGCAGCACCCCGAACCGTGGTAATGCCAATGTTATTCCCATTAGATGGGTTAAGTTCAGAAATCATCTTCGACACGTAAGTGTGTCGTACTGCGTAAGAAAAATCCTTATACCTTGATTTATGTGCAACTACTTAGTTAAGTATACAGACGAACACTATTGCAAATCTACATACTTGGAAACTACGTTGAATTACAAGCATTGTTTCATTGTCTTGGTTTCGGGTCCGCAGGCGCGGCACCCCACACCATGGGAATAGCTAATGTTGTTCCCATAAGTCGGGTATATCCCACATTTCACCATAAACATGTAAGTGTGTCAACCACGTATGAAAAAATAGTGAATGCAATATTCACACTAAAGTATGCAAGTTAATCATTTCATATTATGCAACTACCCCTGTTGTTTATGCTTGTGCAAAAGATAAAAACATACACTTCGCACTTGGCACATCCTGACACTGTTACTGAGTAGTGCGTACCTTGAAAAGGTACATTGCTTGAGGCATTAGTAAGTGCACCACGTGCACTTACTACAAGAAAGAAAAAGAATAAAGATAGGGTATGATTAATGAAATGACTTGTTATGGGCTCAGTTGGAGTCCTTGGGCAATGACCCTTGCTTAAAGAGATGGACTCTTGTGTGATATACCCTAAACAAAAATAAATCAATAAGGTATTTTGACTGCTTTCACGAGCAGTGTGCTCCGTTGGCCGCGTGAGGCTGAGCACGTGAATGGGCAGGCCAAGTCCTCGTTTTGCGTACCCTGCGGGGACCACGAGGCAAATTCCTCGTGAGAGGTGTGTTGAACATGAGCCTTAAGAAAGATAAACCTGCTTCGCCCCATTCACAAAATGGTTCACCTCGGGAGAGGGTGGATGGTACAACCCTGAGTGACTTGTCGTTACTACGACACGTGTTTGACAGGAGCTGTAGCGCCCTTTGGCCTCCAGTCACTCAGAGTCAGGGAGGTCGAGGTTGCCTTTTTAGGACCTCACTACTGCAGTAGTATGGATTGCAATCCTTGCCTATGCGAGTGTTTTCTCCTAGCTGTGTACTGCTCGCATAAGGTCGACTCGGTCTGTAGCTTCCCCGGTTACCACACTAGAATTTAAATAACAAACGCCGGGTGCATGTCTCACAGAATGCAAGATTCCTTCGCGTACCCGAAGGGGTAATCAGAAGAACTTAAGAACTAACCAAACAGCTGACTTAAAGTAGTTGTTGCTTTACTTGTGTTGTAGACTTACTTTAGTTGTTACAGTCATTTCAGTTTGTTACCTTAGTTACTTGCTGCTCAGTTCGCTTATACTTCAGTTCGTTGCTTCAGCTACTTGTTTTCCTGTTGACTAGTACTTGTCACTTCACACTTACCAGACACAGGCACTTACACTTGTCAGCTTGTTTCCTGCTTTCCTGTGTACTTGATATATATACACATTGCTTGTGGTTGTTTCTTCACCACCTTGAAAAAGGATTGACCCCGTTTTATGGGGATGTAGGTGACGAACAGGCTTAGTGCGGATGCAATGATACACGATGGAGGCTCTGAGGACCCACACACTTGACCTGCAGATCTTGTACCTGGTGGTTTTGGGGTTTTTGGTTGTTGTTGGGATGTATCCCCTATTTTGTACCTTTTGTACTTATAAGTTGTAAACTCTTTAAAACTGTTGGGGTGTTTCCCCTTTTTACTTCATAGTTACACTTTTGGTTGCACTTATCTGTGGCGGCCGCCCAGACTTGCAGCTTTGTTGTTTTCCCCCGTTTGCTTCCGCTAGTTTCCTACTTAAACCTTTCAAAAAAAAAAAATTTCCATAGAAATCCCAAGTTTTTCCAAGGTCGGGGTTTGGGGCGCCACTGTGATTGGTATCAGAGCAATGTTTAAGTGTGTGGTCAGAGCTTCATCGTGCATCATCCATCGCACTGTAAGTATTAGATTAGCTTCTTCTTCTTCTTGTTTTCCTTCTTTTCTTCCTTTACTTCCTGCTTTTAGATGGTTTGTGTTGTGGTTCTTTGTATATCATAGATGTCGACGAACCCGACCTACGGCAAGATTTTGGAGGCTCTCCAAAACCTGACTCGAGGCGAAGAGGCCCTGAGTGGAGGTGTGCGACATTTGGCACGTAATGTGCATATGTTGGCACCCCCATGTGCAAGGTGTTTGGGAGATCATGTGGGACAGATCTGTCCCCGTGAGTTGGCTGAGTGCCCCTACTGTAGCCTTCGTGGGCATGTCGAAGAGAAATGCCAGACGAAGAAGAGGGATGAGCTCTGGAAGAGCAATGCGGAAGACATCCAGGATGTTTCTTCAGTCTCTGGACCTTTGGTTCTGGAAGTGGATAGCCAGGACGGAGAAAAGCGAGGAGCGACCGATTCTCCTCAATATTCTTCCGAGTCCTACCCCTATGGTGTTTCTTCGGAGTACGTGCGGCCGATTTTGGGAGAAGTCCAGGAGATCTCTGACACGCCACTGAGGGAAGTTGTTTCTCCTCCACGTGTTAGGCCGAGGCGCTGTGGTAGTCGGAAGGACTACAGGGACTTCTACACCAGCAAGTCGTGATATTGCGATGTAATGATTAGATGTTAGAAACACTGAGTCAGTGTTTCATTTTTGCTTTTGTCGTGCTTAAATTGTTGGCAGCACTTGTTTAACCCTATCTTGATGAAGAGTGCTTCTGTAATGTTTCGGTTTTCCTTGTTAAGGAAATGGAAATTTTCCTATCTCTGTGTATTTTCTGGTTGCTTATGTATAGAATGTTGCGTATTTAGATGGCGTGGCGCACCAGGTGTGACGACCTGATGAAGACTCTGAACAACCTTACAGAGGTTGTAGGACGACAAGCGAAGACCATGAGGAACATGGGCGAACACATCCAACAGACCGCCCAGGGACAGGGAGCACCTGCCCAGGTTCCTGTTGCGACAGTCCCATATAAGCAATTTATGAGCTTGAACCCTCCCTCGTTTGATGGAAAGTCGTCGCCGGAAGCGGCCGAGGATTGGATCAGAGAAATTGAACGTATCTTCTGAGTGTTACAAGTTGGTGATAATCGGAAAGTAGATTTTGGGACATATCGTCTCAGGAAGGACGCGGAAAGGTGGTGGGCAGCTACCTGGGAGATAAAATTCGACAACCAGCCAGTTGATTGGGAGCAATTTGTGGAAGCGTTCTACGCAGCCTATTTTCCAGCTCACGAGAGGAGCCGGAAAATGCAAGAGTTTCTCGACCTCCAACAGGGTAGTTCTTCTCTCCCGGATTATGTCACATGTTTTCGAAGCCTAGAGAGGTTTTGTCCGCACTTATATACGACAGAAAAAGAGCGAGCTCTTAAATTTGCTCGAGGTCTGAAGCCAGTCTTAAGGACGAAGGTGTACACGCGTGCGCCTATGACGGTCGATGAGGCTCTAGAGACGGCCTCCTTTCTTGAACATGATTGGATAGAATCGCAGAAGACCCCCGCACCATGTCAGCAACAGCAGAATCCTAGCCAAAGGAGTTGGCCAAGGAAGAGACAATTCCAGAGGAATCAAGATGGAAGGAAGTTCCATCCTCAGACAAAGAAGCAGCGTAACAACAACAGCAGCAACACCCGCCAGAATCAGTATCAGAACCGTAGGCCCCAGTACCAACAACGCCAGCAGCCGCAGCAGAAGCAGCTTATCGCAGCTAGTTGTCCAAAATGTATTACAGATCATCCAGGGCGACCCTGCCCGCGAGACACCGGCGGATGCTTATATTGTGGAAAGATGGGTCATTATATCAGGGATTGTAGAAAGAAGCAAGCAGACGACCAACGCAGGAATACGCCGGGTACTTCTCAGTCGACACCGCAACAACAGCCAACGACGCAGCAGCAGCAGCAGCAGTCATATCCACCCAAGACAGCAACTTAGAAGGTCATTGCAGGTCGATCATACGCGACATCAGTCGAGCAAGTGACCAAGGCAGAGTTGGTCCAAGGTACGATTTCGATATCCGAACATGAAGCACTTACGTTGTTTGATTGTGGTGCTACTCATTCATTCATAGCAACTAGATTCGTTCGTACCTTACCTTTGGCAGTCGAGTCTTTGAACTTTCCGTTGGAGGTTCGCACTCCAACTGGAGAGCAATCTTTTTGTGACTCGTATGTTTCGAACATCGAGGTGTTAGTGGCAGGACAAAACTTGTCAGCTGACGTTATCCTGTTAGACATGACAGAGTACGATGTCATTCTAGGCATGGATTGGCTTTTTGAGTATCATGCTCAAGTCTTCTGTCAGGAAGGCAAGATCGTTCTTTCTCAGCCTGATCGTCCTGTTCTGGAGATCAAGCTTCCTCGACCTATGCGCGATAGTCGCATGATTTCTTCTTTCTAGGCTCAAAAATATCTGCGAAACAGGGGTACTGCATTCTTAGTCAGCATTGCCCCAGTTGAACCCGAGATGGTTTTGATTGAAGACTTGGACGTAGTCCGAGATTTTTTTTACGATGTGTTTCCGGAGGAACTACCTGGGTTACCTCCGAGGCGTGGGATCGAATTCGGTATCGATTTGTTGCCTGGAACGACACCAATCTCCAAGGCACCATATTGTATGGCTCTGACAGAGCTTGAAGAGTTAAAGCGTCAGTTGGAAGAACTCCTTGATCAAGGTTTTATTCGACCTAGTGCTTCACCGTGGGGAGCACCAGTGTTGTTCGTACGGAAGAAGGATGGATCCTTGAGGTTGTGCATCGATTATCGGATGCTCAACCAGGCGACAATTAAGAACAAGTATCCGTTGCTGAGGATCGAAGATCTTTTCGATCAGTTACAGAAGGCGAAGGTCTTCTCGAAGATAGATCTTAGATCGGGTTACCATCAGCTTTGTATCCAAGAGGATGATATTGCGAAGACAGCTTTCCGGACGAGATATGGGTTGTATGAGTTTGTGGTGATGCCTTTTGGCCTCACGAATGCTCCAGCAGCATTCATGGATTTGATGAACCGGATTTTTCGTCCATATGTGGACTCGTTCGTGATAGTATTTATCGACGACATCTTGATCTATTCGGAGAGTCCGGAGCAACATCGAGAGCATTTGCGGATTGTGTTGAGTACTCTTCGCGAGCATCAGTTGTTCGCCAAATTCTCTAAGTGTGAGTTTTGGCTCGAGCGCGTCATGTTTCTTGGCCATGTGATATCGAGGGATGGAGTATCTATCGATCCAGCGAAAGTAGAAGCAGTTTTAGGCTGGAAACAACCTAAGAATGTGTCTGAGATTCATAGCTTTCTTGGATTGGCCGGTTATTATCGACGTTTTATCCAAGACTTTTCAAGGATCGCTTTACCTTTGACGAAGTTGTTGCGTAAAGGTATTAAGTTCGTGTGGAACAGTGCCTGTGAGGACAATTTACAGATCCTGAAGTTGAAGTTGACTACCTCGCCGGTATTGGCTTTACCCTCAGGCAAAGGTGGCTTTGTGGTGTACACAGACGCCTCTGGTACCGGTTTAGGTTGCGTGCTTATGCAGCATGGCCGAGTTATTGCCTATGCCTCCAGACAGTTGAAGACTCACGAGCGAAATTATCCGACGCATGATTTAGAACTGGCAGTAGTCGTGTTCGCTTTGAAATCATGGCGACACTACCTATATGGGGAATCGTTTGAGGTCTTTTCCGACCACAAGAGCCTCAAATATCTGTTCTCTCAGAAGGAGTTGAATATGAGGCAGCGACGATGGCTTGAGTTCATCAAGGACTATGATTTCACGTTGTTGTATCATCCTGGTAAGGCGAACGTTGTGGCAGATGCGCTTAGCCGCAAAGCGGGTGGCGTTCTGGCTAGTCTTGTGTGGAGCCAGAAGCTTATCGAAGATTTTGTTGCATGGAAACCTTTTTCTGTTGGTGGTGGTTCGATCAGGTTGTCTGGTCTGACCATTCGATCTGCGTTTTTGCCAAAGATCGTAGAGGCTCAGAATCTTGACGACCAGTATGGTAAGTTTCTAGCCTTGGCTGAGCAAGCAGATTCTCCTTTCAGAGTGTCTAGTGATGGCAGCGTGCATATGAGAGATCGCCTTTGGGTTCTGAGCAACCCTGAGGTAAAGAGAGAAATTCTTGACGAAGCTCATATGTCAAGATATACGATTCATCCCGGAGGAACAAAGATGTTCAAGGACTTACAGCGGAAATATTGGTGGAGTGGTATGAAGCGCGAGATAGCGACTTACGTTGCGCGATGCTTGACGTGTCAGCAAGTTAAAGCGGAACATCAACGTCCCGGTGGTACCTTGCAGAGGATTGAGATTCCTCAGTGGAAGTGGGAGAATGTTACAATAGATTTTGTGGTAGGATTGCCACTGTCTAGGCGTAAACACGATGCGATATGGGTAGTCGTGGACAGACTCACCAAGTCTGCCCATTTCCTGCCAATCAGGAACAGTCAGTCTCTTGAGAGCCTAACTGACTTGTACATTAGAGAGATCGTTCGGCTTCATGGTGTGCCGAGGTCTATCATTTCCGATCGTGATCCCCGATTCACGTCGCGACTGTGGGGTCAGTTGCAATCTGCTTTGGGGATGAAATTGAAGTTTAGCACAACCTTTCATCCTCAGACGGATGGACAGTCCGAGCGAACGATTCAAACGTTGGAAGATATGTTGCGAGCTTGTATGCTTGATTGGAAGGGTGAATGGGATTCACACCTATGTTTAGTAGAGTTTGCGTATAACAACAGTTACCACGCTAGTATCGGGATGGCCCCGTATGAAGCATTGTATGGTAGACCTTGTCGGTCGCCATCTTATTGGGATGACATCAGCGATAGAGCGAGCAAATCGCTGATTGTTCTTCAGCACTACACGCAGCAAGTGCAGAAGATTCATGAACGTTTGAAGGCAGCGCAAGATAGACAGAAGAGTTACGCCGATAAGAGACGTCGCGAATTGTCTTTTAATGTTGGAGACATGGTTTTTGTCAGAGTTTCGCCGACTAAGAGCGTATTTCGTTTCGGAAAGAAAGGGAAGTTGAGTCCTAGGTATGTCGGACCATTCGAGATTGTGGCACGGATTGGTGAGGTGGCATATCGTGTCAGGTTGCCTCCACAGTATGCCCACATTCACAATGTTTTTCACGTGTCGATGCTCAGGAAATACATTCCTGACCCATCACATATCATTTGTTACGAAGATGTAGACGTGCAAGAAGATCTGACTTTACCAGAAAGGCCTATCAAGATTGTTGATCGACGAGATCAAGTTTTGCATACCAAGACTATTCCGTTAGTTAAGGTACGGTGGCAGCACCATGGCATTGAAGAATGCACATGGGAACCAAAAGCGAACATGAGAGAGTCTTATCCAGAACTTTTTATAACCTCCTAATGGTGATTTCGCGGACAAAATCCTTTTTAGGAGGGAAGGATGTAAGATCTACGATTCTAATTTTGATGTATATTGTGTAATTATATGGAATCGATGAATTTTTATGTTTTGACAATTTTCTAATGATTTGCTTAGTTGAGAATCGAGTAAATCGCGTAATTGTATTGCAAAGAGCGATTTTGGGGAATCTAGAATGAATCTACCTCCGAAACTTTTAGGGTGAGTTTGGAATAAGGTTATGGTGATACACCCCAAAAATGAGACCCGAGTGACGAAAAAACCTCGTCAGTGCATGCGAATCATGAGTCTTGACCTAATTTTAGACACAAAACTTAGAACGCTCAATTTTAGCAAACAAGAGGTGATTTCCTTAGGGAGCATTGACCATTCTACGTTAATTACGGTTATGAAGAGAACAGAATGAGTTGTTGGAATTAAATTAGCATTTTAATGTGTTGAATAAGCATTCTTTAAAGTAGTACACTATATGCGATTTTGGATTTTGATCCGGGGCTACTAGGAGATCCAAAACCCTGGGACGACCCTATAGTGGATGTCCATGTCCTTGGTTGACCAGCTGGTCAAGGGATGACCAGTTGGATGGTATTTTTGAAATAATCTTGCATGGCTTTAAAGAATAGGCCTTCATTGGCCATGTGTCTTTCCAACACCCTCATGATGAAGCCTAGGCTCCATCATGAGGGCGCCATTTTCAAAAGAGAGCCATGAGGTGGCGCCCCATGGCAGATTCGTGATTATTTTCAAAGACATTTGAATCCTTTCAATCCATTGGGCACGATGGGTGGCAGCCAGGGGCGCCCTTTTGTAAATTTTCAAACTTTTAAGGGCATTTAATGATGGCATTTTCGAGATTTTTGCAAAGCCTTTTGGAAGGCTTGACATGCATTGGTTGTTGGGGGGCGTGGAGCTCCCCAACCCTCCATCTTGGAGGGATTTAATCCCAGCCGTTCACCTCTAAGCCTACCTCTATAAAACCTTTACAAAAAAAAAAACGGGTCCCTCTTATTTGGGGCAATTTTTCCTTTTTCTCTCTCTCTCTCTTCTCAAGCTTCCTCACTCCAGCCGTGTGCTTCCTCTTAGCGTGAAGAGCTGCAGCACCTTCCTCATTAGCTAAGGTGAAGACTCACCTCACTTGTTATGCTTTTATTATGAAGAGGAAACTGTTGGAAACTTTGCACCTTGGCATGCAAAAATCCAAACGGTGGATTAGGTGATATAGCTATTGTTCCGATCTTAAATCACCATGGATTAGCAAGATTTCTTGCCGCACGTATTTGAAAGCTTTTCCCTTTTTGTTTTCGTTCAATCACCATTTTATTTGAAATCATTTCCTTGCTTGTTGTCGTTTACCATATTAGTTTAACACTGTCTTAGTTGTTATGTGATTCTTCTATGTTGAAGTTCATGGCTTTCTCCACCTTCTTCTTTCTATTTTCTATTTTTTTTCTTTTTGGTATGGTGGGCCGAGCTGGGCTCATCCAGCACACACCCAGGCCGGTTAGCTGTCCCTTGTATTCGGGAACACTAGGCGGCGTGTTCCAGACATCAGCATTTATATTTTTTTTTTTTGTGGTTATTGTTATTCTTGTTCTGTGTTTTTCTCTTGCGGTGCTGGGCTTAGACCAGTCCCAAAATGCTGGGACTGGGGGCTGCAACCATGTTGTCGAGCGTTGGTCACAGTGTGACCAGCTCATTTTGGGCGTAGGAAGGTCAGGCGGTTGTGTTAGCCTCTTGCATGTCTTTTCCTTTTTCTTTGTTCGGTCTTCTTTGGAACCAGGACTGGAGCAGCTGGGCCGGTTTTGATGTGCCCCTCACATCCTCCTTGTTGCTGTGAACCGATCCCTTGAGCTCTGGTTCACGCTGAGAAGGGTGGCTCGGTCTGGTCCAGCGGACCAGACCCCCATGGTCTATCCTTTTTCTCCAGGAATGGATCTGGCGCCACTTGGGTGGCCCGCGCATGCAAGTAGGGATTTGGCCTCTAGCTTCTTCTTCCCTCCGCGTTATCGTTCCGCCTAAACCCTTCGGTTCAGGTCTGAACCAAGGTTTAGACCTGATGGTTTGTCAGCCTAGGCGTGGCACAAGGTGCCAGCCGTCCAACCCCTTTCGTGGGAACCGGATGGAGCCTAGTGGTGCCGAGCACCGAGGCACTTTTCATTCGGCCATTTTGGGTTACATGTAGGTCCGAACCGAATGGTTCAGACCTGTGCATGTATGGGAACCAGACCGGCACCGGGTGCCAGCCATGGTTCTGTTTTTGGACAGGTCGAGTGCCAGCCGCATGGTGCTGGGCACCCGGGTCCCTCGAGCTGATCCCCTTCGGGTCCGGGTCTGAACCAAAGGGAGAAGGGTTCAGACCCACTGCTGGCCAACCACAGCCCGGTCTCATAGACCAGACCGACTGGGTCCAGTTTTTGGGCTCAACCCGCAGGCTTAGCCACGGTTGTCTTTGCTGGGGCTTGAAACAGCTCAACCAAAACCCTTGACAGGTAGGGTCTGGTTCCTGAGTCGGTCCAGACCTCGATGGTAGGTCCGAAAGTCTGGTCCGTAGGACCAGACCACCCTTAGCTAGAGCTTGTTAGCACAAGTGCGGGTGGACTTTCGTTTCGCCACACTCGCGGCCCCGCTACACCATTATTTATGGCTGATAGCAGGTTACCTTATCAACACTAGCTCGCACCTACTTCGAGTCGAACCCGATTAGGTTCAAACCAGCCTTTGTATTGCCCTGCACCCTCCTTGCACTTCGGTTAGGTTCGGCATGAGTGCATGCCTTGGGATGCACCGGGTTCGAGTAAGCTTTTCATATATATATATATATGTAAATGGGATTGTAAATATATATGTATATACGTATACATATAGGTATGTGCCTCGCCGAGTATGTTTGAAAGGGTTGATATATATATGTACACATGAATATATGTAAGGGTATTGAAACTTATGACTCTCGTGTCCCGTTCAAGCATTTTCTCAGATGATTCCATACTCCGAGCTCAGTATGAATTCCATAGCATTGTCCTACATTCGTTTTGGACAAACGGTTTGTTTAGGGTCCGCGGGCGCGGCACCCCGAACCATGGTAATGCCAATGTTATTCCCATTAGATGGGTTAAGTTCAGAAATCATCTTCGACACGTAAGTGTGTCGTACTGCATAAGGAAAATCCTTATACCTTGATTTATGTGCAACTACTTAGTTAAGTATACAGACGAACACTATTGCAAATCCACATACTTGGAAACTACGTTGAATTACAAGCATTGTTTCATTGTCTTGGTTTCGGGTCCGCAGGCGCGGCACCCCACACCATGGAAATAGGTAATGTCGTTCCCATAAGTCGGGTATATCCCACATTTCACCATAAACATGTAAGTGTGTCAACCACGTATGAAAGCATAGTGAATGCAATATTCACACTGAAGTATGCAAGTTAATCATTTCATATTATGCAACTGCCCCTGTTGTTTATGCTTGTGCAAAAGATAGAAACATACACTTCGCACTTGGCACATCCTGACACTGTTACTAGTAGTGCGTACCTTGAAAAGATACATTGCTTGAGGCATTAGTAATTGCACCACGTGCACTTACTACAAGAAAGAAAAAGAATAAAGATAGGGTATGATTAATGAAATGACTTGTTATGGGCTCAGTTGGAGTCCTTGGGCAATGACCCTTGCTTAAAGAGATGGACTCTTGTGTGATATACCCTAAACAGAAATAAAACAATAAGGTATTTCGACTGCTTTCACGAGCAGTGTGCTCCGTTGGCCGCGTGAGGCTGAGCACGTGAATGGGCAGGCCAAGTCCTCGTTTTGCGTACCCTGCAGGGACCACGAGGCAAATTCCTCGTGAGAGGTGTGTTGAACATGAGCCTTAAGAAAGATAAACCTGCTTCGCCCCATTCACAAAATGGTTCACCTCGAGAGAGGGTGGATGGTACAACCCTGAGTGACTTGTCGTTACTACGACACGTGTTTGACAGGAGCTGTAGCGCCCTTTGTCCACCAGTCACTCAGAGTCAGGGAGGTCGAGGTTGCCTTTTTAGGACCTCACTACTGCAGTAGTATGGATTGCAATTCTTGCCTATGCGAGTGTTTTCTCCTAGCTGTGTGCTGCTCGCATAAGGTCGACTCGGTCTGTATCTTCCCCGGTTACTACACTAGAATTTAAATAACAGACGCTGGGTGCATGTCTCACAGAATGCGAGGTTCCTACGCGTACCCGAAGGAGTAATCAGAAGAACTTAAGAACTAACCAAACAGCTGACTTAAAGTAGTTGTTGCTTTACTTGTGTTGTAGACTTACTTTAGTTGTTACAGTCATTTCAGTTTGTTACCTTAGTTACTTGCTGCTCAGTTCGCTTATACTTCAGTTCGTTGCTTCAGCTACTTGCTTTTCTGTTGACTAGTACTTGTCACTTCACACTTACCAGACACAGGCACTTACACTTGTCAGCTTGTTTCCTGCTTTCCTGTGTACTTGATATATATACACATTGCTTGTGGTTGTTTCTTCACCACCTTGAAAAAGGATTGACCCCGTTTTATGGGGATGTAGGTGACGAACAGGCTTAGTGTGGATGCAATGATACACGATGAAGGCTCTGAGGACCCACACACTTGACCTGCAGATCTTGTACCTGGTGGTTTTGGGGTTTTTGGTTGTTGTTGGGATGTATCCCCTATTTTGTACCTTTTGTACTTATAAGTTGTAAACTCTTTAAAACTGTTGGGGTGTTTCCCCTTTTTACTTCATAGTTACACTGTTGGTTGCACTTATCTGTGGCGGCCGCCCAGACTTGCGGATTTGTTGTTTTCCCCCGTTTGCTTCCGCTAGTTTCCTACTTAAACCTTTCAAAAAAAAATTTCCATAGAAATCCCAAGTTTTTCCAAGGTCGGGGTTTGGGGCGCCACAGCGATTGGTATCCGAGCAATGTTTAAGTGTGTGGTCAGAGCTTTATCGTGCATCATCCATCGCACTGTAAGTATAAGATTAGCTTCTTCTTCTTCTTGTTTTCCTTCCTTTACTTCCTGCTTTTAGATGGTTTGTGTTGTGGGTCTGTGTATATCATAGATGTCGACGAACCCGACCTACGGCAAGATTTTGGAGGCTCTCCAAAACCTGACTCGAGGCGAAGAGGCCCTGAGTGGAGGTGTGCGACATTTGGCACGTAATGTGCATATGTTGGCACCCCCATGTGCAAGGTGTTTGGGAGATCATGTGGGACAGATCTGTCCCCGTGAGTTGGCTGAGTGCCCCTACTGTAGCCTTCGTGGGCATGTCGAAGAGGAATGCCAGACGAAGCAGAGGGATGAGCTCTGGAAGAGCAATGCGGAAGACATCCAGGATGTTTCTTCAGTCTCTGGACCTTTGGTTCTGGAAGTGGATAGCCAAGACGGAGAAAAGCGAGGAGCGACCGATTCTCCTCAATATTCTCCCGAGTCCTACCCCTATGGTGTTTCTTCGGAGTACGTGCCGCCGATTTTGGGAGAAGTCCAGGAGATCTCTGACACGCCACTGAGGGAAGTTGTTTCTCCTCCACGTGTTAGGCCGAGGCGCTGTGGTAGTCGGAAGGACTACAGGGACTTCTACACTAGCAAGTCGTGATATTTCGATGTAATGATTAGATGTTAGAAACACTGAGTCAGTGTTTCATTTTTGCTTTTGTCGTGCTTAAATTGTTGGCAGCACTTGTTTAACCCTATCTTGATGAAGAGTGCTTCTGTAATGTTTCGGTTTTCCTTGTTAAGGAAATGTAAATTTTCCTATCTCTGTGTATTTGCTGGTTGCTTATGTATAGAACATTGCGTATTTAGATGGCGTGGCGCACCAGGTGTGACGACCTGATGGAGACTCTGAACAACCTTACAGAGGTTGTAGGACGACAAGTGGAGACCATGAGGAACATGGGCGAACACATCCAACAGACCGCCCAGGGACAGGGAGCACCTGCCCAGGTTCCTGTTGCGACAGTCCCATATAAGCAATTTATGAGCTTGAACCCTCCCTCGTTTGATGGAAAGTCGTCGCCGGAAGCGGCCGAGGATTGGATCAGAGAAATTGAACGTATCTTCTGAGTGTTACAAGTTGGTGATGATCGGAAAGTAGATTTTGGGACATATCGTCTCAGGAAGGACGTGGAAAGGTGGTGGGCAGCTACCTGGGAGATAAAATTCGACAACCAGCCAGTTGATTGGGAGCAATTGTGGAAGCGTTCTACGCAGCCTATTTTCCAGCTCACGAGAGGAGCCGAAAAATGCAGGAGTTTCTCGGCCTCCAACAGGGTAGTTCTCCTCTCCCGGATTATGTCACGCGTTTTCGAATCGTAGAGAGGTTTTGTCCGCACTTATACACGACAGAAAAGGAGCGATCTCTTAAATTTGCTCGAGGTCTGAAGCCAGTCTTAAGGACGAAGGTGTACACGCGTGCGCCTATGACGGTCGATGAGGCTCTAGAGACGGCCTCCTTGCTTGAACATGATTGGATAGAATCGCAGAAGACCCCCGCACCACGTCAGCAACAGCAGAATCCTGGCCAAAGGAGTTGGCCAAGGAAGAGACAATTCCAGAGGAATCAAGATGGAAGGAAGTTCCATCCTTAGACAAAGAAGCAGCGTAACAACAACAGCAGCAACACCCGCCAGAATCAGTATCAGAACCGTAGACCCCAGTACCAACAACGCTAGCAGCCGCAGCAGAAGCAGCTTACCGCAGCTAGTTGTCCAAAATGTATTACAGGTCATCCAGGGCGACCCTGCCCGCGAGACACCGACGGATGCTTATATTGTGGAAAGATGGGTCATTATATCAGGGATTGTAGAAAGAAGCAAGCAGACGACCAACGCAGGAATACGTCGGGTACTTCTCAGCCGACACCGCAACAACAGCCAGCGACGCAGCAGCAGTAGCAGCAGTCATATCCACCCAAAACAGCAACCCAGAAGGTCATTGCAGGTCGAGCATACGCGACATCAGTCGAGCAAGTGACCAAGGCAGAGTTGGTCCAAGGTACGATTTCGATATCCGGACATGAAGCACTTACGTTGTTTGATTGTGGTGCTACTCATTCGTTCATAGCAACTGGATTCGTTCGTACCTTACCTTTGGCAGTCGAGTCTTTGAACTTTCCGTTGGAGGTTCGCACTCCAACTGGAGAGCAATCTTTTTGTGACTCGTATGTTCCGAACATCGAGGTGTTAGTGGCAGGACAGAACTTGTCAGCTGACGTTATCCTGTTAGATATGACAGAGTACGATGTCATTCTGGGCATGGATTGGCTTTTTGAGTATCATGCTCAAGTCTTATGTCGGGAAGGCAAGATCGTTCTTTCTCAGCCTGATCGTCCTGTTCTGGAGATCAAGCTTTCTCGACCTATGCGCGATAGTCGCATGATTTCTTCTTTCAAGGCTCAAAAATATCTGCGAAACGGGGGTACTGCATTCTTAGTCAGCATTGCCCCAGTTGAACCCGAGATGGTTTTGATCGAAGACTTTGACGTAGTCCGAGATTTTTTTTACGATGTGTTTTCGGAGGAACTACCTGGGTTACATCCGAGGCGTGAGATCGAATTCGGTATCGAGTTGTTGCCTGGAACGACACCAATCTCCAAGGCACCATATCGTATGGCTCCGGCAGAGCTTGAAGAGTTAAAGCGTCAGTTGGAAGAACTCCTTGATCAAGGTTTTATTCGACCTAGTGCTTCACCGTGGGGAGCACCAGTGCTGTTCGTACGGAAGAAGGATGGATCCCTGAGGTTGTGCATCGATTATCGGATGCTCAACCAGGCGACAATTAAGAACAAGTATCCGTTGCTGAGGATCGAAGATCTTTTCGATCAGTTACAGAAGGCGAAGGTCTTCTCGAAGATAGATCTTAGATCGGGTTACCATCAGCTTCGTATCCGAGAGGATGATATTGCGAAGACAGCTTTCCGGACGAGATATGGGTTGTATGAGTTTGTGGTGATGCCTCAACAAAATTTTATCAAGATTTTAAATATAGATTCAGATATTTACTTTGAACAGTACTAATCCTAAAAATCAGGGTTTTAACACTATAATTCACATTCAGAATAAATAAAAATTAAAACTTGAATTTTCTTCAGAATTTATAAATCATTAAAAATTTTGGGTATTACATGGACGGTGGGGAGGGAAGGAAGCGAGATGGGAGGCATCCCTCTCCCATGCCCCACCCTCCTCTAAGGACCTATGGGGGGGGGGTCTAAGGTACAAGGTACCCCCCAACCACTCCCCTTAATTTAAGGGGAGTGGTTGGCCTTGACCTTTCAAGGTCAAGGTCAAGCCACTCCAAAAGAGAAATCGCCATTTTTTTTTTTTTGAAACAAGTAGGGGCTACCCCCTAAGGGGCGCCCAGCCTACTCCCCCAAATCGTGGGCTGTGCCCACCCACTTCCCAAAATTCCGTTTTAAGTCCCCAAATTAGCTATTTTTGAAACTTATCAAAAATGCCTATAAGAGGTGAGTTTTTTGCATATTATGTTTTTCATAAACCTTTAAAAAGGACACGGGCTGAGGTGGAGCCCATGCCAACCCTTTTTAAATGTCAAAACCCACCCCATGTAAAAGTGTTTTCAAAAACCCTCTTCTAGGTTTTTACTAATTTGCAATTTTCTTTTCTTTTTTTTTTGTAAAACTCAATACAATTAGTATTTAAATGGACTCATTTAAACTAATTCAAAAACTAAAATTTTAAATTACATAATGTGAATAACAATATAAACTATCATAAAGTATATTTAATTTCCCAATTATGGTGAAATTGGGCCTCGGTAAGACCCTTCATGCTGTTTCTAAAGCACCGCCCCCTTGGTAACTGCAGAAATCGTGCTGCAAAAAGGAGTCATGCAGCAGCAGCCCATTTAGCCAGCGTCATGCTTAATTTACATTTTGGTTTTATATGCTCTGTCACTCATGCATCTCTGCATTCTGGTTCATTCCTGCGTTAAGCAAGTTCTTCCGATACATTTTATGCATTTTTTTTCATAATTTCATTTCCAATGTTCTGTACAGCAGGCCCTAATCATCTCTTCCACACACACACACACGCACACCCATTTGCATAAAAACATATGGATACATGTGTATGGGTCACTGTGCTATGACTGGAAACAATCATGAATTTGATTAAATTAAGTTATTAAGCCAATAATATCATGGTTAGTATGGTCATCTTCTAGAGCAAATTCATCTTTTGTGGGTATGCCGAGGAAATCAAGCATTTCGGGTGACAGCTTGGCTACTTGTGTGCCATCCAAGGATTCCATTTTGTCAAAGAAAAAAAGAAAGACAGAAGGCAGCCTGTATCTACACTTGAAATGAATGAGCATAGTAAACAAGTGCCTGATTTTGTCTCAGAGGACAGAACCGCTCCATTGCAAATGAATGGAGCTGCTGATTAAAAAAAAAAAACTGATAGAGTGCATTTTGACTCAATATCCAACAAGAGAAAGTCTTCCCTTGTTTATTTCAGGAGATGTTTCCACAGAAGAAAATAATATTTTCTCATATTATGGAGGATTCTTCTTCTGGAAGTGATTTAGGCTCTATGAACTTTCTTGCCTCTGTTGCTGACAAAGTTGGTTCTCTAGAAGGTCTAGAACTCTTCCCATAATCTGTAGAAAAAATTGAACTGCTGTCAACAGAGTGTAGGTCACTGGCTTCTCAAGGCCTCGTGCATATTTTCAGCATGCATAATTTATTAGGTACTATGAAAGACTCTTTTACTTCAGGGTATCTCTGTTTTACAAATGGAGAATGGTATGATGTCCGAATTTACTTCGGCTTTATTTGAAATTAGATCAATTTATGCTGATTTTAAGCATTTCATTTCCATGGGCTTCTAGTCACAGAACCAAAGTAGAAGACTTTGGGTTTTCGAGTGCCCCTCTTTTTGCTTAATTTTGATGAAATAGGTCCTGTATCGTCCAAAGTGCATCTGGAAATGAGGATCGTCAATAAGGTTGTTGCCTTCAGCATTTTTGTTGCTTGAAGGATGTTTGGGGCATGCTACAACTCTATTGTGTTCAATCCTTTCAAATCTTTGTAGACCTGAGATGTTAGATCCATTTTTTTTTCACTAAAGTTCAAGGGTATTACAAAATTCGAACTGCTATTCGTTTCTATCAGGTTTAAGCTTTTGGGGTGACAAAGGGAAAACAAACTATTTTTGTGTTTTACAACTTTTTTTTGTGACACTTCAAATTTCAAGTTCGAAAGGTATGCATATTTCACATGATAAATTGAATTCTCTCAGTGAAGCATTGCCTTTAACAGCTCCTGCAGATGCCGATGCCAGGCTCTTCCAGAGTGGAATTTGTCCTATAGGATCACTAGCTTTGGAAAAGATGAGCGGTCGTGAGGGCCTTTTGCATCAAGATATCCACTATTTCCCTTTTTTAAGCATTCCTACGTTTCACTTAGAGCACCCTCCTACAATCACACCCTCTTGTAATGACTTCCATTCATACACACTACCTGTCAACACTTATCATTTTTGGCCACCACCTGCTAACTACACTTGTGACGCATCCAGCACCTGCTACACTTCCTGAAACCTCAACTTTTGGTCTGAGTAAGGGTCTCCAATCCCAGACTTAGCAGCCACAGGATGATCACCTCGATAACTACTGTCGCTAGTCTGTTATGGCCATAACTGACTTATAGCCTATGATTGATAATCATATATCCTGATTTGAGATTGATATATTCTCATTTTTTTTATAGGTATAATCTCATTGACATCCGCTCCTCTGCACACTGTCCAGCTATCCGATCATCGGTATCACCACCTCCCAGCAAGGTATGTTTGGTAGTTATGTTTCTACATCTGTGTTCAGGATCATGGTAATCAATCATTCTCAAGCCCTATATCTAAGTCATACCATGTTATTTTAACCAAATTTTACATCGTTCTTTCATTGAAATTTCACTGCTATGGCTCTTCTGAGAAGGTGGGGAATCAGCCTCTAGCAAGTGATATGTAGTTGTGCTACTCAGATTCTAGTAGATGATTCTGACCCATTGAAACACTTTTTGATCTTCCAAAAGCAATGAATATCCAAACATCTATACATAAATGTTAAACCCTAGTTCTGCTAATAGTCATGTCGACAGATCATCTTGAATGATATACAGTCTGGATCAAATATCATCTTTTGAAATGATTGTTGTTGATGGGCTGGATGGATGTTAGATTAGATGGTGCATATTGCTTGTTTAGGTAGCCAATAAGTTTGGATGATTTGTCTTAGCAAGTTAATGGTAAAAATGAATTCCAGAAGATGCTAAACAGTAGATGTGTCAGTCCTTGCTAAAAAGACTGTGCTTATGTTGACATGTGTTGATGGTTCATCTAATACTAGTAAGCATCTGTTGTTCTCAAAAACCTGCATTAGTGTTATCAAACTTTGTTAAGATCATAAGTTATCAGTTAGCATGGGCATTAATAGTTAGTATAGAGCATATCTAAACATTTGGCATATATCAGCCACGTAATTAGTATTGCATCACATGGGTCCCTGCTGCCTCTTTTCCACTCTACACCACCTGCTGTGAGTGTCTCAACAGCACCCTGTTGTTCCCACTAACAACACTGCATTCCCAGCCCTCACCTCTGAAAAGTACCACGGAGCTGAAATTCTTTTAGTGATTTCCAAAGAAACACTGTGGTCTCTCTTCCTTATAGCAGTTTTTCAAAAGAACTGCCGTAAACTATGGTTCCTCGCAGTGGTTCACAAAAAGCCACTATGATCTTTCATTTCCATAATAGCTCATCCCAAGCAGCTATGGCTGTTATATGTCATGATGGTTCACTTTGGACCATCCTGGCCCTTGCCTTCATTCATTGCATATAGATTTTCATTTGACTATGGCATTGCCTATATATATATATATGTGTGTGTATATATATATATAACTATATTTATGCACATTTGCCAACAAAAGCAGGGTATGCTATATGCCTTTCTCATTCAAATGTGAGTAAAGCATCTTGTGTAAGATTTGGAATAGTCATTTACATTCACATTTTTTTTTTAATTTCTTTTTGTACTAATCCTATCTTGCAGAAACACGAGAAAAGCTTGAATTAGAAATTTTCAATGTTGTAATAAACTAGATATTAATGAAAATTCTACATTGTCAGTCTTAGACTAGAATGGATGAGCAGGTAAATAACATTTGTTTCATTATTTTCCTTTATTTCTGAAGATTCACGAATGGGAACACGAATGGCACGTGCACCATTCTAATAAGAGGTGATTAAGTCCTAAGTTGATGATTTGCATCAATGACCATAGTCAGGATGTGAACAAAACTTAGGATTTTCATCTTTTATGGAATAACATTGGATCCACACTGGATCCCTCTTCAAAAATCATCATATCTTCAAATATTTTTCTTTTATTAGAGTTTAATTTAAAATTAGCTCAAAACATATATCAATGGCCATAGTCATGATATATTGAGAGTTAATTTCATTTTAAACTCTATAAGAGCACCAAAATATGTTTTATTTTTCACTTGAATTTAAATATGATTACTATATGATACATTCAATGACCACAGTTAGGAATGTATCATATCTTCAATCTTATTTCAATTCATTTAAAGAATGAAATATGATTTTCAAAAATTCAATCTCAAAATTCTTTAAATTCATTTCATCATTTAGGACAGAGTTGCATCATATTTTCAAAAATTCTTTTTCAAAACCCAAGTGATCTTGAATATCTTTCTTCAAGTTTCTATTTCAATTCAAATTCAATTCTATCTCATTTTTCAAGACTCAAAATTCGATTTCAAAGTCCAAATTGACTTTGAATTTTCCAATTCATTTTGTATGCAAACTTCAATTTCCAAATCAATATTCAAAGTTCAAACCAACTTTGAGATTCCAAATTCATTTTAAGATTCAAAATCAAATTCAAGTCAATATCTCAAAATCAATTTCAAAGTTTAATTTAACTTTGAAATTTCTGATTCATCTTCTGATTTCAAAATCAAACTTTAAAAAACAAGTTTGTTCTTTAACTTCAAAGTCTCGATTCTCAAATTCAAAAATCAAAGTTTGAGATTGATTCTGGATCTCAAAATTTGATTTTTCTAAAGTTTTAAATTCAATCTGGGTTTTCAAAACCCAGATCCATCTTCAGAAATCTCATTTGGATTCTCAAAATCTAATTCCAAAATTCAACTTTATCTTGGAACTTACACTTCAGATCCAATTCCATTTTGGATCCAGAATTCAACTTTATCTTGTATCTTAGACTTCAGATCCAATTCCATTTAGGATCCAGAATTCAACTTTATCTTGGATCTTAGACTTCATATCCAATTTCACTTAGAATTCCAGAACCCGGATCCAACCCCATCTCGGATCTCAGATCCAGTTCCATCTTGGATATTAGACTTCAGATAAAAAACTTCATTCTAGATTTTGCAAATCTAATCTCATTTTTTTTAAAAGCCAATTCCAAATTTATTTCTCAAGTCTAAATTCCAATTCAAATTCCTGTTTAGATATTGAATTCAATATCGATTCTTGAAAATCAATCCTAATTCAAAGTCCATTATGACTTTGAAAAATCATTCTTATTTCAAAAATTCTAAATTCCTTTTCTCTTCATCCACAAATTTATCTCTTCAAATCCTAATCATTCCAAGACTTGGAAGTTCAAGTCTCTTCTTCCAGATCTATTTTAAATCCTGAGTTGGATTCAAAATCTAAAATCAAATTCAATCCTTTGAATCATTTCTTCACTCCAATATCAAGTTCATCTCAGAAACACTTGGAGATTTCCAAATCATTTTCTCAAAAAAGCATACATCCTTGCATTTACACAAGCATGATTCTTTGTGCATTTAGACTTAGGATAAATTCTTAGATGATATTTTAGAAAAGTAAAAGGCATAAATTCGATCCTTGGTTTGATTACCTCTGGTAAAGGCGCCAGGAACGGTCGCACCTCGTACCGACGAGCAAATCCCGTCTCTCCCTTTTCCCGCAGATTTTTCAAAACGGAGGTGAGTGATTTTAAAACATTTTTTTCAAATTTTTGGTCAGATGAGACATTGCAAAAGAGTTCCTCTCTCTTCTCTCTTTTTCTCACTCTCTCTTCTTTTCTATCTTTTATCCCCCCCTCAAAAGGGGAGTAGAGGCTAGAAAGGCGAAGAGAAGGAAAAAGATGAACGAGAGGAAAAATTTTGCATGATCACAAAAGTTGGCGACCATGATGGGACTCGTCTCCGTCCGTTTGAATTTTTGCCTTTTGCTTTGCTTTAATATTGTTTAAGTCTTTATTCTATAAATGTCAGCTTCATTTCCATGCAAAACCTTAGGAGCCTAGACTCTGTCCTAAGCTGACATCATTGCATATAGGATCTAAGTATGGTTTGGTAGGACCATATTGAGGAGATTATTCCATGTTCACATTAGACTTAGGTCTAAAATACAACTCTCCTCAAATCTAGGGATTGAATGTAAACAATGTATGCAAGTGTATGCTTCTCTTCATTTAAATTCTATCTCTTTTAGGACTTGCATTAGAGCTTTTTGCTTTTATCTGCAAGTTGAACATGTTTTCAAAAACATCCCTACCTATATTTGACCCGGTCTTCATGTTGTTGGGCTGTCTCACTGAACCATAGTTCAGGAGAGAGCCTCACAACTTGACCACCTATTTGGGTTCGCTCCCCCCTACCACGTACCTAAGGGCCATAGTCCGAGGTATATCAGTAGGCGCTCAAGGATGTTGGGAAACCTTTACCTTAGAACCAGAGAAATATTTTATATGCCACGTACTTCGAGCTTCGGCTTGAGTATATCAGCGTACCTTGATTGGAATCAGATGATTTGAACCATAGAGTTAGGATTAAGGTCCTACAAGCCATTTCAAATATTGCATTTAGAGTCAGTCTTTAGGGAGTGCTGTGTGTGCATCCTTGTTTGTGCAGCTGTAATTGTGTAATGTTTCCTTGTATTCTCCTATGTACATCAAATCTTTTCAAAACCCTGGGTATATTATTCAAAAAATTTCCTCATTTTAAAAAAAAACCCAGGTGTATATTCTTCCCTTACCTACATTCTTTTCTCTTTTGTGTCAAATTTTCTTTAAAAAACCCTGGAAATCCCTTTTTTTCTAAATCCCCTTGATCTTTAAAAATTTCCCAGATTTATATCTATCATCTTCTTTCATCAAGAGTCTATCTGTAAGTCCTGCATTCTATCTAATTCTCTTCTTCTTTGCCTCAGTATCATTCCAATGGCGTCCAATTCCCTTGATGATGTCTTTCCCAGAGATCATGTCTTTTATCAAATAAAGGATGGATCCCCGGATCATCGGGTTATCCAGTCTCACTCTTTCCCTCGGTGGTATTATTCTTGGTTCACCACCTTCTCGCGTATGTTCCCAGACCACTTTGACGATTGTGGATTGGAGATGGCATCAACGGTGGGCAAGCGAACCATCAACAGTAGTCTGATTCAAGCTATGGCAGAGAGGTGGAATCCACGTACCTGCACCTTTTGGTTTCCATGGGGAGAGATGACTCTACTAATGGGCGAGTTCAGCGACATCATGGGATTATCAGAGCCAGCTGGTCAGCCAGATGACCCGATCGAGCAACAATTCCTGATCAACGTCAAGGGGATAGATGTTCGAGAAGCATTAATTAGGGCAATAGGGAGCAGATCTTGGCCTCTCACTGAGATCAACGGAAGTCAGTTCATCAATTTGTTCGGACTCTATCGCAAGTATGGAGCCTACGAGGAAGTTGACACCTTGTCCCGAGCAACGAAAGAAAGAATTCAGCATGCCATGGTCCTATGCACAGTAGGATTAGCTTTCTTTCAAGACGGTCAGAATTTCATTGATGTCAGAGTCGCTCAACTCTTTTAAAGATGGGGAATCAAGCAGACCCGTCAACTTTCAATGTCTATGGCAGCTCTAGCCTTTCTCTACCGAGGCTTAGCCCGTTTTGCCCTTGGAGAGACCATTCTGGTGGAAGGATGCGCTTACGCTTTGCAGTCATGGTTCCTGCGACATGTGCCATCAAAAGTCAGTTCCTTCAGGTTTAGCAGCAAGAAGCCGAAGTCTGCCTTTCAGTACCGAGCTTCGATCGAGAGTTTGCATCAGGAAGAGATCCTTTGGGATTACGTTGACAGACAGGAATCAGTTCCTTGCTACACTTATGCTCGTAGCAAGCGTTACAGACTGCTCGGTCCTTTCTTTTGTGTCGACTATCAACCAGAGAGGTGTCTCAGACAGTTCTCGCAGCGGCAGGTTCGTGTCAACACTCACTTCCTGGTGGGCCACATGCCAGAATTCGATCTGCAGTCGGATCAGTGGTCTGGGGCATACCATGTAACCAAGTATACTTGGGACTCTTACATTCTTTTGTCTGTATTTCCTTGACCCAATGTATCTTCTGAATATCGAGAATGGTGGCAAACTGTCTGCCCACCTTCTCTTTGTATTTGAATTTGTCATCAATAAAGTTCAACTTTTGTTCTGTTAAAAAGCTCTTTTAGGCCAAAATTTTATTTATTCGTTTTTATGGTCACAATTCTCATGACGACCTCATCCCTAGCAATGAGATGTTTCCTTCTATTCTTCTTCAAATATCTCTTTTCATGATAGACGACCTCGCCTAGGTTACAAGGCACATTTTCTGTTATCACAAAAATGGTAACGCAATTATCACAAATTATGTGGTGACCCGATCCCTGGTGATGGGATAACCTATTTAATTGTCTATCAATTTCTTCGTTCTCGTCTTTCCTCAAAGATCGTGTTTTCAAAAAATCTTTCGCACTCTAACCATTCTCTTATTCCGCAGAAATCATTGGCATTGTCAGAATGGTTCAAATAAGAGCTGGAAAAGAGACTGCCCCTCAACACATCGAGAGCGAGATTGAAGCAATGGACTCCCCCAAGTCAGTCAGAGGGCAAGGTCAGAGCAAAGGCGATGATATCGATCCTTCTATGTAAAGTCTATTTCAGAAAATGATGGCCAGAATGATGTCAGAACAGGCTGAGGCCAGTCTGAAAAAGGTTGTTCCAAAGAGAAAACCAAAGAAGAAAGTTGTGAAAAAGCCAGTCAGGATTGTCAGAAAGAAGGTTCAGCCTAACACCATATTTGAGGAATCAGAATCAGCCGAGGAAGAATCAGAAGAGGAAGAGCAGTTTGTGTACAATCAGAATCCCTTGCGGCAGTTTGTGAAGATCACTGCAGAGCTCGAATCTGTGAACAAACCCATTCCAGTTAATGATCCGATGCACAAGCAGATGAGAGAAATGACTCGGGCAATTAAGGACATTCAGGCCAAAAGTAAGGGCAAACAGACCTATTCTGGTGAAGACTTCTACAATGGCCTAGACGGGGATGATAATCTGGAAAAACTCCCTCAGAAATTCCTCAAGTTTGACGGAACAGGCAATCCCAAGGCTCATTTGGCTACATTCTATGCAGAGTGCGGACGTTTCAGGAAGGACAACAGGGCCTTATTCATTTGCTTTCCTCGCATCCTAGAGGGAACAACGGCCAGGTGGTATGCAAACCATATCAACCCTATCGAACTATGAGAGTTCGATAAAGTCGTGAATCTTTTTATTGAATGCTTCATGTTCAACATTGAGGCCTCACCAACTCTCAACCACCTATACAATTTAAAATAAAATGAGAAAAAAGAGCAGGAAAATTCATCCTCAGGTGGAGGAGAACCTGTAATAAGATGAAGGTTCCTATCCTAGAGGAACATGCCTTGCAAATTATCCTGAAAAACTTTGCTCAGCCTCTAAGGAATCTAATCTCTACCTCTCTAGCAAAGTCGTTTATCAAGCTGATTGAGAGAGTCGAGTGGCTCGAAACAGGACTGGACAACGGCCTATATGAGGGTTACCCTTTCATCCGAGGGAATCTTGAGCAGAAGAAGAATGCACACATTGCCTATTCTATAGAATTTTCAGAAAATGGCAGTGGCTCTAGCGGCAAGAAAAATAAGAGGAACCGTTGAAAGGACTCCGGGCACTATAAAGCTGAAAGAACCAATTCTGCAACCCAGAAGGGAAAGTTTGTTAAGCCACAGCCCGTACAGTCAGTACCTGTGAATACCCCAAATTTTTCAAAATATTTTAAATATTCCCTTCTTGCCCCTAATTTCATTTTTTTAGCAAATGAGTCATTTTTAATCTAAATTCTAGTTCATTTCTCAAGTTTTTACTGAAATTAAATTCATTTTATATGTTTAAATTGATTTCGGATCTGGATCCATTGTCCAGATCCAAATCTGAGTCTCATTGTTCAAATTCTAAATTAAAATTACAGAAAGTACCAAAAATAGTTTTTAAATAGCTCGGATAATCCATCCGATATCCGTTTGGATCCATCACGTTGTATTTCTCGAGTCGAGTTTCAAAAACTCGAACATTTTCTCAAAACTTGGGTCCAAACCCATTCTTCTAAAGAAATTTCCCCAAAATAAACCTGACTTTTTATAAAAGCTCTGCTTTTGTAAATATTTTTGAAATTTTGTAAAATAGTAGTAAAAAATCCTTAGTTTCTAGAATTTTGTCTTCAAAAAGTACAAAAAAATATATATTTAAGAAAAGAACAAAAAAATAAGAAAATAAAAAATCCAAAATTTTCAGAATCTATGTAATCTACCCTCCTTTTTTAACTTTTTGTTAAAACCCTCTCTTGAAACCTCTTTTTGAAAACAAAAACCATTTTTTAGAAAATTTCTAAAAAGGAGCCCCCTCTTTGCAAATTGGAGAAGATGGCAACAGCCATCCTCCCATGCGCCCTCCATCGCCTCCTCTCCCGCTGGATCTCCCTTCATCCTGAACGAACTCCCCCCTCTCGTTGCCTATATAAGGAGGCATCCCCTGCAATGATCGAGATCCGTTTTTCTACCCCTCTATTTGCGCTTCTTCTTCCTTTCAAGTTATTCATTTTCTCTTCCTCTCTGATTCTTCTTTCCCATCGCCTGAAGGAAGTCGATCCAGCCCTCCTCTGCAAGCAGCTGCCACTAATCCCCTTCATGAAATCTCCTCTACAGGGAATATGTGGAAGATATCATAATTGGGAGTTGTAAATTCAATTTTGATGTATTGTAATAGTTAGATCTTAAATGAGAATTTAAGTTTCCAGCTTTTAGATAGAATGAATGAGCATTGTAAATATCATGAATTGTTTTTTTTTCATGCTTTTACCTTTATTTTCCAAAATCTCACAAATGGGAACACGAATGGCACGTGCACCATTTCGTAAGAGGTAAATTAATCCTAAGTTGATGATTTACATCAATGGCCATAGTCAGGATGTAAACAAGACTTAGTATTTTTATCTTTTATAAAATAAAACTGGATCCTTTTCAAAATTCATCATATTTTTCTTAAATATTTCTCTCTTTTATCAGAATTTAATTTAAAATTAATTCAATATATATACCAATGGCCATAGTCAGGGTATATTGAGAGTTAATTTCATTTTAAATTCTATAAAAGCACCAAAAATGTATTTTTTTCTTCTTCTGAATTTAAATATAGATTATTATATAATGCATTCAATCACCATAGTCAAGGATGTTTTATATCTTCAATCTTGTTTTAATTCATTTAAAGAATGAAATAGCTTTTCAAAAACCCAAATTTTAAATTCTTTAAATTCATTCATCATTTAGGATAGAATTGCATCATATTTTCAAAATTCCTTTTTCAAAAACTCCAAGTGATGTCAATATTTTTCCTTAATCTATCTTCAATTCTTATAAAATCCAATCCATCCTTTCATTTTTCAAATTCTATTTCATTTTCAATCTCAAAGTTCAAATTAACTTTGAGATTTCAAATTCATTTTATATTCAAAACTCCAATCAAACTCAAAGTTAAATTTGACTTTGAGATTCTTGACTCATTTTCTAAAGTTCCAAATTCTAACTTCAAAATTCAAAAGTCCAATTTGACTTTGAAATCCATTTGTATATCCAAAATTCGAATTCTAACTTCAAATTCAAAGTCCAAATTGACTTTGAAATTCATTTATATATCCAAAATTCCAAATCTAAATGAAATTTCAAAGTTCAAATTAACTTTGAAACTTCTGATTCATCTTCAAATTCAAAACCAAATTCATCTTCCAAATCCAAAATCAAAGTTTGAGATTGTTCCTGAATCTCAAAAGCTTGGCTTTTTCTAAGTTTTAAAATTCAATCTGGGTTTTCAAAATCCAGATCCATACTCAAAAGTCTCATTTTGGACTTTCAAAACTCAAATCCAAAATTAGATCAACTTGAATCCAGTTTTCTAAATACAAATCTACTTTGGATCTCAGACTTCAGATCCAATTCCATTTTAGGATCCAAAACTCAACTTCCATCTTGGATCTCAGACTTCAGATCCAAATCCATTTTTAGGGTCCAGAATCCAATTACACTTTAGATCTCAGGCTTCAGATCCAAATCCATTTTAGGATCCAGAACCCAATTCTACATCGGATCTCAGATTTCAGATCTTAAATCCATTTTTAAGATCCAATTCCATTCCTAATTTTAGATTTCAAATCCAACTCCATTTTCAGATCTCATCTGAACTTCCTAAATACATTTTCTATTGGATTTTCTCAGATCCATCTTGATTTCAAATTTGAAATTCAAAATCCATTTCAAATACTCATTTTCTTCCTAAATCCATGATTAAATTCAAAGTCCATTTCTGACTTCGAAAACTTCATTTCCTTTCATTTTCAAAGCTTCAAGTCATTCTTTCTCAAAATAAAGATTTATTCTTCCAACCCTGATTTACTTCAAAGACTTAAAATTTCTCTGATCTATCTCAAGTTCTAAATTAGATTCAATCATTTCTTCACTCCTTTATCAAGTTTATCTCAGAATACTTGGAAAATTTTCAAAACATCTTTCAAAAGAGCATACATCCTTGCATTGCACAAGCATGATTCTTTGTGCATCTGGATTTAGAATAAATTCTTAGATAATATTTAGGCAAAACAAAAAGGCATAGATTCGACCCTTGGTTCGATTACCCCTAGTAAAGGCGCCAGGAACGGTCGAACCTCGTATCGACGAGCGAATCCCGTCTCTCCATTTTTCCCGCAAATTTTTAAAAACGGAGGTGAGTTAAATTTCTAAATATTTTTTCAAATCAAGGTCAAGTGAGACCGCGCAAAAGAGTTCCTCTTCTCTCTCTCTTTCTTTCTTTTCTCTTCTATCTCTCTTTTCTTTCTTTTATTTTTCTCCCATCAAAAAGGAGGAAAATAGAGGTTAGAAAAGGGAAAGAGAAGGAAGAGAGAGAAACCACAAGACAGGAAAAATCTTGCGATGATCACAGTACCACAGCCCGAAGCAAAACAGCAAGAAAAACCAAAGCATGAGGGATAGAGTTATGATCGGGAATTCACAGCTCTAGAACAGTCCCGCGAAGACATCCTAGAATACATGATATCAAAAGGGATGATCAAACTACCCAAGGTGGCAGATCCTTCAGTGGCTATGGGTAAGTGGATAGATAAATTCTACAAGTTTCACCGGACTGTTGGACATGACACGGAACACTGTTCTGTCCTCAAAAACATCATCCAAGACTGCATCGACAAGAACTTGTTAATCGAGGATGAGGACGAACAACAACCCGAGATTTTGTCCAAACCTTTCCCAAAGCATTCAGCTTCAGTGATTTCAGAACAAGTAGTTGATCATGCATATAATTCAGGGTTTATTAACATTTAAATATGCATGATTTTATAAAATAATGTTTCAAAAACCCAATTTTATGTTAGTTTTTGAGTAAATGTACTTAAATGATTTAAAATTAGAAAATGCATGAAAAATAGTTTAATTTACATTCTTATGCCTATTTTAGTTTTTGTAGTTGGTTTTAGTTTTTATTAAAAGAAAAAAAAAATTGGAGAAAAATAGTTTTATATTCATTTTAAGTGTTTGTGTTTTTTTTAGAAAAGAAAAAAATAGTAGATTAGTTTTTGAAGTTTCTTTTATGAATAGTTTTGTTTTTGAAAATTTTCATAAGTAACCGATTTATACGGTTTTCTTGATTTTTGAAAATAAAAATGAAAAAAAATATATATAATAATAAAAATAAACCATTGTATGGTTTGTAATTTTTGAAAATTAATGGAAAACTGAAAAAAAATAAATAATAAATCATAATACAAACCTGTTGAACCAGTTTGTATTTCTAAAAGAAAAATTAAAAAAAAATATAATAAACAAACTGGCTTGAACTGGTTTGCATTTGTTTCAAACCGGTTCCAGCCGGTTTCTTGTTTTTAAAACCCCCAAAACAGAAAAAATAAGGCGTCTCCCCATTTACGCCAAGTCCTTCTTCTTTCCCCTCTGTTCACTCTCTTTTCCCCCTTCTTCCACCGGATTTCCCCTTCCCTTTCTTCCCTCTCTCTTTTCCCTTGCCTTTCTCTTCTCCCTCCTTATCTTCTTCTTCAATCCGGCGGTGGAGATATTCAGTCCGGCGGCGGCATGAGTGGTGGAGACCACTTCTCTTCCAATCTACCTCCAGTTCACGGTGAGTTTTCTTCATTATCTTCTTCTTCCTCTTCTTCTTTCAATTTCTTCTTCTTCTTCTTCTTCCGATTTCTTCTTCTTCTTCTTCAGATTGGTTTGTTATTTCATTGTAATTGATTCTCCGGCTGTGTTGATTGTGAAAAAAAAAAAAAACAGAATAAAAATTAAAAACGAAAAGAAAGAAAAAAAATCGATGGATGTTGTTTCAGTTTATGTTTTTCATCATCCGATCTTCTCTTTTGTATTTCATTTGTAGTTAAATTTTTTTGTTGATTCATTCATATCTTGTTCTTAATCTGTAATTCGTACATTAGTGTTAATCGATTCCTGCATTTGTAATTCTGTTTTTAGTTGTAATTTGCAGAGATTTCATGTGTGATTTCATTCTTGTTTTGTTTTCAGTGTTATTCATTTTCAGTTTTAATTTCTGTTTGTTTAATCGGATTGTCTTACTATGATTCTATTTTCTGTGTTAGATTTGTATTCATGCTGTTTTCAAACTTGTTTTACATTCATTAATTCTCTGTTTCTGCATTACGATAGATTTGTTGCATAGATTTCCAGATTTTTCATTAAGCTTGTTTTCCTGCTTAGCATTCTTAATCTCATGTTATCTTCAAGTAAAATTCCTGGTTATTTCATTTTTCAGTTTTTAGTTCATTTCTAGTTTTCTTTAAAAAATTCTAATTCCATTTCCGATTTCTGTTTCAGTTTTTTTTATTCCTGTTTTTGATGCCGTGTCTTTCAATTAAGTTTCATTTCATTTCAATGTACGGTGTTCTTGTTTTTCAGTATTTCAAATAATGCATTTCTTTCCTGTTTTTCACATCATGTATTTCCTGTATTTCTTTTACATTCTGAGTTTCTTTTGTTTAACTTTTTGAATTTTATTTTCTGATTTCTTTTTGTTTTTCCTCATTCAGTCATTTCCTGTTTTCTTTAATTCTTGGAGTTAATGTTGTTTTTTTCGAATTCTTAAATTCTTGTTCTTTTATTACAATCAATTCATGTTTCCTTCATTGATTTCTTTTTTTGTTTTAATAAGTTAGTTTACTGTCTTGTTAGTTAATTGAGTTAGTTGTTAGTTAGTTTTGATTTTAAATTTAGTTCGTAAAAGTGCTTAGTCATAATATTTTTAGCATTTAAATAAGCTGTTTAGTACAATTTCTATTTCGATCTCTTGTACTGCTCGTGTTCATTTGATTTGTGCAGGATAGCACAAGACTGGAGCGGAAGCGATTACGTGACACGAATTACGAAGAATAAAGCGTCTTTTTATTTATTTTTAGATTAGAATTAGGAATTGAAATTGGGTTTGTAAATATTGCACTTTACGCCCTCTGCGAAGGGTATTCATTTGTTGTAATAGTTAGTTGTTTTTACTTTTCTTGAACATTTTACATTTCAAATAATTTGGCAATAAAGAATAGTTTAGAATTGTGTGCTTGAATACGAAATATTCCCGTTCCCTGAGTTGGACCCGGTCTCATCCACTAGTGAGAACCGGTTTTTATTATTTGATGTCTGGTTTTCACATGTTTTTCATTTAAAAATCTTTTCAAAATTACAACGATTATAAAGAAGACATCAAATTTTTGGCACCATTGCCAGGGAACGGCGTAATATTAGTATTCACTTTATTGCCTAGTGTTCGTGTGTGCATTTAGGTTTAGAACCACGTATGTGCATATCTTAGAGACGAGCTTACTTTTCTGCACAGCCCACCTATTAGGATTCCCTTAGAGGTGACTGTGTACGATTGGTACCGTACACATAGATTTTATATTTCTTATGCATAATCTTTTTTATGTGTAACTGTGTGGTGTTTGTTTAGTTTTGTGTTGTTTTTAGTTCACTCGCTTTGTGGTTTACGTGGTTGGCCGCTTAGTGCGTTAGTTAGGTAGAAAACCAAAGTTAGGACGTGTGCTACACCGGTCTACTCCAAGGTGTACGCAATGGCTGACGATCATCATTTGATCCGTCCTTTGAGGGAGTACTTCATGCCAAATACGTATACTCCCACCTCCTGCATCACAAGACCTGATGTAGGAGCGAGCCATTTTGAGATTAAGGCCAGTGTGATTCAAATGTTACCTTCGTTTTATGGCCTTAGCAATGAAGACCCATATCGTCATCTCGACGAATTCCTTGAGATTTGCTCGACTGTGCGAATCAATAATTTTGGAGACGACGCTATGAGGTTAACTTTGTTTCCGTACTCTCTCAATGATAAAGCCAAGCACTGGTTAAAATCTCTTGAGACGGTTCGTATTACTACTTGGAAAGGAATGCAAAAAGAATTTTTAAAAAAATATTTCCCAATTAGTAAAACGAATCAGTTTCGTATAGCTATAACCAGTTTTTCTCAAATTGAGGGAGAACAATTTCACGAGTCTTGGGAGAGATTGAAAGATCTTCTCTGCAAGTGTCCCCATCACCAGGTGCCTCGTTGGCAGTTGGTGCAGTATTTTTATGACGGGCTTACTGAAAAGCATCGTCAAATGGTTGATTCGTCTTGTGGGGGCACTTTTATGCTCAAAAGTGAGGACGAGGCGTGGTCTCTATTCGAGACCTTGAGTGAAAACACGATGCATCATAATTTGTCTTCACGGGTCGATAGGACTACATCTCTGCTTAGTGGTCCTTGGAAAGTTGGGATTTCCGAAGTTGGGTCCGAGTTAGAATTGCATACCAAGGTTGACCAGTTGACTAGGAAGTTAGATCAATTCCTAGCCAATTCCTCGAGAAATCCAATAGAAAGAGTGTGCGAGATATGTGCTAGCCCTGCACACTGTGTTGCGGATTGTCCGGCAGCGCCATTATATCCTGAATTCGTTCAGGAGCAGGTGAATGCTGCCCAAGGTTTTGCTAGACCCATGCCTGATTCGTTTACATCATCATATAACCCAGGTTGGCGAAACCAGTCTATTTCCCCATCCCATCAGCCCTCCCAGACACAGTATAGACCCAGTAACCCTTCACAAGGTTACTCGCATCCTATATTTCCACAGGTTCATTCCCAGTATTGTCTACCTTGTCCTCAGGAGCCCATTCCAAGTTCATCATTTCAAGAGAAGATGTTAGAAGCCTTTTCTGATATCAAGGCAACTCTTTGTTCTTATACGCAGTCAATAGCCAAGCTAGAAACTCAAATGAGACAGTTAGCTCAGACATTGAGTAGACAAAGTCAGGGGAACCTTCATAGTCAGTCTGTTGTCACATCCAAAGGAGAGGATTCCATGTTATTTGACTTGCAACCCACTGATTCACATCATGAGCAAGTCAAATCTATTACATCCCTTCAGTATGGGAAGGCGTGTCACCCTACTCAGGAATCGACTCATGAACCCCATATCATTTCTACTGACGAGTCGATCTCTATGATACCTCAACAGAAGGAGCCTTATTCACAGCATACATTTTCATCATATAAAGCCCCATTTTCTCAACCTTTAGGATCACCAATTTTTAGTAAGCAAGAGGTGCAGATGCAGAAGGTGCTTGACCAACTCAAGCTAGATCATATTCACCACTTGTCCAAAGTAGCATTCATTGATACTCGGTCGGTCCTAGACTCTCATTTCCTGACCAGTCTCTCACATGAGACTAATCTCAGTTCTTCATGTCAAGAGAGTCGTGATACTACATTTGGAGGTAGAAGGGATGGAAACACAGTGCGTAGTGTCACAGATGACACTCTTTTGTTCATAGAGCCCGGTTGAGTCTGACTTCATGTCCATTGATCTCATGGACGATGAAGGTTTTTCCAGGGATCCGTCTGGCTGGGGACGTGAAACTTAGCGCTTTATGGGAGGCAACCCATATCTTGTATATTATTAGATTTGCAGAGAATTTATAGATTTTATTTTGTTTGTACTTTTTCATGAGTTTTTCATGTTCTTTTTGTTTCAGTCATGAGTTTTGTGTTTTGTCATGTATACATTGCATTTATTACATTCATAGAACGCGTATTTTTAATTCATCTCAGGTCATTCTACTCTTTTCCCTCAATTATTTCCTCTCATGTGTATTCACTTAGTTTCATATAAGCATGGGGGAGTGCCACTGGGACAGTGTCATTCAAGCATGGGGGAGGGTGTAGAGTGCACACCTTGATATTTCTGTTTACATTCTTGCACATGTTTACACATATCTCATGAAAAGTAGATTTTTAAAGAAAGAGTTTGAACTTATATGAATGTTATTTCAAATCTAATGTTTTTAGAGGATTTTTAAGCCCCACGAATTTTTTTTCTGACATAGATCTAAAAATTATGGTTGTTTATGCGGATTTCAAAGAAATGATGATAGATACATGTTAGAATTTTTTTTGAATCATAATTATGAATATGCACAGTTCTATTTTTGAAAAAATAAGCAAATGAACATAAGCGTAAAAATGAGCTCAAAAGAAAAAAAAATATAGCATGTGTTAGGTTGTTTGGATAATTCCACAATCCTTAGTAGATGGAACTTAGATGTAAGTTGAAACTTTTAATTCCATTTCGAAAAGGAGAGTGGAAAACTTTGTGATCCTAAGTAACTGAGAACAGATACAAGTTGAAAGATTTGACTCTCATGTTATAAAGGTGAATGAAGGAAGTCACTTTTATGTCTTAGTTGATATCTTTTTGTATGTATTGAAAAAGTATAAAAGATATTGACATTGCACAAGGCATAAAAGCAGACCACACGCAAGCTATAAGAGAAGAATAAGTGCGCAAAAAGAAAAAGCATGAAAAAAATGAAAAAATAGAGAAAAGAGCTGAAAAAGAGAAAAGTTCAATGCTTAGAAGTGTGATTAAGAAAACCTGTGCAGAAAACATATGAGTGAGGATAAGTAAATAATAATATGTTTTTATTGGATTTTCTAAGAATAAAACATAAATAATTGTGATATTTAGAAAAGTGAAAGAAATTCTTTTCTGTGGTGGTATATAAAAGACTAATTATGTTTTGATTTTGAAATAACAAGAAATATTTGTGAAAATAAAGTCTTTAATTACCTACTGCTTATGAGGGTGTGTAATATTATGCATACATGACAGAGATGTTTGTGGGTAGCATCACTGCAAACTCTCACGAGACCTTACTCGTCCACTGGGGTAACCCAGGGGTTGAAAGGGCTTGTTGCATGAGCTAAATGCAACCGTGATTCCTACGAAAGTGAGTTAGGTTATAGTTTGATTTCTTGCATTTTTCTAGTTTGCTCGTGGACTAGCAAAACATAAGCATGGGGGTATTTGATCATGCATATAATTCAGGGTTTATTAATATTTAAATATGCATGATTTTATAAAATAATGTTTCAAAAACCCAATTTTATGTTAGTTTTTGAGTAAATGTGCTTAAATGATTTAAAATTAGAAAATGCTTGAAAAATAGTTTTATTTTACATTCTTATGCCTATTTTAGTTTTTGTAGTTGGTTTTAGTTTTTATTAAAAGAAAAAAAAATAAATAAAAAAATTGGAGAAAAATAGTTTTATATTCATTTTAAGTGTTTGTGTTTTTTTTAGAAAAGAAAAAACTAGTAGATTAGTTTTTGAAGTTTCTTTTATGAATAGTTTTGTTTTTTAAAATTTTCATAAGTAACCGATTTATACGGTTTTCTTGATTTTTGAAAATAAAAATGAAAAAAAATATATATAATAATAAAAACAAACCATTGTATGGTTTGTAATTTTTGAAAATTAATGGAAAACTGAAAAAAAA
Organism: Nuphar pumila; assembly: GCF_984573655.1. Taxonomy (NCBI): domain Eukaryota; kingdom Viridiplantae; phylum Streptophyta; class Magnoliopsida; order Nymphaeales; family Nymphaeaceae; genus Nuphar; species Nuphar pumila. The sequence continues at coordinate 63,183,014 of NC_143256.1, forward strand.
TAAATAATAAATCATAATACAAACCTGTTGAACCAGTTTGTATTTCTAAAAGAAAATTTTTAAAAATATAATAAACAAACCGGCTTGAACCGGTTTGCATTTGTTTCAAACCGGTTCCAGCCGGTTTCTTGTTTTTAAAACCCCCAAAACAGAAAAAATAAGGTGTCTCCCCATTTACGCCAAGTCCTTCTTCTTTCCCCTCTGTTCACTCTCTTCTCCCCCTTCTTCCACCGGATTTCCCCTTCCCTTTCTTCCCTCTCTCTTTTCCCTTGCCTTTCTCTTCTCCCTCCTTATCTTCTTCTTCAATCCGGCGGTGGAGATATTCAGTCCGGCGGCGGCATGAGTGGTGGAGACCACTTCTCTTCCAATCTACCTCCAGTTCACGGTGAGTTTTCTTCATTATCTTCTTCTTCCTCTTCTTCTTTCAATTTCTTCTTCTTCTTCTTTCAATTTCTTCTTCTTCTTCTTCTTCCGATTTCTTCTTCTTCTTCTTCTTCAGATTGGTTTGTTATTTCATTGTAATTGATTCTCCGGCTGTGTTGATTGTGAAAAAAAAAAAACAGAATAAAAATTAAAAACGAAAAGAAAGAAAAAAAATCGATGGATGTTGTTTCAGTTTATGTTTTTCATCATCCGATCTTCTCTTTTGTATTTCATTTGTAGTTAAATTTTTTTGTTGATTCATTCATATCTTGTTCTTAATCTGTAATTCGTACATTAGTGTTAATCGATTCCTGCATTTGTAATTCTGTTTTTAGTTGTAATTTGCAGAGATTTCATGTGTGATTTCATTCTTGTTTTGTTTTCAGTGTTATTCATTTTCAGTTTTAATTTCTGTTTGTTTAATCGGATTGTCTTACTATGATTCTATTTTCTGTGTTAGATTTGTATTCATGCTGTTTTCAAACTTGTTTTACATTCATTAATTCTCTGTTTCTGCATTACGATAGATTTGTTGCATAGATTTCCAGATTTTTCATTAAGCTTGTTTTCCTGCTTAGCATTCTTAATCTCATGTTATCTTAAGTAAAATTCCTGGTTATTTCATTTTTCAGTTTTTAGTTCATTTCTAGTTTTCTTTAAAAAATTCTAATTCCATTTCCGATTTCTGTTTCAGTTTTTTTTATTCCTGTTTTTGATGCCGTGTCTTTCAATTAAGTTTCATTTCATTTCAATGTACGGTGTTCTTGTTTTTCAGTATTTCAAATAATGCATTTCTTTCCTGTTTTTCACATCATGTATTTCCTGTATTTCTTTTACATTCTGAGTTTCTTTTGTTTAACTTTCTGAATTTTATTTTCTGATTTCTTTTTGTTTTTCCTCATTCAGTCATTTCCTGTTTTCTTTAATTCTTGGAGTTAATGTTGTTTTTTTCGAATTCTTAAATTCTTGTTCTTTTATTACAATCAATTCATGTTTCCTTCATTGATTTCTTGTTTTGTTTTCATAAGTTAGTTTACTATCTTGTTAGTTAATTGAGTTAGTTGTTAGTTAGTTTTGATTTTAAATTTAGTTCGTAAAAGTGCTTAGTCATAATATTTTTAGCATTTAAATAAGTTGTTTAGTACAATTTCTATTTCGATCTCTTGTACTGCTCGTGTTCATTTGATTTGTGCAGGATAGCACAAGACTGGAGCGAAAGCGATTACGTGACACGAAGTACGAAGAATAAAGCGTCTTTTTATTTATTTTTAGATTAGAATTAGGAATTGAAATTGGGTTTGTAAATATTGCACTTTACGCCCTCTGCGAAGGGTATTCATTTGTTGTAATAGTTAGTTGTTTTTACTTTTCTTGAACATTTTACATTTCAAATAATTCGGCAATAAAGAATAGTTTAGAATTGTGTGCTTGAATACGAAATATTCCTGTTCCCTGAGTTCGACCCGGTCTCATCCACTAGTGAGAACCGGTTTTTATTATTTGATGTCTGGTTTTCACATGTTTTTCATTTAAAAATCTTTTCAAAATTACAACGATTATAAAGAAGACATGAGTAGTCTTTCTCCATAACAGCATCCAGCCATATTCCAGCCAGGACATTCAGGATCAACATCAGGTCCTAGTCCTACGACAAGCACAGTCTTCCGCCAAGAGGGTGGATATTACTTCATTTGTCAGCAACAAGAAGTCAGCAAAAGAGCCAGCAAAGGTGACGACAGAAATGGCCAAGCCAATCCCCAGGATTCCAAAGCGCTTCATTAAAGCAGCTTCAAAGAAAGGTGAGACTTCGGGATCAGTTCAAAAACCAATCACGGCATTATCAAATATCTCTATCCTGGACTAGACCCATGCTTCTCCGGAACATCAGCAGGTTCTAGAAGATCTATTGCGGAAAATCAAAGTCAAACCTAGCACAACTCCGCAGGATATGTCTCAGATCGTCAATCAAGCAATGACGAATGCACCAATAACATTTTTTGATGAGGATTTGCCAAAGCCTCATTCATTCCACAATAATGTCTTATACATAGTGCTATGAACAAGGGGCATGACTGTCCCACATGTGCTCGTTGATAGAGGCAGCATTCTTAATATCTGTCCAGAAATGACAGCCAGGGCCTTGGGCTTGAAAGAAGAAGAGTATACCCCAGATTCGATCACGATCTATGGTTTTGACAACCACGGGCAGACAGCTTGGGGGAAAATCTTCCTTGAAATTTTTATCAACTAATCGGTGCATACAGTACTGTTTCACGTGGTGAATGTCCCACCTACGTACAACCTTTTGCTGGGGCGCACCTGGATTCATAATTCCAACGTCGTTCCTTCAACCCTGCATCAGTGCATCAAGTGGTCGAAAGGGGGCATGATTACCACAGTTCTAGGAGAGAATCCAGAGGAAAGACTCCCGCAGCCGATGATTCCTTGTCCCACTTTCACTGCCGACATCCCAAGCATTCGGGAGATTGATGAGATTAATCTTAGTGAAAGCCTGGACATGCTGAAATTGAAGGAAGTCCAGCCAATCGAGAATGTCACGGCGGTAGTCCAGTGGCAGGGACCTTGCTTTTTCAAGATTGGAGGACGCCTCAATTGCGCTTCATTCAAGGATTATCCTCTTTTCCCTCAGTTCTTGAAAACCAAGAAGGGATTTGATTTATTGATGAAGCATGACTATCAGCCCTTCAGGGGCTTGGGTAAAAATGAGGACGGTATGATAGAGCCAATCATCCCCGCTTGGCATGTTGAGGGTACAATGATGATGCATAAATATCATGTTTTATTAATACATTTTCACTGCATAAATGCATCATCTATAGGTTTAAAGCATACACTTAGATGCATAATGATGTTAGGAAGCTCTGGTTTGAATTTCATCAAAATCGGAGTTAATTTGAAGGAATTATGGCATTTACAGTGTAACGGGTCAAATATCGGATCCGATTTGAGAGATTTGGATCCAGACGCCCATTTGGACTTTGGATCTGGACCAAATTACATGGATTTAACCCAGCTCCAGCCCACTTAAGTTTTGTAAAAACATTTTCTAAAAAACCCTTGCAGAAAGAGGCACCCAGCAAATATTTTTATTTTAAACCTGTTTTTGAAAATAAACCCAAAGTAGCCAAAACGTCAAAAGGGAGAGGGGGCACCCATTCCAGCTTGTCTTTGTCTTGATTTTCGTGCCCTAGCGGCACGATTCTAACTCATCCACCTTCTCCCTAGCCGCCCCTCTCATCCACCTTCTTCCTCATCCATGGAGGCCATCTTCAATGGAGATGCCACCCTCTTCTTCCATTCTTTTCTTTTCACATCTTGTCTTTCTTCTCCCCCTGCTGAAACTAATCATTGAGGTTGCCTTTTGCAGGTATTTGCAGCATTGGAGTGTTCTAGCCGTGGTAGGGGTGCAGTCTACTTCTCCATGGCCGGTCGTCTCTACCCCCGTACGGCCCTCTATGCATCTTCACCACTACTTCTTCTTCTTCCTCTTCCCGGAACACCACCACCTGTGGATCCCTGCAAAAGTACAGCAAAGAGATGTTAGACAGCATCAACGAGGTTCCTCGTGGCATGGAGTCAAGCAAAGTCCGCTCTTCTCTTCATCCCCCCATTCTTCGGATCGGCCCAAGAGGTAGGTCTTCTTCTATCCTTTCTTCTAGCTAAAACCTATCATGTGTGTGCGTGATGTGGCTGTGTGTTTTCGGTATTTTGTCAGCCTTAGAATAGCGTTTTTGTGCTTGCAACCAGCACATAGAATGTTTAGATGTGTGGGTTAGTTAATTGTTTGATGTTTTTAATCCAACGTTGGAAGATTTTGGGTGATTTTGGGTGTGCGTGTGATCTTGAAATGATATTCTGCTGTATGCCAGCGTTTTCCAGTGTGTCCCAGTTCCATTTGTAGTGTTTTGATTGATTCTAGTATTTTAGGAGTCGTGCTACTGTTTTCTTTTAGTTTTGACGTTTTTAGATTTTGTGAAAGTGTTTAGCCGATTGTTGTTTTTCTGATTTTTAGGTAGAACGTCCAGCACGTCTGTAGTATTTTTTGTAATTCTTTTCTTTGCTGTGTTCATTTCAATTTGTTAATTATTGTTTTATGTTTTCATAGACTTTAAATCGTGTATTGTATTTAGTATGAATTTCTGTTTTGTGTTTTTGGTGCTAGCCGATTTGTAGGGGTTTGTTAGAATTCGGTTTTTGTGTGTTTATTTTCTGTATAACATCTTAGTTAGATTCATGTGAGTGTTTCTTAGTTTAAATCTCATTCATAAACATGTTAGGGTAATGTAAGTTAGATAATTGGGTAGAGTTCGATTGTTAGTGTCTTAGTTCAATTGATATTCCATGTAAGATTTGATTTTATTTCGTTTGATTCAATTTTCTGTAGGTAAGAATAGTTTAATATTAGTTTCCTTAGCCTAGTCAATTCTGGATTTTCGTTTTAGCTAAATTAGTTTTAACTTAGTGTTTTTGATTTTTGTGTATAAGGTTTAAATTATATTTGTGATTTTTGCTATAGTGTAGTTACATGTAATGTAATTAGTGTTATCATGTCGAATTGTTGCAGTGGGTTGTTTAATTAGAGTTTAGGTAGTTCTTATTTTGTTTTCCTTAGATAGATAATTTCATGTTAATCTTAATGTTAGATATAGTTGATTTCATACTTAGGCATAGGGTAAGTAGTAGGTTTAATTTTATGATTTTCGTTTTATATAAAGTAAGATCAATTTGGTAGGTCGATTTTGTCTTAGTATTTAAGTAGTTGTATTCTTGTAATTAGTTTTTTCCATTCTTATCCCTTGAGTTAGTTGTATATCTTTTAACTTAGTATAGTAATGTTAGAGTAATGTAGTTAGTCGATTTAATTTTGTATTTTATTTAAGGGCATTAGAGTCTTTATCTTGAAATCCGCTTTTTTTGGTAGAAGGCCAACCCCTCCAAATTCGTGAATTGCATTTAAGGAAATCTCTATTTCCTAGCCCAGTTATAAATGATGTATTTTTCCAACAAGGAAACCCTTTGGAATTCCAAAGGGCCTTTCAATGAGGGTTACACTACTTTTGGAAACCCTTTGGAATTCCAAAGTTCCTTCCAAAAGCATTTACATGAGTTTTGTGGAAGTTTTGAAATTCAAAATGTGCATTTAAAGACACCCAAAAACGTGTAAAGGGCTTTGGGAAATGTTTTCAAAAAAAGGAGCTAATGCCTTTATGGAAACCATGAAAAATATATTTCCCAATGGGCTGGACGATTTTTGAAGATGAGCTTTCCCAATATACATTTAAGGCAATTAAGAGGAGAGCTTCATTTCCCAATCCAATCATAAAAGCCTTCTCATTTTCAAAGTTGGAAACCCCTTTTGGAATTCCAAAGGTCCTTCCAAAAAGCCTTTACACGAGTTTTGTGGAAGTTTTGAAATTCTAAATGTGCATTTAAAGACATCCAAAAACGTGTAAAGGGCTTTGGGAAATGTTTTCAAAAAGGGAATTAATGTTTATGGAAACAATGAAAAATGTATTTCTCAATGGGCTGGACGGTTTTTGAAGTTGAACACTTTCCTAAATGCAATTAATACAATAATGAGAGGAGAGGTTTCATACCAAAATCGTGTTTCTCAAATTCATTAGCCCTCTTTACTATTTTCGTTATTTGAATTAGCATTAATTAGGTGTTAATTAAATTAGTAATGTAGTATTAGAATTAGATTTTAGAAAGTCGTGTGTATTTAATTAGAGTAAGTTATTGAATTAAATTAGGTTTGTAAATTCGTGTAGGTATAATTAGGTAGATTCTAATTGTAGTGTATATTTAATGTAGTAATTAATTTAGATTAACCCTACCTTAGTTAGATTAGTTAATGACTCTAGGTTGGTGTGTAGTCAAGGCCTTATTCAAAACCGCCACCTAGACTAACCCTAGTTAAGTAAACCTAACCGACCATTACTAGCCCTATCATTAGTTAACTAACCCTATCCTTAGGTAGTTAGTTTAACCATAGTTAAACCTAGTTAACCTAAACCGCCCCAAGCCATAACCCTAGTCGACCCTACCTTATCCCATCCGACCCTTGTCCACCATAGTCAAACCCTAATCTAACCATAGCTTACCCTAACCGATTCTAGCTAAACCCCAACCTTAGTCTAGTTAATTAGTTAGCCCTAGTTATATCCTTAGTTAATACCTAACCGTAGTTAGTTAGGCACCTATAGTTAGATTAAATCGTAGGTAGTTAGTTACTAACCTAAGTTAAAAGCTAACCCCTAACTCGAGTTAAAACCTAAACCGACCCTTAACTACTTTATTAACTATAGTTAATGCCCCTAGTTAGTTCTAACCGACCCTCATTAACCAACCTTATAGCTAACCCTAGTTAGTTAATAACCGATTCTAGCTAAACCCTAATCATCCTCTTAACCTTAACCGAACCATAGTTAACCCCTAACTACCTTATTAGACCCTAGTTAAACCTTAATTAACCTTAGTTAGGAACTAACCGACCCCTACTAACCCTAGCCTTAGTTAAACCCCTAATCCTAGATAGAATCTAACCCTAGTTAGTTTAACCGTAGATTAGTAGTTGATTTATTAGGTTAGAATTAACATTAGATTAATTAGTTCATTAGGTAATCATGTTAGTTAGATTATGTTAGATTTAGTTAGATTTGTCATTTAGGTTAGATAGTTAGTGTTTAATTTAGTTAGTAAGTAATTTTAGCTAGTTAGACTAATCGTAAGTTAGAACTAATATTAGAATAGATAGTTAATTTAGTTAGTGATATTAGATGTTATAAATTAGGTTTAATTAGAGTTTATATTTATTTAGATATCTTATTTAGAGTATTTGTGAGTTTAGGTTAGGTTATTTCTTAAATTTTATAACTTAGTTTAATTGTTATTGTTTGCTGTTGTTTAACAGTAGGATAGGTTCAGTTAGGACTGTTTTTGTACGTGGTCCAATGTTCAAATGTCAATTATGGATTCAAAGGGATGAATAGTGCACTGAACCAAAACCCTAATTTTTACCCAATCGTGCACTAGTTATTTCATGTAGATTTTTCGTGAATTTTCTGAATATTATTTTTCTATTCTCCACATTGGTGTGTTAACTGTCTGCAGACCAATTTTCAGCTCTATCCGAGTTGATTTGGTCTGGTTTTTAAGCGTATTATGAAAACAGCTTTTTCTGATTTTGAAATTTCGGGTCCAGCGATTTCCCAAATTATCCTGATTTTGAAACGCTTCGTTCTGGAGATCCAGAACGTATTTTTCACTTCTGTAAAGTGTGTCAGATTCTTGGATCTGTCTTTTACAGAATAGAAGTTATTTGACTAATTTTGGAATTCGTTTGACCCCTCAAACAGTCGTTTTGCGAAAAGCTGTCAGAATCCATTTTTGCCTTCTTTAGGGACAAAACAGTCTTTTAAGTAATTGTTTAATTTCGGGTAGTTTTACTGTTTTCTAGTTGTGTAATCAGTAAATTAGCAGTATTTAGAGTAATTAGAGTGCTTAGCTTAGTTAGTTTACTCCGTTAGTATAATCTTAGTTTTAGATGTTTAAATTAACTTTAATTTAGTTTAGAAATAGTTTAGAAATAATGTAGATGTAATCTAGATAAATTCTTGATTTATTACTGACTTTGTGTTTTTATTGTGTAGGTTATTAAGTTAGAACAGGTTCACAGGTGTAATTCAATTATAATGTGCGACTGCACTTGATGTGAAAAGACAGAAATGCCCCTGGAGACCTGCAGAAGACTTAGCCTCCAATTTTATTTTATTTTCATAGTTTAGAATGTTATTGAATGTAACTTGTAAACATTGACATAGTTGTAAACTTTGTTTTTATTAATAAAGTTTTATTTTGGAATTAATTCAGAAATATCCCGTTCCCTGTGGATTCGACCCGTACTCGCCACTTCGGTGGAAAGTCGGTTTTTATATCATTGGTTGACGATTTTCCCATGTATTTCATTGAAAAATATTGTTTAAAAATATCAACTCCAAAAGTGCAACCAAATTTTGGCGCCGTTGCCGGGGAACGGCGATATATTATGAATATTTCTGAGATATCATTTTATTAATATATGTGTTTAGTATAGCTTAGTTTATTTAATTGTTTTAGTTTGTAGAATTAACATTGTTAGAAAAATATAGGGTTCATTTGCTGTTTTTCTTAAAGATTCACTGAATTCCATGCTTCAATGATTTATTAAACATGTGAGTCTTAGATAAAATAGTTGTGAATTCCTGTATTTACTGATATTGTGTTTTAATTTAGATTGTCTTTCATTTCATAGATTAATTAGATAGATTTAACATAGTTTAAAACAGTTAGTTGTTTAACTTTCTGATTTAGAGTAGATGTATCTTTTTATTTCGTAAAGTAATTAGATTATTCTAACATAGAGTAATTGCTAACTTGATGATTTAGATTAGATTGATTATTTAGTTAATTCTAACATAGGTTATCTGCTATTTTGTTTAGTGTTTTACTGATTTAGATCTAGATTTAGGTTAATATTTGGATTGATAGAATAATTCTAACATAGTTAGTTATTTTAGGTATTAGAGCTTTTATTTAATTAATTATAATTTAGGATGTATCATATGTATATAAGAAATAAAGTAGTAGTTGTTTATGTATTTTATTTTGAATGTTGTTTTGATTTCATTTGAATTTCATGGTTGACATGTATGAACAATCGATCCATCAATGTGTGAGTTCAAGTAAATCGGATATGAAGAAGTCTTCAAGAGTAGAGCATTGACCAGATGAGCAGAAAGCTAGGCATTTGTACATGCATAGTGGTAGTGCAGAGTCCAGTCAATCGACAACTTCAGAGGATCGAGCATATCAGGTTGTATCAATCATTTCTCCTTATTCATTTTATTGTTCTGTAGTGTGCATCTGCATTGCATGATTGCATTATTCTGTATGCCACTAGGGACAGTGTCATTCAAGCATGGGGGGATGGTTTAGATGCACAAATTTTAAAAAATTTTCTTCATGTCTGATAGCTTAAAACTCATAAAAGTAGGTCTTTTAAGAATAAGTTGTAGCATTTATGATTGTATTTCTCCATGATCTGACAATTTAGAAATGTATAAGCCCCATGTGAAATTTTTTTTCTTTTCTTATCTGATTTAAATAGAGTAGTTGTTTATGAAATAGTAAAGAAAAGATAGTATTTGATATGTTATAAAGTTTTGAATCACTTAAGTATAAGTATGCACAGTATATTTTATGAGAAAAGTGAGCAATTGAATTATGTTTTGAAAAATGAGCTTAATAGTATAGAGCTACGTTTAGTTGTTGATGTCTTCGTGAATCCAAGTAGTAGAACTCAGACACGAGTTGAAATGTTTGAGTCTTTTACGAAATGGATAACAAAGGAAATCATTCTCTTATCCAGTCGATAGCTGTGGCCTTTGTAGTTCGAGTAAGTAGAATCTGAAGGGTGTTTTACACCTGGTGCCCTAAAGCCAGCTGGTTTGGGAGCCACCGATTCGAAAACTTGTTACATGGATTGCATAGAAATCCTAAGAGATAGAGACATTGCACGTGATGAGAGGAAAACTATACGTATACTATTAGACTAAAAGGTTTAGTGACTCAAGCAATTAAGTCCGAGGGATACTTTGTATCTAGTGCCCTAAGACCGGTCGGCTTGGGAGTCACTGACCTAAAGCTCGTTACACGGGTCACGAGACTGGATATTCGAAATAGTGCTCAATTTGGAAGAATGAAAAAGAGTAAAAAAATAGAATATCAAAAGAAAAAGAATGAGCTTAAAGAGAGAAATTCAATGCTTATGAATAATTAATGAATTACTGTGCAGAAAATATACAGGTGAGGATAAATGAGTAAAACATGATAGTACTTGATTTTCTGAGAAAATTCATAAATAATTACAAGTTTAGAAAAGTGAAAGAAAAATGATATTTACTGTGGTGGCATAGAAATTTCTGAATTTGTTTTGAAAATGTAGATTACATGAAATATTTGTTTACATTGAATTCTTAATTGCCTATTATTTCTGAAAAATTATTCATGCATGATTTTGATGTTTATGGGTAGCATCTCTGCAAACCCTCACGAGACCTTACTCGTCCACTGGGGTAACACAGGGGTTTAAAGGGCTTGTTGCATGTGCTAAATGCAACCGTGATTCCTACGAAAGTGAGTTAGTTTATTTCTTTAGTATTTTTTTTATTTTATTTAATAAGAGCGTTCATGATTATTGGGTAGTCCATATTTTTATTGCATGTTAGAGTGTATTGCTAGGGACTAGCAATTATTCTAGCATGGGGGTATTTGATGATGCATAAATATCATGTTTTATTAATACATTTTCACTGCATAAATGCATCATCTATAAGTTTAAAGCATACACTTAGATGCATAATGATGTTAGGAAGCTCTGGTTCGAATTTCATCAAAATCAGAGTTAATTTGAAGGAATTATGGCGTTTACAGTGTAACGGGTCAAATATCGGATCCAATTTGAGAGATTTGGATCCAGACGCCCATTTGGACTTTGGATCTGGACCAAATTACATGGATTTAACCCATCTCCATCCCACTTAAGTTTTGTAAAAACATTTTCTAAAAACCCTCTGCTGAAAGAGGCGCCCAGCAAATATTTTTATTTTAAACCTGTTTTTGAAAATAAACCCAAAGTAGCCAAAACTTCAAAAGGGAGAGGGGGCGCCCATTCCAGCTTGTCTTTGTCTTGAGTTTCGTGCCCTAGGGGCACGATTCTAACTCATCCACCTTCTCCCTAGCCACCCCTCTCATCCACCTTCTTCCTCATCCATGGAGGCCATCTTCAATGGAGATGCCACCCTCTTCTTCCATTCTTTTCTTTTCACATCTTGTCTTTCTTCTCCCCCTGCTGAAACTAATCATTGAGGTTGCCTTTTGCAGGTATTTGCATGATTGGAGTGTTCTAGCCGTGGTAGGGGTGCAGTCTACTTCTCCATGGCCGGTCGTCTCTACCCCCGTACGGCCCTCTACGCATCTTCACCACTACTTCTTCTTCTTCCTCTTCCCGGAACACCACCACCTGTGGATCCCTGCAAAAGTACAGCAAAGAGATGTTAGACAGCATCAACGAGGTTCCTCGTGGCATGGAGTCAAGCAAAGTCCGCTCTTCTCTTCATCCCCCCATTCTTCGGATCGGCCCAAGAGGTAGGTCTTCTTCTATCCTTTCTTCTAGCTAAAACCTATCATGTGTGTGCGTGATGTGGCTGTGTGTTTTCGGTATTTTGTCAGCCTTAGAATAGCGTTTTTGTGCTTGCAACCAGCACATAGAATGTTTAGATGTGTGGGTTAGTTAATTGTTTGATGTTTTTAATCCAACGTTGGAAGATTTTGGGTGTGCGTGTGATCTTGAAATGATATTCTGCTGTATGCCAGCGTTTTCCAGTGTCTCCCAGTTCCATTTGTAGTGTTTTGATTGATTCTAGTATTTTAGGAGTCGTGCTACTATTTTCTTTTAGTTTTGACGTTTTTAGATTTTGTGAAAGTGTTTAGCCGATTGTTGTTTTTCTGATTTTTAGGTAGAACGTCCAGCACGTCTGTAGTATTTTTTGTAATTCTTTTCTTTGCTGTGTTCATTTCAATTTGTTAATTATTGTTTTATGTTTTCATAGACTTTAAATCGTGTATTGTATTTAGTATGAATTTCTGTTTTGTGTTTTTGGTGCTAGTCGATTTGTAGGGGTTTGTTAGAATTCGGTTTTTGTGTGTTTATTTTCTGTATAACATCTTAGTTAGATTCATGTGAGTGTTTCTTAGTTTAAATCTCATTCATAAACATGTTAGGGTAATGTAAGTTAGTTAATTGGGTAGAGTTCGATTGTTAGTGTCTTAGTTCAATTGATATTCCATGTAAGATTTGATTTTATTTCGTTTGATTCAATTTTCTGTAGGTAAGAATAGTTTAATATTAGTTTCCTTAGCCTAGTCAATTCTGGATTTTCGTTTTAGCTAAATTAGTTTTAACTTAGTGTTTTTGATTTTTGTGTATAAGGTTTAAATTATATTTGTGATTTTTGCTATAGTGTAGTTACATGTAATGTAATTAGTGTTATCATGTCGAATTGTTGCAGTGGGTTGTTTAATTAGAGTTTAGGTAGTTCTTATTTTGTTTTCCTTAGATAGATAATTTCATGTTAATATTAATGTTAGATATAGTTGATTTCATACTTAGGCATAGGGTAAGTAGTAGGTTTAATTTTATGATTTTCGTTTTATATAAAGTAAGATCAATTTGGTAGGTCGATTTTGTCTTAGTATTTAAGTAGTTGTATTCTTGTAATTAGTTTTTTCCATTCTTATCCCTTGAGTTAGTTGTATATCTTTTAACTTAGTATAGTAATGTTAGAGTAATGTAGTTAGTCGATTTAATTTTGTATTTTATTTAAGGGCATTAGAGTCTTTATCTTGAAATCCGCTTTTTTTGGTAGAAGGCCAACCCCTCCAAATTCGTGAATTGCATTTAAGGAAATCTCTATTTCCTAGCCCAGTTATAAATGATGTATTTTTCCAACAAGGAAACCCTTTGGAATTCCAAAGGGCCTTTCAATGAGGGTTACACTACTTTTGGAAACCCTTTGGAATTCCAAAGTTCCTTCCAAAAGCATTTACACGAGTTTTGTGGAAGTTTTGAAATTCAAAATGTGCATTTAAAGACACCCAAAAACGTGTAAAGGGCTTTGGGAAATGTTTTCAAAAAAAGGAACTAATGCCTTTATGGAAACCATGAAAAATATATTTCCCAATGGGCTGGACGATTTTTGAAGATGAGCTTTCCCAATATACATTTAAGGCAATTAAGAGGAGAGCTTCATTTCCCAATCCAATCATAAAAGCCTTCTCATTTTCAAAGTTGGAAACCCCTTTTGGAATTCCAAAGGTCCTTCCAAAAAGCCTTTACACGAGTTTTGTGGAAGTTTTGAAATTCTAAATGTGCATTTAAAGACATCAAAAAACGTGTAAAGGGCTTTGGGAAATGTTTTCAAAAAGGGAATTAATGTTTATGGAAACAATGAAAAATGTATTTCTCAATGGGCTGGACGGTTTTTGAAGTTGAACACTTTCCTAAATGCAATTAATACAATAATGAGAGGAGAGGTTTCATACCAAAATCGTGTTTCTCAAATTCATTAGCCCTCTTTACTATTTTCGTTATTTGAATTAGCATTAATTAGGTGTTAATTAAATTAGTAATGTAGTATTAGAATTAGATTTTAGAAAGTCGTGTGTATTTAATTAGAGTAAGTTATTGAATTAAATTAGGTTTGTAAATTCGTGTAGGTATAATTAGGTAGATTCTAATTGTAGTGTATATTTAATGTAGTAATTAATTTAGATTAACCCTACCTTAGTTAGATTAGTTAATGACTCTAGGTTGGTGTGTAGTCAAGGCCTTATTCAAAACCTCCACCTAGACTAACCCTAGTTAAGTAAACCTAACCGACCCTTACTAGCCCTATCATTAGTTAACTAACCCTATCCTTAGGTAGTTAGTTTCACCATAGTTAAACCTAGTTAACCTAAACCACCCCAAGCCATAACCCTAGTCGACCCTACCTTATCCCATCCGACCCTTGTCCACCATAGTCAAACCCTAATCTAACCATAGCTTACCCTAACCGATTCTAGCTAAACCCCAACCTTAGTCTAGTTAATTAGTTAGCCCTAGTTATATCCTTAGTTAATACCTAACCGTAGTTAGTTAGGCACCTATAGTTAGATTAAATCGTAGGTAGTTAGTTACTAACCTAAGTTAAAAGCTAACCCCTAACTCGAGTTAAAACCTAGCCTTACTTAACCTTAGTTAGAACCCAAACCCTAGTCGACCCCTTAACTACTTTATTAACTATAGTTAATGCCCCTAGTTAGTTCTAACCGACCCTCATTAACCAACCTTATAGCTAACCCTAGTTAGTTAATAACCGATTCTAGCTAAACCCTAATCATCCTCTTAACCTTAACCGAACCATAGTTAACCCCTAACTACCTTATTAGACCCTAGTTAAACCTTAATTAACCTTAGTTAGGAACTAACCGACCCCTACTAACCCTAGCCTTAGTTAAACCCCTAATCCTAGTTAGAATCTAACCCTAGTTAGTTTAACCGTAGATTAGTAGTTGATTTATTAGGTTAGAATTAACATTAGATTAATTAGTTCATTAGGTAATCATGTTAGTTAGATTATGTTAGATTTAGTTAGATTTGTCATTTAGGTTAGATAGTTAGTGTTTAATTTAGTTAGTAAGTAATTTTAGCTAGTTAGACTAATCGTAAGTTAGAACTAATATTAGAATAGATAGTTAATTTAGTTAGTGATATTAGATGTTATAAATTAGGTTTAATTAGAGTTTATATTTATTTAGATATCTTATTTAGAGTATTTGTGAGTTTAGGTTAGGTTATTTCTTAAATTTTATAACTTAGTTTAATTTTTATTGTTTGTTGTAGTTTAACAGTAGGATAGGTTCAGTTAGGACTGTTTTTGTACGTGGTCCAATGTTCAAATGTCAATTATGGATTCAAAGGGATGAATAGTGCACTGAACCAAAACCCTAATTTTTACCCGATCGTGCACTAGTTATTTCATGTAGATTTTTTGTGAATTTTCTGAATATTATTTTTCTATTCTCCACATTGGTGTGTTAACTGTCTTCAGACCAAATTTCAGCTCGATCCGAGTTGATTTGGTCTGGTTTTTAAGCGTATTATGAAAACAGCTTTTTCTGATTTTGAAATTTTGGGTCCAGCGATTTCCCAAATTATCCTGATTTTGAAACGCTTCGTTCTGGAGATCCAGAACGTATTTTTCACTTCTGTAAAGTGTGTCAGATTCTTGGATCTGTCTTTTACAGAATAGAAGTTATTTGACTAATTTTGGAATTCGTTTGACCCCTCAAACAGTCGTTTTGCGAAAAGCTGTCAGAATCCATTTTTGCCTTCTTTAGGGACAAAACAGTCTTTTAAGTAATTGTTTAATTTCGGGTAATTTTACTGTTTTCTAGTTGTGTAATCAGTAAAGTAGCAGTATTTAGAGTAATTAGAGTGCTTAGCTTAGTTAGTTTACTCCGTTAGTATAATCTTAGTTTTAGATGTTTAAATTAACTTTAATTTAGTTTAGAAATAGTTTAGAAATAATGTAGATGTAATCTAGATAAATTCTTGATTTAGTTACTGACTTTGTGTTTTTATTGTGTAGGTTATTAAGTTAGAACAGGATCACAGGTGTAATTCAATTATAATGTGCGACTGCACTTGATGTGAAAAGACAGAAATGCCCCTGGAGACCTGCAGAAGACTTAGCCTCCAATTTTATTTTATTTTCATAATTTAGAATGTTATTGAATGTAACTTGTAAACATTGACATAGTTGTAAACTTTGTTTTTATTAATAAAGTTTTATTTTGGAATTAATTCAGAAATATCCCGTTCCCTGTGGATTCGACCCGTACTCGCCACTTCGGTGGAAAGTCGGTTTTTATATCTTTGGTTGACGATTTTCCCATGTATTTCATTGAAAAATATTGTTTAAAAATATCAACTCCAAAAGTGCAACCATACAGGTTTGGGTTTTTCAGGTCAGTCATCCAGCAAGCGCACTACCTTCGTCAAGGGAGCCCAGTAATGAAGACAATGCCAGTGTTTTTCTGCTTTCTTTCTTTATGTCATCTTGTAGGGGCAAAATCTGCCCCAGTTCTTCCTTTCTTCATCTATAAATATCAAAGTTATTCAATAAATAAAATTTTGTTTCCTCTTCTCATCTTGACGTACATGATTCTTTGCTTATATCTTTGTCTATGTGTTATCGTCGCAAATTTTTTTCCGTCTTTCCTTCCTTGCGGAAGAGAGAGGGAAACACTTTCGCGATTCAAACTTGACCGAATTTTGGAAATTGTTTTGAAATACTCGCCTCCGTTTTGAAAATTGCGGGAAAATCCATGGGATGGGGCTCGACCTGTCGGTACGAGGTTCGACCGTTCCTGCCGCCTTTAACAGGGGTAATCGAACCAAGGACCAAAATTATGTTTGACTCAGTAAAAATTATCGAAATTGTGTTCTATCCTAAATGCACAAAGAATTCAAGCATGTGCTATGAGAATTTTGGATAATGTAAATTAGAAAATATGATGTGTGATTAGAAGACATTTGGAATTGAAAAGCATTTCTCAGGAAAAGATGGAAATCAATCTCTCAGGAAAACTCAGACGAAGAAGGTTTGAGAATCTCGGGAAAGTTTATAAAGACTTAGAAAATCTTGAAGAGGTGAGAATCTCAAGAAAATTTTGAGAAATTTTAGATGAGAATTTCGGGAAAATCTTGAGAAAGCTTAGAAAGACTTGGAAAACCATGAGGAAATAAGAATCTCAAGAAAACTGTAGGAATTCTTGAGAAAATATGAACATTTGAAAAAAAAGAAAGCACTTGTTGGGAAAACTCAGACTTTGAGAATTTTCTTAAGAAAAGGATAGAAAATTTATAGAAAAGATTCATTGGAGAAGGAAATTTAGAACTTAGGAAATTGAAATCCTGAGAATCTTGTCTTTGAAATGTCTGAAAATCAACTTTGATTCTTGAGAAAGATGAGAAATTCCTTTTGAAAAGAATCTTAAGAAAATAACATTTCCAAGGAAAATCATAGGAAAACTTTGATTTGGAAAATCCAACTCCGAATATCATCATAGTTTCTTGAGAAATCGAGTCCTATGAAGTGAAAAATTTCTTGAGAAAATCATGAGAAAATCGAATGATGCAGATGATTTGAATGAATGAATGCACTTTGAAAAACTTTCTAAAAAAATTTGTTGAAAAAAATGTGGATTAAACCAAAGTAAATCCTTCACATATTCTGACTGTGGCCATGAATATATTCAGGGTATATTTGAATTAATTCATAATATTTTGAAAACATTGGAAATATGAGGTGCATTTTCAAGATAGCCTAAGAGTGTAGGCTCAATGTGACTGGTAGAGAGATGATGGATCTGAGTCTCGTCCATATTCTGACTAGGGCCGTAAATATGGACTCCACCGAGTTCATCAACTCTCTAAGAGTTGGTGCAAGTGCCATTCGTGTTCATCCACGGTGAATTTGGAAAATTGAGATATATGCATCATAGAATCAGGATATTACTAAAATCAAACTATATGAGATGCGGCCTAATCTAAGCAGTAAAAGTAAATCTTATTCCAAGGTTTACATTGGATTGTTACATTGCTAACATAAAGTAAAAAAAAAATGAAATGGAGCCAAGGAATGAGCATCTTCTAGATTTTCATGCAAAATGAGAGTTAGTACAAGATAACCAAGGAAATGGGTATATATACTATATACAACAAAGATATACAAGTAAATGTAGAAATACTTGAATTTATGATGAATGATATATGATAATGAAGATATATTTACAAAAGTAGGATAAAAGAAAAATATATATAATAACCAATACACATGAAAGGATATGTATGTATATATATAAGTATATATATATGTATATATATACATATATATATATATATACATATATACGTATACATATAGATAGATATACATATATATTGATATATATATACCTATAATAAGAAAATATACACATTTAAGGAAAATTCTATATAATAGGTAAAATCAGAAAATACAGGTATATACAGTTTCTGTAGGGGATTTCACAAGGCTGTAATTTCCAAATTACAAGGTAATTTTCGATAAAACTGGGTATGGAGCTTCCCTATATATCAATAACAAAGCATACAAAAGATGGTTTATATATCATGAATGGATATAAAAATATGCATCCGTGAACATGACCGATTATCAAGACTGCACACCTGCAGCAGAAAATGTGTAAATACATGACATATATAGTGTGCAGGAAATGTATTGTGGAAACACCATGGGCTGTTTCAAGAATATTGTAAAAAGGGTGTGAAAGGCTTAATGGAGAGGTGAAGATGTTGTGGAAAGTGTAGTGAGACTGAAGGAAAATGTGCAAATGATGCTACCAGTGGAGATGTAAATGCAGGGTGACAATGTAATTTTGCAGAAAATGGTATATTGTTAACATGGACTATACAAAATTCTATAGAAAGAGAATAAGATCAATGGCTATGGGATTATGATGACCTGCTAAAGGTAATCAAATGTATAAGTCTGACAGCAAGGTAGTTGATATGCAGATCATGTATGGACTTTATTGGATTGAACCAGATTTTTAGACCCATTCTTAGGAATTAGCTTTTAACCATTTGATGATTATAGTATCATCTATACCTTCCTGAGAAACTCAGAACTAACGAAGGGAAAACGATTTCCCTTTTATCAGATAATGTAGCAACATTAATATACAACAATATAATGTAAATACAGATGCTCAAAAGGGGCTATGATGCTGAAACTGAAAGTAAGGCAGCAGATGTAAAACAACAATGATGCTCAGCCATAATTTCATCAAAACAAAAACTTTAGCATTAAACTAAATACAGCACAATCACATAACTCAGATGGTGATGTACAACCATAGCTATACCAAACAGAATTTTTTTTAGCATTAAGCTAAATACAACTCAATCATATGATTCAGATGGTGATGTCCAGCCATAATTTTATCAAAAGCAAAATTTTAGCATTAAATTAAGTACAGCACAATCACATAACTTGGATGATGATATACAGCCATAGCTTTACCAAACAGAAATTTTTAGCATTAATCTAGACAAAAAGCATGATCACATAAATCAAATGATGAATCTTAAGAAAAGCAAAACCAAACCTATGGGCAGCAGGTGGGAGCCTTTCTTCTACTGCTGGGGTGAATGAAATGGGTAGAAGCCTGTTGCCTCCTCTGCACCTTAACGAATCTGGACTGGAAATTCCCCTTTACGCTGGATGGAAATTTCTTTTCTTGTTCGATGGAGTTTCTCTGTAGTTGGCTGGGCTGAAGGAGCTGTAGAGGCTGCTTCACGCTGGATAGTGTTTTCTTTTGCAGGTGAGCTAAGAAGGATGGGAGGAAATCGGCTGTGCTGAGCTTTCCTGCTGGTGAGCTGAAATGGTTGCTGCTGGACCTATGCTGGATCTGCTGAAAGAAAGGTGGGCAGCAGCCGTTGGATGGACAGAAGTGGGCATGGACTGAAGAAGAAGGGGATGAGACGGAGCTGGTGGCTGGTTCTTCCGGCTGATGGGCTGAAGGTGGGGCAGCAACACGCTGGGGCTTTCCTGCTGTGGCTGGACTGAAGAAAGGGAAGACGTGGGTTAGGCTGAAGGAAAGGAAAACGTGAGTTGAAGAAAAATGGATAGGAGATGGTGTGATGAAAATGATGAAAGGCAGCTGCTGTAGGACTGTAGGTGGAGAAAATTGGGCAGCAGCCTTGATGGATCTCCTGTGGCTGTGCTGAAGGTGAGGTGAAGTGCGGTTGGATTGAAGAAAGAGAAGTCCTTCTGCTGCAACAAGGGTCGATTTTCAATGGCTGGAATGGTTCTTCTGCTGGTGGGGCTGAAATAGGCTGGAGCTCTTGTTGGTAGGTTGGAGGTGGTGAGAAACCTGCGGCTGGGCTGAAGATGTTCGGAAGCTCCCTCACGCTGCAGAGCTTTTTCCTGCAAAAACCCCAAAACGAGATTTCAATTCCCCTCTCCTTTTAATCGACTCCCTCCTTTCAATCGACTCTCTCCTCTTTCAATCGGCTACCTCCCCCCTCTCTCGATCAAATGGCTGGGTCTTTTAAAGACCTTCAGCCTCTTTCCAAAAGAAAAACAAAACGCAGCTTCTTGTTTTCAGTTATGTTTTTTTGAAAAAAAATTCAAATTGGAACTTCAATGCTGCCGTTTTCAAAAGCGCGCATCTTGGGTTTTTTTTTTTTTCAAATGTTTCATTTCATTTACCTAAGTTCTAGGTAAAAATGAAATTTATTTGTTTTTTTATTTTTTTGGGAAGTTCGGCTGTGCCATTTAAGGCTGCCTCCTTCTTAAAAATTTTTTTTTATTAAAACAAATAAATAAAAAGGAAATAAATGAGAGGCTTTTATGGAAATGCCACCTCAATCCACTTTTAAAATCCTTTTGAAAATAAAGCTTTATTTTGTTTTGTAAAATCTTTTATTTTCAATTGGGGTGCCACATGTGTGTGGGCCCACTAACTAAAAGAATAAATAATAAAAAAAAATAACATTAAGAAGAATTTGCAAATGGGTTCGATCTCCGGGTGGGTCCCGCTTGAGAATAAACAACTTACTTGAGAGTCTGAGTATGATGCTAGTTCAAAGGCGGGTCCCGCTCCATTTTTTGAAGATACGAGATAAAACATTATTTGTTTTTCAAGAATTTGGAAAAATTGAGTTTTTTAGGAAAAAAAAATATAAAAAAAATTTTTTAAGAGATTTAAAATCTTTTGCAAAAAGTTTTGAGATAAAATCTTTAAAATCAATATCCAAATATCCAGATTGTTTTTCTTGAGAAAATTTTTGGTAATTAAAAGTCCTGGGGGTAAAATGGGAAAATTTGGTAATTTTTAATACCCAGGGTTTTAAAAATCAATTTGAAAAAGTTTAAAAATCAAATCTGGTGGACAATTTTGAAAATCAGGAGTTCTAGATCTCAAAATGACATGTTGTGCAGTGAAATGATGCAATGCTATGCAAAGACATGTTCTATGAAATGTCACTCTGAGCTCGAACTTGGAAATTCTAGCTTTTTGTCCAGAAAAGGATTTTGAAGATTTGCAGTTTGAAGATGTCTCTGAACCTAAATATAGAAATTTTGAGGCTCAAGAATGAAATTTTAGATTTTCTGCAAGGTTCAATCTTGGAAAATGACCATTTTGCCCTTCATTGCTTTTGGAGAACCGAAATGTGATAATTGGTGGAAATGTCAAGAAGGTGAGTGAAAATTTGTGGTGTTTACAGATGCCCCTCTTTGCTACTGAACCGGCTCATGGCTGAGCTTAGTGGCAAAGAAAAACACTCCAAATTTGAGCTATATATAAAAAAAATGCCCCAGTTAGAAGGATCTGATTGGGTATGAGGAAATTAGCCCGAGGAAGATGGTAGATATGAAATAGAGAATGGAGAGAAAAGATTCAGTCTGTGAGAGTGAAATTCAGGTTTTATGCCCTTAACCTGGATGGGACAGAAAATGCTTCATATGGAACGAAGCTCAGGTTTGACCCTTAACCTGATTGGGGAATGGAATATCTTATCGAAATGAGACTCAGGTTTGTAGCCTTAACATGATCGGGCGGAAAATGAAATACATCTTTGATTGAGGCTCAGGTTTATACCCTTATCCTGATCGGGCGGAAACTGCCATACCTTTTTGAATGAGGCTCAGGTTTGTACCCTTATCCTGATCGGGTGGAAAATGAAATACCTCATCAAAGGAGGCTCAGGTTTGTACCCTTGTCCTGATTGGGCGAGAAAATGGAATATTTGGAAGGTGAATAAGACAACTTTTCTTGAAGATAAACGAGGCGATGGAAATGGAATTATAAGAGGCAATTTTGGAAAATAATCAAGACGATCTGGTGAATTTTCATCATCGTGAAATATGAAGAAGGTAAGGAGTAAGATGACTCTTTTGACAACGCGAAAGATGGATATGGCAATCTTTTGACGAGAATAAGGTAACTCTTTCGGCAACGCGAAAGACAGACAAGGCAAACTCTTTCAGAGAAGAGTAAGGCAACTCTTTTGACAATGCAAAAGATGAATAAGGCAATTTTTCCAACGAAGAATAAGGCAACTCTTTCGGCAATGCGAAAGATGAACGCAGGCGATCCAAAGAAACAAGGCAATTTTTTATAACGCGAAAGATGATAAAGGTAATCCAAAGAAACAAGGTGATTCTTTCGACAATGCGAAAGATGATAAGGCAATCCAAAGGAGTAAGGCGATTCTTTCGACCATACGAAAGATGATAAAGGCGATCCAAAGGAATAAGGCGAGTCTTTAGACAACGCGAAAGATGATAAGGCGATCCGAAGGAGTAAGGCGATTCTTTTGACAACGCGAAAGATGATAAAGGTAATCCAAAGGAATAAGGCGAGTCTTTCGACACCGCAAAAGATGACAAAGGCAATCCAAAAGAGAAAGGCGAGTCTTTCGACACCACGAAAGATGACAAAGGCAATCCAAAGGAGAAAGGCGATTCTTTCGACACCGCGAAAGATGATAAAGGCAATCCAAAGGAGTAAGGTGATTCTTTCGACAATGCGAAAGATGACAAAGGTAATCCAAAGGAGTAAGGCAATTCTTTCGACAATGCGAAAGATGACAAAAGTAATCCTTTCGGAGAAAAGGCTAATCTTTCAACAACATGAAAGATGATAAAGGCTATCCTTTCAGAGATAAGGCTAATCTTTCAATAATGTGAAAGACGACAAAGGAAAATCTCTCGAAGGAGTCAAGATGCATCAATATGGACATCAAGCTCTCACTTAACGTCAGGATAGCTAGAAAATATTGTCAAAATGTTGAAAATTTTGCTGATTCAAAGTAATTGAAAATGATGCTCATTGTTGTGAAAATATTCCTTCTTTTCTACCTGAAGTATTACCTCCAAACAGGATGGACTTCATAGAATCAAGATTTGGAATCCAAATTGCTTGCGATTGACCTTCTTCAAAGAAGTTATCAATTTCCTTGATATGAACAGGAAAGAGAATTTGATATCATGAAAGCAATCTATGAAAGGATATTGATAATAGAATTTCACAAATTTAAAGAAGATTCTTGATAAATGTGGCAGCTTGATATCTTGGGAGCTTCTCTCATGATAATCTTCCTGCACTCTTTTGGCTCTCTTGGGTTTTTTGCTACATTCTCCTTCATTTTGGAGATGTTTTGACTTTTTCTGTCTTTCTTTTTCCTCTCTTTCTCTCTTTTGGAAAGGTACGCCACAACTCCTTCAACTTGGAGATGTTTCGATCCTTCTTTGCTCTGGGGTCATGTTGATGATATTGGCTCATTGGCTTGGAGATCTTTGGATGATAGCGGAAATTAAATATCTTTTGGGGATTGTCGGGAGGTTCATCGCATCTGCCTTCATCTCGACAGTGCTTTGGACTTTCCCTGGAAGAATCCGTCGCAAACTCCGTCATCTTGGAGATGTTTCAAATCTTCTTTGGCCCTGGGGGTCTACTCGCTTAATTCGCCTTCATCTTGACGACAAGTGAGAGATCCCTTTTGCGGATATTTAATTGCAACTTAGGTGATTTTGAGGATACAAGGCTTGGATGAATTCTCTCTTTTTCTAGCGCTCACGATATTTCCACTGCCTCATTTTAACAAGAATGGTCTTTAAAAATATGCCATTGACTGCGATCAATATCAATCATCTATGGCTTTACAAAACATTGAATCTTCTTTTCTGGCCATATCGATGATTTATTCTTCATCCTTTTGGTTGGCCAATAGAAAGAATCTGGATTTTGAATCCTTCTTCACAAAAGTTTTGCCCTTTTAGAAGTAGTACTGAAGGTAAACTGAGGTAAAATTTTGTGAAATAAAATTTTGAAATCAACAGGTAATTGATTGACAAATTGACAAAGTGTTCTTGAAATCCTTAGTAAAAGAGATCGCTTGACATCCGAGTTGACACATCCCTGACGATGGTACTCAATTTCGAAGGTAAATCCAATACGAAGTTGGAATTTTGAAGGTAAGTCCTGGCATAATGCTGGATTTTGAAGATAAGCCTAACTCAAAAGCTGGTTTTAAAAGACCATCCGAATCAGGACTCAGGCTTTACAAGGAAAGCTGGAAGATTCGAGTCGAAACTCGAGCCTTCGAAGGAAAGCTAGGAAGTTTGGTTTCTAAGGAGATAAAGTTCGGGTCGAAACCCAAATCTTCAAAGGAAAAACTAGGCCAATTCAGATTTTTAAGTCGAAACTCAGATATTCAGAGGAAAGTTGGAAAGTTCGAGTCGGGGCTCGAATCTTAGAGAAAAACTGGGAAGTTCAGATTTTGAAGGAAAGAAAACTTGAGTTAAAACTCAAATCTTCGAAGGAAAGCAGGAAAGTTCGAGTCAAGGCTCGAATCTCAAAGGAAAATCTTTAATCAGAAGATTGAATTTTTGAAAATCGATAGTGCGAGAGCTGGGATTGAAAGTTTTGAGAATGGCCAGTTCGAGGACTGGATTACTTGACTTGCAATGAAAAAAACCATCATATTTAGATGTATGTGGTCTGATTTTCAAGATTAACCCCTTATTCTGAATGGGGATAAAAATTGGAAAATCATGGAAAATGATTCAGGTTTACCCCTTAATCTGAAGGGGATAAAAAAATGGATGCAGATTTAATGCAAATGCACATGAAATGTAAATGAATGCAAAACTAATGCAAGTGGGTGCATATACATGCAAAATGAGAGATTGGTTTATCCTGCCTGCATACAGGATGTTTTGAGGTAAAGATAGATTTTTCAAAAAAATGCCCCAGTGTAACTAGGGAGGAAGATTTTGAATACAAAGAAGGATAATTGAGGAATAAGGTGACATGCTTCTTGATTGAGAGACGTCCTCAAGATCGTTCCTTACAAGAGACATATTTGTGAAAAGGAAAGAGACGAAAATAAAATGGTGCCAAATTATTGGCGAATTTTATTGATGCTTAAAAATTGAGGAAAGGAAACAAAATTATATTATCCCTTTGACATGAAGAAAGTGCTAGAACATGGGATCTTTAAAGTAAAAGGCGAATGTTATTTTGAAAGTGAGAAATCCTTTTGGGAAGAAAATCAACTGCAAAGTTGATTTTGAAGAATGATCAGCGTGAGAGCTGATATTTGAAAGGGGAATCAACACGAGTGTTGATTTTGAAGAGAGATCATCATGAGGGTTGATTTTGAAAATGAATTGGTTTAACAATAATTTTGGAAAAGAAAATCAATACAAGGTTTGATTGTAAAAGATAATGGTTCGTAACCAATTTAAGAAAAGAAGATCACCGCAATGGTTGATTTTGAAAAAGATTGGAACGAAACATTAAACTTTTGGGTGATCATAGCGAAGATGTTTGTAGAAAATTTTCAAAATTTCACGACTTTTGAAAAACCCTCATAGGTAATTTCATTTCTCTCATAAATTGCCCCTCGTCTTGAAAAGAATGGGCAAAGAAGATTCTTCAAAACAAAAACAGGTGCCCTAATGGGGCAAAAGAAAGAAGTATTTGATGAAGAAAATTGACATTTTATTGATAAGCAAAACTGATAACAAAAAGACAGCCTATTTATAAGCACTCGATCAAAAGGTTGCAAAAACTGGGCAGACTTGCCCTTACGGTGACTGGCAAAACGAAAGAACGAAAGCAAGAAACTTTAGCATAGTCAATTTTCTGAATGATCTGGGAAAGGCTTGGTCAAGATGGCCAGCTCGTCTTCTTCTTCCTCTTCAACAAGGAGACTCTTGTCAATGCAATCCTGAATAATATTTATAAAGACAAAACAATGATCAATGTCATGCCCTACTGCCTGATGGAATTTGCAAAACTAATTCCTGAACCTTCCCATGATGGTAGGAGGAGTTGTGGCCTTTGGGAGCTTCACTAATCCCTTAGTTAGCATGAATTCAAGGGCTTCTTCGAGTGTTTGTTTGAGAGGAGTGAACACACGATCATTACTCTAACCTTCACGTTTTATCTTTTCCTTTTGTGGAAAGTTGGGCTGAAATAGCTTGCTATTCTGTCTTTCCTCTCGATTCGCATGGTTGCCCTTACTACCTTTGTTATCATTGCGGCTGATGTTGGCGGAGGAGGTGAAATTTGCCTTTTTCTTTGGATCTAGATTGTTCTTGACGAGGGTGATACCATCGTAGACACCGTTCTCCAACCCCATCTCGAGCCACTCGGCTCGTTCAGTAAGCTCTATGAAAGACTTGGAAGGCGAGGTGGAGATAAGACTTCTCAAAGGTTGTGAGAAGTTGTTCAGGATCAGCGATAAAGCATGCCTCTCTGATATAGGATCCCTCATTTTGTTGCAGGTCTCTCTCCATCTGCGAATGAAGTCCCTTGTCTTTTCATTTTCATTCTGCCTTAGATTGCAGAGATGGCTCAATGTTGGGAGCGCTTCAGTATTGAACAGAAATCGCTCAATGAATAGGTTGACCACCTTATCGAATTTTCGTAGCTCGATTGGATTGATATGCTCGGAGTACCATTTGGCGGCAGTGCCTTCTAGGCTACGAGGAAAACAGAGAAATACGGCCCTATTGTCTCTCTTAAATTTGGAGCATTCGGCGAAAAACATGGCGAGATGGGCTTTGGGATCACCAGAACCATCGAACTTGATGAACTTGCGGGGCAAATTTTCCAGTTCTTCGTCTCCTTCTAATCCATCATAAAAATCCTCGCTAGTGAAGACTTTCTTGCCCTTGTCGCGAGCTTGCAGATCTTTAACCACTTTGGCCATTTCTCTGAACTGTGCTTGAAGCGGTTTTTCTATTGCTTGGACCTTTGGTTTGCGAGTTGCTCCATGAATGATCTCGCATTCTTCCTCGGTATCATCTGCTGATTCTTCTTCGTCCGAAGTATCTTGAACATGCTCCTTGGTTGATTTCTTGGCCACACGATCTCTAATTTTCTGACTGAATGGATTTTTGTCTGAGCTGGTGCCAGCCTGCTCACTCATCATCCTTTTCATCATTTTCTGAAACATCGCGTACATTTGAGGATCTATGCCATCGTCCTCTTGCTGCTGTTCTTGACTTCTGACGGGTCGCGGGGAGCCCATCTCTTCTTTTGAGGCTGAGGAGTACTGTGGTGATACAGTTCCTCTTCCTGACCTTGTTCGAACCATCAAATGCTGTGGATGCTCTCTGCAGGATGAAGTCTTGATTAGACTCTGAGGAAATTTTGGATTGGGAAAAAAATGATTATTGATGATGTGGTAGAAAATTGGAAGAATATCCCATTACTAGGAATGGAGTCGCCGCTGAAATCACGACAATTGTGTTGTCATTCTTTGTAAGAGAAATAACAACGGAAAATGTACCTTGTTACCTAGGCGAGGTCGTCAACCACGAGGAAAAACACCATTTTGAAGGAAAGAGATATCTCTTGAAAAACAATCTGCAAACCGATTTAGAATAAGGAGAAGGCAAGTGGGTAAACAATTTCCACCGCAATAATCAAGGTATGCACGAGGAAAATAAGGTGAAGAATTTTTGCAAATAGACAAAAGAATTGAAAATCCAATGAGAGAAAACATATGATTTTGGAAAATTGCAGGCAGGATGAAAATGCAGCTGAAAATTCGAGATCCAGTAGAACGAAAGAGTGAAAAATCACCTGGAGTTTTGAAAGAAATGGGATATTTGAGAAAGTTATCCAGGGTTTGAGAAAATAAAAGGAAAAGATGAGAAATATGGGTATTTGAAAATATTTTTGGGAAAAATGTGAGAAATAAAGGTAGCATACAAACAATCACATCCTGCACAAACATTTATGCACATACAACACTCCCTAAAAGGCTGAGTCTAAATGCATCATTTTAAAAACAGTTGTAGGACCTTAATCCTAACTCTAAGTTCAGATCATCTTTGTCTAATCCAGTTATGCCGATATACCCGAACCGAAATCCGAGGTACGTGGCATATAATTTCAACTCCGGTTCTAAGGTAAGATTTTCCAACATCCTTGAGCGCCTACCGATATACTTCGGACTGTGGCCCGCGGTACGTGGTAGGGGGGTGTTAACCCAAATAGGTGGCCCAGTTGTGAGGCTCTGTCCCAAACTAGGGTTCTGAAAGAGAGCCCAGCAACGTGAAGACCGGGTAATGATAGGTAATGGAGATTTTGAAAAATGATTACATGCAAGAAATAGATGGCTCTAAATCCTAGAGAGATAGATTTTTGAAAATCTTTGAAGAAGCATACATTGTTTGCATTCAGATCCTAAATTGAGGAGAGTTGTATTTAGACCTAAGTCTATGTGAGCATGAAAATTTCTCCTCAATCTGGTCCTACCAAACCATGCCTAGGCTACATGCAGTCAATGTCAACTAGGTCAGAATCTAGGCTCCTAGGTTCGCATGAAATCAAAAGTACAGAGCTGACATTTTATGAACATAATTTCGATAATTGAACTAAGTCAAGCATAATTTAGGTCAGACAAAGACAGGTCCCATCACGGTCGCCAAACCTGTTATCGTCGCAAATTTTTTTTCGTCTTTCCTTCCTTGCGGAAGAGAGAGGGAAACGCTTTCGCGATTCAAACTTGAATGGATTTTGGAAATTGTTTTGAAATACTCGCCTCCGTTTTGAAAATTGCGGGAAAATCCATGGGATGGGGCTTGACCTGTCGGTACAAGGTTCGACCGTTCCTGCCGCCTTTAACAGGGGTAATCGAACCAAGGACCAAAATTATGCTTGACTCAGTAAAAATTATCGAAATTGTGTTCTATCCTAAATGCACAAAGAATTCAAGCATGTGCTATGAGAATTTTGGAAAATGTAAATTAGAAAATATGATGTGCGATTAGAAGACATTTGGAATTGAAAAGCATTTCTCAGGAAAAGATGGAAATCAATCTCTCAAGAAAACTCAGACGAAGAAGGTTTGAGAATCTCGGGAAAGTTTATAAAGACTTAGAAAATCTTGAAGAGGTGAGAATCTCAAGAAAATCTTGAGAAATTTTAGATGAGAATTTCGGGAAAATCTTGAGAAAGCTTAGAAAGACTTGGAAAACCATGAGGAAATAAGAATCTCAGGAAAACTGTAGGAATTCTTGAGAAAATATGAACATTTGAAAAAAAAGAAAGCACTTGTTGGGAATGAATGATGCAGATGATTTGAATGAATGAATGCACTTTGAAAAACTTTCTAAAAAAATTTGTTGAAAAAAATGTGGATTAAACCAAAGTAAATCCTTCACATATTCTGACTGTGGCCATGAATATATTCAGGGTATATTTGAATTAATTCACAGTATTTTGAAAACATTGGAAATATGAGGTGCATTTTCAAGATAGCCTAAGAGTGTAGGCTCAATGTGACTGGTAGAGAGATGATGGATCTGGGTCTCGTCCATATTCTGACTAGGGCCGTAAATATGGACTCCACCGAGTTCATCAACTCTCTAAGAGTTGGTGCAAGTGCCATTCGTGTTCATCCACGGTGAATTTGGAAAATTGAGATATATGCATCATAGAATCAGGATATTACTGAAATCAAACTATATGAGATGCGGCCTAATCTAAGCAGTAAAAGTAAATCTTATTCCAAGGTTTACATTGGATTGTTACATTGCTAACATAAAGTAAAAAAAAAAATGAAATGGAGCCAAGGAATGAGCATCTTCTAGATTTTCATGCAAAATGAGAGTTAGTACAAGATAACAAAGGAAATGGGTATATATACTATATACAACAAAGATATACAAGTAAATGTAGAAATACTTGAATTTATGATGAATGATATATGATATGGAAGATATATTTACAAAAGTAGGATAAAAGAAAAATATATATAATAACCAATACACATGAAAGGATATGTATGTATATATATAAGTATATATATATGTATATATATACATATATATATATATATACATATATACGTATACATATAGATAGATATACATATATATTGATATATATATACCTATAATAAGAAAATATACACATTTAAGGGAAATTCTATATAATGGGTAAAATCAGAAAATACAGGTATATACAGTTTCTGTAGGGGATTTCACAAGGCTATAATTTCCAAATTATAAGGTAATTTTCGATAAAACTGGGTATGGAGCTTCCCGATATATCAATAACAAAGCATACAAAAGATGGTTTATAGATCATGAATGGATATAAAAATATCCATCCGTGAACATGACCGATTATCAAGACTGCACACCTGCCGCAGAAAATGTGTAAATACATGACATATATAGTGTGCAGGAAATGTATTGTGGAAACACCATGGGCTGTTTCAAGAATATTGTAAAAAGGGTGTGAAAGGCTTAATGGAGAGGTGAAGATGTTGTGGAAAGTGTAGTGAGACTGAAGAAAAATGTGCAAATGATGCTACCAGTGGAGATGTAAATGCAGGGTGACAATGTAATTTTGCAAAAAATGGTATATTGTTAACATGGACTATACAAAATTCTATGAAAAGAGAATAAGATCAATAGCTATGGGATTATGATGACCTGCTAGAGGTAATCAAATGTATAAGTCTGGCAGCAAGGTAGTTGATATGCAGATCATGTATGGACTTTATGGGATTGAACCAGATTTTTAGACCCATTCTTAGGAATTAGCCTTTAACCATTTGATGATTATAATATCATCTATACCTTCCTGAGAAATTCAGAACTAACAAAGGGAAAACGATTTCCCTTTTATCAGATAATGTAGCAACATTAATATACAACAATATAATGTAAATACAGATGCTCAAAAGGGGCTATGATGCTGAAACTGAAAATAAGGCAGCAGATGTAAAACAACAATGATGCTCAGCCATAATTTCATCAAAACAAAAACTTTAGCATTAAACTAAATACAGCACAATCACATAACTCGGATGGTGATGTACAACCATAGCTGTACCAAACAGAAATTTTTTTAGCATTAAGCTAAATACAACTCAATCATATGATTCAGATGGTGATGTCCAGCCATAGTTTTATCAAAACCAAAATTTTAGCATTAAATTAAATACAGCACAATCACATAACTCGGATGATGATATACAGCCATAGCTTTACCAAACAGAAATTTTGAGCATTAATCTAGACAAAAAGCATGATCACATAAATCAAATGATGAATCTTAAGAAAAGCAAAACCAAACCTATGGGCAGCAGGTGGGAGCCTTTCTTCTACTGCTGGGCTCAATGAAATGGGTAGAAGCCTGTTTCCTCATCTGCACCTTAACAAATCTGGACTGGAAATTCCCCTTTACGCTGGATGGAAATCTCTTTTCTTGCTGGATGGAGTTTCTGTGTAGTTGGCTGGGCTAAAGGAGCTGCAGAGGCTGCTTCACGCTGGATAGTGTTTTCTTTTTCAGGTGAGCTAAGAAGGATGGGAGGAAATCGGTTGTGCTGAGCTTTCCTGCTGGTGAGCTGAAATGGTTGTTGCTGGACCTATGCTGGATCTGCTGAAAGAAAGGTGGACAGCAGTCGTTGGATGGACAGAAGTGGGCATGGACTGAAGAAGAAGGGGATGAGACAGAGCTGGTGGCTGGTTCTTCCGGCTGATGGGCTGAAGGTGGGGCAGCAACACGCTGGGGCTTTCCAGCTGTGGCTGGACTGAAGAAAGGGAAGACGTGGGTTAGGCTGAAGGAAAGGAAAACGTGAGTTGAAGGAAAATGGATAGGAGATGGTGTGCTGAAAATGATGAAAGGCAGCTGCTGTTGGACTGTAGGTGGAGAAAATTGGGCAGCAGCCTTGATGGATCTCCTGTGGCTGTGCTGAAGGTGAGGTGAAGTGCGGCTGGATTGAAGAAAGAGAAGTCCTGCTGCAACAAGGGTCGATTTTCAATGGCTGGACTGGTTCTTCTGCTGGTGGGGCTGAAATAGGCTGGAGCTCTTGTCGGTAGGTTGGAGGTGGTGAGAAACCTGCGGCTGGGCTGAAGATGTTCGGATGCTCCCTCACGCTGCAGAGCTTTTTCCTGCAAAAACCCCCAAAACGAGATTTCAATTCCCCTCTCCTTTTAATCGACTCCCTCCTTTCAATCGACTCTCTCCTCTTTCAATCGGCTACCTCCTTTCAATCGACTCCCTCCTTTCAATCGACTCTCTCCTCTTTCAATCGGCTACCTCCCCCCTCTCTCGATCAAATGGCTGGGTCTTTTAAAGACCTTCAGCCTCTTTCCAAAAGAAAAACAAAACGCAGCTTCTTGTTTTCAGTTATGTTTTTTTGAAAAAAAATTCAAATTGGAACTTCAATGCTGCCGTTTTCAAAAGGGCGCATCTTGGTTTTTTTTTTTTTCAAATGTTTCTTTTCATTTACCTAAGTTCTAGGTAAAAATGAAATTTATTTGTTTTTTTATTTTTTTGGGAAGTTCGGCTGTGCCATTTAAGGCTGACTTCTTCTTAATTTTTTTTTTATTAAAACAAATAAATAAAAAGGAAATAAATGAGAGGCTTTTATGGAAATGCCACCTCAATCCACTTTTAAAATCCTTTTGAAAATAAAGCTTTATTTTGTTTTGTAAAATCTTTTATTTACAATTGGGGTGCCACATGTGTGTGGGCCCACTAACTAAAAGAATAAATAATAAAAAAAAATAACATTAAGAAGAATTTGCAAATGGGTTCGATCTCCGGGTGGGTCCCGCTTGAGAATAAACAACTTACCTGAGAGTCTGAGTATGATGCTAGTTCAAAGGCGGGTCCCGCTCCATTTTTTGAAGATACAAGATAAAACATTATTTGTTTTTCAAGAATTTGGAAAAATTGGGTTTTTTAGGAAAACAAAATGTAAAAAAAAAAATTGTAAAAAGATTTAAAATCTTTTGCAAAAAGTTTTGAGATAAAATCTTTAAAATCAATATCCAAATATCCAGATTGTTTTTCTTGAGAATTTTTTTGGTAATTCAAAGTCCTGGGGGTAAAATGGGAAAATTTGGTAATTTTTAATACCCAGGGTTTTAAAAATCAATTTGAAAAAGTTTAAAAATCAAATCTGGATGGACAATTTTGAAAATCAGGAGTTCTGGATCTCAAAATGACATGCTGTGCAGTGAAATGATGCAATGCTATGCAAAGACATGTTCTATGAAATGTCACTCTGAGCTCAGACTTGGAAATTCTAGCTTTTTGTCCAGAAAAGGATTTTGAAGATTTGCAGTTTGAAGATGTCTCTGAACCTAAATATAGAAATTTTGAGGCTCAAGAATGAAATTTTAGATTTTCTGCAAGGTTCAATCTTGGAAAATGACCATTTTGCCCTTTATTGCTTTTGGAGAACCGAAATGTGATAATTGGTGGAAATGTCAAGAAGGTGAGTGAAAATTTGGGGTGTTTACACTATGTCATCATTCTCTGTTTCTATACAAAAGGCTATTTTTAATTATCTTACCTTTTTCTCAAAGACCTTCTTTGCGCTTTTCAGGATTGCCAGAATCATGGCTCCTAAATCGCTTAAAAGGCTCATTATCAATCCCAATCTTTCTCAAAATAAATCCAAACCGGCCAGAATCTGCAAGGCAAAGGCAGGAGCAAAGTGGCAGGGCAGATCAAAGAATTGGCAGAATTCAATTCAGCGATTCAAGAATTGCTAGAATTTGCCAGTATTTAGAGGCAGGATGAACCATCACCATTGGTTCAGGATCCGACAGAGGATGTCAATATTGGTTCAGAAGATGATCCGAAAATCCTCAAAATTGGTTCCAGCTTAAGTTCAGATAAGAAGGAGAGGCTCATCCATTTCCTCAAACAACATCAAGAAGTCTTTGCTTGGACTTATGAGGATATGTCGGGCTTAGACCCCAAGTTAGTCGAGCATCGTCTCGTGCTGAAGCTAGATTGCAAGCCAATCAAGCTGAAACTGAGGAAAATGGATCCCCGAGTAGCATCACAAGTTAAAAAAGGACTTAAAGAGTTGCTAAAGGCAGGATTCATCTGGACTATTGATTATCCAGACTGGTTGGCGAACGTCCTAGCAGTTCCCAAAAAGAATGGCAAAGTTCGGATCTGCATTGATTTCAGAGATCTCAACAAGGCCACCTCGAAGGATGATTATCCACTCCTCAACATCGATTTCTTGATCGATAGCACGGCGGGTCATGCCATGTTCTCCTTTATGGATGGATACTCAGGCTACAATCAAATCAAATTGACCGCTCGTGACCAATCAAAATCTTCTTTTACCACGCCTTGGGGTACTTTTTGCTATAAAGTCATGCCGTTCGGGCTCAAGAATGCTGAGGCAACCTATTAGAGAGCGATGGCAGTTATTTTTCATGACCAGATGCACAAGAACATGGATGTCTATGTGGACGACATCCTAGTCAAATCGAAGGAAGGAGAGGATCATCTTGATGCTCTCGGCCAAGTCTTTGAAAGACTTATTTTCTACAAGTTGAGACTCAATCTGCAGAAATGTGTCTTGGGAGTAGAGTCAGGCAAACTACTTGGCTACATGATCAGCAAGAAAGGCATAGAGGTGGATCCTTCCAAGGCAAAGGCAATCATTGATATGCCGCCTCCCACCAATCTTAAAGAATTGCGAAGCCTTCAGGGGCGCATTCAGTCTATTCGGTGCTTCATCTCAAATTGGCCATGAGATGCGAAGTGAAATTTGAATGGGGACCAGAATGTCAGTTTTCATTTGAGCTCATCAAGCAGTATCTCCTCAATCCACCGGTTCTGAAGCTACCAGAACTGGGAAAGCCACTTCTCTTATACATTTTAGTCAACCAGAATGCTTGTGGCGGATTTCTTGCGCAATATGAGGAAGGCAACCGGATAGAGCATGCCATCTACTACATAAGCAGGACTTTCATCGATTATGAGAAAAGATATTCTCAGATGTAAAAGACATGTCTAGCCTTAGTGTGGATGTGTCAGAAGGTGAGACATTATCTGTTGGTGTCAGAAATCAAAATTTTGTCAAGACTCAATCCTCTCAAGTACATCCTTGAGCAGCCTTTCCTTACTGGGCGCATTGCAAAGTGGCAAGTCCTCCTGATACAATACGACTTGGAGTATGTATCTCAGAAGTCAGTCAAGGGTCAGTCCATCACAAATCAATTGGCAGATTTCCCGTTGACAGAAGAGATCAAGGCAAAAGATGATTTTCCCGATGATCGCATATGCAATGTTCAAGAATCCTCAGTTTGGACCCTTTTCTTTGATGGAGCCAGGAACATGTCTGGTATAGGGATTGGGATCTTGTTGATCACTCCCGAAAAGGAGATGATCCCTTATTCCCTCAACCTCAGCTTTCAATGTACTCACAACATGGCCGAGTATGAAGCTCTAATACAAGGCCTCAAAATTTTGCAAGACTTTAATGTGAAGAGAGTACATAACTTCGGCGACTCATTGTTTGTTGTCAGTCAAGTTAATGCTGAGTGGCAAGTCAAGGATTTAAAATTGATTCCCTATCAGAAGATTGCCTTAGCTCTCATAGGCAACTTTGAAGAATTTCAGCTCAGCCATGTCAAGAGGGAATACAATCATATAGCCGATGGCCTAGCCTGTCTGGATTTCATTTTGTCGTTTAAAGACAGTGAATCCTGTCGTTCCTTCGAGATCGGCAGACTTGATCAACCTGCCTTTGTTCCAGCTGAGCAAGTGAACCAAGTCACTGTTAAACATTTGAAGGGAAAATGCAAGTGAACCAAGTCACTGTCAAATTTTTCCCGTTTTCCCTTCCTTGTGGAAGAGAGAGAGAAAATGCTTTCGCGATTCAAACTTGACCGGATTTTGGAAATTGTTTTGAAATACTCACCTCCGTTTTTGAAAATTTGCGAGAAAATCCATGGGATGGGGCTCGACCTGTCGGTACGAGGTTCGACCGTTTCTGCCGCCTTTAACAGGGGTAATCGAACCAAGGACCAAAATTGTGCTCGACTTAGTTAAATCATCAAAATCGTGTTCTATCCTAAATGCACAGAGAATTCAAGCATGTGCTATGAGATTTTAGAAAATGTAACTTGAAAAAACATGATGTATGCTCAGAAAACATTTGGAGTTGAAAGATATTTCTCAAGGAAAGTAAATTTCTCATGAAACTCAGATGAAAGGGGTTTTAAAATCACGAGAAAGTTCATGAATGGATGAAAATCCTGAGAAAATGGAAAGAATTCTTGAGAAAAGGGTAAACATTTGAAGGGAAAATGCTTGTCAGGAAAAGATTCAAGTTTTGAAAGCTTTCTTTGGAAAATGATTGAAATTCATGGGAAAATTCTTTGGAGAGGGAGAATTGAAACTCGGGAAACTGAAATCCTGAGAATCTTAGCCTTGAAACACTTGGAAATCGATTTTGATCTTTGAGAAAGGTGAGAGACTTCTTTTGCAAATCTTGAGAAAATAACCTTTTCCATGGAAAACTGTGGAAAAACTTGACTTGGGAAGACCAATTTTGAAAAATCCTCAGAGTTTCTTGAGAAATCGATTTCTTGAGAATGAAATTTTCTTAAGAAAATCGTGCGAAAACCAATGATTTCATGATGCAAATGATATGAGTGAATGAATGCACTTTGAAAAGATTTTCTAAGAAATTTGTTGGAAAAATGTGTACTAAGTCAAAATAAATCCTTCACATATTCTGACTGTGGCCATGAATATGTTCAGAGTTTATTTGATTTAATTCACAATACTTAGCAATATTGGAAATATGATGTGCATTTTAAGATAGCCTAAGAGTGTAGGCTCAGTGTGACTGGTAGAAAGATGATGGATCTGGGTCTCGTCCATATTCCGACTAGGGCCATAAATATGGACTCCACCAAGTTCATCAACTCCCTAAGAGTTGGTGCATGTGCCATCTGTATACATTCATAGTGCTTTTGAAATAAAATTCATAAATCACATAAACAAGATATTGCAGGAATTTAAACTATATGATATGCATCTTAGTCTAAGCAGAAAATTAAATCTCTTATTCCAAAATTTACATTATTACATCACTAATTAAATGAAATAAAAGGAAATTGCAGACTTCAACTCCTTCCTTTGAATGCCCCTGCCAAACTTGAAATGGGGTTAGCTCAAATATGTGGGTTTTCCAAGATTTTCCAATAATATTCCGAAATTATTGGAGTTAGTTGGATATAAACCCTATTTTCATGCTTTCTTGATATTTGAAATGATGTAAATACAAGAAATTCAGTAAGAAATAGTCTGAAATTCGAAATTGTGGTCAAAATGACCAAAATACCCCTAATATTAAAGTTATACCTTTAAAATCAGGGTTTTTAAGGAAATTTTGGTAAAATCGAGATTTTGAAATTTGAATTGGACCAAATGATGATGAAATGCAAGATGAGACATGATGACATGCTATTAAACACCTTAGGAGTGTAAAACAAGAATTTGACATTTTGCAATTCATCCAAAATAATGAATTTCGCTTGTTTTTCGCTTGGATCCGGGTCCCGCGGGGCCCTGTTTTGATGATACAGCTAGACCGAGCATCAAACGAATTCCAAATGCTGTCAAATTCGGTATGGAGATGATAAAATAGCCTAGAATGCTAAAACTCATGAAATGACACGGTTTAGATGCTAAAATATAAAGAAAATCCTAAAAAGGGCGAATTTAGCCTACGAACCCGAACCAAATGCAACACTTAATGCAGTAATACGAGAATTCCACCATAGAAACATATAGGATTTTGCATACTGCTAAATGACATAAAAATAAGCAATTTTGTTATTTACAGCCTCTAGATTTGAACCACGGTGAGTTCAGAAATAGGGATTTGGTTCTGACGGAGGTAAAATCACTCTGTTCTGATGTAAAATTGCATAACAAATAGCATCCGACCATAGCAATTTATGATTTTTAACTGAGGAACTAACGACACACACAGGAACAACTTTTATGTTTATTATTTCAGCATTTGATCAACAGGAACAGAGATAAAAATACGACTTTTCATGCCAAAACCAACAGAGCAGACGAATATGACAAAACAGAAGACTGACAAGAAAAATCCTAAACAGATATTAATACTGTTCTAAAAATTATAAGCTTTCATATTCAAACAAAGACATCCCGGGAATGACATTCAATTTTTAAAGATTTGGATTTAGAGCAATACCCAAAGAGAACCCATCACCTTACGTTGATCCAAAATCTCAGAGACCCAAATCAGGCTCTGACACATGTCCCTAACTCTCGGATTTTTTTCAGACATAAAAAAAAATTGGAAAACTCTGAGAAAATCAGATAAACTACAAAACATCATCCCAAGTTTAGGACATTTTTCGGATCGAAAATCGGATCTCATATGAAAGAGATATCAATTT
Organism: Nuphar pumila; assembly: GCF_984573655.1. Lineage (NCBI taxonomy): Eukaryota > Viridiplantae > Streptophyta > Magnoliopsida > Nymphaeales > Nymphaeaceae > Nuphar > Nuphar pumila. The sequence goes on from NC_143256.1 coordinate 63,221,398, forward strand.
TACAAGTAGCAAGTAAATTTTCAAAACGTATCCCGGGTAACAAAACCCGACCCACCATTTCGAACATTTACTGCAGTAAATAACTTCAAATCATTCTGAATTTTTGGCAGATTACTAAGGACACCTAGAGATGCGTACTGTGATTTTTTTGGCATTTTTAAAGAAAAATAAACACATGAAATGATGAGTGTACTGATTGACAAAAACAGAGAATCACTAAAATAACACAAGACACATGAAACATCAAATAAATTCCTAAACAATGCTATTTTTAATGAAATAAGACATAAATCTACCTTATTTTAATGTATGAACGTGATGAAATGCTAAAATTTGAATCAAGAAAGCATGAAAAACTCGTTTGCTATATGTCATTTTACGAGAATAGCTCGATCCATACTTCGGATGAGCCTTTTTCTCAAAACGACAATACGAATTTAATAAAGATATTACTATAATGAAATCAATAGGGATAGAAGTGCACCTTGTTTTTTCCTGCAACTTTGGAACTCCCGAAATGAGTGGGTATGAATGGCTTCTCTCGTCTTTCGATCCGAGCTTCAGAAGGTTCACGAAATTCGATCCACACGCTTAGATCGAGTTGGAATTGATGCGAGCAAGCTTGGTGCTTCAATGCACCCTCTCAACTGAGCCCAAGGGGGGCGTGAACTCAAAAAATCAAAATCGTGTACTAGAAGAAATTTGAGTTGAAATGCAAAATCAAAAGGAGCTCCCTTAGGCTGGGCGTGGGGCCTTGTATTTATAGAAACTTTTGGAAAATTTTGAAATTCAAAGAAGCTTAGACTGAGTCCTCCATGTGGCGCCATCTCAGAGCATCAACATTGACATGTGTCAGAAGGAAAGGCAAAGGATTCAGATGGTGCCACCTCAGAGAGAGTTTGAAATTTAAATTTCTGTTTTTCTAGAGGAGAGGAGAGACTTACATGTGGCGCCACCTCAGGGTGTCTCCACATTGACATGTGTCAGGAGGCAGGAGCTGAAGAAGCAGAAGACGCCACCTCAGGGGAGACAAGCTCTACTTTTTCTGGACAGGACAACACATGACACGTGGCATCTCAGGGTGACCTTGGAATGACATATGGCACAGGGTGAAGATGGTGAACACTGACACGTGGCATGGAATGAAGAGGATGTCTAATGACATGTGGCGGCATCTTAAGGTTGAAAGTGCACTAGGATCGAGGCAACGAGCACTAGAGGGGGGGTGAATAGTGCTTTTAAAAATAATCTGCAGAATATTGAAGGATTTTGCAAATCAAAAAGCAAACACACAAAGAACACAAGATTTTATCCTGGTTGGGTCTATCCCAACCTACATCAAGTCCCCAAGCAAAACCCGTTTGAGATTTCCACTATCAACCTTGTTAACTACAAGATCACACAGACCAAAACCGGTCCCACTTTCAGTAACAACCCTACTGAAATCAAACAACTCCTTTACACCAAGGAGTCCTTCTTTTTACAGAAAAGAAATAACAACTTACAATACAACCTATGAGCCTTTCTTTTGAATGCGAATGAGATGCAATTGGCTTTTGAGGTTGTTGAAATACTCTACTCATGAATTCACTATCTCTCAAAGTGATTTGAGTGAAAAACTGAAGTGAAAATATCAAGTGAGTGAGAAAACAAATACTTGTCTGAATAGGAGTGAAAATCAATAAGTAAATCATTTAAATTAATTGAATTCTTGTTATTTTGAGTGTAAAATGCACTCATATTTATAGTTAAAGTTTTTCATACGTTGAGGGTATGAAAGGGTGTCAAAACTGTCCATCTTGAACGATCAAAATGTTTGAAAAATGAAAAGACACGCCTTTTTGAAGTTTCAGGAAAATGACAAAATTAGTCGACTGAAACATCAGTTAGTCGACTAATAGTTAGTTATTAGTAGACTGACAGTTATCGTCGGTCGACTGATCTGTTAATCGAGCCGTTTGAAACTTTTAAAACTTAGTCGACTTGAGAAAAGTTAGTCGACTGATAATATCATCAGTAGATTGAAAAACCTTTTAGTCGACTGCTGCTAAAATCTTCTGAAAAACAAACATTCTGTTTGGTCGACTGATAAAAGCATTAGTCGACTGCTGCTGAATTTTTAGAAAACACATGTTCTGTCCAGTCGACTGATAAAACCATTAGTCGACTGCTGCTAATTTTCCAGAAAACACACATTTTGTCCAGTCGACTGATAAAACCTTCGGTCGACTAATTTGACAAGAATGACTTTTTAGAAAATATGGCGCGAAAGGATTAGTCGACTGGTAAGTCTATTGGTCGACTAATAAACATGAAAATTTAAGAAAAGAGTTTTCTAAAAAGATTTTCAAGAAGGTTTCTTTTTGAAAAGTTTTTCTAAAGACTTTTAAGGTGAAATGCAACCTAAATATGCACTCTAAGTAAGGCTCTTACAAGAATCTAAGACTTTTAATGAATTAAACATTTGCACACTAGTCTTCAAAGATTCTTTATCGAATTCTTCAATTTTTTCATAGTCTTAGCTGAAATGCAGTTGATTTCACTTGCTCATCATCAAAACCTTGTACTTGAAGTATCATGTATGGCTTCATTGTCGTAACAATCTCCCCCTTTTTGATGATGACAAACTTAATCAAAGATGAAGCATTTAGATGCATAGATGGAGATTTTACTCCCCCTATCAATATGCTGCAAAATATTAAAAGTTAGTACTTTCAAAGCACATATATCACATATTGATTGGTTTGCATTTCCATTCATCATTACTTCATGCATTCAATCAAAGCTTACTTTTTCTCTTAATTTCCTTGCAATTCTCATGCAAGATCTCCTGCAATTTCAATGTAATGCTATCTTTTACTTTTTCTCCCCCTTTGTTAGAATCAAAAAGAGTAAGGGTAGAAATAGCATAAGGGTAGAAATAGAGATACAAGTTTAAACTATTACAACCCATAAAGTATGAAAGTTTAGAAAACAAAGATCAGAAAAGTTTGTTTAGCAAATCCTTAATTGAAGTTACATCCTTCTGAATCGAAGATAGTTGTTGAGTTACATCTTCACGAAAAGTGTGTTGATGCAGCTCCAAAGCTTCCAGTCTCTGCATAACTTCATCACTGTCTTGATTTGTCGAAAATTTCTTTCTTTTTGCATGAGATGAAGGTGTCGCAGAAGGTGAAGGTTCAGAAATTGATGGTTCAGTAGGATCAGATGGTTCAGTTTGATCAACATTTAAAGGAGGCAAATATTTAATTTTCATTCTTTTAAAAATTGTTTGATCAAAGAACTCTTTTTGCTCAATACATTTTTCATTTGTTAAAGGAACTTTGAAATGTCTAAAAATACGAGTTAAAAGACAACCATAAAGAAGAAATGGTTTTTGTTTCCACAAATTTGTAAAATACACATTGGCCCAGTTAACAGAAATATTTCCAAATAAAACATAAAGAGCCGTAGATAGATTTGTGGAATAATAATCAAAAGAACCAGTTTTAGGTAGAACATTATGGGCAAGGATTCGTCCAGAAATGCGTGCACGAGTTTGAAGATTAGTATTTTTGAAAGGAGGGCAGTGAGGTGCGCCTGGAAGAAGAATTTGTTCAAAAACTCTTTCATCATTTAATTCAATAGTGTTGAAAAGAGTGTCTGAAGGTGGAATTTCAAGAATGTCTCCAAGTAGTTTCGAATCAAACTCGATTTCAACATCATGAACAAGAGAGGACAAAATTCCAGTTTCATGATCCATTTGTAGATTTGTGTAAAACAAGTGAATAAGAAAAGGATTGTGAAGAGTATCTGCACAAGCATCAAAGAGATGTGAAATTCCAAGAAATAATTCTCTTATGTTGTAACGAGAAAATAGGTGAAATAGAACATTTCGGCCTGGTAAAATAGGTAGTGCAGAAATTGATCCAAAAGTATCATATAAGAGGGGATTTCGGAGTAATCTGAGTGAAAAACCATGTCTTGAAGTAGGTGTAGGAGGAGGAGAACCTAAACCTTTTGCAGATACAGACTTCGTATGAGGCATGGTTAAAAACAGATTTACCAAAAAAATGTCGGCTTCCAAATGACGTCCGACTAAAACTTTATCGGTCGACTAAAAATGTGCGACTCATTCTAAAAATATCATCAGTCGACTAGAAATATATCGATCGACTAATATGGTGCGATTCATTCTAAAAATTCTAAAACATCAGTCGACTAGAATTTTATCGGTCGACTAATATAGTGCGATTTTGAGATTTTATTAAAAAACAGCATTTTTACAAATCTAAAAATAAGCAAATACCTAGTTCTCTCCTAATTCTCATAAAATCTTTATTTTTAAGAGGTTTAGTGAAGATATCGACATGTTGTTCTTTAGTGGAAATAAAATTTAACGAAATATCTCCTTTTAACACATGATCTCTTAAAAAATGATGTCTAACTTCAATATGCTTAGTTCTTGAGTGCTGAATAGGATTTTTCGAAAGATTTATAGCACTAGTGTTATCACAATAAATAGTTGTTGTGGAGTAATTCAAACCAAAATCTTTTAAGGTCTGTTTTATCCAAAGTACTTGTGAACATGCTAAACTAGCTGCTATATATTCAGCTTCAGTTGTTGAGAGTGATACTGAATTTTGCTTTTTACTAAACCAAGAGATTAAGGAATTTCCTAAGAAATGACAAGATCCACTAGTACTCTTGCGATCAGATTTACTTCCTGCAAAATCTGTATCACTATATGAAACTAAATCAAAGGAAGATGATTTTGGGCAAAACAAACCGAAATTTGAAGTATCTTTCAAATAACGAAGAATTTGTTTTACGACAGTTAAATGAGATTCCTTTGGATTAGCTTGAAATCTTGCACACAAACACACACTAAACATAATATCAGGTCGACTAGCAGTTAAGTATAATAGAGATCCGATCATACCCTTGTAGAGCTTAGTATCTACACTTTTACCATTTTCATCTTTATCAAAAGAAGTAGTTGTACTCATAGAATTCCTTCTTGATTTCGATGAGTCCATCCCAAATCTCTTGAGAAGTTCTTTTATATACTTAGCCTGATTGATGAAGATTCCTTCTTCAGTTTGCTTTATTTGAAGTCTAAGGAAGTAGTTTAATTCGCCCATCAAGCTCATTTCAAACTCTTCCTGCATAGCTTTAGCAAATTCTTTACAAAGAGAATCATTAGTAGAACCAAATATTATGTCATCAACATAAATTTGCACAATAAGAATATCTGAATTAAGATGTTTAATAAATAAAGTGGAGTCTACCCGACCAATGGAAAAACCAAATTGTTCTAGAAAATTTCGTAGTCTTTCATACCACGCTCTTGGTGCTTGTTTGAGACCATACAAAGCTCTTTTCAATTTGTAGACTTTTTCTTGATATTTGTCATTTTCAAAGCCTGGAGGTTGCTCTACATAAACTTCTTCATTGATGTGTCCATTTAAAAATGCACTCTTAACATCAATTTGATATAACTTGAAGTTCATGTAACTAGCAAAAGCAAGCATCATACGAATTGACTCTAATTGAGCCACTGGTGCATAGGTTTCATCAAAATCTATGCCTTCTTCTTGATTATAGCCTTGTGCTACTAGCCTTGCTTTGTTACGAATGACTTCACCATTTTCGTCCAGCTTATTTCGGAAGACCCATCTTGTTCCAATTACTGGATGATCCTTTGGTCTATCAACTAGATCCCAAACATCATTCCTAGTAAATTGGTTAAGTTCTTCAGACATGGCCAAAAGCCAAAATTCATCATCACATGCCTCATTGATATTCTTTGGTTCTAATTTAGATATGAAAGCAACATTTGCAATATATTTTTCTAATTGCCTTCTAGTTTGGACACCACTCTTTATTTCACCAATAACTTGTTCATGTGGATGATTAGGAACTTCTTTCCAAACCGGTTGAAGAGGAATATTTTTTTGAGAAGTATTCTCTATCAAGGGTTCTTCTAGAAGTATTACTTCTTCTCCTTCGCTTAGAGGTATAACCTGCTCACAATTCTCATCAAATGCAACATGTAAAGATTCTTCAATACAAGATGTTCTTTTATTGAAAATACGATAAGCTTTACTTCTAGAAGAATATCCAAGAAATATTGATTCATCTGATTTTGAATCAAACTTATCAAGATTATCTTTGGTATTTAACAAGAAACATTTACTACCAAATATTTTGAAATATGAGATCTTTGGTATACGATCATAATACAATTCAAAACATGTTTTATGTAAAATTGGTCGAATAAGAACACGATTTAGAACATAACATGCTGTATTAATTGCTTCAGCCCAAAAGTATTTTGGTAAATTTTTTTCTTGAAGCATGATTCTAGCACATTCTTGCAAAGTTCTATTCTTTCTTTCAACAACTCCATTTTGAGGAGCCGCTCTAGGAAAAGCAAAGTTGTGAGATATACCATGTAAATCACAAAACTTTAGAAAAGATTCATTTTCAAATTCACCACCATGATCACTACGAATTTTAATAATAGATATAGCTTTTTCATTTGTAATTCTTCTACAAAGTTTAGAAAATTCCGAAAAAGCATCATTTTTGCTTTTTAAAAAAATTACCCATGTAAACCGAGAATAATCATCTACTATAACAAAAGCATACTTGCTACCATTCAAACTTTGAATTCTAGATGGTCCAAATAGATCTAAATGTAAAAGTTCAAGAGGACGTTTTGTTGAAACTATATCTTTTGCTTTAAAAGAACTCTTGATTTGTTTACCCCTTTGGCAAGCATCACATAAGTGATCTTTCTTATATGGTATTCTAGGTAGGCCTCTTACAAGATCATTCTTGGATAACTTTGAAATAATTTTAAAGTTAACATGTCCAAGTCTCTTGTGCCATAACCATTGAATTTCATTTGAAATAATAAGACATTTTTCATTAAAAGTGGGTAATTCATCTAGATATAGTTCATACACATTGTTCCTTCTTTTACCTTTAAAAATGATCTTTTTAGATTGAAAATAATAAATTAAGCATGAATCATTTTCAAAAGAAACATGAAAACCTTTATCACATAATTAACTAATAGATATTAAATTATGCATTAAACCATCTACTAAAAGAACATTTTCTATCAAGGGAAATTTTGGATTACCAATATTACCAATACCTATTACTTTTCCCTTGTTATTGTCACCAAAGGTGACGGTTCCTCCATCCTTATTTTGGAGGGTGGAAAATAACTCCGGCCTTCCAGTCATATGTTTGGAACAACCGTTGTCCAATATCCATTTGCTCTTTATGTTGTGTACCTACAACAAAATTAGAAAACAGAGCATTTGACCCCTTTCTATTTTCGGGTCCATGAGAGTTAGTCTTAGGAACCCATATCCATTTGGATTTTGGTTTCCTTTGATAATAAATATTCTTTCTATAAAAGGATTTATCATGTCTAGAATAATCATGTCTGGAATAATAAGCATTATAGTTTCCATGATTAGATGCATTTCTATTAGAACTAGAAAGTTTAGTTTTATGAACAAATGGTTGAGAATAATGTCTTTGATTTTTCACCACATAGTTTGGTCTATTTTGAGTATCAAAGAAGCTATATCCCAATCTGGTTTTATTAACCGAGCATCTTTGAGAACTAAGAAGTTTTTCTAGATTCTCTTGACCATTTGTGAATTTGGTCACTATGGAAAGAAGATCATTTGATTTTTCTTTAAGACTAGATATTTTCTTTTGTAAGAGATTGGTTCTAACTCCAATTTCTTTTATCTCAAAAGCTTGACAAGAATTTTCCTTCTTGAGATCTTCTATCTCTTGAAGTAACACTTTATTTTGAGAGCCAAGAGTTAAATTTTCAGTTTTTAACTCTTTATTTTTAGAACTTAGACTCTTAAATTTAGCATATAAATCATAGAATGCTTCTAACAAATCATCATAGTCAATTTGACTTACTGAATCTTCTTGTGCTACAAAGCACATGTTGGCGACTTCTTCATTTGTTTCTTCATCGGAAGAGGAGTCACTATCATCCCAACATGCTTGAAATGCCTTTTTCTTCTTGAATTGTTCCTTGGGTTTGATTTTGAGAAGAGGACAATCTTTCTTGATATGTACTGCCTTTTTGCAGTTAAAGCACTTGACTTTATTGGGATTGGAAGAATCTGCTTTCTTTACCTTTCTTTGAAATCTTCCCTTTTTGATGAATCTTCTGAATTGCCTTGTGATGAGGGAAATATCTTCATCTTCATCTTCTTCTAAATTTTCTGAATCAGAAGTAACTTTAAAAGCAAGAGACTTCTTTTTGGGCTCTTCTTCTTGTCAGTCTTGAAGTTGGACCTCATATGCTATAAGGTTACCAACGAAATCTTCAAGAGAGAGAGTATTGAGATCATTTGCTTCTTCAATAGCAGTGGTTTTTCTCTCCCATTCAGGAGTTAAACACCTTAGAATCTTTCTGACTAAATCCACTTGTGAATATTCTTTTCCAAGGGATTTCAAAGTGTTAGTTATATCGGTCATTCTAGTTACCATGTCCGATATAGATTCATTTTGCTTCATTTTAAACAATTCAAATTTATGAACTAAAGAAGCAATTTTAGATTCTTTTACCTTTGACGTACCTTCGTGAGTCACGAGAAGAGTATGCCAGATTTCATTTGTTGTAGAGCATTGTAAGATGCGATTGAACTCTACCTTGTCAACGGCACAGTACAATGCATTCATGGCTTTGGCATTCAGTGAAGCAGTCTTCTTTTCATCATCGGTCCATTGGCTGAAATCAGTTGATGGAGTTTGGTACTTTTCTGAAAAAACTCTCCAGATTTCGAGATCCATGGATTGCAAGAATATTGTCATTCTTACTTTCCAGTATCCATAGTTTGTTCCGTCGAAGAGAGGAGGACGAACAGAGGAGCTTCCTTCTTTGTGCAGAGATGTTGTAGTTGCCATGCTAGATGATGGTCAAATCAAAGTAATAGCTAACCTGTGCTTTGATACCAAATGAAAGTACACTAGGATCGAGGCAACGCGCGCTAGAGGGGGGGTGAATAGTGCTTTTAAAAATAATTTGCGGAATATTGAAGGATTTTGCAAATCGAAAAGCAAACACACAAAGAACACAAGATTTTATCCTGGTTTGGTCTATCCCTACCTACATCTAGTCCTCAAGCAAAACCCGCTTGAGATTTCCACTATCAACCTTGTTAACTACAAGATCACACCGACCAAAACCGGTCCCACTTTCAGTAACAACCCTACTGAAAGCAAACAACTCCTTTACACCAAGGAGTCCTTTTTACAAAAAAGAAATAACAACTTACAATACAACCTATGAGCCTTTCTTTTAAATGCGAATGAGATGCAATTGGATTTTGAGGTTGTTGAAATACTCTACTCACGAATTCACTATCTCTCAAAGTCATTTGAGTGAAAAACTGAAGTGAAAATATCAAGTGAGCGAGAAAACAAATATTTGTCTGAATAGGAGTGAAAAGCAATAAGTAAATGACTCAAATCATTTGAATTCTTGTTATTTTGAGTGTAAAATGCACTCATATTTATAGTTAAAGTTTTCCATACGTTGAGGGTATGAAAGGGTGTCAAAACTGTCCATTTTGAATGATCAAAACGTTTGAAAAATGAAAAGACACGCCTTTTCGAAGTTTCAGGAAAACAACAAAATTAGTCGACCGAAACATCAGTTAGTCGACTAATAGTTAGTTATTAGTAGACTGACAGTTATCATCGATCGACTGATCTGTTAATTGAGCCGTTTGAAACTTTTGAAACTTAGTCGACTTGAGAAAAGTTAGTCGACTGATAATATCATCAGTAGATTGAAAAACCTTTTAGTCGACTGCTGCTAAAATCTTCTGAAAAACAAACATTCTGTTTGGTCGACTGATAAAAGCATTAGTCGACTGCTGCTGAATTTTCAGAAAACACATGTTCTGTCCAGTCGACTGATAAAACCATTAGTCGACTGCTGCTAATTTTCCAGAAAACACACATTCTGTCCAGTTGACTGATAAAACCTTCGGTCGACTAATTTGACAAGAATAACTTTTTAGAAAATATGGCGCAAAAGGATTAGTCGACTGGTAAGTCTATTGGTCGACTAATAAACATGAAAATTTAAGAAAAGAGTTTTCTAAAAAGATTTTCAAGAAGGTTTCTTTTTGAAAAGTTTTTCTAAAGACTTTTAAGGTGAAATGCAACCTAAATATGCACTCTATGTAAGGCTCTTACAAGAATCTAAGACTTTTAATGAATTAAACATTTGCACACTAGTCTTCAAAGATTCTTTATCGAATTCTTCAATTTTTTCATAGCCTTAGCTGAAATGCAGTTGATTTCACTTGCTCATCATCAAAACCTTGTACTTGAAGTATCATGTATGGCTTCATTGTCGTAACAAAGGTGGCCCCACACAGACACATGTCGGAGGATGGAAGGATAGAGAAAATGACCTGTGGCACCACCTCTAGGTGAACCCCACGCTGACACATGGCAGGGCAATGGGAGGAGAGAGAAAATGGTCCAGTGGCACCAATCCAGGGACAAGGCTCCTATATTTTTGGGTTTTTCAAAAGAAAAACCTATGTGACACCACCTCAATGTGGGCCCCACATTGCTTTTTTATTGAAAGACAGTAAAACCGCTTTTTGGAATTTTCAAAAAAAAATTGGACTAATTGGCATAACAGAAATTTTGAAAAGAGTTGGCCCCTGTAGGGCGATTTTGTAAAAGGAAGATATTTGAAATTGTTTGACAAAAGGGCAAAATCTGAGATAAAATTTATTGAAAATTAACCAGATTGTTTTCTTGATAAAATATTTTGAAATTCAGAGTCTTGGGGGTAAAATGGGAAGAATTGATAAATTTGAAGACCCAGGGTTTTGAAATTGATTTTAAAAAGAGTTGAAATTCAAATCTGGATTGAAAATTTTGAAATTGAGAGTTCTGGATCTCGAAATGACATGTTGTGCAGTGCAGTGATATGAAATGCTCATGCAATGCTATGCAATGACATATTTTATGAAATGCAATCATGAACCAGGATTTGGAGATTCCCGTCTCTTGTTAGGAGTAGAATTTTGAACATCTGAGCTAAAAAAGATAAAATTTGAGAGTTGCAGATGAAATTTGGACTTTTGCGAGTTCCAGGCTCAGAAAATGACTGTTTTGCCCTTTGGCGATCTCCATGGAGGAGTTATGATGTTTGGTGGAAATGTCGGGGAGGTGAGTGAAAATTTGGGGTGTTTACAGATGCCCCTCTTTGCTATTAAGCCAACTTGTGGCCGAGCTTAGTGGCAAAGAAAAACACACCAAATTTGGGCGATATAAAAAAATGCCCCAGTAAGAAGGATGTGACTGGGTGTGAGGAAATTAGCCCGGTGATCATGGTAGATATGAAATGGAGAATGAAGAGGAAAGATTCACTCTGTGAGAGTAAAATTCAGGTTTTTGCCCTTAACATGGATGAGACAGAAATACCTCGCATGGAACGAAGCTCAGGTTTGACCCTTGACCTGATTGGGGAATCAAATATCTCATAAAATGAGATTCAGGTTTGTACCCTTATCCTGATCGGGCGGAAAATGGAATACCTCTTTGATTGAGGCTCAGGTTTGTACCCTTATCCTGATCGGGCGGAAAATGGAATACCTCTTTGAATGAGGCTCAGGTTTGTACCCTTATCCTGATCGGGCGGAAAATGGAATACCTCTTTGAATAAGGCTCAGGTTTATACCCTTATTCTGATCGGGCGGAAAATGGAATACCTTAAGAGGGATTTAAAATTGGTGTCTAGATGTATCAAAAACGGACATCAAGCTCTCACTCCGCGTCCGGATAGCTAGAAAATATTGTCAAAATGTTGAGAATTTTGTTGTTGATCCAAAATATTTGAAAATGATGCATATTGTGGCAAAAACATTCTTTCTTTTCTACCTGAAGCACTACCTCCAAACGAGATTCACTTCGTAGAATCGAGATTGGGAATCCAAATTACTTGTGATTGACCTTCTTCAAGGAAGTTATCAATTTCATTGATATGAACAGGAAAGAGAATTTGATATTATGAAAGCAATTGATGAAGGAGTATTGATAATAGAATTTCACAAATTTAAAGAAGATTCTTGATAGATGTGGCAGTTTGATATCCTGGGAGCTTCTCTCATGATAATCTTTCTGCACTCTATTGGCTATCTTGAGTTTTTGCTGCATTCACCTTTATTTTGGAGATGTTCTGACTTTTCTCTCTTTCTTTTTCCTCTCTTTCTCTCTTTTGGAAGGGTACGTCGCAAACTCCTTCAACTTGGAGATGTTTCGATCCTTCTTTGACGGTATTGGCTCATGGGTTAGAGATCTTTGGATGATAGCTGAAATTAAATATCTTTTAGGGATTGTCGGTAGGTTCATCGCATCTGTCTTCATCTCGACAGTGCTTTGGACTTTCCTTGGAAGGATCCGTCACAAACTCCATCATCTTGGAGATGTTTTAAATCTTCTTTGGCCCCGGGGGTCTACTCGCTTAATTCGTCTTCATCTTGACGACAATTGAGAGATCCCTTTTGCGGATATTTAATTACAGCTTAGGTGATTTTGAGGAGACAAGACTTGGGTGAATTCTCTCTTTTTCTAGCGCTCAGGATATTTTCACTGCCTCATCTTTACAAGAATAATCTTTAAACATATGTCATAATTGCGATCAATATCAATCATCTATGGCTTTTAAATAACATTGAATCTTCTTTTCTGGCCATATCGAGGATTTATCCTTCATCATTTTGGTTGGCCAACAGAAAGAATTTGAAGTTTGAATATCTTTTCGCAAAAGCTTCACTCTTTTGGGAGTAATGCTGAAGGTGAAATGAGGTAAATATTTATACAATAAAAATTCTGAAATCAACAAATAATTTGATTGACAAATTGACAAAATTTTCTTGAAATCCTTGGTGAAAGAGAGTACTTGAGGTCCGACTCAACACATCCGTGATGAAAATTATCCTTTCTTTTCCCCAAAGGAGGCGACTATCAGTTCACTGAGAACAATATCAGTTCAATTAATAACGACCATCGGTTCGTTGGAAACAATATCAGTTCAATTAAGAATGCCCATCAGTTTGTTGGGAACAATATCAGTTCAATTAAGAACGACCATCGGCGGGAATAATATTAGTTTAATTAAGAACGACTATCAATTTACTTGGGAACACTATCAGTTCAATGAAGAACGACTATCAGTTCACTTGGGAACACTATCAGTTCAATGAAGAACGACTATCAGTTCACTTGGGAACACTATCAGTTCAATGAAGAACGACTATCAGTTCGCTTAGAACACTATCAGTTCAATGAAGAACGACTGTCAGTTCGCCGAGAACACTATCAGTTCACTTGGGAACACTATCAGTTCACTTGGGAACACTATCTATTCAATGAAGAACGGCTATGAGTTCACTTGGGAACACTATCAGTTCAATGAAGAACGACAATCAGTTCACTTGGGAACACTATCAGTTCAATGAACAACGACTATCAGTTCACTTGGGAACACTATCAGTTCAATGAAGAACGACTATCAGTTCACTTGGGAGCACTATCAGTTCATTGAAAAACAACTATCAGTTCACTTGGGAACACTATCAGTTCACTTGGGAACACTATCAGTTCAAAGAAGAACGACTATCAGTTCACTTGGAAACACTATCAGTTCAATGAAGAACGACTATCAGTTCACTGGGAACAGTATCAGTTCAATGAAGAACGACTATCAGTTCGCTTAGAACACTATCAGTTTAATGAAGAACGACTGTCAGTTCGCTGAGAACACTATCAGTTCAATGAAGAACGACTATCAATTCACTTAGAACACTATCAGTTCAATGAAGAACGACTATCAGTTCACTTGGAACACTATCAGTTCAATGAAGAACGACTATCAGTTCACTTGGAACACTATCAGTTCGATAAAGAACGACTATCAGTTCACTTAGAACACTATCAGTTCAATGAAGAACGACTATCAGTTCACTTGGAACACTATCAGTTTGATGAAGAACGACTATCAGTTCACTTATAACATTATCAGTTCAATAAAGAACGATTATCAGTTCACTTGGAACACTATAAGTTCAATGAAGAACGACTATTTGTTCACTTGAAACACTATCAGTTTAATGAAGAACAACTATCAGTTCGCTTGGAACACTATCAGTTCATTGAAGAACGACTATCAGTTCACTTGGAACACTTATCAGTTCATTTGGAACACTATCAGTTCAACGAAGAACGACTATCAGATCACTTGGAACACTATCAGTTCGCTTGGAACACTATCAGTTCCATGAAAAACGACTATCAGTTCATTGAAGAACGAGGACCCTTATAGAGAGTTGGATCGCTTCTATGAATGGTTTCAAGATTATCTCCTTATCCTGAACGGGTTATGGAAATTGGATGACCTGGCGGTCGAAATTGAGAATTTTGGTAATTTGAAAATTGGAAATTGGGTGACCCGGAGGTCAAAATTGAAGAATTGAATGACCCTAGGATTTGAATTGGAATTGGTGGGCAAAATATCAAATTTGAGAAATCGACTGACCCTTGAATCAATGCAGAAGAATGAATGGCTCAAGTCAGAGCTCGAATAAAGTAAGGAGATCACGAGTCGGAACCCGGATCAACAAAAGAAAATAAAGAGCTCGAGTCAGGGCTCGAGTAAATAAAGAGATCTAGAGTCGGAACCCAGATCAACAAAAGAAAAATAAAGAGCTCGAGTTAGAGCTTGAATAAAGTAGAGAGATCACGAGTCGAAACTCGGATCAATAGAGAAAAATGAAGAGCTTGAGTTAGAGCTCGAATAAAGTAAAGAGATCACGAGTCGGAACCCGGATCAACAAAAGAAAATAAAGAGCTCAAGTCAGGGTTCGAGTAAATAAAGAGATCTCGAGTTGGAACCCGGATCAACAAAAGAAAAATGAAAAGCTCGAGTTAGAGCTCGAATAAATAAAGAGATCTTGAGTCGGAACCCGGATCAACAAAAGAAAAATGAAGAGCTCGAGTTAGAGCTCGAATAAGGTAAAGAGATCACGAGTCGGAACTCGGATCAACAGAGAAAATAAAGAGCTCGAGTCAGGGCTCGAGTAAAAAAAGAGATCTCGAGTCGGAACCCGGATCAACAAAAGAAAAATAAAGAGCTCGAGTTAGAGCTTGAATAAATAAAGAGATCTCGAGTCGAAACCCGGATCAACAAAAGAAAAATGAAGAGCTCGAATAAGGTAAAGAGATCACGAGTTGGAACTCGGATCAGAGCACGAATAAGATAAAGAGATCTCGAGTCGGAACCCGGATCAACAAAAGGAAATGAAGAGCTCGAATAAGATAAAGAGATCTCAAGTCGGAACTCGGATCAACAAAAGAAAATTTAGAGCTCGAATCAGAGCTTGAATAAGGTAAAGAGATCTCGAGTCGGAACTTGGATCAACAAAAGAAAAATATGGACCAACTTGAAAGTTGGAGTTTGAAGGAAAAGGAGCTTGGATCAAAATTTAGATCTTCAGAGGAGTACTCAGTTAAGGGATCAAAATTTTGCAAATTGTCAGTGCAGGAGCTGGATTTTTGAAAAGAGGATTCTATCTGCAGAATTTTGAGGAGAAATCAACAAAGATTGTAAGCTGGAGTCAGAGATTGATGATTAGGATGAGAAATCATTCATGGCCTCAAGATTTATCTCTTCTCCTGAATGGGAAGTGAATTGGGTGCATAATTAGTGCAAATGAAATGCACATGCACATGAAAATGCAAATGAAGTGCAAATGAATGGTGAGGGATTTTATTTGATCCTGCCTGCATACAGAATGTTTGAAAACAAATTTTTAAAAAGATGCCCCAGTGTAACTGGGAAGAGGGAATAAAATTTAAAGAAGGCTCTCTGCAGAGCAAAGTCTTGATTAGACTTTGAGGAAAATTTTGGATTGGGAGAAAAATGATATGGTAGACAATTGAAAGAATATCTCACTACTAGGGATTGAGTCGTCATAAGGATTACGACAATTGTGTTGTCATCCTTTTGCAAGGGAAATAAACAACGGAAAATGTGCCTTGTTACCTAGGCGAGGTCGTCAACCACGAGGAAAACACCATTTTGAAGGAAAGAGGTATCTCTTGGAAAAACAATCCGCAAACGGATTTAGAATAAGGAGAAGGCAAGTGAGTAAACAATTTCCACTGCAATAATCAAGGTATTCACGAGGAAAATCAGGCGAAGAATTTTGCGAATAGACAAAAGGATTGATAATCCAATGAGAGAAAACATATGATTTTTGAAAATTGCAGGCATGATAAAAAATGCAGCTGGAAATTCGAGATCCAGTAGAACGGGAGAATAGAAAATCACCTGAAGTTCTGAAAGAGATTGGATATTTTAAAAAGTCATCCAGGGTTTGAGAAAATAAAAGGAAAAGATGAGAATATGGATATTTGGAAAAATATTTTTGGGAAAATATGAGGGAAATAAAAGTAGCATACAATCACATCCTGCACAAACATTTATGCACATACAACACTCCCTAAAAGGCTGACTCTAGATGCATCATTTTCAAAAACAGTTGTAGGACCTTAATCCTAACTCTAGGTTCAGATCATCTTTGTCCAATCCAGTTACGCCGATATACCCGAATTGAAATCCGAGGTACGTGGCATATAATTTCAACTCTGGTTCTAAGATAAGGTTTTCCAACATCCTTCAGTGCCTACCGATATACTTCAGACTGTGGCTCGCGGTACGTGGTAGGGGGGCGTTAACCCAAATAAGTGGCCCAGTTGTGAGGCTCTGTCCCGAACTAGGGTTCTGGAAGAGAGCCCAACAACGTGAAGACCGGGTAATGATAGGTAATGGAGATTTTGAAAAATGATCACATGCAAGAAATAGAGGGCTCTAAATCCTAGAGAGATAGATTTTGAAAACTTTGAAGAAGCATACATTGTTTGCATTCAGATCCTAAATTGAGGAGAGTTGTATTTAGACCTAAGTCTATGTGAGCATGAAAATTTCTCCTCAATCTGGTCCTACCAAACCATGCCTAGTCTATATGCAGTCAATGTCAGCTAGGTCAGAATCTAGGCTCCTAGGTTCGCATGATATCAATAGTAAAAGAGCTGACATTTTGTGAACATAATTTCGATAATTGAACTAAGTCAAGCACAATTCTGATCAGACAAGGACAGGTCCCATCACGGTCGCCAAACCTGTTATCGTCGCAAAATTTTTCCCGTCTCCCCTTCCTTGCGGAAGAGAGAGAGAAAATGCTTTCGCGATTCAAACTTGACCGAATTTTGGAAATTGTTTTGAAATACTCGCCTCCGTTTTTGAAAATTTGCGGGAAAATCCATGGGATGGGGCTCGATCTGTCGGTACGAGGTGTAAACACCCCAAATTTTCACTCACCTCCCCGACAGTTCCACCAAGGATCATCATTCAACCTCTGGGATCGCCAGAGGGCAAAATGGTCATTTTCTGAGCATGGAACCTGAAAAATTTCAGATTGCATCTACAACTCTCAATTTTTCTCTATTTTTATCTCAGATGTTCAAAATTTTACTCCTTACAGGAGACAGACATCTCCAAAGTCTTGGTTCAAGATTCTATTGCATAAGACATGACATTGCATATCAGTGCATGAGCATTTCAAATCACTGCACTGCACAGCATGTCATTTCGAGGTCCAGAACTCTTGATTTCAAAATTTTCAATCCAGATTAGAATTTCAACTCTTTTCAAAATTGATTTCAAAACCATGGGTCTTCAAAATTATCAATTCTTCCCATTTTACTCCCAGGACTTTGAATTTCAAAATATTTTCTCAGGAAAACGATCTGAATAGTTTTCAATATGGATTTCAGCCACTTCACCTCAGATTTTGCCCTTTTGACAATTTCAAATATCTTCCTTTTACAAAATTGCCCTACAGGGGCCAACTCTTTCCAAAAATTCCTGTTTTACCAATTAGTCCAGATTTTATGAAAATTCCAAAAAGAAGTTGTTGTTTTATCCTTATTTCAGTAAAGAAGCAATGTGGGATCCACACTGAGGTTGTGTCACACAAGCTTTTCTTTTGAAAATTTGAATTTTGAAAAACCCAAAAATATAGGAGCCTTGTCCCCTGGATTGGCGCCACTTGTCTTTTCTCTCTCCTCCCATTTTCATGCCAAGTGTCAGTGTGGGGCTACCCTAAGAAGCCGCCACATGTCATCCCATTTATCTGCCATGTGTCACCCTATCCATCCTGCGCCATGTGTCATTCATTCCAAGATTACCAGGAGATGCCAAGTGTCATAGGTTGTCCTGTCTAGAAAAAGTGGAGCTTGTCTCCTCTGAGGTGGCTCCACTTGAAGTGTGTCTCCTGCAGGGGACACATGTCAACCTCTCCCTCCTTCTAGAAAAGTAGCCTGACACATGTCTCTCCCTACTTTTCTCAGAAAAGTAGGAGACACGTGTCACTCTTAGATTCCTCCAAAAAAGGTAGGCTTGTCTCCTCTGAGGTGGCGCCATTTGGAGTGTGTCTCCTGCAGAGGACACATGTCAATCTCTCATTTACTCAGAAAAAGCAAATGCCATGTGTCATCCTCTACTCTTTTCAGAAAAAGCAGGTGACATGTGTCATTCTCTGCTCTTCTCAGAAAAAGTAGATGCCATGTGTCATTTCCTGCTCTCTTCAGAAAAGCTAGAATATTCAAATCTCCTCATAGGTGGCGCAGATCCTGAACTTCACCTTTTCCATGTTGTCTGAGATGGCGCCACATGGCTTGGCCCTCCTTCTCTCCCCTCTGCCACGTGTCATTCTCTGCTTCTTTCAGAAAAAGCAGGTGACCCATGTCTCCTTCTACCTCCTTCAGAAAAAGTAGAGGACACATGTCTTCTCCCTACTTTTCTCAAAAAAGTAGGAGACACATGTCACTCCTGGCTTTCTTCAGAAAAAGCAAACCATTCAAAAATTCAAACAAGGCCTAGGTGGCGCAAATCCTGAGCTCTGATTTTTCTAGATGGCCTATGAGGGCGCCACATGTCCCTTGCCTATCCCTCCTGCCACATGGCATTGTAGGAGCCACCCTGAGGTGGCGCCACATGTCCACCCCCCATTCCTCCAGGGCCAACCTCCATTTAAAATTCAAATCCCCCATGAGGTGGCGCCATCTGAAGAACCTCCTCCAGCATGCTGACACTTGTCAGGTATGGAACCATCCTGGACTGCCACATGTCCAGATCTCCTTTCATCAGAAAAAGTAGAATTCAAACTCCTCTGAGGTGGCGCCTTCTGAGCCCACTGCCCTGTTCTTCTGACATGTGTCAAACACCTTTTGAGGTGGCACCATTCCAGAACTCCCACTTGGCTTCATTTGTATTTTTCATTTTTATTTTTAATAAAAGGAGCCCACCATGAGGTGGCGCCACCTGAAGACTCCCTACAAAAGGTGATTTTGAAATTCAAACTCCAAGAGAGCACCCTCTGAGGTGGCGCCATCTGGGAGCTTCCTGCAGAGAAAATCAAGCAAACCAAATTTTGAAAAATTTCAAATCCTGCTGAGGTGTCTCACCCACAAAATTCTCATTTTTTATTTTCTCAAAAATCAAAATAGCACCTCTGAGATGGCGCCACATGGAAGGCTCAGATTAAGCCTGTTTGAAATTCGATTTTTTTTCAGAAAATCTATAAAAATAAGGCTCCACGCCCAGCATGGGGGAGACCATTTTTCTGAGAGAAGACCATCTTTTGAGAACTCTTGTTGGACTTGAAAATTCGACCTATCCTCTTGAG
This sequence comes from Nuphar pumila, assembly GCF_984573655.1. Lineage (NCBI taxonomy): Eukaryota > Viridiplantae > Streptophyta > Magnoliopsida > Nymphaeales > Nymphaeaceae > Nuphar > Nuphar pumila. The sequence goes on from NC_143256.1 coordinate 63,241,206, forward strand.
AATCCGATTTTTGCACTTTGGAATTCACGCCCCCTGTGGCTTAGTGAAGAAGACGGTGGGTCGATTTTGGTGAACCATCCGAAGCCCGGAGCGAAGGACGAACGAAGCTCGTGATAGCCGCCCCTTTCAAGAGCTTCTACGCTGCGTAATGAAGCAAGGTGCACCTCTTTTTTGCTTGATTTGATGTCATAGTTCGATTCGAGAGTCGTTTGAAGAAAGAGCTCATCCGAGAGATGGATTGAGATAATCTCATAAAACGACATACATAAAAATACTCAATTATGCTTCTTTGATGATTTTTAACATTCATGCATTTAGCTAGGTTTAATTTGCATTTTATTTCATTCATTTAGCATATTTCATGAATTAATTAGGATTAATTTAGCATTTATTTCAATTCTGCTCATTTTCAGTAGGTCTCTGTTTCTTTTAGTCAGTCCACACGTCATTTCATGCATTTATTTTTTATTAAAAATCTCAAAAAACTTACGAAATGCGCCCTTAGGTGTCCCTAAAATTGTGCCAAAAATTCGGAAGCATTTGAATTTGTTTATTGCGGTAAACATTCAAAATGGCAAGTCGGGTTTTGTTACCTGGGAGGCGTTCTGAAAATCATTTGCCGATTTGTAAAATCGAGATCTCCCTCATGGGATATCCGATTTTCGATCCGAAAGATGTTTTGAACTCGAGAGAATGTCTAGTTTTTAACCTGATTTTCTCAGATTTTGCTGATGTTTTCTTATGTCTGACAAAAATCTGAGAGTTCGGGACACGTGTCAGAGCCTGATTCGGGCTTCTGAGATCTTGGATCGACTTAGGGCTATGGTTTCTCTTTGGGTGTTGCTCCAAATCCAAAACTGTAAAAAGTGAAAGTTATGTCCGAGGTGTTCTTGGTTTGCATCTGAAATCCTGTGAGTTTTAGAACAGTGTTGATACCTGCTTCGGATTTTTCTTGTCAGTCCCCTGTTTGGTCACATTGGTCTATTCTGTCAATTTAGGAACACAAAGTTATATTTTTATCCATGTTTATGTTGAACAAATGCCAAAGTCATGAACATGAAAGTTGTTCATGTAGTTGTCGTGAGTAACGCTGATTAATTGCATAAATTTCCATGGCTGTTATATATTTTTTTAGTATTTTACATCAGATTAGGGTGATTTTTACCTCTGTCAGAACTAAATCTCTGTTATTGAACTCACCATGGCTCAAATCCCGAGGCTGTAAAAACTAAAAATGTTCCATTTCAGGTCCTTTAACAGTCTGCAAAATATCAAAAGTTTTCATAGTGTAAATCTTGCATTATCATATTGAGCATTGCATTTGGTTCGGATCCATAGGCAAAATCCACCATTTTAGGACTTTCTTTAAATTTTAGCATTTAAATCATATCATTTCATGATTTTTAGCATTCTAGGCTGTTTATCAGAGTAAGTAGATACTTCATACCGAATTTGGTGCAATTTGGAATCCATTTGAGGTTCGGATTAGCCATAATACCAAAATAGGGTCCCGCAGGACCCGGATCCAAGTGAAAAACAAGCGAAATTCGTTATTTTGGATAAATTGCAAAATGTCAAATTCTGATTTTACAGTCCTAATGTGTTTAGCTGCATGTCATCACGCCTCATACTGCATTTCATCATCATTGGATTCAATTTGAATTTCAAAATCTCAATTTTACCAAGTTTTCCTTCAAAAAACCCTGATTTTAAAGGTGTAACTTTAATTTTAGGGGTATTTTGGTCATTTTGACCCCAATTCCGAATTTAAAACTGTTTTCCACTGAATTAATTGCATTTACATCATTTCAAATATCAAGGAAGCATGAGAATAGGGTTTATATCCAATTAAATCCAATAATTTCATAATATTATTGGAAAATCTTGGAAAAACCCACATATTTGAGTTAACCCTATTTCAAGTTTGGCAGGAACAATCAAAAGAAGGAGCTGAAGGCTGCAAATTTCTTTTATTTCCTTTATTTAGTGATGTAATAATGTAAATTTTGGAATAAGAGAGTTAATTTCTTGCTTAGACTAGGATGCATATCATATAGTTTGAATTTATGCAATATCCTGCTTATATGATTCATGCATTGTTATTTCAAAAGCACTATGGTTGTTCACAAATGGCACGTGCACCAACTCTTAGGGAGTTGATGAACTCGGTGGAATCCATATTTACGGCCCTAGTCGGAATATGGACGAGACCCAAATCCATCATCTTTCTACTAGTCACATTGAGCCTACACTCTTAGGCTATCTTAAAATGCACATCATATTTCCAAAGTTTTCAAAATCATGTGCATTAAATCAAATAAACTCTGAACATATTCATGGCCACAGTCAGAATATGTGAAGGATTTACTTTGACTTAATACACATTTTTCCAACAAATTTTCTTAGAAAATCTTTCATAGTGCATTCATTCACTCATATCATTGGCATCATGAAACCATTGGTTTTCTCATGATTTTCTTAAGAAAGTGGCATTCCCAAGAAATCGATTTCTCAAGAAACTCTAAAGTTTTCCAAAAATCAGTTTTCCCAAGTCAAGTGTTCACAGTTTTCCATGGAAACTAGTCTCTCAAGAAACTTCTAAATGGGATTTTCAAAATCAAAGTTTTCCCTCAATTTTCCTTGGAAAATGTTATTTTCTTAAGATTTTCAAAAAGAGTTTTCCAATCTTCCCCAAAGATCAAATCGATTTCCAAGTATTTCAAGTGTAAGGTTCCCAAGATTTAAATTTCCCAAGTTTCAACTTTTCTTCTCCAATGAGTTTTCCTACAAATTTTCCACCATTTTCCTAAGAAAATTTTCAGAGTCCGAGTTTTCCTGAGAAGTGCTTCCCTTTTCAAATGTTCACCTTTTCTCTAGAATCACTTCTATTTTCCCAGGATTTTCATCTATTCATGATTTTCCCGAAATTTCATAAGTTTTCTCGAGATTTCAAACCCTTTTCATCTGAGTTTCCTGAGAAATTGACTTTCCACCATTTTCCTGAGAAAGGCTTTTCAACTCCAAATGTTTTCCAAGCATACATCATGTTTTCCCAAGCTGCATTTTACAAAGTCTCATAGCACATGCCTGAATTCTCTGTGCATTTAGGATATAACATAACTTCAATAATTTCGCTAAGTCAAGCACAATTTTGCTCCTTGGTTCGATTACCCCTGTTAAAGGCGGCAGGAACGGTCGAACCTCGTACCGACAAGTCGAGCCCCATCCCATGGATTTTCCCGCAATTTTCAAAACGGAGGCGAGTATTTCAAAACTTTTTCCAAAATCCGGTCAAGTTTGAATCGCGAAAGCATTTCCCTCTCTCTCTTCCGCAAGGAAGGGAAGGCGGGGAAAAATTTCGCGACGAGAACAGGTTTGGCGACCGTGATGGGACCTGTCCTTGTCTGATCAAAATTGTGCTTGACTTAGTTCAATTATCGAAATTATGTTCACAAAATGTCAGCTCTTTTATTTTTGATATCATGTAAACCTAGGAGCCTAGATTCTGACTCAGCTGACATTGATTGCATATAGCTTAGGCATGGTTTGGTAGGACCATATTGAGGAGAAATTTTCATGCTCACATAGACTTAGGTCTAAACACAACTCTCCTCAATTTAGGATCTGAATGCAAACAATGTATGATTCTTCAAAGATTTTCAAAAGTCTATCTCTCTAGGACTTAGAGCCATCTATTTCTTGCATGTGATCATTTTTTCAAAACCTCAATTACCTATCATTACCCGGTCTTCACGTTGCTGGGCTCTCTTCCAGAACCCTAGTTCGGGACAGAGCCTCACAACTGGGCCAACTATTTGGGTTAACACCCCCCTACCACGTACCGCACGCCACAGTCCGAAGTATATCGGTAGGCGCTCAAGGATGTTGGAAAACCTTACCTTAGAACCAGAGTTGAAATTATATGCCACATACCTCGAATTTCGGGTATATCGGCATAACTGGATTGGACAAAGATGATATTAGCCTAGAGTTAGGATTAAGGTCCTACAACTGTTTTTAAATTGATGCATCTAGAGTCAGCCTTTTAGGGAGTGCTGAATGTGCATAAATGTTTGTGCAGGATGTGATTGTATGTATGATTTTCTCAATTCTTTATATTTCCCAATGTTTTCCAACTTATTAGGTTTTTTTTTCAAATATTCTTTTTTTGCATGAGATATTTTTCTCAAACCCTGGATGATTTTCTCAAATATCCAATTTCTTTCAAAACCCCAGGCGATTTTCCATTCTACCTTTCTACTGGATCTCGAATTTCTAGCTGCATTTTTATCCTGCCTGCAAAAAATTTTTCAAAAATTTCCCACATTGCCCTAAGTCTCATTCTGAGTCTTTCTCTGTTTTCAGTTCGATGGCATCCAGTCAAGTCGATCCTATCTTTCCTGAAGGTCACATCTCCTTCGAGGTGCGACAAGGTCGTCCTGAACATCGAGCCCTTAGCACCGGAACTTTCATTCCCCGGTGGTATTATTCCTGGCTAAAGAGCTTTTCCCGAATGTTCCCGGACCATTTGAGCGAGTGCGGATTAGAGCTGGCATCAACAGTCGGAAAGCAGACCATCAATGGCAACCTGATCCATGCAATGGCGGAGCGATGGAATCCTCGAACGTGCACCTTCTGGTTCCCATGGGGAGAAATGACCGTTTTAATGGATGAATTTTCAGAAATCATGGGGTTGCCAGGACCAGCCGGTCAACCAGGAGACCCATTAGAGCATCAATTCCTTATCAATGTCAAGGGTTTGGACCCTCGAGATTCCTTAGCTCGTATGACAGGCCGCCGATCTTGGCCCCTGATCCAGTTAGAAGGAAATGAATATGTTGACCTACTTGAGTTGTACCGCCAGTACGGGACCTTCATGGAAGTCAGTTCGCTATCAAGGACAGCTAAAGAAAGGATTCAAAATGCGATGGTTCTGTGCACTGTAGGATTATCCCTCTTCCCAGATGGACAAAACTACATGGACATCAGAATAATCCAGCTTATGAGAAGATGGGGAAGTCGGCAAACAAATCGCCTCTCTATAGCCATGGCAGCGCTCGCCTTCTTATATCGTGGTTTGACCCGATTCTCAATTGGAGAATCCATTTTGGTTGAAGAATGCATCTACGCACTTCAGTCCTGGTTTTTCCAACACGTTCCAGCCCGAGCAAGCTCTTTTAGATACAATGGACAAGAACTCCTTCCAATGGCACAGTACCGGTTTATGATCAACAACATTCAAGAGGATGACGTAGTCTGGGACTATTTTGATCGGCAGCTGTCTCCTCCCAGATATACCTACGCTTACGGCAAGCGGTTCAAGTTGCTAGGACCATTCTTCTGCACTTACTACCAACCAGAGAGATGTATTCGACAGTTCTCCCAGAGGCAGCAGTATGTCGAAGCCCGACTGTTATCAGGAGTTATGGCAGAGTTTGATCTCACTTCCGCACAATGGTCCAGGGTATATCATTCTGCCCGCTACAGCTGGGATTCTTTTGTTTCTCTTAAAATCTTTCCTGGTCCTAGAGTGTCTGCCGACTATCGTGAATGGTGGCAAATCGTCTGTCCTCCACCTCTTTGTCAAGATCAATAAAATCTTATTCTCCTCATTTTAATAAAATTCTCTTTCTTCCTATTATGGTTTGACGACCTCGCCTAAGTAACAAGGCGCATTTTTCGTTGTTTATTTCTCTTTTTAAATGACAACACAATTGTCGTGATTCCCGCGACGACTCAGTCCCTAGTAATGGGATATCTTTTCAAATTGTCTACCATATTTTTAACAAATATTTCTTCCAAAAGCTAATTCCTTCATAATCTAATCAGGTCTTTACCCTGCAGAGAGCATCCATATCATTTGATGGTTGAGACAAGATCAGGCAAAAGAACCACGGCATCCCAGTACTCGTCAGCCTCGGAAGAAGAAATGGGTTCCCCTCAATCCGAGAAGAGTCAAGAGCAGCAGCAAGAAGATGACGACATAGACCCTCAAATGTATGCCATGTTCAGAAAAATGATGAATAAGATGATGAATGAACAGCCCGGGACCAGCTCAGAAAGGAACCCATTCAGAGAAAAGTTCCATGATCGCAAGAGTAAAAAGGCTCTCAAGAAGCAGATCTAGCCAGAAGAGATTTCAGATGAATCAGATTCCACTGAAAATACTGACGAAGAATATGAGGTGCCTCTCGCATTTCAGAAACGTGGCCAAAGTAAAAGTCGCAGATCAAAGAGCCGAGATAAGGAAGAACCTTTGCAAGCGCAGTTTAAAGAAATGGCCCGAGTTGTCAAGGATCTTCAAGCCCGCGACAAGGGCAAGAAATTCTTCACCAGTGAGGACTTCTATGACGGCTTAGAAGGGGATGATGATCTGGAGAATCTCCCCCGTAAATTCATCAAGTTCGACGGTTCTGGCGACCCAAAAGCTCATCTCGCCACATTCTTCGGAGAATGCTCTCAGTTCAAAAGGGACAACCGAGCATTGTTTCTATGCTTCCCCCGCAACCTGGAAGGAGTTGCAGCTAAGTGGTATGCTGAGCATATCAACCCGATCGAGCTCAAGGAGTTCGATAAAGTTGTGAATCTCTTTATTGAACGCTTCTTGTTCAACACAGAAGCGCTGCCTACACTGAGTCATCTCTGCAATTTAAGGCAGAATAAGAATGAAAAAGCACGGGACTTCATTCACAGATGGAAATCAGCCTGTAATAAGATGAGAGATCCTATCTCGGAAAGGCATGCATTGTCCCTGATCCTCAACAATTTTTCGCAGCCGTTAAGAGGATTGATCTCCACAGCACCATCCAGGACCTTCATTGAGTTGACTGAACGAGCCGAATGGCTCGAACTAAGTGTGGAAAATGGAGTCTATGAAGGCTTTACCTTTTCCAAGAACAACTCCCAAGGTGAGCAGAAAAAGAAAGCTCACTTCACTTATTCTGCCAGCAACAACAACAAAGGCCAAAATCGATACAAAGGGCAGAAGAAAGATTACTGCTACGGCACCGGCAGTTCAAACAACAAGGATCAGAAAGCAAAGCCTGCTCCTCAGTACAGCAAGCCTCCTTAGCAGGATCAAGGGCCGAAACTGCGTGAGAAAGCTAAGCATGAAGGATGGAGTTACGACAGAAAGTTTACTCCTCTTGACCAAACACTCGAGTATGTGCTATCAAAAGAGATGGTTAAGTTGCCCAGATTGGCCGATCCCCCTGTGCCCATGGGGAAATGGAAAGATCAGTTCTGCAAGTTCCACAGGACAGTGGGGCATAACACCGAGAACTGCTTTGTTCTAAAAAACATCGTGCAAGATCTCATTGAAAAAAATCTTTTAGTGGAAGGAGAAGAAGAAGAGAAGATGGATATTCTCAATCAGCCATTTCCTCCACACACCACAGCAGTAGTGTCGGCACAGCCATTCCTACCGCACGAGCACATCAAGCCGTGTTCTGCGCAAGATCTCAAGGTTCAACATCAGGTGTCGGTGCTACGACAGATAGCTCCAGCTTCTAAGAAGATGGACCTAATCTCAGCATTCGGCAAGATGAAAGTCTCTGAAGCGCCTGTAAAGTAAGACCCCAAGTCAAAGGGAGCTCCTAATTTCTTCAAGCAAATTATCAAACCCAGGCTGGAGAATTCAAGACAGAAGCCTCTGACCGCTTTATCCAATTTCTCCATCCTTGACTTGGCCAAGAATTCTAGCAAGCATCAGCAAGAACTGGATGATTTACTCAGGAAAATCAAGGTTAAGCCTAGTACCACTCATGAAGATATGGCACAGATTGTGAACTCTGCCATGACCAATGCACCAATCACCTTCTCAGATGAGGACCTTTCAAAGCCTCATTCCTTTCATAATAATGCTCTGTACATTGTCGTTCGAGTCAGAGGAATGACAGTACCGCATGTGCTGGTCGATGGAGGCAGTAGCCTCAATATTTGCCCGGAGATGACCGCAAAAGCGTTAGGGATCAAGGATGAAGAATATATTCCAGACCCTATCACCATCTATGGATTTGACAACCATGGTCAAACGGCAAAAGGGAAGATATTCCTGGAGGTGTTCATCAACTATTCAGTGCATTCAGTGCTTTTCCATGTGGTTAACGTACCACCAACCTACAACTTGCTGCTCGGAAGGACATGGATTCACAATGCAAATGCAGTGCCTTCCACCCTACATCAATGTGTGAAGTGGTCAAAAGGTGGAATGATTACCACAATACTAAGAGAAGACCCAGAAGAAAGGCTCCCGCAGCCCATGATTCCCCGACCATCATTTAATGCAGATATTCCCAGCATCAGGGAAAGTGAAGAGATCAGTCACAGAGAAAATCGAGAAATACTCCAGGCATCCTCAGAACTATCTCCGTACACAGTAGCCACGACCCGATGGAAAGGTCCTCAATTCTTCAAGGTTGGAGGCCGAATCGACTACAGCACCATTAAGGATCACCCATTGTTTCCACAATTCATGAAGTCAAGAAAGGGATTTGAGTTACTCCTGAAGCATGGCTATCAACCCTTCAAGGGACTCGGCAAGAACGAAGATGGCCGCATCAAGCCAATGATCCAGAAACATCGTCCCCATAGGGCAGGATTAGGGTTTTCCGACGGGAGTTCGTCAAAGAAGACTGTTTTTGTCAAAGGGGCACAATGAAGACCATTTGTTATTCTTTTCCAAATAAATGTCTCATTTTATCGATGTCATTGATAAATCAATAAAATTCCAAGTTTCTTTGTCTATCCGGATGCCATCTACTTCCTTTCTGTCTGTCTCATCATTTTATAATTCAATGTCATTTTATGCATGGTTCTCTTCAAATGATTGCTTGTCTTACTATAGGCCGATTTGTCTGAACCAGATTTCTTCTCCAAAATTTCAGAATGACTTCTCGGACAATCAAGAAGCTCATTCTTAATCCCAAGGCCTTTTAGAAGTCGACAACAATTCATAGAATCAAAGCAAGCACCGAAAATGATAAGATCGCAAAACAGTCAGATGATTGTGCAGAATACGATCAGTCTCTTCAGGAATTACCAGAGTTCGCCGCTGTTCAGAAGCAAGATGAACCATCTCCTCTAGTACAAGATCCAACTGAAGGTGTCAATATCGGTTCAGAGGAAGATCCCAAAATTCTCCAGATCGGAACCAGTCTGAGTCCGGAAGAAAAGAAAAGGCTTACAGATTTTCTCAAGCGGCATAAAGAAGTGTTTGCATGGACATATGAAGACATGCCAGGCTTAGACCCCAAATTAGTCGAACACCGACTTGTCTTAAAGCCGGATGCTAAGCCAGTCAAGCAGAAGCTGAGAAAAATGGATCCCAGAATAGAACAACAAGTCAAAGAAGGACTTGAAGATTTGCTCAAAGCAGGATTTATCTGAGCTATTGACTACCCGGATTGGTTAGCCAATATCGTCGTTATCCCAAAGAAAAATGGCAAAGTGAGGATTTGCATAGACTTCAGAGACCTCAATAAGGCAACTCCGAAGGATGACTATCCACTTCGAAGCATCGATCTTCTAGTCGATAGCACGACAGGACATGACATGTTCTCTTTCATGGACGGATATTCCGGCTACAATCAGATTAAGTTGGCCGCCCGCGACCAATCAAAAACTTCCTTTACTACGCCTTGGGGCACTTTCTGCTATACAGTTATGCCTTTTGGGCTCAAGAATGCTGGAGCAACGTATCAACGGGCAATGACTGTCATCTTTCACGATCAGATGCGCAAAATCATGGATGCGTATGTTGATGATATTCTCGTGAAATCTAAAGAGGAAGAAGATCACCTCGAAGCACTTGATCAAGTCTTTAAGAGACTCATTCTTTACAAGTTAAGGCTTAACCCGCAAAAATGTGTCTTTGGAGTCGAATCAGGCAAACTGTTGGGTTTTCTGGTCAGCAAAGAGGGAATTGAAGTTGACCCAGCCAAAGCAAAGGCTATCATTGATATGCCACCCCCGAAGAATCTCAAAGAACTACGTAGCCTTCAAGGACGTATGCAGTCAATCCAGCGACTCATTTCCAATTTGGCGATGAGATGTGAGCCCTTCAACCACTTACTCAGAAAAGGAGTGAAGTTCGAATGGGGGCCAGAATGCCAGCAATCGTTCGATCGAATCAAGAAGTATCTTCTTAATCCTCCCATCCTGAAGCTGCCAGAATTGGGAAAACCTCTTTTATTATACATCTAAGTTAATCAAGTTGCATGCGGTGGATTGTTGGCGCAATACAAAGAAGGCAGCCTGATAAAACACGCCATTTATTACGTGAGTAAGACTTTCATAGATTATGAAAAGAGATACTCTCAAATAGAGAAGACTTGCCTAGCTCTGGTATGGATGTGTCAGAAGCTAAGACACTACCTGTTGGCATCAGAGGTCAAAATCCTGTCTAAACTCAATCCCCTCAAATACATCTTAGAGCAGCCTTTCCTCAGCGGACGAGTCACAAAATGACAAGTCTTACTGACGCAGTATGACTTAGAATATGTCTCGTAGCAATCAATCAAAGGCCAAGCAATTGCAGATCAATTGACAGATTTTCCTCTGGCCGAAGAAGTGAAAGCCGAAGATGACTTCCCTGATGAGCAAATTTGCAATATCCAGCAATTTCCAGTCTGGAATTTATTTTTCGATGGTTCTAAGAATATGGCGGGAATAGGCATCGGAATCCTATTAATCACTCCAGAAAAAGAGATGATTCTGTTTTCTCTCAAGTTAGATTTTCAATGTACCCACAATATGACTGAATATGAAGCCCTGATTCAAGGTCTAAGGATTCTACTAGACTTCAATGTTAAGAGAGTGCATGCCTATGGCGACTCATTACTCGTTGTTAATCAAGTTCGAGCCGAATGGCAGGTCAAAGATCAGAAGTTATTTCCCTATCAGAAAATTGTTTCAGCCCTTGTCAGCAAGTTTGAAGAATTTCAGCTCTTCCATATCAAGAGAGATTTCAATCAAGTGGCCGATAGTCTAGCCAGTTTAGGCTTCATTATGGCATTCAAGAATGGAGAATCTTGTCGCTCTTTTGAAATTGGCAGACTTGACCAACCTGCGTTCCTTCCGGCGGAGCAAGTAAACCAGGCTGAGCAAAAGAAGAAGCCTTGGTATTACAATATCAAAACTTTCATAGAAACTAGTGAATTTCCTCCAGAACTCTCAAAGAAAGAGCAGCGAGCAATCCAGCGTATGTCTACTCGATACTTCATTTTGGCCAATGTCCTCTATCATCGTGGATTCAGTTCAGAGTATTCCAGATGTTTAGATGAAGACGAAGCCAAAGAAGTCGTGCAAGAAGCACACGAAGGCATTTGTGGCGGCCACGTCAGCTACCAAACCCTCGTCAAGCAAATCATAAGAGCAGGGTACTACTGGAAGACTATGCAACAAGACTGTTATCATTATGTGAAGAAGTGTGTACAATGTCAGATACACGCACCTTCTATCCATGCGCCAGCAACATATTTACAATCTGTTGTTTCTCCATGGCCGTTCTCCATGTGGGCCTTCGATGTCGTAGGTCCCATCACTCCTTCAGCTTCAAATGGCCACAAATACTTCCTTGCCGCAACAGAATATTTCACCAAGTGGGTAGAAGCTATCACTCTTCGCACAGTTGAAGGCCGACATGTGGTCTCTTTTATTCACAAGAGCATCCTTTGCCGTTTCGGCATCCTGCATGACATTGTATCAGATAATGGCAGTCATTTCAAGAATGAAAGAATGAAGACATTCTGCTCAAAGTTCAAAATTTATCATCATTTCTCTGCCCCATATTATCCTCAAGGGAATGGTCAGGCAGAGGCCACCAACAAAATTTTAATTCGTATCTTGGAGCGAACTGTGGAAACAGGACGTGACTGACATGAGAAGATCCACGATGCACTATGGGCCTACCGGACCACTATTCGCACTCCAACGAATGCTACCCCATCAGAATTGGTCTATGGGACAGAAGTAGTATTGCCGCTACATGTTCAGAAGCCCGCTTTAAAATTTGCTTCACTTCTGCAATTACCTCTTGATCAATACCAGCAGCAGCGACTAGTGCAGCTAGACTTACTCGACGAGAGAAGGCTAAAAGCAGCAGAGCATGCTCAATCCTATCGCCAGAGAGTAGCCAGGCAATATGCGAAATCTATCATCGAAAGAAGATTCAAAGTCAATGATTTAGTACTTCGATCCACAGCTTATCTCAAGCATCGTCCTGGCGGCAAATGGTCGCCAAATCGGGAAGGTCCCTATGTTGTCAAAGAAGCATTACCCCGCAACTCATATCGGCTCATCAATGCCGATGGGGTAGAATTGCCAGATCCTATTAATGCTCGACACTTGAAAAAGTTTTATACTTGAAACATTTATTCTCCTCTTGTAATCCTTCCTATTTTCTTCAAATAATGATCAAACTTTCTTTCTCAGTTACACTGGGGCATTTTTAAAATTTTGCTCTGTATGTAGGCAGGATAAATAAATTCCTCATTTCACGCACTTGTGCATTCATGTGCATCAATTCATATTCAGTTGCATCCAACTGCATTAACAACAATCTGGTCAGTATTGGGATTTCATCAAACAGTCCCATCACAATTCCTAATGATTCAAAATTGAAAGGTCATCGTCCATACTGAACCAAAACCCAGCACTCGAACTGGTATTATTTCAAAATCCAATATTCAAACTGGTACATTTTCAAAATCCCAAAACCGAGTTCCGACTCGGGTTTTTTTATTCAAATCATTTTCTTTTGTTGATCCGAGTTCCGACTCGTGATCTCTTTATCTTACTCAAACTCTGAATCGAGCTCTTCATTTTCTTTTGTTAATCCAGGTTCCGACTCGAGATCTCTTTATTCAGTCAAGCTCAGATTCGAGCTTGTCATTTCTCTGTTGATCAGGGTTCCGACTCGTGATCTCATTCGAGCTCTTCATTTTCTTTTGTTGATCCGGGTTCCGACTCGTGATCTCTGTATTTTATTCGAATTCTGACTCGAACTCATCATTCTCCTGTGTTGAGCCTCAAGGTCTGTCAATTGCTCAAAATTGATATTTTGCCCTCCAAATTCCAATTTAAATCTTCAAATCAGGCAATTCTCCAATTTCGACCTCTGGGTCACCCAATTTCCAATTCTCAATCTCAATTTCTAATTTCCAAGTTTCGACCTTCGGGTCAATCAATTTCCAAATTTCGACCTTTGGTCAATCAATTCTCAATTTCGACCTTTCGGTCAACCAGTTCTCAATTTCAACCTTTTCGGTCAACCAATTCTCAATTTTGACCTTTTTGGTCAAATTAATTCTCAATTTCGACCGTCAGGTCATCCAATCTCGACCTTCGGGTCATTAAATTTTCAACAACCAATTTTCCAATTTCCAATTTCGACCTTCGGGTCAATCAATATCAATATCAATATCAATATCCAATTTCAATCATTTTCTCTTGCGAGAGACCCTTTTAGGGAGAGTTCGAGGGAGCTCGTTTTTTTCGCATGCTATCCAATTTGTTCACTTAGCCCCTTTTTTAGAGAGAGTTTGAATGGACTCGCGTCTTTGTGAACCGTTTGCAAAACAATTTCCAATTTCACACGAGGAACCCTTTTTAAGGGAGAGGCTCGACGGAGACTCGCTTTTCTTGTGACCCCCCAATTTCATACTAGGCCATCTTCATCATGAAGGACCCGCTTTGCAGGGAGAGTGTGATGGACTCGTTCCTTTCATGACCCAATTTTCTGACCTCACTATTATCGGCCCCCTTTCCATAAGAGAAGCCTAATATTAGGGAGCTTTGACGAAAGCTCAATTTCTCTTCGAAAGTTCATTTTGCAAACACCTCCTCTTCAGGGAAGAGAGGAGTATTTCCCAATTCCCATTCAGGTAAGGGCTAAGCCTGAGTCTCTCTTTTTGGGGAAAAAGAGAGGAGAATTTTCGTCACGGATGTGTTGAGCCGGATTTGAAATACTCACTTTCACTAGGGATTTCAAGAAAATTTTGTCAAATTGTCAATCAAATTATTTGTTGATTTCAGAATATTTATTGCACTAATCTCTATCTCAATTTACCTTCAGCATCACTTCCAAAAGAGTGAAGCTTTTGCGAAAAGAGATTCAAAACTCAAATTCTTTCTATTGGCCAACCAAAAGGATGAAAGATAAATCCTCAATATGGCCAGAAAAGAAGATTCAATGTTATTAAAAAGCCGTAGATGATCGATATTGATCGCAGTCAATGGCGCATCTTTAAAGGCTATTCTTGTAAGGACGAGACAGAGGAAATATCCTGAGTGCTAGAAAAGAGAGAATTCACCCAAACCCTGTCTCTTCAGAATCACCTAAGCTGCAATTAAATATCTGCAAAAGGGATCTCTCACCTGTCGTCAAGATGAAGGCGAATTAGGCGAGTAGACCCCCGGGGCCAAAGAAGATTCAAAACATCTCCAAGATGACGGAGTTTGTGACGGATCCTTCCAGGGAAGGGCCAAAGCACTATCAAGATGAAGGCAGATGCGATGAACCCCTCGACAATCCCTAAAAGGTATTTAATTTCAGCTAAAGATCTTCCAGCCAATGAGCCAATATCATCAAAATAACCCATAAACCAATATCATCAAAGGAGGATCGAAACATCTCCAAGTTGAAGGAGTTTGTGACGTACCCATTTCCCAAAAGAGAGAAAGAGAGAAAAAAAAGAAAGAGAGAAAGAGAGAAAAAGTCAGAACATCTCCAAAATAAAGGAGAATATAGCCAAAACACCAAAGAGCCAAAAGAGTGAAGAAAGATTATCAAGAGAGAAGCTCTCAGGATATCAAACTGCCAGATCTATCAAGAATCCTCTTTAATCTTGTGAAATTCTATTATCAATACTCTTTCATCAATTGCTTTCATAATATCAAATTCTCTTTCCTGCTCATATCAAGGAAATTGATAACTTCCTTGAAGAAGGTCAATTGCGAGCAATTTGGATTTCAAGTCTCGATTCTACAAAGTGAACCTTGTTTGGAGGTAATGCTTTGGGTAGAAAAGAAAGAATATCTTTGCAACCATATGCAACATTTTCAAATACTTTGGATCAACAACAAAATTCTCAACATTTTGACAATATTTTCTAACTATCTTGACATGAAGTGAGAACTTGATGCCCGTCTTTGATACATCCTGACACCAATTTTAAATCCCTCTTAAGGACTTGATTCCTTCCCTTCTTTGAGAGCATGAGCTCTCAGATTAGTACACTTCCCTGTGTCCCCACTGTCCCACCATAGACAGTCCCATTTCGGTTCGAGGTCGAACCACCAATCATTTCCGGCAAAAGGCAATTTCAAAAGCTGATTTTAGTCTCAGCAATGAGACGCCCAAAATCAATCCCTTTTCAAGCTTTAGGGACCCCATTTTCCTTCCTTTTGCAAAAACCCTATTTGATTTATTGTGCAAAATCCAAAGGTTCCATCATGGTCTCTTCCTTCGAGGATTCCATTCATTTTCCGCCTGATCAGGATAAGGGTATAAACCTGAGCCTCCATCGATGAGGTATTCCATTTTCCGCCAGATCAGGATAAGGGTACAAACCTGAGCCTCATTCAAAGAGGTATTTCATTTTCCGCCCGATCAGGATAAGGGTACAAACCTGAGCCTTAATCGACGAGGTATTCCATTTTCCGCCCGATCAGGATAAGGGTACAAACTTGAGCCTCATTCAAAGAGGTATTCCATTTTTCGCCCGATCAGGATAAGGGTACAAACCTGAGCCTCAATCAAAGAGGTATTTCATTTTCCGCCCGATCAGGATAAGGGTATAAACCTGAGCCTCCATCGACGAGGTATTCCACTTTCCGCCCGATCAGGATAAGGGTACAAACCTGAGCCTCAACCAATAAGGTATTTCCATTTTCCGCCCGATCAGGATAAGGGTACAAACCTGAGCCTCAATCAAAGAGGTATTTCATTTTCCGCCCGATCAGGATAAGGGTATAAACCTTAGCCTCCATCGACGAGGTATTCCATTTTCCGCCCGATCAGGATAAGGGTACAAATCTGAGCCTCAACCAATGAGGTATTTTCATTTTCCGCCCGATCAGGATAAGGGTACAAACCTGAGCCTTCTTTGATGAGGTATTCTATTTTCCATCCGATCAGGTTAAGGGTACAAACCTGAGTTTCATGTTATGAGATATTCCATCCCCAATCAGGTTAAGGGCCAAACCTGAGCTTCGTTCCATATGAGGTATTTCTGTCCCATCCATGGTAAGGGCATAAAACCTGAATTTCACTCTCACAGAGTGAGTCTTTCCTCTCCATTCTTCGCTTCATATCTACCATCTTTCTTGGGCTAATTTCTTCACACCCAGTCAGATCCTTCTAACTGGGGCATTTTTTTATATAGCCCAAATTTGGTGTGTTTTTCTTTGCCACTAAGCTCGGCCATGAGCCGACTTAGTAGCAAAGAGGGGCATCTGTAAACACCCCAAATTGTCACTCACCTCCCCGACAGTTCCACCAAGCATCATCATTCAACCTCTGGGATCGCCAGAGGGCAAAATGGCCATTTTCTGAGCATGGAACCTGAAAATTTTCAGATTGCATCTACAACTCTAAAATTTTCTCTATTTTTATCTCAGATGTTCAAAATTTTACTCTTGACAGGAGACAGACATCTCCAAAGTCTTGGTTGAAGATTCTATTGCATAAGACATGACATTGCATATCAGTGCATGAGCATTTCAAATCACTGCACTGCACAGCATGTCATTTCGAGGTCCAGAACTCTTGATTTCAAAATTTTCAATCCAGATTAGAATTTCAACTCTTTTCAAAATTGATTTCAAAACCCTGGGTCTTCAAAATTATCAATTCTTCCCATTTTACCCCCAGGACTCTGAATTTCAAAATATTTTCTCAGGAAAACGATCTGGATAGTTTTCAATATGGATTTCAGCCACTTCACCTCAGATTTTGCCCTTTTGACAATTTCAAATATCTTTCTTTTACAAAATTGCCCTACAGGGGCCAACTCTTTCCAAAAATTCCTGTTTTACCAATTAGTCCAGATTTTATGAAAATTCCAAAAAGAAGTTGTTGTTTTATCCTTATTTCAGTAAAGAAGCAATGTGGGATTCACACTGAGGTGGTGTCACACAAGCTTTTCTTTTGAAAATTTGAATTTTGAAAAACCCAAAAATATAGGAGCCTTGTCCCCTGGATTGGCGCCACTTGTCTTTTCTCTCTCCTCCCATTTCCATGGAAAGTGTCAGTGTGGGGCTACCCTAAGAAGCCGCCACATGTCATCCCATTTATCTGCCATGTGTCACCCTATCCATCCTGGGCCATGTGTCATTCCAAGATTACCAGGAGATGCCAAGTGTCATAGGTTGTCCTGTCTAGAAACAGTGGAGCTTGTCTCCTCTGAGGTGGTGCCACTTGAAGTGTGTCTCCTGCAGGGGACACATGTCAACCTCTCCCTCCTTCTAGAAAAGTAGCCTGACACATGTCTCTCCCTACTTTTCTCAAAAAAGTAGGAGACACGTGTCACTCCTAGATTCCTCCAGAAAAGGTAGGCTTGTCTCCTCTGAGGTGGCGCCATTTGGAGTGTGTCTCCTGCAGAGGACACATGTCAATCTCTCATTTCCTCAGAAAAAGCAAATGTCATGTGTCACCCTCTACTCTTTTCAGAAAAAGCAGGTGACATGTGTCATTCTCTGCTCTTCTCAGAAAAAGTAGATGCCATGTGTCATTTCCTGCTCTCTTCAGAAAAGCTAGAATATTCAAATCTCCTCATAGGTGGTGCAGATCCTGAACTTCACCTTTTCCATGTTGTCTGAGATGGCGCCACATGGCTTGCCCCTCCTTCTCTCCCCTCTACCACGTGTCATTCTCTGCTTCTTTCAGAAAAAGCAGGTGACCCATGTCTCCTTCTACCTCCTTCAGAAAAAGTAGAGGACACATGTCTTCTCCCTACTTTTCTCAGAAAAGTAGGAGACACATGTCACTCCTGGCTTTCTTCAGAAAAAGCAAACCATTCAAAAGTTCAAACAAGGCCTAGGTGGCGTAAATCCTGAGCTCTGATTTTTCCAAATGGCCTATGAGGGCGCCACATGTCCCTTGCCTATCCCTCCTGCCACATGGCATTGTAGGAGCCACCCTGAGGTGGCGCCACATGTCCACCCCCCATTCCTCCAGGGCCAACCTCCATTTAAAATTCAAATCCCCCATGAGGTGGCGCAATCTGAAGAACCTCCTCCAGCATGCTGACACTTGTCAGGTATGGAACCATCCTGGACTGCCACATGTCCAGATCTCCTTTCATCAGAAAAAGTAGAATTCAAACTCCTCTGAGGTGGCACCTTCTGAGCCCACTGCCCTGTTCTTCTGACATGTGTCAAACACCTTTTGAGGTGGCACCATTCCAGAACTCCCACTTGGCTTCATTTGTATTTTTCATTTTTATTTTTAATAAAAGGAGCCCACCATGAGGTGGCGCCACCTGAAGACTCCCTACAAAAGGTGATTTTGAAATTCAAACTCCAAGAGAGCACCCTCTGAGGTGGCGCCATCTGGGAGCTTTCTGCAGAGAAAATCAAGCAAACCAAATTTTGAAAAATTTCAAATCCTGCTAAGGTGTCTCACCCAAAAAATTCTCATTTTTTATTTTCTCAAAAATCAAAATAGCACCCCTGAGATGGCGCCACATGGAAGGCTCAGATTGAGCCTGTTTGAAATTCGATTTTTTTTCAGAAAATCTATAAAAATAAGGCTCCACGCCCAGCATGGGAGAGACCATTTTTCTGAGAGAAGACCATCTTTTGAGAACTCTTGTTGGACTTGAAAATTTGACCTATCCTCTTGAGAATCCATTTTTTGCACTTTGGAATTCACGCCCCCTGTGGCTCAGTGAAGAAGACGGTGGGTCGATTTTGGTGAACCATACAAAGCCCGGAGCGAAGGACGAACGAAGCTCGTGATAGCCTCCCCTTTCAAGAGCTCCTATGCTGCGTAACGAAGCAAGGTGCACCTCTTTTTTGCTTGATTTGATGTCATAGTTCGATTCGAGAGTCGTTTGAAGAAAGAGCTCATCCGAGAGATGGATTGAGCTATTCTCATAAAACGACATACATAAAAATACTCAATTATGCTTCTTTGATGATTTTTAACATTCATGCATTTAGCTAGGTTTAATTTGCATTTTATTTCATTCATTTAGCATATTTCATGAAGTAATTAGGATTAATTTAGCATTTATTTCAATTCTGCTCATTTTCAGTAGGTCTTTGTTTTTGTCAGTCAGTCCACACGTCATTTCATGCATTTATTTTTTATTAAAAATCTCAAAAAACTCACGGAATGCGCCCCTAGGTATCCCTAAAATTTTGCCAAAAATTCGGAAGCATTTGAATTTGTTTATTGCGGTAAACATTCAAAATGGCAAGTCGGGTTTTGTTACCCGGGAGGCATTTTGAAAATCATTTGCCGATTTGTAAAATCGAGATCTCCCTCATGGGATATTCGATTTTCGATCCGAAAGATGTTTTGAACTCGAGAGAATGTCTAGTTTTTAACCTGATTTGTCAGATTTTTTTGATGTTTTTTTATGTCTGAAAAAAATCCGAGAGTTCGGGACACGTGTCAGAGCCTGATTCGGGCCTCTGAGATCTTGGATCGACTTAGGGCTATAGTTTATCTTTAGGTGTTGCTCCAAATCCAAAACTATAAAAAGTGAAAGTCATGTCCGAGGTGTCCTCGGTTTGCATCTAAAAGCCTGTGATTTTAAGAACAGTGTTGATACCTGCTTCAGTTTTTTCTTGTCAGTCCCCTATTTGGTCACATTGGTCTGTTCTGTTAATTTAGGAACACAAAGTTATATTTGTATCCATGTTTCTGTTAAACAAATGCCGAAGTCATGAACATAAAAGTTGTTCATGTAGGTGTCATGAGTAGCTCTGATTAATTGCATAAATTTCCATGGCTGTTATATATTTGTTTAGCATTTTACATCAGATTAGGGTGATTTTTACCTCTGTCAGAACTAAATCTCTGTTATTGAACTCACCATGGCTTAAATCCCGAGGCTGTAAAAACCAATAATATTCCATTTCGGGTCCTTTACCAGTCTGAAAAATATCAAAAGTTTTCATGGTGTAAATCTTGCATTATCATATTAAGCATTGCATTTGGTTCGGATCCATAGGCAAAATCCACCATTTTAGGACTTTCTTTAAATTTTAGCATTTAAATCATATCATTTCGTGATTTTTAGCATTCTAGGCTGTTTATCAGAGTAAGTAGATACTTCATACCGAATTTGGTGCAATTTGGAATCCATTTGAGGTTCGGATTAGCCATAATACCAAAACAGGGTCCCGCAGGACCCGGATCCAAGTGAAAAACAAGCGAAATTCGTTATTTTGGATAAATTGCAAAATGTCAAATTCTGATTTTACAGTCCTAATGTGTTTAGCTGCATGTCATCACGCCTCATACTGCATTTCATCATCATTGGATTCAATTTGAATTTTGAAATCTCAATTTTACCAAGTTTTCCTTCAAAAAACCATGATTTTAAAGGTGTAACTTTAATTTTAGGGGTATTTTGGTCATTTTGACCCCAATTCCGAATTTAAAACTGTTTTCCACTGAATTAATTGCATTTACATCATTTCAAATATCAAGAAAGCATGAGAATAGGGTTTATATCCAATTAAATCCAATAATTTCATAATATTATTGGAAAATCTTGGAAAAACCCACATATTTGAGTTAACCCTATTTCAAGTTTGGCAGGAACAATCAAAAGAAGGAGCTGAAGGCTGCAAATTTCTTTTATTTTCTTTATTTAGTGATGTAATAATGTAAATTTTGGAATAAGAGAGTTAATTTCTTGCTTAGACTAGGATGCATATCATATAGTTTGAATTTATGCAATATCCTGCTTATATGATTCATGCATTGTTATTTCAAAAGCACTATGGATGTTCACGAATGGCACGTGCACCAACTCTAAGGGAGTTGATGAACTCGGTGGAATCCATATTTACGGCCCTAGTCGGAATATGGACGAGACCTAGATCCATCATCTTTCTACTAGTCACATTGAGCCTACACTCTTAGGCTATCTTAAAATGCACATCATATTTCCAAAGTTTTCAAAATCATGTGCATTAAATCAAATAAACTCTGAACATATTCATGGCCACAGTCAGAATATGTGAAGGATTTACTTTGACTTAATACACATTTTTCCAACAAATTTTCTTAGAAAATCTTTCATAGTGCATTCATTCACTCATATCATTGGCATCATGAAACCATTGGTTTTCTCATGATTTTCTTAAGAAAGTGGCATTCCCAAGAAATCGATTTCTCAAGAAACTCTAAAGTTTTCCAAAAATCAGTTTTCCCAAGTCAAGTGTTCACAGTTTTCCATGGAAACTAGTCTCTCAAGAAACTTCTAAATGGGATTTTCAAAATCAAAGTTTTCCCTCAATTTTCCTTGGAAAATGTTATTTTCTTAAGATTTTCAAAAAGAGTTTTCCAATCTTCCCCAAAGATCAAATCGATTTCCAAGTATTTCAAGTGTAAGGTTCCCAAGATTTAAATTTCCCAAGTTTCAACTTTTCTTCTCCAATGAGTTTTCCTACAAATTTTCCACCATTTTCCTAAGAAAATTTTCAGAGTCCGAGTTTTCCTGAGAAGTGCTTCCCTTTTCAAATGTTCACCTTTTCTCTAGAATCACTTCTATTTTCCCAGGATTTTCATCTATTCATGATTTTCCCGAAATTTCATAAGTTTTCTCGAGATTTCAAACCCTTTTCATCTGAGTTTCCTGAGAAATTGACTTTCCACCATTTTCCTGAGAAAGGCTTTTCAACTCAAAATGTTTTCCAAGCATACATCATGTTTTCCCAAGCTGCATTTTACAAAGTCTCATAGCACATGCCTGAATTCTCTGTGCATTTAGGATAGAACATAACTTCAATAATTTCGCTAAGTCAAGCACAATTTTGGTCCTTGGTTCGATTACCCCTGTTAAAGGCGGCAGGAACGGTCGAACCTCGTACCGACAGGTCGAGCCCCATCCCATGGATTTTCCCGCAATTTTCAAAACGGAGGCGAGTATTTCAAAACTTTTTCCAAAATCCGGTCAAGTTTGAATCGCGAAAGCATTTCCCTCTCTCTCTTCCGCAAGGAAGGGAAGACGGGGAAAAATTTTGCGACGATAACAAAAGGTTCAACCGTTCTTGCCGCCTTTAACAGGGGTAATCGAACCAAGGACCAAAATTGTGCTTGACTTAGTTAAATCATCAAAATCGTGTTCTATCCTAAATGCAGAGAGATTTCAGGCATGTGCTATGAGATTTTAGAAAATATAACTTGAAAAAACATGATGTATTCTTAGAAAACATTTGGAGTTGAAAGATATTTCTCAAGAAAAGTCAATTTCTCAGGAAACTCAGATGAAAGGGGTTTTGAAATCACGAGAAAGTTCATGAATGGATGAAAATCCTTTGAAAATGGAAAGAATTCTTGAGAAAAGGATAAACATTTGAAGGGAAAATGCTTGTCAGGAAAAGCTTCATGTTTTGAAAGCTTTCTTTGGAAAATGATTGAAATTCATGAGAAAATTCTTTGGAGTGGGAGAATTGAAACTCGAGAAACTGAAATCCTGAGAATCTTAGCCTTGAAACACTTGGAAATCGATTTTGATCTTTGAGAAAGGTGAGAGACTTCTTTTGAAAATCTTGAGAAAATAACCTTTTCCATAAAAAACTGTGGAAAAACTTGACTTGGGAAGACCAATTTTGAAAAATCCTTAGAGTTTCTTGAGAAATCAATTTCTTTAGAATGAAATTTTCTTAAGAAAATCGTGGGAAAACCAATGATTTCATGATGCAAATGATATGAGTGAATGAATGCACTTTGAAAAGATTTTCTGAGAAATTTGTTGGAAAAATGTGTACTAAGTCAAAATAAATCCTTCACATATTCTGACTGTGGCCATGAATATGTTCAGAGTTTATTTGATTTAATTCACAATACTTTGCCAAATTGGAAATATGATGTACATTTTAAGATAGCCTAAGAGTGTAGGCTCAATGTGACTGGTAGAAAGATGATGGATCTGGGTCTTGTCCATATTCCGACTAGGGCCGTAAATATGGACTCCACCGAGTTCATCAACTCCCTAAGAGTTGGTGCATGTGCCATCCGTGTACATCCATAGTGCTTTTGAAATAAAATGCATAAATCACATAAACAGGATATTGCAGGAATTTAAACTATATGATATGCATCCTAGTCTAAGCAGAAAATTAAATCTCTTATTCCAAAATTTACATTATTACATCACTAATTAAATGAAATAAAAGGAAATTGCAGACTTCAACTCCTTCCTTTGAATGTCCCTGCCAAACTTGAAATGGGGTTAGCTCAAATATGTGGGTTTTTCCAAGATTTTCCAATAATATTCTAAAATTATTGGACTTAGTTGGATATAAACCCTACTTTCATGCTTTCTTGATATTTAAAATGATGTAAATGCAAGAAATTCAGAAATAAATAGTTTGAAATTCAAAATTGTGGTCAAAATGACCAAAATACCCCTAATATTAAAGTTATACCTTTAAAATCAGGGTTTTTTGAAGGAAATTTTGGTAAAATCGAGATTTTAAAATTTGAATTGGACCAAATGATGATGAAATGCAAGATGAGACATTATGACATGATGTTAAACACCTTAGTACTGTAAAACAAGAATTTGACATTTTGCAATTCATCCAAAATAATGAATTTCGCTTGTTTTTCGCTTGGATCCGGGTCCCGCGGGGCCCTGTTTTGATGATACGGCTAAACCGAGCATCAAACGAATTCCAAATGCTTTCAAATTCGGTATGGAGCATTTACCTATTCTGATAAATAACCTAGAATGCTAAAACTCACGAAATGACATGGTTTAGATGCTAAAATTTAAAGAAAATCCTAAAAAGGGCGAATTTAGCCTACGGACCCGAACCAAATGCAACACTTAATGCAGTAATACGAGAATTACACTATAGAAACATCTGAGATTTTGCAGACTGCTAAATGACATGAAAATAAGCAATTTTGTCTTTTACAGCCTCTGGATTTGAACCACGGTGAGTTCAGAAATAGGGATTTGGTTCTGACGGAGGTAAAATCACTCTGTTCTGATGTACAATTGCATAAAAAATAGCATCCGACCATAGAAATTTCTGATATTTAACTGAGAAACTAAAGACACATACAGGAACAACTTTCATGTTTATGATTTTGGCATTTGATTAACGGGAACAGAGATAAAAATACAACTTTGCATGCCTAAACCAACAGAGTAGACGAATATGACAAAACAGGAGACTGACAAGAAAAATCTTAAACAAATACTAATACTGTTCTAAAAATCATAATCTTTCAGATTCAAACAAATGACATCCCGAACATGACATTCACTTTTTACAGATTTGGATTTGGAGCAATACTCAAAGAGAACCCATCGCCTTACTTCGATCCAAAATCTCAGAGACCCAAATCAGTCTCTGACACGTGTCCCTAACTCTCAGATTTGTTTCAGACATTAAATACTAGACATCATCCCGAGTTCAGGACATTTTTTCGATCGAAAATCGGATCTCATATGAAAGAGCTCTCGATTTTACAAGTAGAAAGTAAATTTTCAAACGTATCCCGGGTAACAAAACCCGACCCACGATTTCGAACATTTACTGCAGTAAATAAATTCAAATCATTCTGAATTTTTGCCAAATTACTAGGGGCACCTAGGAACGCGTACTGTGATTTTTTTGACATTTTTAAAGAAAAATAAATACATGAAATGACGAGTGGACTGACTGACACAAACAGAGAATCACTGAAATAACACAGGACACATGAAACATCAAATAAATTCCTAAACGATGCTATTTTAATGAAATAAGACATAAATCTACCTTATTTTAATGTATAAACGTGATGAAATGCTAAAATTTGAATAAAAAAAGCATGAAAAACTCGTTTGCTATATGTCATTTTACGAGAATAGCTCGATCCATACTTCGGATGAGCCTTTTTCTCAAAACGACAATACGAATTTAATAAAGATATTACTATAATAACATCAATAGGCATAGAAGTGCACCTTGTGTTTTCCCGCAACCTTGGAACTCCCGAAATGAGTGGGTATGAATGGCTTCTCTCGACCTTCGATCCGAGCTTCGGAAGGTTCACGAAATTCGATCCACACACTTAGATCGAGTTGGAATTGATGCGAGCAAGCTTGGTGCTTCAATGCACCCTCTCAACTGAGCCCAAGGGAGGTGTGAACTCAGAAAATCGAAATCGTGTACTAGAGGAAATCTAAGTTGAAATGCAAAATCAAAAGGAGCTCCCTTAGGCTGGGCGTGGGGCCTTGTATTTATAGAATTTTTTGGAAAATTTTGAAATTCAAAGAGGCTTAATCTGAGTCCTCCATGTGGCGCCATCTTAGAGGGTATTGTCTTGGAGTTTGAAATTCAAATTCTGCTTTATTCTAGAAGGAGGAGAGACTGTCATGTGGCGCAACCTCAGAGCATCAACATTGACATGTGTCAGAAGGAAAGGCAGAGGATTCAGATGGTGCCACCTCAGAGAGAGTTTGAAATTTAAATTTCTGCTTTTTCTAGAGGAGAGGAAAGACTGACATGTGGCACCACCTCAGGGTGGCTCCACATTGACATGTGTCAGGAGGCAGGAGCTGAAGAAGCAGAAGACGCCACCTAAGGGGAGACAAGCTCTACTTTTTCTGGACAGGGCAGCACATGACACGTGGCATCTCAGGGTGACCTTGGAATGACACATGGCACAGGGTGAAGATGGTGGACACTGACACGTGGCATGGAATGAAGAGGATGTCTAATGACATGTGGCGGCATCTTAAGGTGGCTCCACACTGACACGTGTCGAAGGATGGAAGGAGAGAGAAAATGACATGTGGCACCACCCCTAGGTGAACCCCACGCTGACAAGTGCAGGGCAATGGGAGGAGAGAGAAAATGGTCCAGTGGCGTTAATCCAGGGACAAGGCTCCTATATTTTTGGGTTTTTCAAAATTCAGGTTTTTCAAAAAAAAAGCCTATATGACACTACCTCAATGTGGGCCCCACATTGCTTCTTTGTTGAAAGACAGTAAAACCGCTTTTTGGAATTTTCAAAAAAATCTGGACTAATTGGCAAAACAGAAATTTTGAAAAGAGTTGGCCCCTGTAGGGCGATTTTGTAAAAGGAAGATATTTGAAATTGTTTGACAAAAGGGCAAAATCTGAGATGAAATTTATTGAAAATTATCCAGATTGTTTTCCTGATAAAATATTTTGAAATTCAGAGTCCTGGGGGTAAAATGGGAAGAATTGATAGTTTTGAAGACCCAGGGTTTTGAAATTGATTTTAAAAAGAGTTGAAATTCAAATCTGAATTGAAAATTTTGAAATCGAGAGTTCTGGATCTCGAAATGACATGTTGTCTTGTGCAGTGATATGAAATGCTCATGCAATGCTATGCAGTGACATATTTTATGAAATGCAATCATGAACCAGGATTTGGAGATTTCTGTCTTCTGTTAGGAGTAGAATTTTGAACATCTGAGCTAAAATAGAGAAATTTTGAGAGTTGCAGATGAAATTTGGACTTTTGCGGGTTCCAGGCTCAGAAAATGACCATTTTTCCCTCTGGCGATCTCCAGGAAGGAGTTGTGATGTTTGGTGGAAATGTCGGGGAGGTGAGTGAAAATTTGTGGTGTTTATAGATGCCCCTCTTTGCTACTAAGCCGGCTTGTGGCCGAGCCTAGTGGCAAAGAAAAACACACCAAATTTGGGCTATATAAAAAAATGCCCCAGTAAGAAGGATCTCATTGGGTGTGAGGAAATTAGCCTGGTGATCATGGTAGATATGAAATGGAGAATGAAGAGTCACTCTGTGAGAGTGAAATTCAGGTTTTTGCCCTTAACCTGGATGGGACAGAAATACCTCGCATGGAACGAAGCTCAGATTTGACCCTTGACCTGATTGGGGAATCCAATATCTCATAAAATGAGATTCAGGTTTATACCCTTATCCTGATCGGGCGGAAAATGGAATACCTCTTTGATTGAGGCTCAGGTTTGTACCCTTATCCTGATTGGGCGAAAAATGGAATACCTCTTTGAATGAGGCTCAGGTTTGTACCCTTATCCTGATCGGGCGGAAAATGGAATACCTCTTTGAATGAGGCTGAGGTTTATACCCTTATCCTGATTGGGCGGAAAATGGAATACCTTAAGAGGGATTTAAAATTGGTGTCTGGATGTATCAAAAACGGACATCAAGCTCTCACTCCGCGTCCGGATAGCTAGAAAATATTGTCAAAATGTTGAAAATTTTGTTGTTGGTCCAAAATATTTGAAAATGATGCATATTGTGGCAAAAACATTCGTTCTGAAGGCACTACCTCCAAACGAGATTCACTTCGTAGAGTCGAGATTGGGAATCCAAATTACTTGTGATTGTCCTTCTTCAAGGAAGTTATCAATTTCCTTGATATGAACATGAAAGAGAATTTGATATTATGAAAGCAATTGATGAAAGAGTATTGATAATAGAATTTCACAAATTTAAAGAAGATTCTTGATAGATGTGGCAGTTTGATATCCTGGGAGCTTCTCTTATGATAATCTTTCTGCTCTCTTTTGGCTCTCTTGAGTTTTTGCTGCATTCTCCTTCATTTTGGAGATGTTCTAACTTTTCTCTCTTTCTTTTTCCTCTCTTTCTCTCTTTTGGAATGGTACATCGCAAACTCCTTCAACTTGGAGATGTTTCGATCCTTCTTTGACGGTATTGGCTCATGGGTTTGAGATCTTTGGATGATAGCTGAAATTAAATATCTTTTAGGAATTGTCGGTAGGTTCATCGCATCTGTCTTCATCTCGACAGTGCTTTGGACTTTCCCTGGAAGGATCGGTCACAAACTCCGTCATCTTGAAGATGTTTCAAATCTTCTTTGGCCCTGGGGGTCTACTCGGTTAATTCGCCTTCATCTTGACGACAATTGAGAGATCCCTTTTGCGGATATTTAATTACAGCTTAGATGATTTTGAGGAGACAAGGCTTGGGTGAATTCTCTCTTTTTCTAGCGCTCAGGATATTTTCACTGCCGCTTCTTTACAAGAATAATCTTTAAAGATATGTCATAACTGCGATCAATATCAATAATCTATGACTTTTCAATAACATTGAATCTTCTTTTCTGGCCATATCGAGGATTTATCTTTCATCCTATTGGTTGGCCAATAGAAAGAATTTGAAGTTTGAATCTCTTTTCGCAAAAGCTTCACTCTCTTGGGAGTAATGCTGAAGGTGAAATGAGGTAAATATTTATGCAATAAAAATTCTGAAATCAACAAATAATTTGATTGGCAAATTGACAAAATTTTCTTGAAATCCTTGGTGAAAGAGAGTACTTGAGGTCCGGCTCAACACATCCGTGACGAAAATTATCCTTTCTTTTCCCCAAAGGAGGCAACTATCAGTTCACTGAGAATAATATCAGTTCAATTAATAACGACCATCAGTTCATTGGAAACAATATCAGTTCAATTAAGAACGCCCATCGGTTCGCTATGAACAATATCAGTTCAATTAAGAACGACCATCGGTGGGAATAATATCAGTTCAATTAAGACCGACTATCAATTCACTTGGGAACACTATCAATTCAATGAAAAACGACTATCAGTTCAATGAAGAACGACTATCATTTCACTTGGGAACACTATCAGTTCACTTGGGAACACTATCAGTTCAATGAAGAACGACAATGAGTTCACTTGGAAACACTATCAGTTCAATGAAAAACGACTATCAGTTCACTTGGGAACACTATCAGTTCAATGAAGAACGACTATCAGTTCACTTGGGAACACTATCAGTTCAATGAAGAACGACTATCAGTTCACTTGGGAACACTATCAGTTCAATGAAGAACGACTATCAGTTCAATTGGGAACACTATCAGTTCAATGAAGAACGACTATCAGTTCACTTGGGAACACTATCAGTTCAATGAAGAACGACTATGAGTTCGCTGGGAACACTATCAGTTCAATGAAGAACGACTATCAGTTCGCTGAGAACACTATCAGTTCAATGAAGAACGACTATCAGTTCGCTGAGAACACTATCAGTTTAGAGAAGAATGACTATAAATTCACTTAGAACCACGGTGAGTTCAGAAATAGGGATTTGGTTCTGACGGAGGTAAAATCACTCTGTTCTGATGTACAATTGCATAAAAAATAGCATCCGACCATAGAAATTTCTGATATTTAACTGCAAAACTAAAGACATGCACAGGAACAACTTTAATGTTTATGATTTTGGCATTTGATCAGCAGGAACAGAGATACAAATATGACTTTTCATGCCTAAACCAACAGAGCAGACGAATATGACAAAACAGGAGACTGACAACAAAAATCCTAAACAGATATTAATACTGTTCTAAAAATCATAATCTTTCAGATTCAAACAAATGACATCCCGAACATGACATTCACTTTTTACAGATTTGGATTTGGAGCAATACCCAAAGAGAACCCATCGCCTTACGTTGATCCAAAATCTCAAGTGCCCAAATCCGTCTCTGACACGTGTCCCTAACTCTCGGATTTTTGTCAGACATAAAAAAAATCGGAAAACTCTGCAAAAATCAGATTACATACTAGACATCATCTCGAGTTCAGGACATTTTTTAGATCGAAAATTGGATCTTATATGAAAGAGATCTCGATTTTACAAGTAGGAAGTAAATTTTTCAAAACGTATCCCAGGTAACAAAACCCTACCCACCATTTCGAACATTTACTGCATTAAATAAATTCAAATCATTCTGAATTTTTGGAAGATTACTAGGAACACCTAGCGACATGTACTGTGGTTTTTTTGGAATTTAAAAAAATAAATAAATACATGAAATGACGAGTGGACTGACTGACAAAAACATTGAATCACTGAAATAACACAGGACACATGAAACATCAAATAAATTCCTAAACGATGCTATTTTAATGAAATAAGACATAAATCTACCTTATTTTAATGTATGAATGTGATGAAATGCTAAAATTTGAATCAAGAAATAATGAAAAACTCGTTTGCTATATGTCATTTTACGAGAATAGCTCGATCCATACTTCATATGAGCCTTTTTCTCAAAACGACAATACGAATTTAATAAAGATATTACTATAATGAAGTCAATAGGGATAGAAGTGCACCTTGTGTTTTCCCGCAACGTTGGAACTCCCGAAATGAGTGGGTATGAATGGCTTCTCTCGTCCTTCGATCTGAGCTTCGGAAGGTTCACGAAATTCGATCCACACGCTTAGATCGAGTTGGAATTGATGCGAGCAAGCTTGGTGCTTCAATGCACCCTCTCAACTGAGCCCAAGGGGGGCGTGAACTCAGAAAATCAAAATCGTGTACTAGAGGAAATCTAAGTTGAAATGCAAAATCAAAAGGAGCTCCCTTAGGCTGGGCGTGGGGGCCTTATATTTATAGAATTTTTTGGAAAATTTTAAAATTCAAAGAGGCTTAATCTGAGTCCTCCATGTGGCGCCATCTCAGAGGGTGTTGTCTTGGAGTTTGAAATTCAAATTCTGCTTTATTCTGGAAGGAGGAGAGACTGTCATGTGGCGCCATCTCAGAGCATCAACATTGACATGTGTCAGAAGGAAAGGCAGAGGATTCAGATGTGTCAGAAGGAAAGGAGAGTTTGAAATTTAAATTTCTGCTTTTTCTAGAGGAGAGGAAAGACTGACATGTGGCACCACCTCAGGGTGGCTCCACATTGACATGTGTCAGAAGGCAGGAGCTGAAGAAGCAGAAGACGCCACCTAAGGGGAGACAAGCTCTACTTTTTCTGGACAGGGCAGCACATGACACGTGGCATCTCAGGGTGACCTTGGAATGACACATGGCACAGGGTGAAGATGGTGGACACTGACACGTGGCATGGAATGAAGAGGATGTCTAATGACATGTGGCGGCATCTTAAGGTGGCCCCACAGTGACACGTGTCGAAGGATGGAAGGAGAGAGAAAATGACATGTGGCACCACCCCTAGGTGAACCCCACGCTGACAAGTGCAGGGCAATGGGAGGAGAGAGAAAATGGTCCAGTGGCGCCAATCCAGGGACAAGGCTCCTATATTTTTGGGTTTTTCAAAATTCAGGTTTTTCAAAAGAAAAGCCTATGTGACACCACCTCAATGTGGGCCCCACATTGCTTCTTTATTGAAAGATAGTAAAACCTCTTTTTGGAATTTTCTAAAAAATCTGAACTAATTGGCAAAACGCAAATTTTGAAAAGAGTTGGCCCCTGTAGGGCGATTTTGTAAAAGGAAGATATTTGAAATTGTTTGACAAAAGGGCAAAATATGAGATGAAATTTATTGAAAATTATCCAGATTTTTTTCCTGATAAAATATTTTGAAATTCAGAGTCCTGGGGGTAAAATGGGAATAATTTATAATTTTGAAGACCCAGGGTTTTGAAATTGATTTTAAAAAGAGTTGAAATTCAAATCTGGATTAAAAATTTTGAAATCGAGAGTTCTGGATCTCGAATGACATGTTGTGCAGTGCAGTGATATGAAATGCTCATGCAATGACATATTTTATGAAATGCAATCATGAACTAGGATTTGGAGATTCTTGTCTTCTGTTAGGAGTAGAATTTTGAACATCTGAGCTAAAATAGAGAAATTTTGAGAGTTGCAGATGAAATTTGGACTTTTGCGGGTTCCAGGCTCAGAAAATGGCCATTTTGCTCTCTAGCCATCTCCAGGGAGGAATTGTGATGTTTGGTGGAAATGTCGGGGAGGTGAGTGAAAATTTTTGGTGTTTACAGATGCCCCTCTTTGCTACTAAGCCGGCTTGTGGCCGAGCTTAGTGGCAAAGAAAAACACACCAAGTTTGGGCTATATAAAAAAATGCCCCAGTAAGAAGGATCTGACTGGGTGTGAGGAAATTAGCTCGGTGATCATGGTAGATATGAAATGGAGAATGAAGAGGAAAGATTCACTCTATGAGAGTGAAATTCAGGTTTTTGCCCTTAACCTGGATGGGACAGAAATACCTCGCATGAAACGAAGCTCAGGTTTGACCCTTGACCTGATTAGGGAATCAAATATCTCATAAAATGAGATTCAGGTTTGTACCCTTATCCTGATCGGGCGGAAAATGGAATACCTCTTTGATTGAGGCTCAGGTTTGTACCTTTATCTTGATCAGGCGAAAAATGGAATACCTCTTTGAATGAAGCTCAGGTTTGTACCCTTATCCTGATCGAGCGGAAAATGGAATACCTTAAGAGGGATTTAAAATTGGTGTCTGGATGTATAAAAAACGGACATCAAGCTCTCACTCCGCATTCGGATAGCTAAAAAATATTGTCAAAATGTTGAGAATTTTGTTGTTGATCGAAAATATTTGAAAATGATGCATATTGTGGCAAAAACATTCCTTCTTTTCTACCTAAAGCACTACCTCCAAACAAGATTCACTTTGTAGAATCGAGATTGGGAATCCAAATTACTTGTGATTGACCTTCTTCAAGGAAGTTATCAATTTTCTTGATATGAACAGGAAAGAGAATTTGATATTATGAAAGCAATTGATGAAAGAGTATTGATAATAGAATTTCACAAATTTAAAGAAGATTCTTGATAGATGTGGCAGTTTGATATTATGGGAGCTTCTCTCATGATAATCTTCCTGCACTCTTTTGGCTCTCTTGAGTTTTTGTTGCATTCTCCTTCATTTTGGAGATGTTCTAACTTTTCTCTGTTTCTTTTTTCTTTCTTTCTCTCTTTTGGAAGGATACGTCGCAAACTCCTTCAACTTGAAGTTGTTTCAATCCTTCTTTGACGGTATTGGCTCATGGGTTAGAGATCTTTGGATGATAGCTGAAATTAAATATCTTTTAGGGATTGTCGATAGGTTCATCGCATTTGTCTTCATCTTGACAAAGCTTTGGACTTTCTTTGGAAGGATCCATCACAAACTCTGTCATCTAGGAGATGTTTTAAATCTTCTTTGGCCACGGGGGTCTACTCGCTTAATTCGCCTTCATCTTGACGACAATTGAGAGATCCCTTTTGCGGATATTTAATTACAACTTAGGTGATTTTGAGGAGACAAGGCTTGGGTGAATTCTCTCTTTTTCAAGCGCTCAGGATATTTTCACTTCCTCATCTTTACAAGAATAATCTTTAAAGATATGTCATAACTGCGATCGATATCAATCATCTATGGCTTTTCAATAACATTGAATCTTCTTTTCTGGCCATATCGAGGATTTATCTTTCATCCTTTTGGTTGGCCAATAGAAAGAATTTGAAGTTTGAATCTCTTTTCGCAAAAGCTTCACTCTCTTGGGAGTAATGCTGAAGGTGAAATGCGGTAAATATTTATGAAATAAAAATTCCGAAATCAACAAATAATTTGATTGATAAATTGACAAAATTTTCTAGAAATCCTTGGTGAAAGAGAGTACTTGAGGTCCGGCTCAACACATTCGTGACGAAAATTATCCTTTCTTTTCCCCAAAGGAGGCGACTATCAGTTCACTAAGAACAATATCAGTTCAATTAATAACGACCATCGGTTAGTTAGAAAAAATATCAGTTCAATTAAGAACGCCCATCAGTTCGCTGAAAACAATATCAGTTCAATTAAGAACGACCATCGGTGGGAATAATATCAGTTCAATTAAAAACGACTATCGATTCACTTGGGAACACTATCAGTTCAATGAAGAACGACTATCAGTTCACTTAGGAACACTATCAGTTCAATGAAGAACGACTATCATTTCACTTGGGAACACTATCAGTTCACTTGAGAACACTATCAGTTCAATGAAGAACGACTATCAGTTCACTTAGGAACACTATCAGTTCAATGAAGAACGACTATCAGTTCACTTGGGAACACTATCAGTTCAATGAAGAACGACTATCAGTTCAATGAAGAACGACTATCAGTTCAATGAAGAACGACTATCAGTTCAATGAAGAACGACTATCAGTTCAATGAAGAACGACTATCAGTTCACTTGGGAACACTATCAGTTCAATGAAGAACGACTATGAGTTCACTGGGAACACTATCAGTTCAATGAAGAACGACTATCAGTTCACTGAAAACACTATCAGTTCAATGAAGAACGACTATCAGTTCGTTGAGAACACTATCAGTTCAATGAAGAACGGCTATCAGTTCACTTAGAACACTATCAGTTCAATAAAGAACAACTATCAATTCACTTGGAATACTATCAGTTCAATAAAGAACGACTATCAGTTCACTTGGAACACTATCAGTTTGATGAAGAACGACTATCAGTTCACTTTGAACACTATCAGTTCAATGAAGAATGATTATCAGTTCAGTTGGAACACTATCAGTTCGACGAAGAACGACTACCAGTTCACTTGGAACACTATCAGTTCAAAGAAGAACGACTATCAGTTCGCTTGGAACACTGTCAGTTCGATGAAGAACGACTATCAGTTCACTTGGAACACTTATCAGTTCACTTGGAACACTATCAGTTCAACGAAGAACGACTATCAGTTCACTTGGAACACTATCAGTTTGATGAAGAACGACTATCAGTTCGCTTGGAACACTATCAGTTCTATGAAAAACGACTGTCAGTTCATTGAAGAACGATGACCATTATAGAGAGTTGGATTGCTTCTATGAATGGTTTTAGGATTATCCCCTTATCCTGAACGGGGAATGAAAATTGAATGATGTGGCGGTCGAAATTGAGAATTTTGGTAATTTGAAAATTGGAAATTGGGCGACCCGGAGATCGAAATTGAAGATTTGAATGACCCGAGGATTTGAATTGGAATTGGTGGGCAAAATATCAAATTTGAGAAATCGACTGACCCTTGAATCAATGCAGAAGAATGAATCTTTTAAAATACATGACCAGCGGGAGCTTGAACCTTTGAAATACATGACCAGCAAAAAACTAGGACCTTTGAAATACATGACAAGCGAAAAGCTGGAACCTTTGAAATACATGACCAACGAGCATTGGATCTTTTGAAATACATGACCAGCGGAAGCTGGAACCTTTGAAATACATGACCAGCAAAAAGCTGGGACCTTTGAAATACATGACCAGTGAAAAGCTGAAACCTTTGAAATACATGACCAGCAGAAGCTGGGACCTTTGAAATACATGACCAGCATGAAGCTGGAACCTTTGAAATACATGACCAACGAAAAGCTAGTACCTATGAAATACATGACCAGCGAAAAGCTGAAACCTTTGAAATACATGACCAGCAGAAGCTGGAACCTTTGAAATACATGATCAACGAAAAGCTGGGACCTTTGAAATACATGACCAGCGGAAAGCTGGAACCTTTGAAATACATGACCAACGAGCGTTGGATCTTTTGAAATACATGACCAGCGGGAGCTCTAACCTTTAAAATACATGACCAGCAAAAAAATCGAACCTTTGAAATACATGACCAGCGAAAAGCTGGAACCTTTGAAATACATGATCAATGAGCGTTGGATCTTTTGGAAATACATGACCAACGACTGTTGGATCTTTTGGAAATACATGACCAGCAAAAGCTAGATCTTTTTGGAAATACATGACCAACGAGTGTTGGATCTTTTTAAATACGTGACCAGCAAAAAGCTGAATCTTTTTGGGATACATGACCAACGAGTGTTGGATCTTTTGGAAATACATGACCAACGAGTGTTGGATCTTTTGGAAATACATGACCAACTAATGTTGAATCTTTTGGAAATACATGACTAGCAAAAGCTGGATCTTTTTGGAAATACATGACCAACGAGTGTTGGATCTTTGTAAATACGTGATCAACAAAAAGCTGGATCTTTTTAGAATACATGACCAACGAGTGTTGGATCTTTTGGAAATACATGACCAACGAGTGTTGGATCTTTTGGAAATTCATGACCAGCAAAAGTTGGATCTTTTTGGAAATACATGACCAACGAGTGTTGGATCTTTTGAAAATACATGACCAATGAGTGTTGGGTCTTTTGGAAATACATGACCAGCGAGTTGCTAGATCCTTTGGAAATACATCAAATTTTGGGAAGTTCAAGTCAAAACTTGAATTTTGTAGAAGGAAAGAATTTGATCAGAAGGTTGAATTTAGGAAGTTACCGATGCAAGGATCGGATTTTGAAAAATGAGCTCAAAATGTGATTGAAAAAGTTTGAGAAACAACCAGTGCGAAGACTGGGTTGTGAAGATGAGCTAGATTTTCAGAATGAAGAAAGTAATGATTCTTGGTGAAAATTCTGAATTCAATGGACCATCACATCTTAACTCTATATGGTTTGTTTTCAGGATTTGTCCCTTTATCCTGAATGGGGAAGGAAGGAAAGAAATACCTCATTAGCAGGAGGCATCAGGTTTATTCCTTAACCTGAAGAGGAACAAAAGGATTTTTAAAGAGAATAAACCTGAATCTTGAAATTTGGAATGGATTAGCCGGAAGGCTAGATTTTGGAAGAAGGTCCCACCTGGCAGTTGGTTTTTTTTGAAAAAGAATAGAGTCTGAGTCGGAACTCGTGTATTTAAAAAGGAAAACAAAATAAAGGGGAGAACCCGAGTTGGAACCCAGATGTTCAAGATAAAAGATAAAAGAGAAATTTTGAGTTGGAAAACTCGAATTCTCGACGCAACGATTGGTCCCAACATGAGCATTGGATCCAAAAGGAAGTCCTAGTCGGAACTCGAAACTTCAAACGAAAGAATAAAAATAAAAACCCGAGTGAGAACTCGGATCTTCAAAACAAAAGATAAAGGAGAAATTTGAGTTTGAAAAATTCGAAATTTCGACGCAACGATTGGTTCCAATGTGAGCATTGGATCCAAAAGGAAGTCCGAGTCGAAATTCGGATCTTCAAACGAAAGAATAAAGGAAAAAGCTCGAGTGGGAACTCAGATCTCCAAAATAAAAAGAGAAATTTGTGTTGAAAAATTCGAAATTTCGACGCAATGATTGGTTCCAACACGAGCATTGGATCCAAAAGGAAGTCCGAATCGGAACTCGGAACTTTAAACAAAATAATAGAGGGAAAAACCTGAGCCAGAATTCGGATCTTCAAAATAAAAGATAAAAGAGAAACCCGAGTTTGAAAACTCGAATTTCTGAACAAATGATTGGTTCCAACCTGAGCATTGGATTCAAAAGAGGGAAGCCTGAATCGAGATTCAGGTTTTTGACAGAAAGTTTTAATCAAAATATTGAATTTTGAAGATTTGCCAGTGCGAGGACCAGATCTAAGATTGAGAATGACCTGTTCGAGGACTAAATTTTTTGCATGTGATCTGATTTTCAGGGTTGCCCCCTTATCTTGACTGAGGAAAAGATAAAATTTGAGAAGAATTGACGAAAAAGAGATAGAAATTGATGGAAGATTTGACAAGAGAGAAGAATCAAGGAAATTTATGAAAAATTATCTTTGTAAAAGAATTCTCACAGGTAGCATTGTTGCTCCTATGAGTGATTTCAGGATTATCCCTTATCCTGAATAGAAAGGGAATGAAATTTTGGCAAAAATTGAAAAAAGGCTTGATAAAGAATCGACAAGATTTTGATAAAGAAATAAAATTGATAAAATTTGATAAAGAATAAAATTTTGAAAAAGATTTGGCAGAGATTAATGTTGCTTTTAAAAGATGAAGAAAGACATTCAGGACTATCCCTTATCCTGAAGAAAGAAGGACCTCGTAGGACAAGGCTTCAGGTTTATCCCTTAACCTGAAGGGGAGCTAAAAAGAAGAAAAAATGAATACCTCATGGAAAAGAGGCATCAGGTTTATCCCTTAACCTGAAAGGGAACTTTTTTGAAATAAGAATTGACAAGAAGAGTTAATAAAAATGGATGAATAATCAATGAAATTTATTAAATTTGATAAAGATGAATAAGACTGATAAAAAAGATTTGATAAGCGAAAAAAATTGATAAAAGTTGAGAAAAAGAGTTTGTTTGATCCTGCCTGCATGTGGGATCTTTAAAGTGAGAGAAGAATATGAGAAAATCATTTTTGGAAAGAGGATTAACCGTGAGAAGGATGATCAACGCGAGAGCTGATCTTTGAAAGGGAATAAATCATGAGAGATCATAATGAGGGTCAATTTTTTGAAGGTAATGGTTTGAAAACCTAATTTTTGGAAAATAAGATTAATACGAGGGTTGATCTTTGAATGCAATGGTTCGAAACCAATTTTTGGAAAAATATGATCAACACGAGGGTTGATCTTTGAATGCAATGGTTCGAAACCAATTTTTGGAAAAATATGATCAGCACGAGAGTTGATCTTTGAATGCGATGGTTCGAGACCAATTTTTGGAAAATATGATCAACATAAGGGTTGATCTTTGAATGCAATGGTTCAAAACCAATTTTTGGAAAATATGATCAACACGAGGGTTGATCTTTGAATGCAATAGTTCGAAACCAATTTTTGGAAAATATGATCAACACAAGGGTTGATCTTTGAATGCAATTGTTCAAAACCAATTTTTGGAAAATATGATTAACACAAGGGTTGATCTTTGAATGCAATGGTTTGAAACCAATTTTTGGAAAATATGATCAACACAAGGGTTGATGTTTGAATGCAATGGTTCGAAACCATTTTTTTTTTTGGAAAATATGATAAAAAATATTTGAACTTTTTCGGTTATCATGACGAAGATTTCGCAAAAACTTTCAAAATATTGTGATTTTTGAAAGACCCTCATAGGTAATATCATTTCTTTCATGAATGATGTCAGGATTGTCCCGCATTTTGAAAAAGAACAGGAATTTAATGCCCTAGTATGGCAAAAAGAAGGAAGTATTGAATATCAAAGATATAAAGAAAATTGACATTTCATTGATAAGCAAAGGTAGATAACAAAACTGAATATTTACAAGTATTTTAACTAAAAATTCGCAAAAGACTAGGCTGACTTGCCCCTATAAAGTGACTGACAAAAGGGGATGAAAGCGAAAAACTTTTGGCATTCTCAATTCTCTGAGTGGTCTGGAAATGGTTCGGGTGGAACTGCAGGCTGCTCCTCTCTTTCCTCTGGTATCAAAAGTTCTTTGTCAATGTAGTCCTGCACAATATTTTTGAGGACGAAACAACATTTCGTATCATGCCCCCTTGCTCGATGAAACTTGCAGAAGCAATCTTTCCATTTCCCCTTGGTGACAGAAGGATCATCTTTCCTTGGGAGTTTGATCATGTCTTTCGCAAGCAGGTATTGTAGAACTTCTTCGATTGGCTGACCTAGAGGGGTAAGCTTGCGATCATAACCCCAACCATCATGCTTCGCTTTCTTCGGCTTGCTTGACGTAGAGAAAAATGGGGTTTTTAGAAAAGATCTTGGAAGAAATTTTAATAAAGGAAGAAATCACAATCTGACAACAAAAATATCCCATTACGAGGGATCGGGTTGTCACCAAAATTTGCGACAACCGCATTATTTTTCTGTGAAAAAGGATAAACAATTAAAATTTGAACAAATATTAATTTTGAAAAGGACATATCCTAACAAAAGATATTTTATCGTAAAAGAGGGTAAGGAATAGATAAAAAAAGAATTTCGAAAGTGGATATCAAAGATTTAAAATTTGAAGAATTGCAGGCAGGATCAAAGACTTTGAAAAAATCAGAAGAAGAAAAGGAAAAATACACCTGGGTTTTAAAAACAAAGAGGAAATTTTGAATAATATATACCCAGGGTTTTGGAAAATATAAGGAATATAAAATATCATACAATCACAGATGTACAAACAAGGATGCACAAACAACACTCCCTAAAGCTGACTCTAAATGCAATATTTTGAAATGGCTGATAGGACCTTAATCCTAACTCTAGGGTTCAGATCACCTGATTTCAATCAAGGTATGCCGATATACCCAAGCCGAAGCTCGAAGTACGTGGCATAAAAATATTTCTCTGGTTCTAAGGTAATGGCTTCCCAACATCCTTGAGCACCTACCGATATACCTCAGACTATGGCCCTTAGATACGGGGTAGGGGGGCGCAAACCCAAATAAGTGGCTCAGTTGTGAGGCTCTCTCTCGAACTATGGTTCAGTGAGACAGCCCAGCAACGTGAAGACCGAGATAATAAAGGTAGGGATGTTTTCAAAAACATGTTCAACATGCAAGTAAAACTGGAAAAGCTCTAATGCAAGTCCTAAAGAGATAGATTAAAATGAAGAGAAGCATACACTTGCATACATTATTTACATTCAATCCCTAGATTTGAGGAGAGTTGTATTTCAGACCTAAGTTTAATGTGAACATGGAATAATCTTCTCAAAATGGTCCTACCAAACCATACTTAAATTCTATATGCAATGATGTCATCTTAGGACAGAGTCTAGGCTCCTAAGGTTTGCATGGAAATGAAGCTGACATTTGTAGAATAAAGACTTAGATAATATCAAAGCAAATAAGAAAAAAGCATTAAATTCGACCGGACCAAGACGAGTCCCATCACGGTCACCAAAACTGTGATCATCGCAAAAAATTTCCTCTCGTTTCTCTTTTCCTTTCTCTTCACCTTTCTAACCTCTATTTTTCCTTTTTGAAGGGGGAAATAAAAGATAGAAAAGAAGAGAGAATGAGAAAAGAAAGCAGAGAGAGGAACTCTTTTGCGGGTCTCACTAGACCTTAATTTGAAAATATTTAGAAAATTACTTGCCTCCGTTTTGAAATATTTGCGAGAAAAATTGGGAGACAGGATTCGCTCGTCGGTACGAGGTTCGACCGTTCCTGGCGCCTTTACCAGGGGTAATCAAACCAAGGATCGAATTTATGCCTCTTTGCTTTGCTAAAATATCATCTCAAAATTTATCCTAAATCTAAATGCACAAAGAATCATGCTTGTGCAATGCAAGGATGTATGCTCTTTTTGAAAAATGATTTGAAAATCTTCAAGTGTTTCTGAGATGAATTTGATAATAGTGTGAAGAAATGGCTTCTGAATGGTTGAATCTTAACTTAGAACTTGAGATAGATTAGGAAAAATATTTTGAAGTTCTAAGTCTTAGAAAATAATCAGAGTTTGGGAAGATAAATCTTTGATTTTGAAAAGAATGATTTGAAGCAAAGGAAATGAAATTTCAAAGTCTGAATTTGGACTTTTGAATCTGGATTTAGGAGAGGAGATGAATTTTGGAATGGAATTGAATTCTATATTTGAAATTTGAGATTAGAATGAGATTTGAGAAATCCAAACTGAGTTTGAAAAATAGAATTGGATTAAGAGATCTAGATGGGATATGAGAATGGAGTTGGTTTTTGGAATTTGGGAATCATGACAAACTTGGGTTTTGAAATCTAGAATGAAATGAAATTTGAATCCAAAGTCTAGATCCTAAATAGAATTGGGATCCAAGATAAAATTGAATTCTAGATTTAAAATCCTAAATGGGAATTGGATCTCAAATCTGAGATCCAATGATGGAATTTGGATATAAAGTGTGAGATCCAAGATGGAACTGGATCTGAAATTTTGGAATGGAATTTTGATATAAAGTCTGAGATCCAAGATAGGTTTGAATTGTGAATCCTAAATGGATTTTGGATCTGAAGTCTGAGATCTAAGATGAGATTGAGTTCTGGAATGCTAAATGGATTTAGATCTGAAGTTTGAGATCCAAGAGAGGATTGAATTGTGGATCCTAAATGGAATTGGATCCAAGATCTGAAATCTAAGATGAAATGGGATTTTAACCTTGGGTTTGGATTTTGAAAGTCCAAACGAGACTTTTGAAGATGGATCTGGATTTTGAAAACCCAGATTGAATTTAAAACTTTAGGAAGATTTAAATTTTGAGATTTAGAATCAATCTCAGTCTTTGATTTTGAATTTTTGAAGATAAGAAGATAAACTTGATTTTGAATTTGAAATCAGAAGATGAATCAAAAACTTCAAAGTTAAATTGAACTTTTGAAGTTTTGAACTTTGAATTGGAGATTGAAGTTTTGAATACAAAATGAATTTGAAATTTCAAAGTCAATTTGGACCTTGAAATCGAATTTTTGGATCTTGAAAATGAGATAGAATTTGGATTTGAAATAGAAGCTTGAAGAAAGATATTCAAGATCACTTGGGTCTTTGAAAAAGAATTTTAAAAATATGATGCAATTCTATCCTAAATGATGAATGAATTTAAATAATTTTGAAATTGGATTTGAAAATCATATTTCATTTTTTAAATGAATGTAAATAAGATTGAGGATATAATATATCCCTGACTATGGTCATTGGATATATTATATAACAATCATATTTAAATTCAGGTGAAGAATAAAACAGATTTTGGTGCTTTTATAGAGTTTAAAATGAAATTAACTCTCAATATATGCAGACTATGGCCATTGATATATGTATTGAATTAATTTTAAACTAAACTCTAATAAAAGAGGAAAATATTTTAAAGAAAAAATGATGAATTTTGAAAAGAATCCAATGTTATTCTATAAAAGATGAAAATCCTAAGTCTTGTTCACATCCTGACTATAACCATTGATGCAAATCATCAACTTAAGACTTAATAACCTCTTATTAGAATGGTGTATGTGCCATTCGTGTTCCCATTTGTGAGAATTTGAAATAAAAGAGAAGAATGATATAACAATGGATAATTCATATTTACATCCTCATTCATTCTAATCTAACACGGGAAAAGATAAAATTTTCATTAATATATTATTATTACAACCCTAAAATTGAATTTAAAATCCTAATCTGAGAAGGAAATCAATATTTCTGGAGATTCCTGCAAGAAAGAAAAATTAGCACCAAGCCAAGACAAAATGAAATGGAAGAGATTAATTCTAGCTTAAGATGCTACATCATGCTAAAAGAGGCATATGGCATATTCTGTATTTATGAGAAAATTTGCATATATACATGTATATGTATATATATATATATGTGTACGTATATATATACATGTATATATATATACATATGTATATATATATATATATATGTATGTATGTATATATATGTATATATATATACATACATATATAAGCAATGCCATAGGTAAACGAAAATCCATGTGTGA
This sequence comes from Nuphar pumila, assembly GCF_984573655.1. Classification (NCBI taxonomy): domain Eukaryota; kingdom Viridiplantae; phylum Streptophyta; class Magnoliopsida; order Nymphaeales; family Nymphaeaceae; genus Nuphar; species Nuphar pumila. The sequence continues at coordinate 63,284,388 of NC_143256.1, forward strand.
AAAAGGTATATACAAGGCTTTTAGGTTGATGAGAGATATGCAAAGTGGATGGTAGACTGTACATTTCGTACAAAAATTTACTAAAAAGATTATTGTTAGTCACTGCTATAACTTAGAACACTACTTGGGATAGGCAGAGTGGGGATGTAATTGACATAACTGGTGCAGGTGGAGTGCTACCGTGAAATGGTGCTGAAAGTATGGCCACCAGGGACAATATTCAATGATGGAAGTGATTGTGTACCAAAGCCTTAACTGTGTAATGGGTCAAGGGATAGCTTACAACAATTTTCTGAAATGCTGTAGAAAAACATGACGCTACAGCAACTCAGGGAGTTGTTGTAGATGCAGAAAGATTGTTACAGCAATCGTTGGCTCTATTGTAGATGTAATGAAGCTACAACAGTGCTTCACACCACTGTGGCTGAATGGGAAGTGAAGGGTTGTGAGATAACTGGTTAGGAGGAAGGTGTGTGATGTGAATAAAGTGGAGTAAGTGGTATGACTGCATGTGTTGCAGTAGGTAAATGTGGGAGTGCAGGGCATCTGTAAGTGCTGAGATGTAGGTAAGATACAAGACAGTGTTGCAGGTATATTAAAGTGCAATAGAAGACGACCTAAGTGATTCATAATTCAGTGGAATAGGCAAAAGAAATGATTTACAGCAAACTGAGAAAACTGTGTTTTTAACATGGTTTATAACAAATACTTAATGAAATATGCTAGTCAAAAGGTTCACAGCAGTGTACGATACTGTTGTAGATGCCAAAGAGATACAGTGAACCCCTTTGTGGTAGACGAACCAAGAAGCAGTGTTCATTCCCTGCCTCCACCTCTGTCAGCAGAGAGACTGAATTTGCTTTGGCAGCTTTAATACCAAAATCTCCGTTTTGCTGCTGGATCCGATGCCTACTTGCTAACAGCAGTAAAGCGCAGTTGGTAGTGAAATGTTCAGAAATATGAGTGTATACAGTGGGATGGGTGATCAGCGTTGTAATGGTGGTGCACAGGGAAAGAAACAGGGAGATGGATACATTAAGAAAATATGAGGAATAAATGCACATGTAAGGGAGTGATGATGTGAAATTCCACTAGAGGGGGGGTGAATAGTGAAATACGATAAAGATCGATAAAATAAAATAATCAGGCAATAAGGCACAACACATAAAACACAGAATTTATACTGGTTCGGTCAATACCCAGACCTACATCCAGTCCCCAAGCAAACCACTTGAGCTTTCCACTATAACATTCGAGTCACCGGATAAATAGTACAACACCCTCTTCCTCAGAGGTCTTCTTCTCTCAACAGAGAAGGGGCACACCCTCTTCCACAGAGGTCTTCTTCTCTCAATAGAGAAGGACAACACCCTCTTTCACAGAGGTCTTCTTCTCTCAACAGAGAAGGGCACACCCTCTTACACAGAGGTCTACTTCTTTCAACAAAAAAGGAATACAGTGAATAACAGAAAGTTACAATACTTCCTATAGAACCTTCAGAATGATATGAATGCACGAATGAAGGGTTCTCAGAATGTTCTGTTTGTCACTCAGAAGATACTCTTTGTCAAAGAGATATACTTGACTTTTTCTCTTTTCTTTCTTTTCGTTTTCTCTTTCTTTTTCAAGGCTCTCTTTTCAAATAATGAATAGGAATTTTTCTCGTTGTAAGCTCACACGTCCATTCCATGTTGAATAGTTTATTTGAGTGTGTTTATATAGCTTTTTTTTTAAAAAAGTAGTCGGTACATTTTGAAATCGTAGCCTTTTTGAAATGTGAAATGTTATGTCATTTCAAAAACATCTTTAGAGAAATTCGAGAAAGCCTTTTTCCATAAAAGTGAAATATAGGGTACACTAGTCGTTGTAATTTTTTAGGTAATACATATTTTATGTAAAAAGTCTATTTCTTACAATAGTACATTGAACGTTGGATTGTAGTTTTGTCTTTATTCTAATTAATGATTTGAGGTACATAAATACTTCTTTACTTTAAATGAGTGTAAGTATACTGAGTGTTTTGAGATATTTATTTGTACATAGTCATGTCAAGTGTTTTCTTTATGTTGTGTTTTTCAAAGTCTTCAGAGAGAATGAGGACTACAAGAAAGTCGACATTCTTGAGAAGGATATTTAACAAGGATTTCTTACAGGAGGTATTTAATGCTATACAAAGAGAATGATGACTCCAAGTAAGTCGGCATTCTATGGGTTTGTAAAAAGGTAACTAGAGTCTTTTCAAAAACTTTATTATATTTGTTTTCTTTGTGTAGCCAATTTTCATGTTTTGTCTTTTACCCATATTTGAAATCATTTCTTTAAAGAAGGTAACTAGAGTCTTTTCAAAACCTTTATTATATTATTTTCTTTGTGTAGCCGATTTTCATGTTTTGTCTTTTACCCATATTTTGAAATCATTTCTTTAAAGAAGGTAACTAGAGTCTTTTCAACAACATATTATATTTGTTTTTCTTTATGTAGCCGATTTCATGTTTTGTCTTTTTCCTACATTTCTTTTCATGTTGTCTTGTATATGATGTAAGGTACAATTATTACATTTTGAAATCATGTCAAAATACCTTTTTCATAAAGGGTTGTAAGAAGGTACAATTATTAGTTTTCAAAAAGGAGCTTTTTGAAACTATCGTATACTTTTATGATATAGCTTTTATGAATGAGTATGTAATATGCAATATACATGTTCCTGAAGGTTCTGTTACATATGACTCTAAAGAAGAAAAAAGTCTTCATCTTGAGGTAGTCGATCTCTTCAGTTGATCTTTAGGAATGCATGGCTCATCAAGCTTTTTCTTCAAGGAGTATGATTGCACTAGTTGTACTTGAACAGGAAGTCTCCATCCTTTTTGGGTAAGATATCCTTGCATCAAATACTCGTTAGATTTATGGCAAAACATATTCAGTCATAATATAACATTTTTCAAGAGGACATATTATCATATCATATAAAATCAAATACGACAGTGTATCATATTATGTGACATCAAAACAGAGTTTCTCAACATTCTCCCCCTTTTTGATGATGACAAAATATGCTCCCCCTGTCAGAAAGACATTATGCATAGAAATAATAATATGATAAAATATTGAAAATAGTTTAAAGAGAGTATTTCTCCAATAATGGAGACAGGTTTTCTCCCCCTTTGTCATAGACAAAAAGAAAGGGATCAGAGTAAGAGAGTTATTACAGACCAATAATAAATATTACAGTAAAAATAAGTTTATCCCGAAGGTGGAGTAGGTTGATGTGTTCGGTTGACTTGATCCAACTGGAGGGTCTGTAGAGTTTGCTGCAACGAGGCTTGACGGCGAAGAATATGATCCTGAGAATGCTGGACATCCATCAGAGCAGGAAAGTAATTGAAGGTGGATGTTGGATCTTCTTCATCAGAGCCGAGCATATGCAGGGACCTTAGATTGAAGGTGGTAGCATCGAGGACCTGAGAGGGATGGAGGATAACTTCGTTGTGAAGGGGTACTTTGAAGTATTTTAGAATGGGAGTTATAAAACACCCGAAAAGAAGAGGCTTGAATTTCTGATAACGAATAAAAAGGTTGAAAAGAATGGAGGACCAGTTTATCGGAGTAGAGGAGAAAATGGCGTAGATAAGGAGAGAGATTTTTTGTGGAACTAATCCCTTGCGGGGAAGCTTGGGATAGATGTTGTGGAGAAGAATCTGGGCAAGTAATTGAGCATGAGGTTGGAGATTCCTCATGTGCCAGGGAAATTGGTAGCAGTTGGTGTAGAGAAGAATTTTTCAAAGTACCGATCGTTCGATTGGTACTATGTTGTTGAGGTCTGTGCCGGTGGAAGGTAGGTTTAGAATACGACCTAATAAGGAGGCATGAAAGAACATCAGACGTCCGCGTACTTTGGTGGTGATGGTAGTTCGTTCATGATCAGAAGAAAAATTTGTATAGAATAGTCGAACAAGTTCAGGATAGTAGGCAGCTTGGGATGAAAATCCTAGTAGATGTTTGAGTTCGGGGAGATAGCTGTCTAGGTCAAATAGCATGAAGTCTTCATAGTGAACTAATTTTCCTTCATGAATGGGTCGAGAACAAAGGGAGTTGTAGAAGTGGAAAAGATCTGGATACCTAAGATCTGCAGCAGTGATTGCAGAGGTTGAAGAGGAAGCCATTGCAAAAGGAAGTTGAGAGAAAATAAGGAAATTGGAATGGTATGTATGAAGATAGTGAGCTACGAGTGGTATTGGTGAGGAATGAACCAAACGATTAAATAGAAGAGAGAAAATAATTGTGACAATAATTGAATGACAATGGAAGTGAATGATTTTTGGATTGTAGTTTGAATAAGGAAATTCGTGAGTTGTAAGTTAAGAGGCTTGTGAATGACAAATCAAATCAATGGTGGAAGATAGTGTATCATATTGGTATGTAAGTTAAGAAGGACATAGATTTGAACAAATATACTATGGGAGAGTGTATCGAGTAGTGAGAAATGTTATGAATGGAGTATGGAGTGACATATTGAAGTGAGTGAAGAAAATAATGGCCTAATAAAACAAACAACTTTTACTACATGATATTACTTGATATGGAAGCATTCCAAATTCGTGAAGAGTGATTTTGGAATAAGATAAACAAGGATGAGAGAGTGAGAGGCAATAATTTGTTATTTAATACGTATATATTTTGATATGTGTGGAAAAAGAATGACTAGACATAAAGAAGGGTGATACGGATATGTGGTTTGAAAGATATGATATTTTGGAAAGAAAAGAATGCCTTAAAAAAATGTGTCATGATTAATGTGTCTTCACATTTGTGATTTCTATGAGTATACGTAAAGATGAGAGGGACACACTTTGACTATGAATAGTGATGAGACAAAAAGATATTTATGAATGAAGAGTAATAATAGCTTATATAAGAAATATTTTTATGGATATGTGTGGAAGGAGTGAGAGTAGTCATAGAGAAAAGTGAGATGACATATATGGATTTTCGAGTAGGATAAGAAGTAATAAAAAATCATGATTGATAAAAGACATAAAGTTATGATTGACATGAATTATTGTTTATTTGATAAACATATTTTTAAAGAAACTCGATTTGAGGAAGTTCATAGAGAATAAAGTTAAGTTTTAAAAAGAGTCACAAACTCGGTTTGACAAGAATGGAGACTCAATTTGTATGAGAGAAAAAGTACTAAAGGTACTCAAGAGAATAAAAATAAAAGACAAGATTTTAATGGGTCTCGATTGGAGAGAAATATATGAGAGAGTCATGGTCACGGATGAAAAGGAGCTTCGTATAATGTAGAGAGAGAGAGAATAACGTACTAATGGGTGGAGTACAAGTGTTTTTACAATACATTTTGTAAAAGATGTAGAATATGAAGAGATGATAATAGATAGTTCTTTAGGCTATGATATAAAGGATGATATAGTAAAAATTTACGTGAGATATATTAGAGTGTACGTAATATATGAGATATCAAATGATATAGTGAAAAGTTTACGTGAGAACATAGTAACTAAATCTTTAGAAGAAGGTAAAAAAACAATCATCCGATTTTAACTAAAAATTTGAAAGGCAAGATTTTTCATAAACTAATTATGTTATTATGTTGAAGGTGAATCAATTTATCGTAAGAGAAGTTTTCACAAAAGGACAAAAATAATAAAAGAGTTATGAGATGAGTGATGTGAACAATGTCATGATAGCTTTTAATATAATTAGTTTTTATGGATATGAGTGAAAGGAGATAGGACAAGGAGTCATAATGGATGTGTACTTGAAAGATGACAAGTTGAAAGACAAAAAAAATGTGTCTTATAAGAGTTTTTAGAGTATACGTGAATATGGAAACCTAGTTTGACTAACAAAAATCGATAAGAAAAAAACTTTTAGAATAAGATTTTAACAAAACTCATATAAAGTATTATAAGTATGATTAATTTATAAGTCACTTAGTTTGCATATTCCTAGTTCTCTTCTAATTCGTGTAAAGTCTTCATGTTTCAATGGTTTAGTGAATATGTCTGCTAACTGTTGATTAGTGGGTATGAATTCGAGTTTAATTATGTTGTTTAAGACTTGTTCTCTTAAGAAGTGGTGTCTTATTTGAATGTGCTTAGTTCGTGAATGTAAAATAGGATTCTTAGATAAGTTTATAGCACTCGTATTATCACAAAAAATAGTTGTATTTTCAAAATTTAAACCAAAATCTTTTAAGGTTTGTTTCATCCAGATAACTTGTGTACAGGCTAGGCTAGCAGCAATGTATTCGGCTTCAGTAGTTGATAAGGATACACAATTTTGTTTCTTACTGAACCATGATACAAGAGAGTGCCCTAGCATATGACATGTTCCACTTGTGCTTTTTCTGTCAGATTTACTTCCAGCAAAGTCAGCATCGCTGTATGAGATTAAATCAAATGTAGAGGATTTTGAATAGAATAATCTAAAATCAACTATGTCTTTTAAATATCTCATTATTCTTTTTACAGCCTTAAGATGTGATTCTTTTGGATTTGACTGAAATCTAGCACACAAGCAAACACTGAACATAATATCTGGACGGCTAGCAGTTAAATAGAGAAGTGATCCTATCATACCTTGGTATACCTTTGTATCAACAGACTTACCATCTTCATCTTTGTCCAAAACAGTAGTAGTGCTCATAGGAGTAGTTTTTGAAGCAGTTGAGTTCATGTTGAACCTCTTCAGAAGTTCACGAGCATACTTAGATTGATTGATGAAAACTCCATCCTTGGTTTGCTTAATATGCAGTCCAAGTAGGTGAGTTCTCCCATCATACTCATTTCAAATTCTTTCTGCATGGACTTAGAGAATTCTTCACAAAGAGTGCTGTTAGAAGATCCAAAGATGATATCGTCTACATATATTTGAACAATTAGGGTATGATTATTCACTATTTTAACAAATAATGTAGAGTCTGCTTTGCCTACAGAAAAACCAATTTTTAACAAAAAGGTTTTAAGTCTATCATACCAAGCACAAGGTGCTTGTTTTAAACCATACAAAGCACGTTTGAGTTTGAAAACATGATCTGGATATTGTTCATTTTCAAATCCTGGAGGTTGTTTTACATAAACTTCTTCATTTATAAAACCATTTAGAAAAGCACTTTTAATATCCATTTGATATAATTTGAAATTCATATAGCTTGCATATGCTAAAAACATTCTAATAGATTCAAGTCTAGCAACAGGAGCAAATGTTTCATCAAAATCAATACCTTCCTCCTGGTTGTATCCTTGAGCTACTAGTCTTGCCTTGTTTCTTATAACATTACCTGTTTCATCTAGCTTGTTTCTGAAGATCCATCTTGTCCCAATGATCTGATGATCCTTTGGTCTTGGTACAAGATCCCAAACTTCATTCCTTTGGAATTGATTCAGTTCTTCAGTCATGGCTAGCATCCAGAACTCATCGATGATGGCTTCATCAATCTTCTTTGGTTCAAGTTGAGAAATGAATGTCATATTTGCAATTCGTTCAAGCTGAGCTCTAGTCTGAACCCCCTTTGTCAGTTCTCCCAAAATCTGCTTTTGAGGATGATCTTTGATATCGACAAATGTTCTTTGATGATCATCTTCATTAGACTTAGCTGTGTTATCTAAAAATAAATCTGTACTTTCAACATCATCATCATTAGTTTGCTTATGAACAGATTGATCAATAGATTTACAAAAACTAACATGCATAGATTCTTCAATAGTATTAGAACTCTTATTGAAAACTCTGTATGCTTTACTATGACTTGAATATCCTAAGAATATGCCTTCAACGGATTTAGCATCAAATTTATCCAGGCTATCTTTTGTGTTTAGGATAAAGCATTTATAACCAAAGACTTTGAAATAGTCTATTCTTGGAGTTCTGTCATAGAATAGTTCATATGGAGTTTTATTTAATAAGGGTCTAATGAGAACTCTATTTGTTATGTAGCATGCAATATTAACAGCTTCTGCCCAAAAAGATTTAGCAAGATTATTGTGTTGGAGCATAGTTCTAGCAGATTCCTGAAGGGTTCTATTCTTTCTTTCTACTATACCATTTTGAGGTGCAACTCTAGGAAAGGCAAAGTTATGAGAAATACCATGCAAGTTACAAAATTTTTCAAAAAGCTCATTTTCAAATTCTCCTCCATGGTCACTACGGATTTTAACAATAGAACAAGATTTTTCATTTTGTAATTTTTTGCATAGAATTTCAAATTGACAAAACGTATCACTTTTGTTTTTCAAAAATGTCACCCAAGTAAATCTTGAGTAGTCATCTACAATGACAAAAATGTATTTATTGTGATTATGACTAGCTATCCTAGAAGGACCAAAAAGATCCAGGTGGAGAAGTTTTAAAGGTCTTTTGCTTGAAATGATATTTTTTGATTTGAAAGATGATTTTGACAGTTTTCCTAATTGACATGCATCACAAAAATAATCCTTTTTAAAAGATATTTTGGGTAACCCACGTACTAACTTATCTTTAGCTAATTTAGACATGTATTTAGAATTGACATGACCCATTCTCATGTGCCATAGATGTTGAAAGTCATTATTAGCTATGAGGCAATGTTCTGTGATGTTTTCTAGGTATAGTTCATATATATTATTTTTTCTTATACCTTTTAAGATAATATTTTTGTTGGTGTCTACTATAAGACAAGCATTATGATTAAAGCTAACATTATAACTTGTATCACACATTTGACTAATACTTAAAAGGTTACGTTTTAAGCCTTTAACCAGGAGAACGTCTTTGATAAGAGGTTTATCTATATTTCCAATATTACCAATACCTATTATCAAACCTTTGTTGTTATCTCCAAAGGTGACGGTTCCTCCTTCCTTTTTATGAAGAACAGCAAAGAGGTCTGAATGTCCAGTCATGTGTTTTGAACATCCACTGTCTAGAATCCATCTGTTCTTCTTATTTGGAGCCTGCAAATCATCAAGTAAAATTTCTTTTTGGTACCCAATCGGGTCCCTTTTTGTTAGACCTTGGAACCCATATCCATTTGGATTTGGGTTTGTCTACAACCTTAGAGGAGTTAAAAGAATTAACATTATAATACTCCTTATTTGGTTCAGACGAACTTTTCACAAAAGTGGTCTTTTGATTCATACAAGAAGGCTTGTTGAAATGAGAGTAGCCAATACCATTCTTGTAGAAAGAGACTTTTTGAGAAGATAGGAGTTTGTCCAAGTTCTCTTTTCCTTTGGTAAACTTGAAAACCGTTTTCATAAGGTTTTCAGTTTTACTTTTTAATTCTAAAATTTCTACTTGCAGATTTTTAGTCTTGAAGCTAGTAGATAAGATTTCAGAAGTAATACGAAGATTTTTCTTTTTCAACTCAGAGTTTTCACTACTGAGTTTTTCATTTTTCTGGGAAAGCTCTAAATTTTCAGATTTTAAAGTTTTATTTTTGAAGCTTAATTTTCTAGATTCTTCAAATAGTTCTTGAAAAGCATCTAGAAGATCTTCAAAGGAAAAATCAGAAATTTCACTTACAGAGCTTTCGTTTGCCATGAAGCACATGTTTGCAGTTTCGGCTTCATCATCACTTGACTCTTCACTGGTGGATGGTTCTGAGTCATCCCATTGAGCATGCAGAGCCTTTTTCTTGAAGAACCTCTTCTTTGGTTCATCGGTCTTGGACTTTCTTTTGAGAAGGGGACAGTCACGCCTCAAGTGACCTGACTTATTACACTGATAGCACATGGGATCTTCCTTAGGATCTTTTCTTTCCTTGTGCTTGTTTGGAAGTCGGTTCCTTCTAATGAAGCGCTGAAATTTTCTGGTTAGTAGCGCAATTTCAGATTCTTTATCTGAGTCTTCATTCTCAGATAGAGCTGGGAAGGCTAGAGTTTTCTTTATTGGTTGTTCTTCTTCCCTTCTTTCTTTCATGTGGACTTCATAGGCCATAAGATTGCCTATTAAGTCGTCCAGAGTTAGCTTAGATAAATCTTGAGCTTCTTCAATAGTTGTAGTCTTTTTCTCCCAATCAGTTGTGAGAGATCTCAAGATTTTCTTCACCTTTTCTGTTTGGGAATATGTTACACCCAGAGATTTCAGATCGTTGGTGATGTTGGTGAATCTGGTAAACATCTCTGTGATGGGTTCATCTTTGTTCATTTTGAACAACTCATATTTTCTGACAAGAGATGAGATTTTGGCTTCTTTTACTTTATTGGTTCCTTCATGAATAACCTCCAAAGAATGCCAAATATCATATGCAGATTCACATATAGATATTCTATTAAATTCGTTTTGATCAATGGCACAATATAAGGCATTCATAGCCTTTGCATTTAGGTTTGCCATTTTCTTTTCTTCATCAGACCATAAGTTATAGTCTGCGGATGGAGATGTGTATGGATGCTCAACAATTTTCCATACAGCAAAATCTATGGATTTGAGAAATATAGTCATTCTGCACTTCCAGTATCCATAGTTGGAGCCATTGAAAAAAGGAGAACGAGATGCGTGTTGACCTTCAATATCACGAGCATAAGAGGTAGATGCCATTTGTGCTGGAAGACTTGTTATGTCGAAACCAGCAAACCTGCTCTGATACCAAATGAAATTTCACTAGAGGGGGGTGAATAATGAAATACGATAAAGATCGATAAAATTAAATAATCAGGCAATAAGGCACAACACATAAAACACAGAATTCATACTGGTTCGGTCAATACCCAGACCTACATCCAGTCCCCAAGCAAACCACTTGAGCTTTCCACTATAACATCCGAGTCACCGGATAAATAGTACAACACCCTCTTCCTCAGAGGTCTTCTTCTCTCAACAGAGAAGGGGCACACCCTCTTTCACAGAGGTCTTCTTCTCTCAACAGAGAAGGACAACACCCTCTTTCACAGAGGTCTTCTTCTCTCAACAGAGAAGGGCACACCCTCTTACACAGAGGTCTACTTCTTTCAACAAAGAAGGAATACAGTGAATAACAGAAAGTTACAATACTTCCTATAGAACCTTCAGAATGATATGAATGCACGAATGAAGGGTTCTCAGAATGTTCTGTTTGTCACTCAGAAGATACTCTTTGTCAAAGTGCTATACTTGACTTTTTCTCTTTTCTTTCTTTTCTTTTTCTCTTTCTTTTTCAAGGCTCTCTTTTCAAATAATGAATAGGAATTTTTCTCGTTGTAAGCTCACACGTCCATTCCATGTTGAATAGTTTATTTGAGTGTGTTTATATAGCTTTTTTTTTTAAAAAAATAGTCGTTACATTTTGAAATCGTAGCCTTTTTGAAATGTGAAATGTTATGTCATTTCAAAAACATCTTTAGAGAAATTCGAGAAAGCCTTTTTCCATAAAAGTGAAATATAGGATACACTAGTCGTTGTAATTTTTTAGGTAATACATATTTTATGTAAAAAGTCTATTTCTTACAATAGTACATTGAACGTTGGATTGTAGTTTTGTCTTTATTCTAATTAATGATTTGAGGTACATAAGTACTTCTTTACTTTAAATGAGTGTAAGTATACTGAGTGTTTTGAGATATTTATTTGTACATAGTCATGTCAAGTGTTTTCTTTATGTTGTGTTTTTCAAAGTCTTCAGAGAGAATGAGGACTACAAGAAAGTCGACATTCTTGAGAAGGATATTTAACAAGGATTTCTTATAGGAGGTATTTAATGCTATACAAAGAGAATGATGACTTCAAGTAAGTTGACATTCTATGGGTTTGTAAAAAGGTAACTAGAGTCTTTTCAAAAACTTTATTATATTTGTTTTCTTTGTGTAGCCGATTTTCATGTTTTGTCTTTTACCCATATTTGAAATCATTTCTTTAAAGAAGGTAACTAGAGTCTTTTCAAAACCTTTATTATATTTGTTTTCTTTGTGTAGTCGATTTTCATGTTTTGTCTTTTACCCATATTTTGAAATCATTTCTTTAAAGAAGGTAACTAGAGTCTTTTCAACAACATATTATATTTGTTTTTCTTTATGTAGCCGATTTCATGTTTTGTCTTTTTCCTACATTTCTTTTCATGTTGTCTTGTATATGATGTAAGGTACAATTATTACATTTTGAAATCATGTCAAAATACCCTTTTCATAAAGGGTTGTAAGAAGGTACAATTATTAGTTTTCAAAAAGAAGCTTTTTGAAACTATCGTATACTTTTATGATATAGCTTTTATGAATGAGTATGTAATATGCAATATGCATGTTCCTGAAGGTTCTGTTACATATGACTCTAAAGAAGAAAAAAGTCTTCATCTTGAGGTAGCCGATCTCTTCAGTTGATCTTTAGGAATGCATGGCTCATTAAGCTTTTTCTTCAAGGAGTATGATTGCACAAGTTGTACTTGAACAGGAAGTCTCTATCCTTTTTGGGTGAGATATCCTTGCATCAAATACTCGTTAGATTTATGGCAAAACATATTCAGTCATAATATAACATTTTTCAAGAGGACATATTATCATATCATATAAAATAAAATACGACAGTGTATCATATTATGTGACATCAAAACAGAGTTTCTCAACATGATGAACATAAGGAGGCTATCAGTGAACCTTCTCACAGTAAACCAGGCCTGTCACTCCAACCCATTCTCTCAATGAATCAAACTCGCAGTTCAGAGTAGTTTTTGCAACAAACTGAACAAGTCAAATTGAATATTTGCCTTCTCAATAAACCAAATTTAATGTTACAACTTATCATGAGCCCTCTCTAAAATCAATTTGCGTGAATCATATATCAGATGGAAGATTATATTTGGTAAGACATGTAAGCAAAATTGGTGTCATGAATGAAGGAATAACAAACACGATGTGGCATGAGACCTTACCTGAATACCTGGTACAGACTACACCTGAGATGGGAAGGCATTGTAATAGTGGCTACTAAATATTTCAAAGGATTGCCATTGATGATAGATTGTGAAGCTAAAATGCAGAGGATGATCTTAATCATAAGCCTTTTAATCTCTTACTTACCAAAACCTGAGAAAAGATGTCAATGAATAGCCATAGGAATGTCTGTCTTTCTAATGAATGGCCATTGGCAACCCCATCCTCCATATTGGCCAGCGTGGGATTCCATTATTCAGTGTATTACTCTCTGATTTGTTTAATTTTAGGAATGACTATAGGGTAGTCTGTGTTTTGGCATAACTTGTGTTTAAAAAAAGGTGGTTCAGTGACTCCAGTCAATAGGATACCCGATCTTCTCAAACCTCAGAGGGGCGTCATCCTCCATTTTCCCAGGAGAGGTCACTTGATCAGGAGGGCAAACATCTCTCAACACCGAAGGTGCCTAAGTTAACTGCATTTTCTCTCAAGATAACTGGAACTTACTCACATATTGCAAATAAGAACATACTGGTTTTCTGAAATCAAACCCATGAATCAGGAATACTCAACATATGTCAATCAAGATATCAGAGAAGATAAAGTGAAAAATAAATGAGGACTCTATCTCTAAGGGAAATGGATTTTTCCCTTTTCCTATCAATTTATTTATTATTATATATATTTTTTTAGTCGAGCCATAAAACCCCAATTGATGATATATAGAAGTAGTCCAAAGGTGTGAGAAACTGATTATGCATGATGTAAGGCAGGTCAGTGGGCATTGAGCCAAATGAGAAAAAGCAGTACCTAGATATGAATCACCTAACAACGTTCACACAATTGCAGATGATGGCCAGGATTTAGTTGCAGAACCGAGTGTTGCATAAAATCCATACGATCATTGTGCCAAAATTGGGATGCTATGATATTATAGTAAAAAGAACATATACAGAATGACAGGAAAAGATATAAACGGATTAACAATAGCCAAAAGATACAGATCAATATCATAAATAAGGAAAACATAAAACAGAAAAGCACTGGCAAATGGATAAGCGAAACCAAATGAACAAGACGATGCTGACTAGTAATGCTATACCAAATGAAACCCAAATACGATTAAAAGAGGTCAGGTATTACGAACAAAAGACAAAAATGCATACTAAGGATGAAAAAAATAAGGATTCACCTATATGCTTAGCTGATTATTACCCACACAAAGGGTAAAATACAAACTCAAGGATCGAAATCCCAGTCGATCCATAGCGACGAGATCCAGATTCCGATGCAATCAGAGAATCAAGGTAACAAACGAAAATCAGGTATAAACATGAGAGATGTAGATAAAAAAAACAAAGGTAAGTAATCAAAACAAAAAAATAAAACTAAGGATCAGCCGACAGATTAGACTGGAATTAGCATAAAACACATCAAATTACTGAATCCGATATTCTGAACTCAACAAAATAAAATCGTAAAAGAAACAGAAATACGAAAAAGATGTTGGAACAGGATTGTTCCTCTTGATCTTGCTTATTTGTAACTCAGTTTGTTATCTACAAACTGATGTTACAAAGTATGCATCAATAAACTCGAGTTAAAACACAAAGGGAAAATTTGAAAAGAGAAAGAAAGGAGAATGAAACAAGACAAAAGGGAAATGCAATAACGAGATAAAAGAAATAAGCGATGCAAAGAAGAAGAAGAAAAGATGAGGATGAGGCACTTACTTCCAATTATGGTGAGATCGATTTCTTTCAGGCTCCTGCAAAGAAGATGCTGTGTGGAGGCCGGGAAGATGGATGGAATGGATGAGGGAGATGCTAGCGTTAATGGATGCTTGGAGAAAGAAAATGGATGAAATAGAGAGTCCCCTGCATGCTTCTCTTAAAGGGGGAGAATGAAGGTTCTAGAGGGGAATCAGTTGAAGATGAATGGAGGGAGAAGGTTTTGCCGAGGATGGACGATAGAGAGGCAATCAAAGGCAGATCGAACGTGGAGAGGAGAAGCCCGCGTGCCTGCGGCCGTTGCGAAATTTCCCCTTTTTCAAAAATGAGGTCCCTTTTAAAGAGGACTTTTCATAAAGTGGTTTAAAAAGAGTTTTTTAGCAAAACCAAAAAAAAAAAAACTTAAAACCACTCGTTTTTCGCATAATTTTTTCGAATTTCTTTTGTTTTTCTGTTGTTTTTCCATATTTTTGTATTTTTAGAATAAAATCCTAAGATTTACGATGAAGTAAAGATTTAAAACTATTTTTTTTGTATTTTTGAGAAATATTTACAAAAGAGGGTTTTTCTGAGAATTCAAGGCTATTTTGGGGAAATTTCTTCAGAAAATGAGTTTGGATTCAAAATTTTTAGAAGATTTTCGAGCTCTTAACCTCAAATTGAGGAATATCAAGTAATGAATCCAAACGGATGTCGGATGGACTGTCCGAGCCATTCAAAAACTATTTTTGGTATTTTTGTAAATTCATATTAAAATTTTGGACAATGAGGCTCAAATTTGGATTTTGACACTGGATCCAGATACGAAATTGAATTTGAATATATCAACTTGGAATTCAATCCAGAAAATCTGAAGAATAACTGAAATTTAGTTTTGAAATTGCTTTGATTTTCTCAGAAGATGGGGCCAGGGGCAAAAAAGACATTTTTACAAAACTTTGAAAAATTTGGGGTGTTCACAAGAAGTCACTGCTATGACTAGTAGCATGTTAAAACACACAAATACAGAGCATATGCAAGGTAATAAAAGACTCAAGTGAACTATTATGCTGGGTAATATTGTTGGATACAAGTGATGACAGTATGTGAGCAACGACTGTGTGAAAAGCATCATGTTAAGATGTGCAAAAGTGGGAAATATGCTGAAAAGTGAGAAAAAAAAATTGGTATGCAAAGATTGTATGCCTAGAGTATACAAAACATCATATGCAAATGTTGTGTTAAAGCTATGGAGATGTGAATGCTATTGGACATGGGGTAAAGTAAATCAACAAGGGGAAGGTGCTAACAGGAGATGGGGGTGCTGTAGGCGAAATGAAATAGGTAAGTGGTTGTGCAAGTGGTGACTAGATGAATGATATAGGAAGTGGGTGCTGGTGAAGTGCATCGTGCTGCTGCAAATGGTAAAGGTGATGGAAATAGAAGCAATATGCTTCAGCCAACAGGCCTACAGGTGAGTGTAGGGTGAAAAGTGGAGATGGTAATGCAAAGGGGCAACAAGTAAGGGTTATAGAGTGTGCAGTGAATGCTATGGAAGGTATATGAAGTGGCAGTGGTGTAACGAGGTACGTGATGGGCTGAAGATGGTATTGTGAGTTTAGGTGATGCTGGCAAGAAGTATGGAGTGAACCATGTGTTTTTGCAGGAAAGACCTTAACAACATGTATGTGGTGTAATGATGGTGCAGCTGGGGTGATGGTTGTGAAGTAGGTGGCAACACAGTGATAGGTATTATGTATGTATGACAGGTGCAAAGGTGGAGACAGTGTAGCAAGTGGATACTGATGCAACAGTGATGAGTGGCAGGTGCGATGGGAAAAGAGGCAGCAGTGGTGTGTTGGGGTGAGACGATAGCTATAATGGTGAACATAGTGATAATGAGAGTGATGATGCAGTGAAAGCATTATAAGGAAAATACTGGAACTGCTAATAAGTGAATTAAACAACACATGAAGCACAACCAGAGTAGGAACCGGGAAGAGTCTGCTGCCTTAGTTACATGGCAAGGTAACCATTGGATTCCGATATCTAGTGATAATTAGGCAAAGCTTCTGTTGCGAATCCACCAGCAACTTGAATGAAGAATACCCAATTTAATCAGCAAGTTTACTCATAGAAATCACAAGAGAGAGAAAAAAATCATGCTAGGCAGAATTTAATAATCATCAGTAAGAGTTCTTACTCAAAGCAGCAACCCCTGGACTTGTGGGAAATCTTGTTTTTCCCTCCATTCAACGTCACCCCCAAGTCATGATCACAAACAACAGAAAGAATAAAAGAATACTTTTGCCAACCTCATGTGATACAAATTTTTTAGCAAATTCATCTTTCAAATATAATGCCTTCAAATTTTCATAAGACTAACTAAAATTAATCATGAGTGGGCTGAAAGTATTGTGGAAGATGGACCCTTTACTGAAGTGGGAGGCTTCCTTCCTCTATGTAACCCTTCTTTTTTTTTATCCCACTGCCAATACAGACAGCGACGTCTGACAAAACAAAAAACTAACATCGATTCACAGTCATGCGAGGGGAACCAGCAGTGGCAGGTTAAGTACAACATCAACTCCCACATATGAGCATTATCCAACTTTAGCAAAATTATAAAAGATCCTCCCCTCTCTCATGAGTTATGCCACACTCATATTCTATTTCAGGTTCTCACTACAACTAATGTTTCAGAAAAAAAAAGTAATAACATTATTTCCTTCCCAATGAAGGTAGAGAAAGGGATTCTATCCAAAGTAAAAGGTTGGTCACACGTTATGGGGATTTTCTATCACTAATAAGGATGTTCTACAGAGCACCATATTTCATAAGACCAGTATCTCCATAGAAGAGAACACGATCTTGAGGGAATTGGGGACTACGGTCCATCATCAAACAGACGAATGTGGATCTTATCATGTCAATTTCAATTGACTGTTTTGGTACATTTCAGGCTGATAATCGGTCAAAGAAAGTTTGAAACTAAGCCTAACTTTCATCAAGTTTAAAAGCTTTAAGAAAGAAAGAAAAAAAAAGAAATAGAACTGACTATGTAAATGCATATATCCTGTACAAACGTGGATTTGGAACTGAATGTAGGCTGAAAATGCTAAAGTGGGATTTGCTTTGACATAGTCGCAGGCATCCCCAAAAATGACTTCTCCATGTTAATTGACAAAAAACCTTTATTTATCTTTTCCATCAGAAAAATCTCGCATTATCGATCACATTATTGAGAACTCTCTTCTTTTTTTGTTATATTTTTTTTTATCTGCTGGCAATGCAACAATTCAGCAGTTGTGAATCTTGTTAAAATGAAGAACCACTGGACTCTCGCCGGTGGGATGAGTTTTCTGTGTAAGCTACACTAAAATAGCAAACACGACTAATTTCACAAACACAAGACACCAAACTGCTGACGAAAATAGAAACAAACAAATTGCTTTTGACAATAGCAACATGACAACAAATGGCAAAAGAACAAGGTAAAAAAAAAATCGATGATATATATAAAACAGAAATACTGTTAGAGAATTGAGATGCCACAGATGAACAAAATGGGGTGTGGAATCAAACATGCATCTTGGACATTCAGACAGAATCATAAAATCAAAATGGAAGAATCTCAAATATAATGTGCAATTAGATATAACAGGGAAGAACACAGCACAATGAACATGAATGAATAAAATGTAATTTGAAAGGTAGTTAAGTATAAACTAAAACAGGAAAACTACGCATAAATTGGAACTTGAGGTGTCGAATAGGAGTTAAAGCAAGGAATTAAGACCTCTGTGACCATCCAGATCGACTGGTCACCCAAATGACAGGGGAAATTCACAATCAATCGGGTAACTAAGACAAACAGGAATTCCCCTATCACCCTGTAAAACCCGCAAAATTTCAATAATTATCAAAATAAATAAATATTACCATTCTTGGAAATAAATACGATAGAGTGATATAGAGTTGATCCAAATGGATCTTGTATCCAAACATGATCAAATGGATCCAGAATTTTGGATTCGGATACGATGTATGGATTCAGATCTTGGATGGATCTAAAACCTGATTAAAATCCAAATTTTAGTTTTCAATTACAACTAAATTCGCAAAGCACTTTTCTAAAGTTTCATCTCTTGCGAATATCGCCCTCGTTATGACCCATATCCTATCAATATACGCTTTCTAGTAATTCACATGAAATAACAAGGTTTTTTCCTCGTTTGGGTCCCAAACTCGAGGATTTTTTAGTCATATGTATTATGACTTTGATTTATGATTCTCGGGACTTGATTCCTCATAAACAGTGCTCATGCCACTTTGTACGTCTTACTTACGCGATTTTGAACATCACTCATCATTGAAGTACTTTTAGTTGCAAAGAAGTGCAACCAAGTAAGAGTTGGCGCATTGGTATGGTTGGTTGCCTCAGCAGAAAGAGAACATGAGTCGAATCCCCGTGTACGTTAGAAATTTTGTTAAAAGCCGCTATTTTGTAAATTGCGTCAAAAGAGGATAAAAAAATTAAACATGGCCAATAGTGCAACAAGATGAGAAGCACTGTTGTGATGAGGTGTATTGCCTAGTGATGAGGCAACCTGAGTTCAAATCCCATGAACTACACTCACACATATTTTAGAAAAAAGATGTGTCTCTTTGTCAAAAATGTTATTTTTGGAATTTCCGCCAAAACCTTACTAAAGGTTAAATAAGATAACGTTGCAAGAATATGCAATGAAATTCAAAATAGCACACTGGTGGGGCTCATTACCCCTTACAGAAGAGGTCCCCAGTTTGAATCCTCCTGTGATTTTTTTTTAGGACGTTTAAACTTACTATAATAAATAATATTTTTGAAGTTGGGAGGGGAAAGACGTTTCAACTTCCCCAATACAGACGGGTTGGGGGAGGCGTACATGGAAGGTGGGCTGGACGTTTTCCCAAATGGGAAGCCCAACCAAGAGCATTGAATAGGGCTCTTGGAATTCAATTAGGGAGGTTGGACGGTTTTTGTAAGGAAGTAAAAAAAAAAAAAACAGAAACCCATAAGGGGTTTACAAAAAACGAGTCTCAAAAAGGCTCTTTTCCTTTCTCTCCCAATCTTCCCTCTTTTCCCATTCCAACTATTCCTTCCTCCATCC
Organism: Nuphar pumila; assembly: GCF_984573655.1. NCBI lineage: Eukaryota > Viridiplantae > Streptophyta > Magnoliopsida > Nymphaeales > Nymphaeaceae > Nuphar > Nuphar pumila. Next base: position 63,304,092 of record NC_143256.1, read on the forward strand.
TTCATGTCTTTTTTAGTCTAGCCATTTCTACCACCATTTTTCTATCTCAGCTTCTCATTGACGATGAGCCGAACAATGCAAGGAGACGTGCATGTCAGGAGGAAGCCTTTCACAAAACGTCTTTGATCTTCACTGAGGTAAGGGCATTCTATCCTTATGCGTATGCCTAGTGACATGTAGCACTCGTATTGAATCCTACAACCCGAATATATGTAAGAAAATACATATACTTAGTCATGGGTGTAAACCATGTCGGATCCAAGATCAAACCAATCTTAGGTAGGTGAATGGGGTGTAATGTATGGGGTTAAGCTGTAACACGTCTTGGTATGTGCATCGATCCCCTCTACACAATGGGATCAGTAACATCAGCCTTGTATCGAATTCTTGCAAAAATACGGTTATCACCGAAGGGGTAGCTCGGATTATCAATTATGAATTATCATTTGGTTTTGTTCGATCTTTTGTTTAATAAACCATTCATGCCATGTATATTGAACTACCTTAATATGATCATAAATTTTGTATACGTGGTTATGATTTCACATCATTGCAAGATATATCATTCTTGTTGTGTAACTCGATTTGCCATAAAACTCATCTGAATGATGTATATAAATATGACTCATTTCATGTTATTGTGCGACATTTAGCATATTGTTTCATTGTTTATGTGAACCGTGAATTTGGTATGTCAACATACATCTATGCATAAGGATTTGTGGCTGGGTTCATTAATATATATATGGAAAATTGGGAGCACGGTTGGGGAGGGATGCAGGTCTGCCAACATTGGAATTCTAATTTTTTTTTCTGATCATAATTAAAAAAAAAAAAAGTTCAATCGACTAGATCCAATGCTTATCGGTATAGCCGATTGAAGTTCTACATGCTAAAAAGTTGTTGTTTATTGCCTTTGGTCATCTCTAAATTTTATTGACCTTACTTAGTATTCGTTAGGTGCATGTCGTGAGGTTAGGATGGGTGCAGTGAAGTAAATCTAATCCATAGAAAAGTACAATTTTCAATTTGGGTTATTCTTGTGCTTTATGCACAACCCATTCAATCAAGGAAAGGGTGGTGTCATTACTTCAATACGTCAGCCTATGGGGAGACCTTCTGGGTTAAATTTGGTAAGGGGCTCAGATTGAAAATTATATTGAATATCTCTTTGGAATTAAGAGAAAACATGTGTGCCCCAAGGCTTACACTTTTCTCTTAATACTACATAGGTGGACGGTTGGTTGGTCTAATTAGATTACCATCCTTTTCTTATTTTGAAACCCATTACATTAGGAAGCTGTTTAACATCCCCTTGTTTAGGAAAGTAGCTGTAATATTCCATTTCTTAGAAAGTATAAATTTCATTACCTTAACTAAGTCTCTTATATAGGGTAACATATGCTACAACAATATTTAACGTATGTTTTTTTTTTTTATTAATTCTTCTTTCCTTAGGTATTGATTTGTCCATTTTACAATTAGTCCTTAGTTAGTGAAGGGCGTTATGTAAGTGAGCATTCAAAGCCCATCCCTCATCTTGCATGACTTAGGTACCAACGTCAATTGGTCTCTAAGGTTTTTGGTAAGTAGTTTTATTCATTCAATTCAAAGTTAGAGGTATTAGTAATATTGGTCAATTAGAGTTAGATTCGTGATCATTCTCTTACAACTACTATCATGAGTAATTCTTTGTCTCATGTTCATTGAGTTTAGTGTTTAGTATAAGTGATAGTTGAGTCCCAATTTTTGTTACTTTTAATTAAATCCAGAATTTCATCCAAGTTAAATCCTGTTCTCAATTAGGGTAGAATGACCATTTTCGGTAGTTGTTTCGGTATGTTTGCTGTTAAGGTCAACCATTTATGTGGTCTGTGTGAACCTTATAGTCGACCTTCCTAAACATACCGGGTGGGTCTGGTGTGCGCCATTTTATTAGGCCAAAGACATGACCCATTTCACCGGGCAGCGCATGCTGCCCCTGCTGGTGCTGTCAGCACCACTCGTGCCAATGGCACCGCTGGAAAGCCCACGACCTACACACACATCATCAAACCGGATAGAAAAAAAAAACAAATTTCAGCATGTGAATAATCTGCTTACAGAATGTGTTAGTTGGTGGATTTTGCGATTGTGCTAATCAGCTCGACCAACATGCCATGAGACTCTATCGACCCTACTCGGGTGGTGTGCTGCCATGTTTTTGGTTCACAGTCAGTGTAAGTGTTAGGTTGGCTTGAGAGCTGCAAACCGTTACAACACTACGTGTTATCTCTATGGGGTTGCTGCGGTATTAGATTGACTTACAAAATATATGTATTTCCTTGGTTTGGCAGGAATTTTATATCCGATTGATAATTAAATTCGGGTTATTCACTTAGTTGCGCATTAAGTCGGATGTGGTAATAATGCCTAAACCTGACCCGAGTTAGGTTAAAAAATATATGTATTCATACGGGGATTTTCTATAGAGACCTTCCAATATCTAATATTAGATATAGCATGGCTACTACATGTTGATGAATAGTCGCATACAGATGATGGTTTCAAGAGTATAAAAATACATATAATAAATCCCTTTGAGCAATGAGGGTTTTTATGCAATCTTTAGATAATAAGGACTTGAATTCGAAAGCCATCAATTTTATATACATACTCATTTTTGTTTGACTACCTAAATTAATATGGGAATTCAAATGGTTGTTGCTATCACCGTGTACACACACACTGGGACATGGTTGTACGTATTAAGAATGTACGTATTGAGGATTTGACAAGATAACAATGATGTAGTCACATCGTATGTGGTTTTGTATGTGGCTTGTGGTTAAATACACATTTTTATTATAATGGCACTAATAGAAGAAAAACTACAATGGCACAATGTTACAAATTAAAACTAAGCATGTCAAATCCTTGTGATGCCATCTAGGCACCTATGATGCTATGAGAATTGCATATAATTGAATCATGATTTCATGTTAGGACATGTTTACGTGCTAGCAAATCTATGTGTTCTGCAAAAGTTTGCATACATGAGGACATTTTCACGTCATGATCATGTGAAAGCTTAAAATCGAGCTTGCAGCTTCGCAGCAAGCTGATAGTGCCATACGAGCACTTATGAATTGTTAAAATTGGTTTATGCCATGTTGCGACACAACCAGTGAGGTACAATATGTATACCCTAGCACCAAAAACACAACTAAACTAATACACAATGACATAAATGAAAACTCTAGACTCTGGGTATACCTGAAAGACGGTATATGTTACCAGTTTCTATTTGGGATTCTGGGTATACCTGAAAGAGGGTATATGTTACTGGATTTTCCCCAAAGTGTTGGGTACACTTGAAAGATGGTGTATGTTAGTGGATCCAAACAAAACAAGAATGAAAAATATACACATAAAAATAATAATGAAAAGGGATTCTGGGTATACCTGAAAGACAATATATGTTACTGGTTTCCTGGGATACTGGGTATACCTGAAAACAGTATATGTTACTGATTTCCTAGAGTTCTGGGTACACCTGAAAGACGGTGTATGTTACCGGACCCATGGTCTACCTTGGAGATGATAGATGGTACAAGCTTCGTGGGACAATTTTTGTTTTGGTGAGAGCGAGACGTCTCACCCGGTTCCCAGTCCTCGAAGTTAGGGGGCCAGGACTACCAATTGTCCTAGGTGGTAGATCCAAGTCTTCTGCAGAAGTACAGGGTGCATCCTAATTCTAGTTCTAGCCATTGGGGAGTACTCTCTCGGTCGTGAACCATCCCCTTTGGATATCCGTACGGCTAGTCATACGGGTAATATAATAATAAACCCTCGTGTGGTATCAGTCCGCTACGATGTCGATTGCCTGTGCATACCCAAAGGGTAATTAACAAGATGAAACATAAAGTTAGTGCATTAAGAAAAATCTTCAAGTAATTGCATACTGCTTGATATTGAAATTGTTGGAGTAAGTTGTGTCTCCTGTAGGGCATGGTTCAAATTGACTTTCCTTTACATGAAAATTGTGATAACTTATGAATGATGTGTCGAACATTGATGTTTGTGCTTTATGCACACTTTACATGAAATGCTTTAGTTAAGTCAGGTGTACATCCACATTAGTTTAAAAGTTGTTATTACTTATATGAATATGGTTTATGCATATGATGGATCGTGCTTTGATGTTGATGGAATATATCATGAAATGCTTGACTTTAGTGACCTGTACATTTATCAATTGTTAAATGGTTATTAGTTCTATCTAAACTTGTTGCACATATACTTGTACACATGACACTGTACACTCATATGAATATTATGCTTCTTACTCAGACGTGGTAGTCTGAATCCTTCTGATTTAATATTTTCAGGAAATGGTATGGCGAGCAATTGCGGTCGTCGCTGCGAACAGTGCTATATGACCATATCTTCTTCAGATGTCCCGAGGAATATGACTTGTAATAAATCATTAAGTTGTAAATGATAAATTGTAGTATTTCAATGCAAGAATTTATTTTACTTAAATGCCTTGAGTCTGTGCTATTACTTGTAACCCGCCCAAATAATTTGACGAAGGATTTAATAAAGTTTTTTCGCTGTTGTTTAGAAAAAAAAAATTATTCCAAAATTTACAAGTTAAATATTTGGGGCATTACACACCCGGTGATCAAACACACACTTTCTCTATGGTGATTCTAAAGAAGGGATGAGCTTTTGATCTTCTTCTACTGGCATAGAACAGCCATGTAGGCCAGGTTTCTTGATATAAAACCTTCACTAGTTGGGGTCCCCTAGACACACACAACAGTGGGCCAGATGAATATGGTAGATTTGTGTATAGAGATAAATGAGAGACCCAAGCAGAGTAAATCTGATCTGATACTGGATCAGATCAGATATTACTTGAGAAGGTCATCTCCAATTTTGGATACGATTGATGCTGAAACAGTAATGTGATAGGGAGCCTGATGAACAAAAAAAATGTTTACACAACATAACAACAAATTTAAACAAAGATGCTAAAAGAAAATACAATCAACACAGTAAAATAGAGAATGAATTATACAATGTAGCCCCAAATGCAATATGCGTTGATGCGGAGGCAGAATTATTGTTGCATTGCATAGCATCGAGGCTGCTATATGCAGATTGATGTTGCGATCATGCTTTTATGAGTCAATAAAAGGAAAAAAAGAGAGGCAAAATCATAATGAAACAAAACCAGAATGAACAAGGTGAGGTGGAGGAAAAGAAACAGAAAAAAAAGGGGGGCGATGGCTACATACCGTATTCTTGCTGCAGGGATTTCTGAAGAACGGAACCCGGATGAAGGCTGGTGAGAGTAGTAAAGCGATGTGGCGTTGATTCCTTTAATAGCTCAGATACTAGAGGATGGGACAAGGGAAACTTGTTTGCAGGAATTCTCCCTTTCTTGGTTTGCTCGGGGTAATCCGGAGGTGGGCTGAAGTTCGTGGTCTTTGCAGTTGATTGTTCCTTCAGCTGATGGGGAAAAACCAGAAAAGGAGATGATAGGAAGGAGGAGAAGAAGAAGGGGCAATGCGGAAGTGAGAGTCGATTGGGAGAAAAGGGTAATGGGGAGGCAGAAGCTGGATGATGCTAACAATCGATGCTCCTCTTGTTTCCCGTTGCTTTGTTTATATAAAGAGGGAAGAAGCATTGAGAAAGGGGGAGGTTGTTGTCGATCGGATGGCTGAGGAAGGGAGAAGACGGTTGAAGATCGGTGGTGGAGAGAAGAGGGCGATCGATGCTTCTAGAGGGAGAGCGAGAGCGAGAGATAGAGAGAGATTCGTGAAGGAGGGGGTACATGGACGGTGGATAAGAAAAGGGGGCCATCGATTGAAGGGTCGAGCCAGCCAGAGAGAGAGGGAGATGAGGGAAGGAGACGAACGATAGCGTGATTGGGAGAGAAAGACTATTGCAGTTTTCCAATTTTTAAAAAACAGGGTTCTCTTAAAAAAGATTTTTCAAAAAGGGGTTTTTACTAAAACAAGCTGAAAAGGGTCTCTCAACCAGTATTTTGTATTTTTCCTTTCTATTTTTGAATTTTTGTTCATTTTCTCTATATTTCTATTTTTTTGGTGTTTTTGAAATAAAACTCAAAAACTGAAGGAAAATAAGGGATTCTAAAACTATATATATATATATATATATATATATATATATTCATTTATTATTTTTTTGTATTTTCTGTATTTTTTTGTGATTTTGGAATAACATTCTAAAATCTACGCAAAATGAGAGATTTAAAAACCATTTTTGTATTTTTGAGAAATATTTACAAAAAGAGGAGTCTTCTGAGAAAAACTTTTGCAATTTTCTCAGACAATGGGTTTGGATCCAGAATTTGAGGAGATATTTGAGTTTTGGAGCTTGAATTGAGAAATATGGGATAGTGGATCCAAATGGATACCGGATGGATCGATCTGAGCATGTCAGAATTTATTTTTGATATTCCTGTAAATTTGATTTTTGAAATTTGGATAACGATGCTCAAATTCAAGTTTTGGCAATGGATCCAGATCCGAAATTGATTCAAGTATAGAAAATGGATTTGATTCTGGTAACTCCGAGAAATAAACTAGAATTTTGAATGAAAATGACTCAATTTACTCAGATAATGGGGGCCAAGGGCAAAAAGAGAATATTTATAAAATTTTAAAAAATTTGGGGTGTTCACAGATGCCCCTCTTTTCTACTAAGCCGATTGAAAGCTGAGCTTAGTGGCAAAGAAAAACACTCCAAATTTTGAAAAATGCCCCAGTCAGCAGATTTGAACTGGGTGTGGAAGAATTTATTTTTAAAGACATGGTTTTTCAGGCTTAAAATCTTATCCTGAATGGCTTTGGGGAGACGAAATCCTCGAAAATGACATGACTGGATAACAAAAATGAGGAAATTGTGATGGGACTTTGGGTGAAGGTCCCAAGATGGTGGAAAATAAGAATTTTGATCAAGTCTCATGGCTGAGACAAGATTAGCTTTTTGGAATGACTCAGGTTTAGCCCTTAACCTGGATGGGACGAAGATATATCAAGATGATTTGAATGAAGAAAAGAATATATGAGGACCTTGATGAGATATTTTTGAAAAAACTGCCTCGTGAGATGAAGTTCAAGTATGATCCTTTCTTGGATGGATATGAAGGACATGGTTTCTATGACGAAAAAAACCCATGATGGGACTGAAAGAACTACCTTATCGAAATGAGGAACCTCATCGGAACGAGGCTCAGGTTTAACCCAAACCTGAACGGAAGAAACCTCATAGAGCGAGGTTCAGGCTTAACCCTTAACCTGAAAGGGGTGATACCTCGAGGAGTGAGGTTCAGGCTTAACCCTTAACCTGAAGGGGTCGACCATACAAAATTCTCAAACGAAGAAACCATGATGGGACCTTCGGAATTTGGACGAACAAATCCAAAAGGGGTTTGCGAAAGGAAAAAAAATGGGGTTCCCTAAAGCTTGGAAAATGGATTGATCTTGGGTGTCTCATTGCTGAGACTGAAATAACTTTTGACAATCGATGACCTATCGAAGAAAATTCAGGTTTGACCCTTAACATGAGTGGGTGAGACCGTACGAAATTCTTGAATGAAGAAACCGTGGTAGGACTAGAAAGGATATCTAGCCGAAATGAGATTCAGGTTTAACCCTAACCTTAATGAAAAAATACCTCATGGAGCGAGGTTCAGGCCTAACCCTTAACCTGAAAGGGACAACCATATGGAATCCTCGAATGAAGAAACCATGATGGGACCTTCAGAGTTTTGGACGAACAAATCCGAAAGGGGTTTGGGAAAGGAGAAAATTGGGGTTCCCTAAATCTTGGAAAAGGGATGATCTTGGTCGTCTCATTGCTAAGACTAAATCAGCTTTTAAAAATAGACGACCTCTCGCAAAAAATTTGGGTGATACCTCGAGGAGCGAGGTAACAAGTTTAATCCTTAGCCTGAATGGATACATAATCCTCGAAGAGCGAAGAAACTGTGATGGGATCTCTAGACTTCTCACAACAAGTCCAAGAGGGGTTTGCAAAAGGATGAAAATAGGGCTCCCTAAAGCTTAAAAAGGGGTTGATATGGGGTGTCTGATCGCTGAGACTGAAATAACTTTTAACAATAAAAGACCTTTTGCAAAAATTTCAGGTTTAACCCTTATCCTGAGCGAAAACTGTCTATGAAGGGACAGTGGGGAACACAGGAATGTATGCAGATCCGAGAAACTCAGATCAAACAGAAGAGAAGGACTTTTTAGTCCTAATGAGGGATGACGTCAGGATACGTCAAAACGAACATCAAGTTCTTACTTCATGTTGAGATAACTAGAAAATATTGCCAATAAGATGCCAAAAGTTGTAGTTGATTCAAAATGATTGAATTGTGCTCATATGTGTGAAAATACCACCTCTTTCTACCTAGAGTATTAACTCCGATTGGGCTAACTCTGTAGAATCAAGAATCAAATTCAAATTTGTTATTGTTGAGTTTCTTCAAGGAAGATATCAATTTCCTTGATATGAAAAGAGATGAAATATTCTTAGCTTCATAAAAGCAATTGAGTGAAAAGATATTGATAAAAGAATTTCACATAGATAAAGATATATCCTGGCAATTTTGGCAGTTTGATATCCTGGGGATTTTCCCATGATGATCTTTTTGCACTCTTTTGAGTCGTGGAGCTTTTTTGGGCTTTTGGGAGAAGTTTATTACATCATCCTTCATTTTGGAGATATCCTGACTTTCCTCTCTTTTTCCGGGGAAGGGTACATCACAAACTCCTTCATCTTGGAGATGTTTCGATCCTTCTTTTTCTCAAGAATTATACTGATGATATTGTTTCTTGGGTTAAAATCTCTAGATGATAGCAGAAATCAAATATCTTTTAGGGTTTGTTGAGAGGTTTATCACATTTGCCTTCATCTCGACGGTGATCTGAACTTTCCCTGAAAGGATCCGTCACAAACTCTTTCATCTCGGAGATGATCCAAATCTTCTTTGGCCCCGAGGTCTAGCTCGCATATTCGTCTTCATCTTGACGACAATTGAGAGATCCCTTTTGCAGATATTTGATTGCAGCTCAAATGACTGAGGAGATATGTATTGGGTAGGTTCTTTTACTGCCCAAGATATTTCCACTATCTTACTGCCAAAAGAATGATCTTTGAGAATGTGCCATAGCTATGATCAATATCAATTCACTTATGGCTTTTCAACATCATTGAATTTTCCTTTGTCGGTCATATCGAAGATTTTTCTTCATCCTCTTGGTTGACCAACATAAAAAGCTTGAATTCAGTTCTTTCTTCGCAAAAGTCTTGTCCTTTTGAAAATAATACTGAAGGTAGTTTGAGGTAATTCTTTGTTCAATAAAAGCTTTGAGATCAACAATGTTTTTTTATAGCAAATTGGCAAGATATTCTTAAATTCCTTGATGAAAGTAACTGCTTGATATCGAATTGACACATCCATGACAAAATTCTCCTCTCTTTTTCCCGAAAAAGAGAGACTCAGATTTAGCCCTTACCTGAATGGAAAGTAGGAAATAATTCTCTCTTCCGTAAAGATGAGGTGTTTGCAAAACAGATCTTTCGAAGAGAAATTAAGTTTTTGTCAAAACTCCCTATCTCTAGGCTTCTCTTATGGAAATGCGGCCAAAAACAAAGTTGAAAAGTATCACAGAGGAACGAGTCCATCACACTCTCCCTAAAAGTGTGTCCTCTATGAAGGGGTTTGCCAAAGATGAGAAAATTGGGGGCCACAAAAGAAACGAGCTTCCGTCGAAGCTCTTCCTGAAAAAAGAGTTCTTTTGTATAAAGTTGGTTGGTTGTTTTGCAAACAGTTCACGAAGAAACGAGTCCCTTCAAACTCTCCCTGAAAAAGGGTTCTAGCGAACGAAAGATGTTTGCATGCGAAAGGAACGAGCTCCTTCAAACTCTCCCTCAAGAGGGTCCTTCGCAAGAGAAAAAGATTGATTTTTGACAAAATAGTAACCCGAAGGTTGAATTTGAGATTTAGAGCTTAAATGTTGATGAGTGGTTAGTATAAAGTCTGAACCTGGGGGGGGGGGCTAACTGATCAGTCAGCCATATACTAGCACGAGTGCTTGATATACCAGTACGAGCATTGGATTTTGAAAAACACACTAGTATGAGCACTGAATTTTGAAAATATACCAGTACGAGTACTGGATTTTGAAAATACACCAGTACGAGTACTGGGTTTTGAAAATGTACCAGTACGAGCACTGGGTTTTTAAAAATGCACCAGTACGAGCGCTAGATTTTGAAAATGCACCAGTACGAGCATCGAGTTTTGAAAAATGCACCAGTACGAGTGTTGGGTTTTCGAAATGCACCAGTACGAGCGTTGGTTTTTGAAAATGCACCAGTACGAGCACTGGGTTTTGAAAAACACACCAGTACGAGCACTGGGTTTTCCAATGGAGAGTTGAAAAGGAGACCGACATTCTAAGATACTTGATAATTGAGCGAGAATGATTGTTGGTGTATCAGGATTATCCCTTATCCTGAAGGGGAAAAGAATACCTCGAAGGTCGAGGTTCAGGTTTATCCCTTAACCTGAGAGGGAATGAAAAATCCGAGTCCAGAACTCGATTTTTCAAAGGAAAAACTTTGGTCCAATGAGAGCATTGGATCAAAGAGGGGAAATCCGAGTCGGAACTCGAAATTGCGGAAATGAAAGATAAAGGAGAAAACTTGAGTCGAAACCCGGATCCTTAATCAAAAATATAAAAGGAAAAACCCAAGTCAGAACCTGGATCTTAAAAACAAAGATAAAATGGAAAACCCGAGTTTAAAAACTCGAATCTTCAAAGGAACGATTGATTCCAACACGAGCGTTGAATCCAATAGGAAGTCTGAGTCGGAACTCGAAACTTCAAATAAAATATAAAAAGGAAAAACTCGAGTTGGAACCCAGATCTTTAAAATAAAGATAAAACAGAAAACCCGAGTTTGAAAACTCGAATATTCAAAGTAATGACTGGTTTCAACACGAGCGTTGAATCCAATAGGAAGTTTGAGTCAGAACTCAGAGCTTTAAACAAAAAATATAAAAAGGAAAAACCCGATTCGGAACCCGAATCTTTAAAAATAAAAGATAAAATAGAAAACTCGAGTTTGAAAAACTCGAATCTTCAAAGCAATGATTGGTTTCAACATGAGTGTTGGATCCAAAAGAAAGTCTGAGTCGGAACCCAGAACTTCAAACAAAAGATAAATGGAAAAACCCGAGTCGGAACTCGGATCTTTAAAAATAAAAGATAAAATGGAAAACCTTAGTTTGAAAACTCGAATCTTCAAAGGAACAATTGGTTTTAACACGAGCGTTGAATCCAATATGGAGTCTGAGTCGGAACTCAGAGCTTCAAACGAAAGATAAAAGGAAAAACCCGAGTCGGAACCTAGATCTTTTAAAAATAAAAGATAAAATGGAAAACCTGAGTTTGAAAAACTTGAATCTTCAAAGCAACAATTGGTTCCAACACGAGCGTTGGATCCAAAAGGAAGTCTGAGTCGGAACCCAAAACTTCAAACAAAAGATAAAAGGGAAAAACCCGAGTCGGAACCCGGTTTTTTAAAATAAATGATAAAAGAAAAAATCGAGCTTGAGAACTGGAATTTTCGATGAAACAATTGGTCTAATGCGAGCATCAGATCCAAAAGGAAGCACGAGTCGAAACTCGAAACTCCAGAAATATAATATATATAAAAAGGAAAAACCCGAGTCGGAACCCATTTTTTTAAAATAAAAGAAAAAAATAGAAAATCGAGTTTGAGAACTGGAATTTTTTATGAAACAATTGGTCCAATGTGAGCAAAAGATCCAAAAGGAAGTCCGAGTAGGAACTCGAAACTCCGGAAATAAGATATATATAAAAAGGGAAAACCCGAGTCGAAACCTGGTTTTTCAAAATAAAAGAAAAAAATAGAAAATTGAGTTTGAGAACTCGAATTTTTGATGAAACAATTGGTCTAATGTGAGCATCGGATCCAAAAGGAAGCCCGAGTCGAAACTCGAAACTCCAAAAATAGAATATATAAAAAAAGAAAACCCGAGTCGAAACCCGGTTTTTCAAAGTAAAAAGATAAAAGAGAAAATCGAGCTTGAGAACTCAAATTTTCGACGTAACAATTGGTCCAATGCGAGCATCGGATCCAAAAGGAAGCCCGAGTCAAAACTCGAAACTCCAGAAATAAGAATATATGTGAGACCCGAGTCGGAACTCAAACCTTTAAAAAAAAAAAAAACAAAAACAAAAACCTGAGTCAGAACTCAGATGGGAAGGAAATAACTCCAACCCAAGAGTCGAATTATGGAAGGATTGACAAAAGGTATGAATAGATTCTGACGATCATGAAGAAGATGAGGGATTTTATTCAACATCCTTGACCCAAGATGGCCTAAGATTTGAATTTAATTATGGCGGTTTCCGGGATTATCCCTTATCCTGAATAGAAATTCGACAAAATTGACAAAATTGATAGAAATTGATAAAGGATAAAAGGATTTAATAAAGAAGAAAAAGAATCAATAAAATTGATGAAATTGACAATAAAAATTTAAAAAGATTGATGAGAAATTGGCAGAAATTCGAGGAAAAAATGATGATAAAAGACTTCAGGATTATCCACCGTCCTAAAAGAAAAGGACCTCGTAGGACGAGGTTCAAGTTTGTCCTCTAACCTGAAAGGGAAAATGAACAAAGGAGTACCTCATTGAAAAGAGGCATCAGGTTTATCCCTTAACCTGAAAAAGATTCGATAAAACTTAATAAAATCAATGAAAAATTTGATAAACTTGATAAAAACTGATAAAATGGATAGTAAATTGATGAAAATTCGATCAAATTAAAAAATGAATAAAAATGGATGAAACTAATAAAGGTAACAAGATTAACTGAAAATCGATGAGATTTTAGGAAAACAGAGTTTTGTCTGATCCAGCCTGCACATGATGAAAGGAAGATAGATGTATATAAAAGTAAAAATTCCCCAGTATCATGGAGAACAATGTGAGAATTGATAGAAGATCATTATTTTATTGAAAAGGCTCTTTGAAGAGTATAAAAGACTAGAATGAATATTTTAAGTATAAAACTTCTTCAAGTGCAGAGCATTGATTGGATCTGGCAGTTCTATCCCGTCTGCGTTAATCAAACGATATGAATTGCGAGGCAATGCTTCCTTAACCACATAGGAGCCTTCCCAATTGGGTGACCACTTGCTCCATGGTCGATGCTTGAGATGAGTTGTCGATCTGAGCACCAAATCATTAACTCAGAATTTTCTCTCGATGACTGACTTGGCATAGTGTTGATCAATCCTTTGACGATAAGCTTGAGCATGCTCTGTTGTCTTGAGTCTCTTCTCGTCTAGCAGATCTAGTTGTACCAATCTCTGCTGCTGATACCGATCAAGCGGGAGTTCTATGAGTGACGCAAACTTGAATGCAGGCTTCTGAACGTGGAGAGGTAATACTACCTCAGTTCCATAAACAAGCTCTGAAGGAGTAGCATTGGTTGTAGTCTGAATGGTGGTTCGGTACGCCCAAAGTGCATCATGCAACTTTTAGTGCCAATCATGGTCTGTTTCCATAGTTCTTTCCAGAACGCGGATCAGGATTTTGTTGGTGGCCTCTACCTGACCATTCCCTTGAGGATAATAGGAAACCGAGAAATGATGATGAATCCTAAACTTTGAACAGAAGGTCTTCATCCTTTCATTCTTGAAGTGACTGCCATTATCTAACACAATATCATGTGGTACGCCGAAACGACAAATAAGATTCTTGTGAATGAAAGAAACCACATTTTGACCTTCTACTGTTCACAGTGTTACAACCTCGACCCATTTGGTGAAGTATTATGTAGCTGCGAGAAAATATCTGTGGCCATTAGAAGCCGAAGGAGTGATTAGACCCACCACGTCGAAGGCCCACATTGAAAAAGGCCAAGGAGAAACCACGGATTGCAAGTATATAGCTGGTGCATGAATGGAAGGTGCGTGCATTTGGCATTTGACACACTTTCTCACAAATTGATGGCAATCATGCTGCATGGTTTTCCAGTAATATCTTGCCCAGATGATATGCTTGACGAGCGTTTGGTAGCCGACATGACCTCCACAAATCTCCTCGTGTGCTTCTTGGATAACTTCCATCGCTTCGTCTCTGTCTAAGCATCTGGCATACTCAGAACTGAATCCACGATGGTAGATAGTATTGGCAAGGATGAAATAGCGGGCTGACATGCGCTGGATCACACATTGCTCCTTTCTGGGCATCTCCGGTGGAAATTCACCGATTTCAATAAAGTTTTTGATTTCTTGATACCAAGGTTTCTCTTTATGAGCGGCTTGGTTTACTTGTTCATCTAAAATGAAGGCAGGTTGATCAAGTCTGTCAATCTCAAAGGAACGATAGGATTCACTATCTTTAAAAGACAAAATGGAGCCTAGACAGGCCAAACCATCGGCTATATGGTTGTATTCCCTCTTGACATGATTGAGCTGAATTTTTTTCGACGTTGCCTATGAGAGCTAAGGCAATCTTCTGTTAAGGGATTAATTTTGAATCCTTGACTTGCCACTCAGCATTGACTTGACTGACAACAAGCAAGGAATCGCCGAAGGCATTTACTCTCTTGACGTTGAAGTCTTGTAGAATCTTGAGATCTTATATCAGAGCTTCACATTCAGCCATGTTGTGAGTACATTGAAAGCTGAGCTTGAGGGAATAAGGGATCATCTCATTTTCGGGAGTGATCAATAAAATCCCAATCCCTATACCAGACATATTCTTGGCCCCATCGAAGAATAGGGTTCAAACTGGAGATTCCTGAATATTGCAGATGCGATCATCGGGAAAATCATCTTCCGCCTTGATCTCTTCTGTCAGCGAGAAATCTGCCAACTGATCTACGATAGACTGGCCTTTGACTGACTTCTGAGACACATACTCTAAGTCGTATTGCATCAGGAGGACTTGCCATTTCGCAATCTGTCCAGTAAGGAAAGGCTGCTCAAGAATGTACTTAAGAGGATTGAGCCTTGACAAAATTTTGATTTCTGAGGCCAGCAGATAATGTCTCAGCTTATGACACATCCACACTAAGGCTAGACATGTCTTTTCCATCTGATAATATCTTTTCTTATAATCGATGAAAGTCTTGCTTATGTAATAGATGGCATGCTCTATCCGGCTTCCTTCCTCATACTGTGCAAGAAATCTGCCATAGGCATTTTGGTTGGCGAAAATGTATAAGAAAAGTGGTTTTTCCAATTCTGGTGGCTTCAGAACAGGTGGATTGAGGAGATACTGCTCAATGCGCTCAAACAAAAGCTGACATTCTGATCCCCATTCAAATTTCACTTCTTTTCTCAACAAGTGATTAAAAGGCTCGCATCTCATGGCCAAATTGGAGATGAAGCGCCGAATCGACTGAATGCGCCCTTGAAGGCTCCTCAGCTCTCTAAGATTGGTAGGAGGCGGCATACCAATGATCGCTTTTGCCTTAGATGGATCCACCTCTATGCCTTTCTTGCTGATCATAAAGCCAAGTAGTTTGCCTGACTCTACTCCAAAGACACTTCTGCAGGTTGAGCCTCAACTTATACAGAATAAGTCTTTCAAAGACTTGGCCGAGAGCATCGAGATGATCATCTTCTTCTTTGGACTTGACCAGAATGTCATCCACATAGGCATCCATGTTCTTATGTATCTAGTCATGAAAAATAACTGTCATTGCTCTCTGATAGGTTGCCCCAGCGTTCTTGAGCCCAAATGACATGACTATATAGCAAAATGTACCCCAAGGTGTGGTAAAAGAAGTTTTTGATTGGTCACGAGCGGCCAATTTGATTTGGTTGTAGCCTGAGTATCCATCCATAAAGGAAAACATGGCGTGACCCGTCGTGCTGTCGGTCAAAAGATCGATGTTAGGAAGTGGATAATCATCTTTTGGGGTAGCCTTGTTGAGATCCCTGAAATCAATGCAAATTCAGACCTTGTCATTCTTTTTGGGAACTGCTACGATGTTCGCCAACCAGTTTGGATAATCAATGGTCCGAATGAATCCTACCTTTAACAACTTCTCAAGTCCTTCTTTAACTTGCGGTGCTACTCGGGGATCCATTTTCCTGAGTTTCTGCTTTATTGGCTTGCAGTCTGTCTTCAGCACAAGACGATGCTCGACCAGTCTCGGATCTAAGTCTGACATATCCTCATAAGTCCAAGCGAAAACTTCTTGATGTTGTGTGAGGAAATGGATGAGCCTTTCCTTCTTATCTGAACTTAAGCTGGAGCCAATCTTGAGGATTTTTGGATCATCTTCTGAACCAATATTGATATCCTCTATCGGATCCTGAACCAACGATGATGGTTCATCCTGCTTCTGAATACTGGCAAATTTTGGCAGTTCTTGAATCGCTGAGTCAAACTCTACTAGCTCTTCAATCTGTTCTGCCACCTTGCTGACCCCTGCCATTGCCTTTGCCTTGCAAATTCTGGCTGGTTTAGAGTTATTTTAAGAAAAGTTGGGATTGATAACGAGCCTTTTGAGAAATTTAGGAGCCATGATTTGGTGATCCTGTAAAGTGCAAAGAAGGTTTTTGAGAAAAGGTAAGAGATTCAAAATAGCCTATCGCACAGAAACAAAGAATGATGATATAGACAAAAATATAAAGAGAAAACGATATACGCCAAGATATAAAGAGAAAAGATCAAAATTTCATTGATTAGACTATAGCTGAAAACAACAACTTGATATTTACAGATGACTTGACAAGAGAAAGGAAAACTGGGACTGAGTTGTCCCTACAAGATGATAAAAGAAAGAGAGAACAGAAAACACTGGCATTGTCTTCCTTATTCTGCTCCTTTGACGAAGATAGTTCTCCTGCCGGATGACTGACCAGTGAAACCCAATCCTGCGCCAGTAACATGTTGGGCGGGAACGATCGGCTCCAAAATGTCATCCTCATTCTTCCCGAGTCCTCTGAAGGGCTGATAGTCATGCTTCATCAGAAGATCGAATCCCTTGGCTTTTGAAAACTGAGGAAAAAGAAAGTGATCTTTGAGAAAAGCGCAATTGAGGCATCCTCTGATTATGTAGAAATGAGGTCCGTGCCACTGAACCATTGCTGTGACGTTCTATAATGGCTGGACTTCTTTCAGTTTCAGCATGTCCAAACTGTCACTCAAATTGATCTCATCGACTTCTCGAATGCTTGGGATGTCTACAATGAAAGTAGGGCGAGGAATCATGGGCTGCGGGAGTCTCTCTTCTGGATCTTTCCCCAAGACGGTGGTAATCATGCCTCCCTTTGACCACTTGATGCACTGGTGAAGGGTAGAGGGAACAACATTGGCATTGTGGATCCATGTGCACCCTAGCAGAAGATTGTACGTAGGCGGCACGTTGACCACATGAAACAACACGCTATGCACTGAATAATTGATGAAAATTTCAAGGAAGATTTTCCCTTTGGCTGTCTGCCCATGGTTGTCAAAACTGTAGATCGTTATCAGATCTGGGACATATTCTTCTTCTTTCTAGCCCAAGGCCTTGGCTGTCATCTCCGGACAGATATTGAGGCTGCTGCCTCCGTCAACGAGCACATAAGGGACTGTCATGCCCCTGGTTCGCACCACTATGTACAAAGCATTGTTGTGAAATGTATGAGGTTTTGGCAAATCCTCATCTGAAAAGGTTATTGGTGCATTAGTCATGGCTTGATTAACGATCTACGCCATATCCTGCGGGGTTGTGCTTGGCTTGACCTTGATATTCCTTAGCAGATCATCTAGCACTTGTTGATGTTCAGGGGAAGCATGGGTCAAATCCAGGATGGAGCTGTGATAGGCTTTCGAACTGACTCCGATATCTTACTTTTCTTTGAAGATGACTTGATGAAGCACTTCGGAATCCTGGAAATCTGCTGGGTGGTTTTTTCTTATCGTCGCAAAAAAATTTCCTTCCCTGCGGGAGAGAGGGGAAAACTTTTCCGCGAGTCAAACTTGACCAGAATTTGAAAATTGTTTTGAAATACTCACCTCCGTTTTTGAAAATTGTGGGAAATATTCCTAAGAATGGGACTCGACCTGTCGATACGAGGTTCCACCGTTCCTGCCACCTTTAACAATGGTAATCAAACCAAGGGCCAAATATGTGCTTGACTTAGTTAAATCATCAAAATTGTGTTCTATCCTAAATGCACAAAAAATTCAGGCATGTGCTATGGAATTTTGTAAAATGCAAGTTGGGAAACATGATGTATGCTTGGTAAATGTTTTGGAGTTGAAAAATATTTCTAAAGCAAAAGATGGAAATCAATCTCTTAGGAAACTCAGATAAAAGGATTTAAAAAAATCTCAAGAAAGTTTATAAAGATTTGGGAAATTCATGAATGGATGAAAATCCTGGGAAAGTAGAAGTAATTCTTGAGAAAACACTTGAAGAGGAACTATTGGTCAGAGAAAATTCCAACTTTTGAAAACTTTCTTTAGAAAATGATTGGAAATTTATAGAAAAACTCGTTGGAGAAGAAAAATCAATACTCAGAAAATTGAAATTCTGAGAATTTTAGCCTTGAAATATTTGAAAATCGATTTTGATTCTTAGGAATGCTCCTTTTGAAAATGAATCTTAAGAAAAGAACATTTTCTAGAGAAAATTGTGGAAAACTTGACTTGGGAAAATCCAACTTTGGAAATTTTCAGAGTTTCTTGAGGAATCGATTTCCTTGGAATGATTTTTTTTTGAGAAAAAGTTTGAGAAATGTAGGTGATTTCATGATGCAAATGATTTGAATGGATGAATGACTTTTTGTGAAAACACCTTTTAAGGAAAATATGCAATTTTAAATTAAACTAAGGTAATATTACCACATATTCCGACTAAAGCCGTAAATATGCTTGTAATTTACTTAGTTAATTCTAAAATATTTTACAAAAATTGAAGATATGCAGTGAATTTTGGAAGATAGCCTAAGAGTGTAGGCTCGGTATGACTAGTAGAAAGATGTTGAATCTGGGTCTCGTCCATATTCCGACTAGGGCTGTAAATATGGACTCCACCGAGTTCATCAACTCCCTAAGAGTTGGTGCACGTGTCATTCATATTCATCCACAGTGATTTTCAAAATCAAATGCATGAGTCACATAATCAGGATATTGCAGAAACTCAAACTATATGATATGCATCCTAATCTAAGCAGAAAAATAAATATTATTCCAAATTTTACAATTGATTGTTACATTGTTGACATAAAAAAAACAAAAAAAATGATAGCGCCAAAAGGAGCCACATCTTCCAGATTTTCCTGCAAAATGAATTAGTACGAGAAATACGGCATACAAAAGAGAGATTTGCAAATTTTTACATTAATGACCATACGTAAGTAATTACGCCTGACTTACATGGAAATATACAAAGCAATGGCTAAAACGTAACTGGAATGCATATGATGATATCTAGACGCCACGTTTAAACTTAAATGAGAAATGTATGTATATATATCTAAATACTTAGACTTATACTAAATGAAATATGCTAATGGAGGTATATTTACTCGAATATACAGGAAAAAGTATCTACCTAAATGCTTATACATAAATATATATATATAGAAATATATATATATATACATATATATATATATATATATATATATATATATATATATATATATATATATATATATATATATATTCTTATAATGGAAAATATGCATAATATTTGAACTTCCACATGTAATGGGTAAATGCAAGCTGAAATGATATACAGGAATACATATAGCTAGAAATATGCCAATGTGTTGTGGAATACATGAGTGACTATATGAATATAACAGTGAGTATATCTAAACTGTGGAGTAAGATGTAACCAATGATTGGGGTGTAATGGATATCTACATGAAGGACATCTTCCTGACTAGGCTATACATAATGCAGATTACTGTGCAAAAGGCTAATGCACCATGACCTACAGAAAATTTATGCTGAAAGTATGTAGCTGTGACCATAGATAATTCAGCAAATAAATGCATTAAGAGAAATTGCTGTAGCTGAGGGTAAATACAAAACATCAATGCAATCTTACAAAAAAAAATGATGCTAATACTAGATATGCACAAAGTAATACAAATAACTATAATAATAGGCCGAAATAGTAAGAATGTCATGGACATGAGGCTGCAGAGACCTGCTAAGGTGGCCAAATGTCGAATTCTAGACCATATATAGGTAACACGCAGGAATGTACATGACTAGGAATATCTATATATACATAGGGGGAAAATTTAATGCAAGAAGACAGTGTGATTTTGCAGAAGAGTTTATGAGATCTTATTATGCTATATATTATGCCCCTTATTAGTAAGTGGAGGATATATCCACGCATTTTGTAGTGGAAAACTTTACAACTAAGTCAAAGACGTAACATCCTTTTTGATATAGTATACACCACTGTGCTACTGAATGAGAAATTGACTATAGTGAAAATCATAAATAAAAGAAACTTTTTATTCCCCTGTGATCAGCTTGATTTCAGTCATTCAGTTGGATTGAGATAAGCTGATGACTTGGGATAACTAAATACAAAAGTCTTGGATAATAGGATGGGCAACCTTCAAGTAATGTATAAATGATATTGGGTAAGGATTTATAGGCAGCGGAATTAACACGGGTGACCAAAGTAGAAGCGTTAAATCACAATAGATCAATAGACGCAGAATGTATGTGATAATAAAAAAAAATGAAATATAATAAGTACAGGAATTAACCTGATGACCTGCATACATTAAGTGGTCTGTCATAATGCAATGTAACAAATCACACTTTCTGAAACTTATACAATGTAAGCTTATAAAATCAGCCTTACCTAAGCTAGACCCAATTATATAAAACTGGAACATACTAAATCTATAAACAGACTTTAATAAAGAGTTTTATAGAACACAATGTAGGATTGATACAATAATTGGAAGATATATCAAAGAAAAAAAAAACTGCTTAACTGAAATTATAACATAGTGATAGACATATAGTATACATGTATACCAATAGGTATGTTACAAACAAAATGTATAGGGGAAAGATAGAATATAACTGAATGTTAATGTGAGATGGTGACATATATACAACTGATGGCCTGGAAGCAAAAATGAATATATACGATGACACAAAAATGTTAGAATTACAATGAATAAAGGAAATGACAGATAATATGCAATAGTGGAGTAGAGGAGTTTTGTCATGAGAATATGCAATGACGATGCAAATGAAGTGACAATATGCAGAACCTATGATATACAACCCCTGATATTTGTTTTACAAGCATAGGAAACCGATCTACTGCAGTTTGTTATTTTATTTCTTGATCAAGCTGCTGCAATTGATATATAAGTAGCAGGATATGAAATACATATGCTAAAGGAAATGTAGGTTAACATGCAAAGGCATACAGGAAGCTGATAAACAAAATGAATGCAACAATATATATTTTGCAGGTAAAGTGCACAACAAAGGGAAGAATGACTAATGACCGTGGCTGAATGTATGTAGGCTACTGAAATGAGAGGTTCGGTCCATGAAAAGGATGAACCGTCTCATCCATTTAGTCTGAGTGTAAAAAAAAAAAAAACCCAACCATCCATTTCAAACTCCTCTGTTATGCTAAAACGAGACCTTAAATGGACCTTCATCTTATATTTACTCCAGCTAACAGATTGCAACAGGGTTTTGATTTAATAAAACTAAACAAAGGGATAACATAATGTAACCTCACATTACCTCGTGGATCCCCTGCACCAAATGAACCTGTAACAAGCAATTAAGGGGCTGATCCTCTTCTACCGTGCTAAAGGAAATAGGAAGAAGGCCCTGCTATCACACAACCAGCCAGGAAGAGAAGGGCTTGGAGCTTTGGAATCTGGATGGAAGAGAAGGAATCCAGAAGGGGAAAACCTCACAACAGAGAAGAGGGCTTCCTGCGATAAGAACAGAAGGATAAAAGATAAATCGGCCAGGCCCCCTCTCCATCAAAATGTCCCCTTTTTTAAAGATTTGGAGCCCCTTTCCATCAAAAGATCGCAGCTTTCCCTTTCTGTTGAGGTTCTGTTACAATTTTTGAAAATCTTAAAACCGAAAATTGATTGATTTTGAAAATCTGCCGTTTTTAGAGGCGGACGATTCTTAGGTCTTTTAAAATTTTGGTTCATTTACCTAAAGTTTAGGTAAAATGAATGTTTTAGGAAGGCTTGGCCATGGTGCCATCTAAGGCTGCTCTTATTAAAAAAAATAATAAAAAATAAATAAATAGTAAAACAAAATAAACGGGGTGGGGGGGGGGGGGCTTTAGGGTAGTGCCACCTCAGCCGGATTTAAAAATCTTTTTCAAATGAATTTTTTTGTTTAGGTTTTCTCTGCAGGGAGCTCTAGTGTGGCGCCACCTATGTGTGGGCCCACTTTATTATTTTGCAAAAATAAATAAAAAACAAAAATTAAAGAAAAGAATTATAAATT
Organism: Nuphar pumila; assembly: GCF_984573655.1. Lineage (NCBI taxonomy): Eukaryota > Viridiplantae > Streptophyta > Magnoliopsida > Nymphaeales > Nymphaeaceae > Nuphar > Nuphar pumila. The sequence goes on from NC_143256.1 coordinate 63,326,653, forward strand.
TGCACCACCTCAGGGTGGACCCCACGTGAAAATAAGAGAAATGTCTGGGAATTTGAGTGTGACGCCACTTCAGGGTGGGTCCCATGTCATTTATTTGAAATAAAAGCAAATTCAAAATAAATAAATTCTTTTTGGGATTTTTATAATAGTAGGTTAGTTAGAAAATACAAAGTGAAATTTTACAAAATTACAGAAATTCAGAAGGAACATGGTCCTTCAGAGCAAAATATATATAAAAAATGCAGAGATTTTGTAAAGAAATTTAAAGTCTTTTTGCAAAAAGTTTTGAAATAAAAATCTTCTAAATTTATAATTGTGTCCCCTTCTTTTCAACTGACGGAATTTTAAAATCAATATCAAAATATCCAGATTGTTTTCCTGAGAAAACTTTTGTAATTTGGAGTCCTGGGGGTTAAGATAAGGGAAACTGATTTGAAAAACCCAGGGACTTGTAATCAATTTTGAAAGAGTTAAAATTCGAACCTGGATTGATAATTTTGAAAATCAAGAATTCTGGATCTCGAAATGACATGCTGTGCAGTGAAATGATATGAAATGTTCATACAATGCTATGCAAAGACATGTTTCAAGAAATACCACTCTGAATCAGGAATTGGAAATTCTAGCTTCTTGTCAAGAGTAGGATTTGCAATTTGGAGATGTTTCCGAGCCAAAATAGAGAAATTTTAAGAATTGAGAATTCATTTTGGACTTTCTACAATGTCTTATCTCAGAAAATGACCATTTTGGCCTCTGATGATCTCGGAGAACCAAAATGTGATGATTGGTGAAAATGTCAGGAAGGTGAGTGAAAATTTGGGGTGTTTACAGATGCCCCACTTTGCTACTAAGCCGGCTTGTGGCCGAGCTTAGTGGCAAAGAAAAACACACCAAATTTGGGCTAAAAAAAATGCCCCAGTTAGAAGGATCTGACTGGGTATAGAGATATTAGCCTGGTGAAGATGATAGATATGAAATGGAGAACAAAGAAGAAAGATTTGCTCTGTGGTGGTGAAGTTCAGGTTTTTGCCCTTAACCTGGATGGGACAAAAAATGTTTTGCATGGGAAAAAGCTCAGGTTTGACCCTTAACCTGATTGGGGAATGAAATACCTCATCAAAATGAGGCTCAGGTTTGTACCCTTAACCTGATTGGGTAGAAAATGAAATACCTCATTAAATGAGGCTCATGTTTATACCCTTAACCTGATTGGGCGGAAAATGAAATACCTCATCAAAAGAGGCTCAGGTTTATACCCTTAACCTGATCGGGCGGAAAATGAAATACCTCATCAAGGAAGGCTCAGGTTTATACCCATATCCTGATCGGGAAGAAAATAAAATACCTCATCAAATAAGGCTTAGGTTTATACCCTTAACCTGATCAGGCGAAAATGAAATACCTCATCAAATAAGGCTCAGGTTTATACCCTTAACTTGATTGGGTGGAGAATGAAATGGAATCCTCGAAGGAAGAGACCATGATGGAACCTTCAGATTTTGCACAATAAATCCGTTAGAGGTTTTGCAAAAGGAAGGAAAAATGGGGTCCCTAAAGCTTGAAAAGGGATTGATCTTGGGCGTCTCATTTCTGAGACTAAATAGCTTTTGAAATTGCCTTTTGCGATAAAATGATTGGTGGTTCGACCTCGAACCGAAATTGGACTGTCTGTGGTTGGACAGTGGGGACACAGGGAAGTGTGCGAATCTGAGAGCCCAGGTGCTCAGATTATAAAAAGAAGGGAAGGAATCTTGAAAACTTCCGTAATCAAGTCCTAAAGAGGGATTGAAAATGGTGTCAGGATGTATCAAAAACGGACCTCAAGCTCTCGCTCTACGTCAAGATAGCTAGAAAATATTGTCAAAATGTTGAAAATTTTGTTGTTGATTCAAAGTATTTGAAAATGATGCACATTGTTGCAAAAATATTCATTCTTTTCTACCTGAAGTATTACCTCCAAACAAGATTCACTTTATAGAATCAAGATTTAGCATCCAAATTGCTTGTGATTGACCTTTTTCAAGGAAGCTATCAATTTCTTTGATATGAGCAGGAAAGAGAGAATTTAATATTATGAAAGCAATTGATGAAAGAATATTGATAATATAATTTCACAAATTTAAAGAAGATTCTTGGCAAATTTGGCAGTTTGATATCCTGGGAGCTTCTCTCATGATAATCTTTCTGCACTCTTTTGGGCTTTCTTGGGCTTCAGGGGAGTTTATTACATCATCCTTTATTTTGGAGATGTCCTGACTTTTCTCTCTTTCTTTCCCCTCTCTTTCTCTCTTTTGAGAAGGGTACGTCACAAACTCCTTTAACTTGAAGATGTTTTGATCATTCTTTGACGATATTGGCTCATGGTTTAGAGATCTCTGGATGATAGCGGAAATTAAGTATCTTTTAGGGATTGTTGAGAGGTTTATCGCATCTGCCTTCATCTCGACAGTGCATTGGACTTTCCCTGGAAGGATCCATCACAAACTGCGTCATCTTGGAGATGATTCGAATCTTCTTTGGCCTCGGGGATCTACTCGCCTAGTTCGTCTTCATCTTGACGACAATTGAGAGATCCCTTTTGCAGATATTTAATTGCAGCTTAGGTGATTTTGAGGAGACAGGGTTTGGGTAAATGCTCTCTTTTTCTAGCGCTCAGGATATTTTCACTGCCTCATCTTCATAAGAATGGTCTTTAGAGATGTGCCATAACTGCGATCAATATCAATCATTTATGACTTTGCAATAACATTGAATTTTCTTTGCTGGTGTGAACACCCCAAATTTTTTAAAGGTTTATAAAAATGACCTTTTTGCCCCTAACTCCATCTTCTGAGAAAACCAAAGCTAAATTTCAGTCATTCTTCAAATTTTCTGGATTGAATTCCATATTGATATATTCAAAATTCAATTCCAGATCCAAACCCAGTGTTTTAAATCCAAATACTGAGCCTCGTTGTCCAAATTCCAAATTAAAATTATAAAAATACAAACAAATGGTTTTGAATGGCTTCGGTAATTTATCCGGCATCCTGTTGGATCCACAACCCTATATTTCTCAATTCGAGGCTGTAAACCTCGAATATTTTCTAAAAATCTGGATATAAACCCATTTTCTGAAGAAATTTTCCCAAAAATCGCATTGAGTTCTCAGAGAAATTCCCTTTTGTAAATATTTTGCAAAAATACAAAAAAAATTAGTTTTAATTTTTGTTTTCTTGTAAAACTTTAGGATTTTATTCTAAAAAAGCAAAAAAACAATGAAAAATAACACAAAAACCAAAAAAAAAGTTGGAAAAACTATGAGAAAAACAAATGGTTCTGAAGCTTTTTAAAGCTATTTTTGCTAAAAACCTCACTTGAAAAGTATTTTTACAAAAAACTTATTTTAGAGGATCCTCTTTTTGGAAATGTCACAAAAGAGTAACGGACTCCTTCCCGCGCCTCCCTCCTCTCCTCACCATCGTTGATCTCAAACCAACTTCTTCCTTTTTCACCTTTCAACTGCAACGGCCGCCTCTCTCGAATCATCCAGGCTCCCTTTAAGAAGAGCCATCCCAGCTGCTTGAAGGTATCGAGGTTTTCTCTGAAGGATCCATTGCCGACATCCATTTCCCATTTGATCAAGGAGTTTCTCTGCTAATCCATCTTCAACCTTCTCCTTTCAATCTATTATCGACATCCATTCTCCACACTACGACATCGAGTTTTTCTCCTAATCCAGGATCAACATCATCCACATTTTCTATCAATTTTCACGCAGCAACTCCCCTTTCATCCAGAACCCCTACGGAGCTACAGGTGAGTAAGCGATTCTCCATTCTTTTTTTTTTGTTTTTTGTAAAGTCTCTTCCCTCTTTATCCAAATTTCTTTTATTTGTTCAGACCTTACCTTCCGTTTTTTTCTTTCTTCTTTCTCACGAAGCCTCAATGATAGGATTGACCTGCGTAAGGCAGAGTCGACCCATCTATAGGCAATATCAATGGGATTCTCTGATCCCAACATTTCTTTCTTTTTCTTTCGTTCTTTCTTTTGGGTTTTAAAATCCATGTTATCAAAATCCTGCAGTTTATGTAAGAAAGAATTTTTGTGTATCTTGTTCTGAAGTTAACTTTCCTTTTGCATTTAATCCCCTCAATTCCCCTTTGGAATCTCGCATTCCATGGCCATTCTCTATCCATTTTTTTTTTAGGATTTAACACCCCTTTTGCGGGTCATTTGGATCACGATTTGTATCTGAGCATGTTTAACTATCTCCTTTTCAGTTTTTCTTTTGATTTTTTTTTCTTCAGTTTTTCGTTTATAGCTTAATCTCTTTTCTAGATTAGGTCGTGCTGGTAATGTTTGAGTTAGTATTTTTACGATCATTCCTTATTTTTTTTTTCTCAAATTAGCTGCTTGTATCTTAATTCATATGTTCCCCTTTTCTTTTTGTATTTTGATCTGTATCTTAATTGTGTACTCTTAGTGAGCATTCGATCATGCCTCCATGTTGCATAATGAAATAAATTGCAGGACCCTTAACAATTCGGGATTACTATTTCCAATTAGCATAATGATCATATATGCTCTCATAAGATTTTGCTTAGTTTACTCATCCTGTGAATTGAACATAATTTGTACTTGTAGAAGTTTGATTATTCATGCCACAGGCTCTCTATCATGTTACAGCAGGTTACGCTCCCTGTAAAATATTCCTGTTAGGTCATATTCACGATACCACCAATTATCGTGACATATGTTCACCATTTAATTATTGTGTGATTTGCTGAATGAACATTACCAACAGAGCAAACATTGAGCCCCCCTCCTAATTTGAAAGAGGAAAGGTTCAATGATGATGATAACACAACTTATGCCACCATTGTTAGACTATAGGTGGTCGGTAAGTTCCTGCAAAACCTGGCTCTGCTAATTGCATCATTCAGTCCATCTTTATATTTATTGTCTCCATTCGTATCCCCTTTTCTCTTCCCTCCTATCAGTTTCATGCATCTTTAAGATCTAGTGGTTTCACACCAGGGCGATTTCTTTTCTGCATCATAAATCTCCACTCTCTGTAAAATTTGATTTAAGGCTTCTGAATAGAGGTGGCTATCATGAGATTTTTTTTTGGAATCTGAAGTATCAAGGTAATTATCGATGGATTTGAGGTTTTCATCATCCTGGGGGCTTACTGTATCATTAAAGAAATGTTGTCAAACCCAGCATGGGTAATATCCTTTCATCCTCTGCACCAGTCATGCTCTAGATATAATGGCATTCAGAATTTTTTTTTTACCCCCAGCGTCTCACACCATCAGCTGGACACTTCCATTCAATTTTTTTTCCTATCGTTACAGTAACATCTCAGTGACATTGCAGCATGTCCTATGATGGTAAAAGTGCTGAGTGAGAATAGAGGGATATCCCTTCAGTCACGTCATGTGGAATGAAGGCCTTTGCCAGCCATGCTTTCATCCCAAACTGCCATTGAGAGTAGGTCACTAGCCCACAACATTACGTTGATGATTCCAGCAAGTCTAGGAAGTAGTCTTCATGACAACAATCTGATGCTGAATACAAAGGCAGCAGGCTCGTACCTAACTCTGCTCATTGTCATATATCTGTGAACATTGTCATATATCTGTGAAAGATCAGACAAACGATACTAACAGTGAAACAGCTAGACATCTGAGTTATCAAGGAGATGAAGTATCCATATTAATATCAGTTCTACATCATATTTTGATGTGGAAGTCACAAGCGCTGATCGCTCCTTGGAGATGGATCGTAATCTTCAAAAATCAACTCAAGTCTGTAATATAAAAAATAAGGCTTAAGAGACCTCCACCAAATTTGACTGATGGAGGGTTGCTGGGATTAGGGGTTACAGAGCCCGAGTACCCCTTCCGATCAGCATTGCCAACACCCTGCACCATCAATACTTATCACTCACTCTCACTGACACTTTATCACTTCCAACCACTATGTCTTCATAGCACTGTCATTGCCCCTTTCTCATCTGCATATCAACTCACTGTACCTTCACTTCACTCACATATTAGCTCCATTTCCTGCTTGTAATTTGCATACCTACTCTTCACTTCATCAAATCACACCTTCCTCTTGAGCCAGTTATTTTACTTCTCATTTGGCCACAGCAATGTTGGGCACTGTAGTCAGTCCATTACATCTGCAATATAGACAACAACTGCTGTGATAATTTTCTGCATTGTTGTAGCTTCATGCTTGCTACAACAATTCAATTAATTACAGTAGGTTGTCCTTCGATCCATTACACAGTTGTGCCCCTTTTGCACAACCGCCTCCATCAACTGGCTGTTATCAACACTTCCCGCACCCCTTCACACCCTTACAATCATGCTTAGTGCTTAAAGCACTGCTGTATAGTCATTTTGAGGATAGTATGGCCTCTTGGTGACCATTTGTGGTAGTGCTGAATATTGCTACAGCACTGTTGCCCATCACCACCTCCATTACACTCTTTTCACCACTTGCACATCACTGCATTCATTTCTTTTCTTTTTTTCATAGCATATATATCATAGGCATACACAGCTGGTGCCATAGTTGCCCACATCCTCTGTCATTTCCTAGCCATTTAACTGTATCATATGCATGATTGGCATATTTCATCTACGTTGCATATAAGCCATATAGATATGTATTTTATATATATATATATATATACATACATACATGTGTGCATATAGGCATATATCATTTTCTCATATGTCCATATGAGCTTCTCATTTTGCATCTTTGAAATCAAGGTGATATTTTCTTATACTAACCAAGTATTTTTCAAGGAAATATATAGAAAAGATCATTATTTGGAGTTGTAAATTCAATTTCATGTATTGTAATAGTTAGATCTTAATGAGGATTTACATTTCCTGTTTTAGCTAGAATGAATGATCATTGTAAATATTATGAATTGCTTATTTTCATGCTTTTTGCCTTTATTTTTCAAAATCTCACAATGGTGAAACACGAATGGCACGTGCACCATTTCGTAAGAGGTAATTAATCCTAAGTTGATGATTTACATCAATGGCCATAGTCAGGATGTAAACAAAACTTAGTATTTTTATCTTTTATAAAATAACACTGGATCCACACTGGATCATTTTTCAAAATTCATGATGTTCTCTTTAAATATTTTTCTCTTTTATCAGAGTTTAGTTTAAAAATTAATTCAATACGTATATCAATGGCCATAGTCAGGGTATACTGAGAGTTAATTTCTTTCTAAACTCTATAAAAGCACCAAAATATGTTTGATTCTTCATTTGAATTTAGATATGATCATTATATAATACATTCAATGACCATAGTCAAGAGTGTATTATATCATTAATCTTATTTACATTCATTTAAAGAATGAAATATGATTTTCAAAATCCAATTTCAAAGTTATTTAAATTCATTCATCATTTAGGATAGAATTGCATCATGTTTTCAAAATTCCTCTTTCAAAAACCCAAGTGATTGTGAATATCTTTTCTTCAATTTCTATTTCAATTCAACAATTCTATCTCATCTTCAAAGTCCAAATTTTGACTTTGAAATCAAATTCAAAGTTCAATTTAACTTTGAAATTCTTGATTCATTCTCTAAATTCCAAATTCAAGCTTCAAATTCAAAATCCAACAAATCAACTTTGAAATTCCAAGATTCATTTTTCAAGATTCAAATTCAATTCAGATATCTCAAAATTCCATCTTTCAAAGTTCAATTTAACTTTGAAACCTCTGAGTTATCTTCTGATTTCAAATTAGGTTCAAAATCAAAGTTTGAGATTGATTCTGAATCTCAAAACTTGACCCTTCTTAAATTTTAAATTCAATCTGGGTTTCCAAAACCCAGATCCATCTTCAAAAAGTCCCATTTGAATTTTCAAAATCCAAATCCAAAGTTAGATCCTAATTCCAACTTGGATCCAGATTTTCAAGTACAATCTCCACTTTTTGGATTTAAGACTTCAGAATCAAATTCCTTTTAGGATTCAAAATCCAATTCCATATTGAACCTCAGACTTCAGATCCAAAATCCATTTCAGGATCCAGAATCTAATTTCACCTTGGATCTCAGACTTCAGATCCAAAATTCAGTATAGGATCCAGAATCCAATTCCATATTGGATCTCAGACTTCAGATCCAAAATCCATTTTAGGATCCAGAATCCAATCCCACCTTGGATCTTAGACTTCAGATCCAAATCCATTTTGAGATCCAGAATCCAACTCCATCTTGGATCTTAGACTTCAGATCCAAATTCCATTTTAAATTTCGAATCCAATTCCATCATTAGATCTCAGGTTTCAGATCCAATTCCCCATTTAGGATTCTAAACCCAGAATTCAATTATTGAATTTTAACTCTATTTAGAATCCAGACTTTGGATTCAAACTCCATCTTAAATTCCAGATTTCAAATCAACTTCTATTCTCAAATCCAACTCTTAAAACCAATTCCATTTCATCCCAGATTTCAAAATCCAAGTTTATTTTGATTCTCAAAATTCAAAAACCAATTCTATTTCTTAAAATCTATTCTGATTTCTCAAATCTTATTCTGATTTCAAGCTTTACAACGAAAATTCAAATTTCATTTCAAATTTCATATCTATCCTGATTCAAAATTATAAACTCAAAGTCCATTTATGACTTTGAAATTTCCTTTCTTCTCCTTTTATCTCAACTTTAAAACCATTCCTTTCGAAGTTCAGATTTATTTTCCCAAGCTCTGATTACTCCAAAAAAACTTAGAACTATAAGTTCTAAGTTAAAAATCATTTGTTCACTCTATTCATCAGAGACACTTGGAAATTTCTAAAATCATTCTTCGAAAGAACATACATCTTTGCATTGCACAAACATGATTCTTTGTGCATTTAGACTTAGGATAAATCCTTAGGTAATATTAAGACAAAGCAAAAGGCATGAATTCGACCCTTGGTTCGATTACCCCTGGTAAAGGCGCCAGGAACGGTCGAACCTCGTACCGACGAGCGGATCCCATCTCCCAGTTTTCCGGCAAATATTTAAAAAACGGAGGTGAGTTATTTTCTAAATATTTTCAAAATTAAGGTCAAGTGAGACCCCACAAAAGAATTCATCTTTCTCTTCTTTCTTTTCTTTTCTCTTCTCTCTTCTTTTCTGTCTTTTCATTTTTCTCCTCAAAAAAAGAAATAGAGGTCAGAAAGAAAAAAGAGGAGGAAGAGAGAGAAATGTACAAGAGAGGAAAAAATTTGTGATGATCACAGTTTTGGCGACCGTGATGGGACTCGTCTTTGTCTGGTCGAATTTAAATGCCTTTTTCTTTTGCTTTAATCTTATCCAAGTCTTTATTTCTATGAATGTCAGCTACATTTCCATGCAAACCTTAGGAGCCTAGACTCTGTCCTAAGCTGACATCATTGCATATAGGATTTAAGTATGGTTTGGTAGGACCATATTGAGGAGATTATTCCATGTTCACATTAGACTTAGGTCTAAAATACAACTCTCCTCAATTCTAGGGATTGAATGCAAACAATGTATGTAAGTGTATGCTTCTTTTATTTTAAATCTATCTCTTTAGGACTTGTATTAGAGCCATCTGATTTCTTGCATGTTGAACATATTTTTGAAAACATCTCTACCTATATTATCTCGGTCTTCACATTGCTGGGCTGTCTCACTGAACCATAGTTCGGGAGAGAGCCTCACAATTGGACCACCTATTTGGGTTCGCGCCCCCCTACCACGTACCTAAGGGCCATAGTCTGAGGTATATCGGTAGGTGTTCAAGGATGTTGGGAAGCCATTATCTTAGAACCGGAGAAATATTTCTATGCCACGTACTCTGAGCTTCGGCTTGGGTATATCAGCGTATCTTAATTGGAATCAGATGATCTGAACCCTAGAGTTAGGATTAAGGTCCTACAAGCCATTTCAAATATTGCATTTAGAGTCAGCCTTTAGGGAGTGTTGTTTGCGCATACTTGTTTATGCAGCTTTGGTTATGTGATATTTCTCTTATTTTCTCATAATCAAACCTTTTCAAAAAGCTCTAGGTGTATTATTCAAATTTTCCTTTACTTTTGAAAACCCCAGGTGTGTATTTTCCTCTACCTATATTTCTTTTTCTCTTTTTAGATCAAATTTTCTTCGAAAACCCTAGAAAATTTCATTTAAAAATTCCTTGATCTTTCAAAAATTTCCAGGTTTTTACCTATTCTTCAAGAATCTATCTATAAGTCCTACATTCTATCTGATTCTCCTCATTTCTTCTCTTGCCTCAGTATCATTTTGATGGCGTCCAATTCTCTCGATGTTGTCTTTCCCAGAGATCATGTCTTCTATCAGATTCAGAATGGATCCCCAGATCATCGGGTCATCCAGTCTCGTCCTTTCTTTCCTCGGTGGTATTATTCTTGGTTCGCCACTTTCTCGCGTATGTTCCCAGACCACTTGGATGACTGTGGGTTGGAGATGGCATCGGCAGTAGGCAAGCGAACCATCAATGGAAGTTTGATTCAGGCTATGACAGAACGGTGGAATCCACGTACCTGCATGTTTTGGTTTCCATGGGGAGAGATGACTCTGCTGATGGACGGATTCAATGATATTATGGGATTGCCCGAACCAATTGACCAACCAGATGATCCTGTTGAGTAGCAGTTCCTGATCAACATCAAAGGGGTAGATGTTCGAGAAGCTTTGGCCCGAGCAACGAGGAGAAGATCTTGGCATCTCACTGAGATTGATGAGAATCAGTTTATTGACCTGTTCGGACTCTATCGCAAGTACGGAGCTTACGAAGAAGTTGACACTTTGTCTTGAGCAGCGAAAGACAGAATTCAGCATGCCATGATCCTATGCATAGTAGGATTAGCTTTCTTCCAAGATGGCCAGAATTTCATAGATGTCAGGGTTGCCCAGCTCTTTCGAAGATGGGGAATCAAGCAAACCCGTCAACTTTCAGTTTCTATGACAGCCTTGGCTTTTCTTTACCGAGGCTTGGCTCGATTTGCCCTTGGAGAGACCATTCTGGTAGAAGGATGCACTTACGCCCTGCAGTCGTGGTTCCTGCGACATGTTCCATCAAAGGCCAGTTCCTTCAGATTCAGCAGTAAGCAGCCGAAGTCGGCCATTCAGTATTGAGCCTTGATCAAGAAACTGCATCAGGAGAAAATTGTTTAGGACTTCTTCGACAGAAGAGAATCAGTTCCTCATTACACCTATGCTCGCAACAAGCACTACAGATTGCTTGGCCCCTTCTTCTGTGTTGATTATCAGCCAGAAAGATGTCTCAGACAGTTTTCACAACGGCAGGTTCGTGCCAATACTCGCTTTCCGACGGGCAACATGCCAGAATTCAACCTACAGTCGGATCAGTGGTCTGGGGCATACCATGTCACCAAATATACTTGAGACTCTTTTGTTTCTCTATCTGTATTTCCTGGAGCAAATGTATCTTCTGAATATCAAGAGTGGTGGCAAACTGTCTGCCCACCCTCTCTTTGTCTTTGAATATTAACTATCAATAAAAAAATTACTTTTTTGGGCCAAAATTTTATTTCTTGTATTTTGTTTTATAGCACAAATAGTCACAATTTTGGTGACGACCTCATCCCGGGTAAATGGGACATTCCTCCCACATTTTTTCAATATATTTTATCATGGTTGACGACCTCGCCTAGGTAACAAGGCACATTTCTCCGTTATCATCAAAATGGTAACACAATTATTACAAATCTTGTGATGACCCGATCCCGGGTAATGGGATAATCTCTTGAAATTGTCTACCAAAATCCTTTATTCATTTTTCTCAAAAATTATGGTTTTTAAAAGCTTCTCCATACTCTAACCATTCCCATATTTTACAGGAAAACTTTGGCATCCAAAGATAGTTCAGACAAGGGCTGGTAAACAGACTATTCAGCAGCACAGTGACAGCGAGCAAGAAGAGATGAACTCTCCCAGATTATCTAAGAAGCACGACTCAAGGGACGAGAGTGATGTCGATCCTGCCATGTACCGAGTCTTTCAAAAGATGATGTCTAAAATGATGGCAGAACAGGCTAAAGCTGGTCCGAAGAAAGCAGCTACTAAAGGCAAGGTTAAAAAGAAGCCTATGAAAAAGCCTGTCAAGATCAGCAAGCAAAAGGTCCAGCGTGACAGCACCTCGGAAGATTCAGAATCAGCAGAAGAGAACTCCGAAGAAGAAGAGCAGTTGATCTATATTCCCAAGCATCTGCGGCAGTTCAAGAGGACAGTTGAAGAGCCCATGCCAATAAGCAAACCCAAGTACGGGGCACCCACAGAAGATCCCATTCAGACATTGACAAAGATAGTCAAGGATCTGCAAATTCGGGACAAGGGAAAGAGGTCATACACCAGGCATGATTTCTACCTCGGCTTGGAAGGAGATAACAATCTGGAGAATCTTCCCAGAAAATTCATTAAATTTGATGGATCCGGTGATCCTAAAGCCCACCAGGCCATGTTCTTTGCCGAATGCGACAGGTTCAACGAAGATAACCGTACCCTTTTTCTCTGTTTCCCCCGCAGTCTGGAGGGGTTAGCTGCCAAGTGGTATGCCGAGCACGTCAATCTCATTGAATTGAGGGATTTTGACAAAGTTGTTAACATGTTCGTTGAGCGCTTTCTGTTCAATCCGGAAGCTCTGCCTACGCTCAACCATCTGTGTAACCTCAAACAGGAGCCCAATGAAAAGGCCAGGTGTAAACACCCCAAATTTTCACTCTTATCCAGTGCTTACATTTCATGTGTCATTGCATACCACTGCATGACTTCGACATACCATTTCATTGCATTGTATAGCATTGCATGTCATTGCATCCCATTTTCGAGATCCAGCACTCATGTTTTCAAAATATTTAATCCAGATTTGAGTTTTAAAACTTTTTCTTTTAAAAATCAATTTCAAAACCTGGGTTTTTACTCAACATTCTGTCATTTTCCAACCCCAGGACTTTATATTTTGAAATATTTTCTCAGAAAACAATCTGGATTCATTTCAAACTCAATTTCAATTGATTTCAATTCTCAGATCAGACCCATTTAGGTGGTGTCGCTTCTGAATTCCTTTACTTGTCAAAAATCTCCAAAAATTTCAGAATCCTAGTTGGATCAGGACTCTTTTTCCAGAGTCTAGTCGGATCAGAACTCTACTTTTCACTACCTTTTTACCTGTTTTCGGAGAAAACCTTTTAAAATCTTCTATTTTGGCCAAAATGTAAGAGTTCTAGTTGGATCAGGACTCTTCTTCAAGAGTCCAATCGGATCAGGACTCTTCTTTAGAGTTTCAATTGGATTGGGACTCTAATCTTTTACAGCTATTTTATCTATTTCAATCAAATCTTTCAGAATATTTCAAAAAGAGTCCGAAACTCAGAGTTTTAGTCAAAACAGGACTCTGTTCAGAGAGTCCTAGTTGGATCAAGACTCTGATCCTGATTTCAATTTTGAGAGAATCTTTCAGAAATCTTTCAGAAATCTTTCAATCTACCAAAACTATTACACTTTTATCAAAGAATTTCAAAATTCTGAGGTTTTATCTCAGAGTCCTGATGAAATCAGGACTCTACCCCAGAGTCGTGATCGAAGTAGGACTCTATCCAAAATTGATGTTCTCGCTTCATTTTCACTGGTTTTCAAAAGCTTTGCTTAAATTTCATCATTTGCTTACCAAGAAAACCGAAATTCTTAGAGTTCTGATCGAATCAGGACTCTTTCTCAGAGTCCTAATTAGATCAGGACTCTGAACCAAACTTCAATTTCATCCTGTTTTTAACTGTTTTTCAAAATTCTCTCATTTGTTTTTCAGAAAATACCAAAAAATCTAGAGTTTCAGTCCGATCAGGACTCTGTCCCAGAGTCCTAGTCTAGTCAGGAGTCTGTTTTGAAGTTTGTTTTTACTCCATTTTTTATTTATTTCCATTTGTTTTCAAAAATTAGGTCATTTTGTAGAGTCCAGTTAATCCAAAACTCTATTTCAGAGTCCTGATTGAGTTAGGAGTCTAACCCTGACAGTATTTTCTGACTTATTTAATCATTTTTGATAAAATATTTTCAGAAACTCCTTCATTTGGCTTTTAAAACCCAAAATCTCAGAGTCCTATAAATCCAGGACTCTAGCCCAGAGTTCCAGTTCGCTTAGAACTCTATTTTCAAAACTTTGAATTTCAACTCTTGATTTTAACCCTTTTTTAAAGCCATTTTTTGTATTTATTTCAAGTTTTTCAAAACTTCGATATGGGGCCCATCCCGTTGGCACCGTTTTAGAGGAGTTCTGACTCAGTCAAGACTCTGTACCATTTCAAAACTTTCAATCTCAAAGTCTACTTTTGAATCTTTTTTGAAAAACCTCTTATTTTCAAGTTTTAAAATCATTTTTGAAAATTCAAGTGGGGCCCACTCGGGGTGGCGCCACATTTGAAGAAGTCAAGGTTAGACTAGGGTTAGTCATTGTCCTAGTTAGGTTAGGGGTTTAGAGGAGTCAAAATCAATTTTGAAAATCCATTTTATTTAAGTTTTAAACCATTGGTTTTTAAAGGTTTTAAATTCAGGTTTTAAAAACCAAATGTGGGTCCATACTAGGTGGTCACATTTGGACTTTTTTAGGGTTTATTTAGGTATTAATTAGAGTTTAATTAGAGTTCATTTAGGGTTAGGAAACCATAAAAAATCGTTGCCCTTAGTGGATTTATTAGAAAGAGTCCTGAAAAAATGAAAAACCTCTTAATTAACCCTAATTAAGTGACTTTTTGAAAAACTATAAAAAGGGACCTAAGGGGGGTCAAAGGAGATCTCCTTTTCTCTCAAATTTTCGTGGCTTCTCTCTCCTCTCCAGCACCTCCACCTTCCTCCATTGCAGCTGCATCCCCAAGGTGAGTTTATTTAATATTATTTTATTATTATTTTATTAGTTTTTATGATTTTTCAATAGATTTCACCATGGAAACTCTTGTGTTCATGGATTTAACCATGGATTTCATCCAAGAACCCAAAATCGACCCAAGAAGATGATCTAACTCAGTTTGAGGGTAGTTTCAAGGATTCTAATCCATTAGAATCGATGAGAGGTATGTTTTTCATGTTCTTAACCGACGAAACATGAGATTTACCCGTTAAATGGGTTAAATCCATGATTTCAAAGGTGAAAGCAAATTCCAGCCATTGATTCCTGAGTTTTTATTTATTTATCTGTTTATTCATGTTTATTTTACGTTTTCTATCATAGAAATAATTTTTATTTACTGTTTTATGGTTTATTTTATTGTTTTTCATTAGTTAATGCATATTTTCTCAAGTTTCTTAGATTTCTGTGTGTTTTTAGTTTAGAACAGAAAAGAGCATGCTGTTTCGGATTTAAATCCTTGTTGTTTATTTCTGATATTTTTATATGTGATACATGTATGTGTAAAGAAGTTCCTGTAAAAAAATCAGAGGTTTTGGACTTCGGGAACCCTGTCAGAAAAATCAGAAATCAAATCGGGTTTTTAAATCTTTAAAATTGTTGTTAAAATCAGGAAGGTAACTTGTTGTGATGATATTTTTATCATCCTATATCCGATTTTAGATCTGTAAAGTGCCATGGATTCACATTGATTATATATGTCCAATGAAATTTGCATAATTTTTTATCACAGTTTAGTATTTTTCCTCTGTCAGAGACTTTGATTTTCAATTTAAAACTCGTTAGGGCTTACCAAAACCCTAATCAGACTTGTGTTGTTTATAAATCCCAAACCACAGATCCGATTCATGATCTGTAAAAATGAGTATTTTTATTTTTTTGTTAACTATTTACTATTAAAATCTTAGATATTTTGAATGAGTGCTGCTATTTATCCCGGAATTTTCAATTGAAAGTATCAGTTAGGGCCAAAGTTAAAATCAATATATTCAAGTCCGGATTGTCGGATGGGGATCTCCCTGGTTTTAAAGGACTTTTCATATCTGTAAAAAGGAAAAGTTCTGTTTTCTTGTCTATTTGATCTCTGTAAAATTTCAGAGATTTTCATGGAGGTTTGACCCCTGGTTCGGGTCTTGGACTGAGACTGGTTGGTGAACTAGGTCAAAAATAGCATATTTTTAGTGTTTGATGCTATTTTCGGATTAATTTAATTCCAAAAAAATATTTTTATAATTCTAATTTGATATTAGGGTTATCACAAGTGCAGGTACAAATTTTGAGGATTTTTAGAATCCGTTTGATGCTTGAATGGCTTGAATTGCAAAACAGGGCACCCTAAGAATTCCAAAACACTGCAAAAATCACAAAATTTGTGATATTCTTGGATTTTTGTGTATATGCATATATTTTTAGGGTTTAACCATATTCATAATTCTATTAGGGTACTTTAGGTTAAATTTTATGTTCATTTGATTTCATTTAGTGCATAAAACCTAAGTTTTACCAAAATATCTTTCTGAAAAACCCTGATTTCAAGGCCATAGTCTTGCTATCCGGGCAATTTGGTCATTTGACCTAAATTTCGAAATCCCTAACCCTAATTTTCATATTTTTAATCATGTCATAGCATATTTAGTTTGATTTATCTTCATTTGAACTTCAAAACTTGCATTTTATCAAATATCTTTCTAAAAACCCTAATTTCAAGGCCATAGTCTTGTTATTAGGGATATTTTGGTCATTTTGACCCCAATTTCAAAATTTCATATCTTATATTCATGTTTATTCAAGTTTAATTCATATTTTTATAATTTTGATTTAAGGGAATCATGAACAAGGCTTATATCTAGCAAAATCCAGTAATTTCTAGATATTACTGGATAAATCTAGAAAAGCCAACATATCATCACTAACAAAGTTTTCTAGTTTTGCAGGAACATTGAAGACTTTACTTTCTTTTAAATTTCAATAGTGATGTAAATTAAATGTAAATTTTGGAATAAGAATTTAAATTCCTGCATAGATTAGGATTTGCATTTCATATAGTTTAAACTTTGATATATAACTGCTATGAATGCATTATTCATGCACATTTTATAAATTCACTATGGTCTACACGAATGGCACATGCACTAGCTCTTATGGAGTTGACAAACTTGGTGGAATTTGTATTTATGGCCATAGTCAGAATACGAATGATACCCAGATTTGTAATCTTCACATTAGCCACATTCAGCCTACACTCTTAGGCTAACTTCAAAAATGCACTGCATTTCTCAAAAATACAAAAAGTATTTCTCAATTTCTCAAATCCATATTCATTCATTTCATGCATTTGTCAATTCCAATTCAAATCTCAATTCAAAGAAGTTCCTTTTCTCAAAATTCTCTAAGTCTTATTCAAAATCGATTTTCTCAAAATATTGATTTGCCAATGATATTTCAAGTATTTCCCAAGTTCCAAATTCGATTTTTCTAAGTTATATTTTCAATTTCAAAGTTCTAATTCAAAGAAATCAAGTTTTCCAAAGTTATTTCACATTTCTCAAAATCGATTTTCAAAAAACCTCTAGATTCTTCAGAAATCGATTTTTACTTTTCTCAGAAGTACATTTCAAATCCTAAATCATGATTTTCCATGTGATATCTATTCTAAGTGTTTCAGTTATTCAAAGCAAACATCATGTTTTCAAATGTGCATTTTCAGAAAATTCATAGCACATGCATGATTCTATGTGCATTTAGAAATTAGAATATGATTTAGACAAGTTGAATAGAGCAGAGCAGTAGATTGATCCTTGGTTCGATTACCCCTGTTAAAGGTGGCAGGAACGGTCGAACCTCGTACCGACCAAGGAGTCCCATTCTACGGAATTTTCCCGCATTTTAAAACGGAGGCGAGTTATTTTCAAAAACTTTTTCAAAGGTCAGTTTGACTCGCAAAAAGTAAAAAAAAAAAAAAATGCGATGATAACAGGTTTGGCGACCGAGATGGGACCTGTCTTCGCCTGATCAATTTAATGCTCTACTTAGTTCAAATTGTCGAAATCGATTTCCATGGAATGTCAGCTTTTAATTTATGCTATCATGTGAACCTAGGAGCCTAGGCTTGAACCCAGCTGACATGGACTGCATGTAGACTAGGTATGGTTTGGTAGGACCATATTGAGGAGGAAATTTTCATGCTCACATAGACTTAGGTCTAATACAACCCTCCTCAATCTAGGTTTGATTGAAAACAATGTTTGTTTCTTCAAATATTTCAAAATTTCTATCTCTTTAGGACTTAGAGCCTTCTGATTTGATTGCATGTGCTCATATTTTTCAAAAACCACCCTACCTATATTGTCCCGGTCTTCACGTTGCTGGGCTCTCTTCCAGAACCATAGTTCGGGGCAGAGCCTCACAACTGGGCCACTTATTTGGGTGAAAACCCCTCTGCCACGTACCAAGGGCCATAGTCCAACATATATCGGCAGGTGTTAAAGGATGTTGGAAAACTTGAACCTAGAACCGGAGAATTTGATTTTATGCCACGTACATCGGGCCTTGGCTCGAGTATATAGGCATAACTGGATTGGATACAGTTGATCTGAACCTTAGAGTTAGGATTAAGATCCTACAGCCATTTCAAAATTTGTGCATCTAGAGTAAGCTTTTAGGGAATGTTGTATGTGCATACTTGTTTGTGCAGGATGTGATTAAATGTGTTGTAGTCATGTCCTTTTTATTTTCCATATTTTCCCAATTTTCTAAAAAAATACTGGACGATTTTTCCAAAAATCCCCAATCCATGTCCATGTACTGTCCATGTTTTAAACCTTGGACGATTTTCAAAATACTTCATTTTATGAAGTACTTCCTTATATTTCATTAAACCCTGGACAATTTTCATAAAATTCCTCCATTTTCCTCAAAACTCCAGGTGATTTTCCATCCTTTCTTTCTTCTGGATCTCGAATTTCCTGCTTTATTTTTATTCTGCCTGCATTTTCCTCAAATTTCCTGTATTTTCTCAAGTCTTATTCCAATTTTCCATGATTTCCAGTTCGATGGCATCCAGTCAGCTTGATTCAGTCTTTCCTGAGGGTCACATCTCCTACGAGGTGCGACAGAGTCTTCCTGAACATCGAGTCCTCAGCACCGGATCCTTCATTCCCTAGTGGTACTATTCATGGCTCAAGAACTTCTATCGTATGTTTCCAGACCATTTGGACGATTGTGGATTGGAACTGGCGTCCGTAGTGGAAAGCAGACAGTCAACGACAATTTGATCCATGCACTAGCAAAGCGGTGAAATCTGAGCACTTCTACCTTCTGGTTCCCATGGGGAGAGATGACAGTACTGATAGATGAATTTTCAGAGATTATGGGATTGACCGAGCCAGCCGGTCAGCCTGGAGATCCATTGGAGAAACAGTTTTTTATCAATGTCAAGGTTCTGGATCCCCGAGACGCTTTAGCTCGCATGACAGGACGCAAGTCTTGGCCATTGATAGAGGAGGATGGAAACAAATATGTGGACCTGCTCGAAATCTACAGACAGTATGGGACATTTGTAGAAGTCAGTTCGTTGTCTCGAACAGCTCGAGAAAGAATTCAGCATGAGATGGTTCTGCACACGGTGGGATTAGCTTTCTCTCCCGACGGACGGAATTATATGGATATCAGAATAGTTCAGCTTCTGCGAAGGTGGGGGAGTCGATAGATCAGCCGCCTCTCGATAGCCATGGCTGCACTCGCCTTTCTATACCGAGGGTTGACTCGGTTCGCACTCGGAGAATCAATTCTAGTCGAAGGGTGCACTTATGCATTGCAATCCTGGTTCCTCCGGCATGTGCCAACCCGAGCCAGTTCCTTCAGATACAATGGTAAAAAGCTTCTGCCAGTTGCGCGATACCGATTCTTGATCGACAACCTTCAGGAGGAAGAAGTCGTATGAGACTACTTTGATCGTCAGGAATTACCTCCCAAATATACTTACGCTTACGGCAAGCGGTTCAGACTACTTGGCCCATTTTTCTGCGCATACTATCATCCAGAGCGGTGTGTCAGGCAGTTCTCTCAGAGGCAGAAGCACGTAGAGATTCGTCCACTAGCAGGGGTTCTGCCAGAATTCGATCTCACATCAGATCAGTGGTCCGGAGCATATCATTTTGCGAGACATGGCTGAGATTCTTTTGTCACTCTCACTATTTTTCCTGGTCCTCGAGTGTCCTCTGATTATCAGGAGTGGTGGAAAATTGTCTGTCCCCCTCCCCTTTGTCAAGTGTATTATTAAAATTATATTCTCAATAAAAATCCTTTAATCTTCAGTTCATCTTGGTTTGACGACCTCGCCTAGGTAACAAGGCATATTTTCAGTTGTTTATTTTGCAAAGAATAGCAGTGCAATTGTCGTAACTCCAGCGACGACTCAATCCCTAGTAATGGGATATTATTTCAATTGTCTACCAAAATTCTCAACAAATATCTTCCTCCAAACCAAATTTCTTTCAAAAGCCTAACCATCAATTCTGCCTTGCAAAGAGCGTTAGCAACCTCCAGAGGGTTGTCGTGACATTCAATGGTTTATACAAGGTCCGGAAAGAAAACCCTATCAGTTAAAGGCATTGCATACTCAGTCGCTTCAAAAGAGGAAATGGACTCACCCCGTGGTCAAGGTCAGCAAGCAGAAGATGACGTAGATCCCCAGATGTACGTCATGTTCAAAAAGATGATGAGTAAGATGCTGGCAGAGCAAGCTGAAGCCAGTACTGAGCAGAATCAGATAAAGCAGAAGGATAAGGATCGTGCCGCCAAGAATGTGAAAATCATTAAAAAGCAGAATCGCCATGAGGAAATGTCTGATGAATCAGAATCAACAGATGATACTGACAAAGAGTATGAAAACAAGCAAGAATTCAAAAGGTCGACTCAGGGGCAGGGGTCGGCTTACAAGTCCAGGAATCAATCTGTCGATGACCCTACTCAGTCACAACTCAAAGACGTAATAAAAATGGTCAAAGATCTGCAAGCTCATGACAAAGGCAAAAGGGTCTTTACGAGCGAAGACTTTTATGATGGACTGGATGGGGATGATGATCTTGATAATCTCCCCAAGAAATTTATCAAGTTTGATGGTTCGGGCGATCCAAAAGCGCATCTCACCCTATTCTTCGCAGAGTGTTCCAGGTTTAAGAGGAATAATCGTGCCTTATTTCTCTGCTTCCCTCGCAGCTTGGAGGGTATCGCGGCAAAGTGGTATTCAGAGCATATCAACCCGATAGAGCTGAAAGAGTTCGATAAAGTGGTCAATTTATTTATTGAGCGCTTTTTATTCAATGCTGAAGCACTCCCGACTCTCAGTCATCTTTGCGGCCTCAAGCAGAAAGAAAATGAGAAGGCCCGAGATTTTATCCACCGATGGAGGTCAGCTTGCAATAAGATGAGAGACCCGTTATCAAAAGGGCATGCATTGTCACTAATCTTGAATAATTTTTCACAACCCTTGAAAGGTCTCATTTCCACGGCACCGTCAAAAACCTTCATCGAACTGACAGAACGAGCCGAGTGGCTCGAGCTAAGCATGGAAAATGGAGTTTATGAAGGCTTCATCTTTACACAAGGTAACAATCAGAGTGAGCAGAAGAAGGCTCACTTCACTCTTTTTGCCAATGATAGCAAAAGAAACATGAAAAATCATGTTCACTATTCAGAGGGATCCAAGGGCCAAAAAAGAAAGTTCTCCAACAATGATAGGCCTCTTCAATCTAGTCCTCAGCATAAAGAGAAAGATCAAGAAAAGCCAAAGCGCAAGGATTGGAGTACGGATAGAAAGTTCACCCCTCTGGACCAAACACTAGAGAGTGTTCTGGAATACATGCTTGCAAAAGATATGATCCGTTTACCTAAAGCAGCTGATCCCGCAACAATCATGGGCAGATTCAAAGAAAGATTTTGCAAATTTCATCGGGCAGTAGGGCATGACACGGAGAATTGTTTCGTCCTGAAAAGTATCATTCAAGATTGCATCGACAAGAATATCCTTATTGAAGATGAGGAAGATACCAGTCGACCATCCTGAGCAAGTTTTCTAAAAATGACAATGTCGAGACTATGTCACTTTCATCATTTTGTCATTTTGAAGGGACAATGTAGTCCCAGTTCTTCTATCAATTTGTTATTTCCTTCTTCAATGCATTAATAAATTTGTCAATCTTTCTTATGGCCTGGCGTCATCTTTTATATTCCTCATTTGCAAATGTTTAAATGTCTTCTTATAAGGGGTAACCTTTTTCAAAGTGCCTCTCTGATCAACCAAGAAGCTCATTGTCAGTTTTTACCTCGTTATCCTCAGAGAATTCTCATCAAATATCAACTACTTATCCTTTCATCCAAACTCTCACTCCCCAGTCATACTGGGGCATTATTTTGAAAATTGGCTTCAAAACTTTCTATATGCAGGCAGGATCAAACAAATCTCTCATTTTTCACGCATGTGCACCCATTTACATTCATTTGCATTTGCATGCATTCATTCGCATTCATCTGCATTCATCTACATCAATTTGCATTGAACTCCCCATTCAGGATAAGGGATAAATCCTGAGGCCCCGACAGTTGCCCAAGTTGTCGTAAGGGTGAAGACTGAAAATCTTCCATCGAAATCAATTAGTAATTCTTCAGAATCCAGTGTTCGTGCTGGTAATTTTTCAAAAATCCAGTGTTCGTGCTGGTAAATTTTCAAAATCCAGTGTTCGTGCTGGTAAACTTTCAAAACCCAGTGCTCGTACTGATAGCCATTTAAAACCCAGTGCTTGTACTGGTAACCATTTAAAATTCACTGCTCGTACTGGTAATCTTTCAAAATCCAGTGCTCGTACTGGTAATTTTCCAAAATTCAGTGCTCGTACTGGTAATCTTCCAAAACACGGTATTCGTACTAGTAATTTTTTAAAACATAATGCTTGTATTGGCATATTTTCAAAATCCGGTGTTTACACTGGTACACTTTAAAATTCAGTGTCCACTGATTTAGTTTTCCTTCGGAATTCGAGTTCCGACTCGAATTTCTTTTCCTTCCAACCGGTTTAGTTTTCCTTTGGGATTCGAGTTCCGACTCAAATTTCTTTTCCTTTTGGTTAACCCACTTTTTCTTTAGGAATTCGAGTTCTGACTCAAATTTCTTTTCCTTCCAACCGGTTTAGTTTTCCTTTGGGATTCGAGTTCCGACTCGAATTTCTTTTCCTTTTGGTTAACCCAGTTTTCCTTTAGGAATTCGAGTTCCGACTCGAATTTCTTTTCCTTCCAACCGGTTTAGTTTTCCTTTGGGATTCGAGTTCCGACTCGAATTTCTTTTCCTTTTGGTTAACCCAGTTTTCCTTCAGAAATTCGAGTTCCGACTCGGATTTCTTTTCCTTCCAACCGGTTTAGTTTCCCTTTGGGATACGAGTTCCGACTCGAATTTCCTTTCCTTCTATTTGATCTAATTTTCCTTTAAGAATTCGAGTTCTGACTTGAATTTCCTTCCCTTCTAGATAATCTAGTTTTCCTTTGGGATTCGAGTTCCGACTCGAATTTCCTTTCCTTCCAATTAATCTACCTTTCCTTCAGCATTCGAGTTCCGACTCGGATTTCTTTTCCTTCCATAATGGACTTGGTTTTCCTTCGAAGATTCGGGTTCCGACTCGAGTTTTCTTTTCCTTCAGAGTTGGTCTAGAAAATCCAAGTTCCGACTTGAATTTTCTTTCAAATCCAATTCGCTTAGCTTTCCTCTACAAGTTTGAACTTCTACTCAAACTACCCTGCAAGTTGGTCTAGAAGATCCGAGTTCCGACCCGAATTTTCTTTCAAAATCCAATTCATCTAGTTTTCCTTGAAGAGTTGAATTCCGATTCGAATCTTCCCTAAAAAACCCGGTTTAGTACCTGGTCCATTCAAAGCTCACGAGTTGGAATCATTCCTTATTAAGCTATGATCCTTAGGTTGAATTCCTATGGAATTGATAGTTCGTAAGTCGAACCCCTGAGGAACCAATGTCGTTCTCAATGTCGTTCGTAGGCTGAATACCTATCGAAGCCATGTCGTTCCCAGTGAACCAATGTCGTTCTTAATTGAACCAATGTCGTTCGTAGGCTGAATACCTATCGAACCCATGTTGTTCCCAGTGAACCAATGTCGTTCTTAATTGAACCAATGTCGTTCGTAGGCTGAATACCTATCGAACCCATGTCATTCCCAGTGAACCAATGTCGTTCTTAATTGAACAAATGTCGTTTGTAGGCTGAATACCTATCGAACCCATGTCGTTCCCAGTGAACCAATGTCGTTCTTAATTGAACCAATGTCGTTCGTAGGCTGAATACCTATTGAACCCATGTCGTTCCCAGTGAACCAATGCCGTTCTCAATTGAACCAATGTCGTTCTTAGGCTGAATCCCTATTGAACCCATGTCGTTCCCAGTGAACCAATGCCGTTCTCAATTGAACCAATGTCGTTCTTAGGTTGAATCCCTATTGAACCCATGTCGTTCCCAGTGAACCAATGCCGTTCTCAATTGAACCAATGTCATTCTTAGGCTGAATCCCTATTGAACCCATGTCATTCCTAGTGAACCAATGTCGTTCTCAATTGAACCAATGTCGTTCTTAGGCTGAATCCCTATTGAACTAATGTCGTTCTCAATCGAACCAATGTCGTTCGTAGGCAGAATACCTATTGAACCCTTGTCGTTCCCAGTTAACCAATGTCGTTCTCAATTGAACCAATGTCGTTCTTAGGCTAAATCCCTATTGAACCCATGTCGTTCCCAGTGAACCAATGCCGTTCTCAATTGAACCAAAGTCGTTCTTAGGCTGAATCCCTATTGAACCCATGTCGTTCCCAGTGAACCAATGTCGTTCTCAATTGAACCAATGTCGTTCTTAGGCTGAATCCCTATTGAACCCATGTCGTTCCCAGTGAACCAATGCTGTTCTCAATTGAACCAATGTCGTTCTTAGGCTGAATCCCTATTGAACTAATGTCGTTCTCAATTGAACCAATGTCGTTCTTAGGCTGAATCCCTATTGAACCCATGTCGTTCCCAGTGAACCAATGTCGTTCTTAATTGAACCAATGACGTTCTTAGGCTGAATCCCTATTGAACTAATGTTGTTCTCAATCGAACCAATGTCGTTCTCAATCGAATCAATGTCGTTCTTAGGATGAATCCCTACGGAACCCATGTCGCTCCCAGTAAACCAATTCTCTATTTCGATCTCCAGGTCATCCAATATCCTATTTCCAATTTCTGAGTCTCTCCTTTGGGGAAATGAGAGGAGTAATTCCTAATTCCAAATTCTAAATCGTCTCCTTTGGGGAAAGGAGAAGAGAATTTTCGTCATGGATGTGTTGCGTTGTGCCTCAAATGCTCGCTTTCACAAGGGATTTCAAGAAAATTTTGCCAATTTGTCATTAAATATTTGTTGATTTCAAAATCTTTATTGCACAAAAATTTGTTACTTCAAAATACCTCCAGTATTACTTCCGAAAGGACAATGCTTTTGCGAAAAGGGATTCAAAATTCAAAATCTTTCTATTGGCCAACCAATAGGATGAAGAATAAATCCGTGATATGGCCAACAAAGAATATTCAAGGTTGTTGCAAAGCCATGAGTGATTGATATTGATCGCAGTCAATGGCACATTTTTAAAGACCATTCTTGAAAAAAAAAACAGTCGAAATATCCTCGGTGATACAAAAAAATCCACTCAATTTCCATATCTCCTCAATCACCTAAGCTGCAATTAAATATCTGCAAAAGGGATCTCTCAATTGTCGTCAAGATGAAGGTGAATTAAGCGAGTCGACCCCCGGGGCCAAAGAAGATTTGAATCATCTCCAAGATGACGGAGTTTGTGACGGATCCTTCCAGGGAAAGTTCAGATCACCGTCGAGATGAAGGTGAGTGTGATGAGCCTACCGACAAACCCTAAAAGATATTTAATTTTTGCTATCATCAAGCGATTCCCAACCAATGAGCAAATAATCGTCAAGATAATCCCTGAGAAAAAAAAGAAGGATCGGAACATCTCTGAGATGAAGGAGTTTGTGACGTACCCTTCCCAAAAAGAGAGAAAAGTCAGGACATCTCCAAAATGAAGGATGATGTAATTCCCGAAAAATCCCAGAGAGCTCCAATTCTGTCAAAAAGAGTGCAGAAAGATCATCATGAGAAAAGAATCCCAGGATATCAGACTGCTGAATCTACCAAGAATCTTCTTTAATTTTGTGAAATTCTTTTATCAATATTCTTTCACCAATAGCTCTCGCAATATCAAGAATACTTTCTTTTTCGTCCATATCAAGGAAATTGATAGCTTCCTTGAAAGAAAGTCAATCGCAAGCAATTTGAATTCGAATCTTGATTCTACGGAGTTAAGCCCAGTCGGAGGTAATACTTCAGGTAGAAAAGAGGGAATACTTTCAAAACAATGTGCATCACTTTCAATTATTTTGAATCAACAACAATTTTCAACATTTTGACAATATTTTCTAGCTATCCTGACGTGAAGCGAGAGCTTGAGGTTCATCTTTGGCGCATCCTGACATCAGTTGTTATCCCTTTTAGGACTTGATTACGGGAGTTTTCAAGATTCCTTCCCTTCTTTGGTATAATCTGAGCGCACGTGCTCTCAGATTTGCACACTTCCCTGTGTCCCCACTGTCCCACCAATGACAGTCCAATTTCGGCTTGAGGTTAAGCCACCAATTTCAGCAAAAGGCAATTTCAAAAGCTATTTAGTGTCAGCAATGAGACGCCCAAAATCAATCCCTTTTCAAACTTTAGGGACCCCAATTTCCTTCCTTTTGCAAAACCCCTATCGGATTCATTGTGCGGAAATCCGAAGGTTCCATCATGGTCTCTTCTTTCGAGGATTCCGTTCATTTTCTACGCAATCAGGTTAAGGGTATAAACCTGGGCCTCCTTTGATGAGGTATTCCATTTTCTGCCCAATCAGGTTAAGGGTATAAACCTGGGCCTCCTTTGATGAGGTATTTCATTTTCTGCCCGATCAGGATAAGGGTATAAACCTGGGCCTCCTTTGATGAGGTATTCCATTTTCCACACAATCAGGTAAAGGGTACAAACCTGAGCTTCACTTTGATGAGGTATTTCATTTCCCGGTCAGGATAAGGGTTCAAACCTGAGCTTCATTTTGATGAGGTATTTCATTTCCCGATCAGGTTAAGAGTCAAACCTGAGCTTTGTTTCTACACGAGGTATTTTCTGTCCCATCCAGGTTAAGGGCAAAACCTGAATCTCACTTCCTTTTGAAATAAATTTTCTTCTTATTCTCCATTTCATACCTATCATCATCACTTGGATTAATCTAACTGGGGCATTTTTATAGTTTGAATTTGGTGTGTTTTCTTTGCCACTAAGCCCGACTTTCAACCGGCTTAGCAGCAAAGAGGGGCATCTGTAAACACCCCAAATTTTCACTCTTATCCAGTGCTTACATTTTATGTGTCATTGCATACCACTGCATGACTTCGACATACCATTTCATTGCATTGCATAGCATTGCATGTCATTGCATCCCATTTTCGAGATCCAACACTCATGTTTTCAAAATATTTAATCCAGATTTGAGTTTTAAAACTTTTTCTTTTAAAAATCAATTTCAAAACCTGGGTTTTTACTCAACATTCTGTCATTTTCCAACCCCAGGACTTTATATTTCGAAATATTTTCTCAAAAAACAATCTAGATTCATTTCAAACTCAATTTCAATTGATTTCAATTCTCAGATCAGACCCATTTAGCTGGTGTCGCTTCTGAATTCCTTTACTTGTCAAAAATCTCCAAAAATTTCAGAATCCTAGTTGGATCATGACACTTTTTCCAGAGTCCAGTCGGATCAGAACTCTACTTTTCACTACCTTTTTACCTGTTTTCGGAGAAAACCTTTTAAAATGTTCTATTTTGGCCAAAATGTTAGAGTCCTAGTTGAATCAGGACTCTTCTTTAAGAGTCCAATCGGATCAGGACTCTTCTTTAGAGTTTCAATTGGATTGGGACTCTAATCTTTTACAGCTATTTTATCTATTTTAATCAAATCTTTCAAAAAGAGTCAGAAACTCAGAGTTTTAGTCAAAACAGGACTCTGTTCAGAGAGTCCTAGTTGGATCAGGACTATGATCCTGATTTCAATTTTGAGAGAATCTTTCAGAAATCTTTCAATCTACCAAAACTATTACACTTTTATCAAAGAATTTCAAAATTCTGAGGTTTTATCTCAGAGTCCTGATCAAATCAGGACTCTACCCCAGAGTCCTGATCGAAGTAGGACTCTATCCAAAATTGATGTTCTCGCTTCATTTTCACTAGTTTTCAAAAGCTTTGCTTAAATTTCATCATTTGCTTACCAGGAAAACTGAAATTCTTAGAGTTCTGATCGAATCAGGACTCTTTCTCAGAGTCCTAATTAGATCGAGACTCTGAACCAAACTTCAATTTCATCCTGTTTTTAACTGTTTTTCAAAATTCTCTCATTTGTTTTTCAGAAAATACCAAAAAATCTAGAGTTTCAGTCCGATCAGGACTCTGTCCCAGAGTCCTAGTCTAGTCAGGAGTCTGTTTTGAAGTTTGTTTTTACTCCATTTTTTATTTATTTCCATTTGTTTTCAAAAATTAGGTCATTTTGTAGAGTCCAGTTAATCCAAGACTCTATTTCAGAGTCCTGATTGAGTTAGGAGTCTAACCCTGACAGTATTTTCTGACTTATTTCATCATTTTTGATAAAATATTTTCAGAAACTCCTTCATTTGGCTTTTAAAACCCAAAATCTCAGAGTCCTATAAATCCAGGACTCTAGCCTAGAGTTTCAGTTCGCTTAGAACTCTATTTTCAAAACTTTGAATTTCAACTCTTGATTTTAACCCTTTTTTAAAGCCATTTTTTGTATTTATTTCAAGTTTTTCAAAACTTCGATATGGGGCCCATCCCGTTGGCACCGTTTTAGAGGAGTTCTGACTCAGTCAAGACTCTGTACCATTTCAAAACTTTCAATCTCAAAGTCTACTTTTGAATCTCTTTTGAAAAACCTCTTATTTTCAAGTTTTAAAATCATTTTTGAAAATTCAAGTGGGGCCCACTCGGGGTGGCGCCACATTTGAAGAAGTCAAGGTTAGACTAGGGTTAGTCATTGTCCTAGTTAGGTTAGGGGTTTAGAGGAGTCAAAATCAATTTTGAAAATCCATTTTATTTAAGTTTTAAACCATTGGTTTTTAAAGGTTTTAAATTCAGGTTTTAAAAACCAAATGTGGGTCCATACTAGGTGGTGTCACATTTGGACTTTTTAGGGTTTAATTAGGTATTAATTAGAGTTCATTTAAGGTTAGGAAACCACAAAAAATCGTTGCCCTTAGTGGATTTATTAGAAAGAGTCCTGAAAAAATGAAAAACCTCTTAATTAACCCTAATTAAGTGACTTTTTGAAAAACTATAAAAAGGGACCTAAGGGGGGTCAAAGGAGAGCTCCTTTTCTCTCAAATTTTCGTGGCTTCTCTCTCCTCTCCAGAACCTCCACCTTCCTCCATTGCAGCTGCAGCCCCAAGGTGAGTTTATTTAATATTATTTTATTATTATTTTATTAGTTTTTATGATTTTTCAATAGATTTCACCATGAAAACTCTTGTGTTCATGGATTTAACCATGGATTTCATCCAAGAACCCAAAATCGACCCAAGAAGATGATCTAACTCAGTTTGAGGGTGGTTTCAAGGATTCTAATCCATTAGAATCGATGAGAGGTACGTTTTTCATGTTCTTAACCGACGAAACGTGAGATTTACCCGTTAAATGGGTTAAATCCATGATTTCAAAGGTGAAAGCAAATTCCAGCCATTGATTCCTGAGTTTTTATTTATTTATCTGTTTATTCATGTTTATTTTACGTTTTCCATCATATAAATAATTTTTATTTACTGTTTTATGGTTTATTTTATTGTTTTTCATTAGTTAATGCATATTTTCTCAAGTTTCTTAGATTTCTGTGTGTTTTTAGTTTAGAACAGAAAAGAGCATGCTGTGTCGGATTTAAATCCTTGTTTTTTATTTCTGATATTTTTATATGTGATACATGTATGTGTAAAGAAGTTACTGTAAAAAAATCAGAGGTTTTGGACTTCGGGAACCCTGTCAGAAAAATCAGAAATCAAATCGGGTTTTTAAATCTTTAAAATTGTTGTTAAAATCAGGAAGGTAACTTGTTGTGATGATATTTTTATCATCCTATATCCGATTTTAGATCTGTAAAGTGCCATGGATTCACATTGATTATATTTGTCCACTGTGAAATTTGCAGAATTTTTTATCACAGTTTAGTATTTTTCCTCTGTCAGAGACTCTGATTTTCAATTTAAAACTTGCTAGGGCTTACCAAAACCCTAATCAGACTTGTGTTGTTTATAAATCCCAAACCACAGATCCGATTCATGATCTGTAAAAGTGAGTATTGTTATTTTTTTGTTAACTATTTACTATTAAAATCTTAGATATTTTGAATGAGTGCTGCTATTTATCCCGGAATTTTCAATTGAAAGTATCAGTTAGGGCCAAAGTTAAAATCAATATATTCAAGTCCGGATTGTCGGATGGGGATCTCCCTGGTTTTAAATGACTTTTCATATCTGTAAAAAAGAAAATTTTTGTTTTCCTGTCTATTTGATCTCTGTAAAATTTTAGAGATTTTCATGGAGGTTTGACCCCTGGTTCGGGTCTTGGACTGAGACTGGTTGGTGAACTAGGTCAAAAATAGCATATTTTTAGGGTTTGATGCTATTTTCGGATTAATTTAATTCCAAAAAAATATTTTTATAATTCTAATTTGATATTAGGGTTATCACAAGTGCAGGTACCAATTTTGAGGATTTTTAGAATCCGTTTGATGCTTGAATTGCAAAACAGGGCACCCAAAGAATTCCAAAACACTGCAAAAATCACAAAATTTGTGATATTCTTGGATTTTCGTGTATATGCATATATGTTTAGGGTTTAATCATATTCATAATTCTATTAGGGTACTTTAGGTTAAATTTTATGTTCATTTGATTTCATTTAGTGCATAAAATCTAAGTTTTACCAAAATATCTTTCTGAAAAACCCTGATTTCAAGGCCATAGTCTTGCTATCGGAGCAATTTGGTCATTTGACCTAAATTTCGAAATCCCTAACCCTAATTTTCATATTTTTAATCATGTCATAGCATATTTAGTTTGATTTATCTTCATTTGAACTTCAAAACTTGCATTTTATCAAATATCTTTCTAAAAACCCTAATTTCAAGGCCATAGTCTTGTTATTAGGGATATTTTGGTCATTTTGACCCTAATTTCGAAATTTCATATCTTATATTCAAGTTTAATTCATATTTTTATAATTTTGATTTAAAGGAATCATGGAAAAGGCTTATATCTAGCAAAATCTAGTAATTTCTAGATATTACTGGATAAATCTAGAAAAGCCAACATATCATCACTAACAAAGTTTTCTAGTTTTGCAGGAACATTGAAGACTTTACTTTCTTTTAAATTTCAATAGTGATGTAAATTAAATGTAAATTTTGGAATAAGAATTTAAATTCCTGCATAGATTAGGATTTGCATTTCATATAGTTTAAACTTTGATATATAACTGCTATGAATGCATTATTCATGCACATTTTATAAATTCACTATGGTCTACACGAATGGAACATGCACTAGCTCTTATGGAGTTGACAAACTTGGTGGAATTTGTATTTATGGCCATAGTCAGAATACGAATGATACTCAGATTTGTAATCTTTACATTAGCCACATTCAGCCTACACTCTTAGGCTAACTTCAAAAATGCACTGCATTTCTCAAAAATACAAAAAGTATTTCTCAATTCCTCAAATCCATATTCATTCATTTCATGCATTTGTCAATTCCAATTCAAATCTCAATTCAAAGAAGTTCCTTTTCTCAAAATTCTCTAAGTCTTATTCAAAATCGATTTTCTCAAAATATTGATTTGCCAATGATATTTCAAGTATTTCCCAAGTTCCAAATTCGATTTTTCTAAGTTATATTTTCAATTTCAAAGTTCTAATTCAAAGAAATCAAGTTTTCCAAAGTTATTTCACATTTCTCAAAATCGATTTTCAAAAACCCTCTAGATTCTTCAGAAATCGATTTTTACTTTTCTCAGAAGTACATTTCAAATCCTAAATCATGATTTTCCATGTGATATCTATTCTAAGTGTTTCAGTTATTCAAAGCAAACATCATGTTTTCAAATGTGCATTTTCAGAAAATTCATAGCACATGCCTGATTCTATGTGCATTTAGAAATTAGAATATGATTTAGACAAGTTGAATAGAGCAGAGCAGTAGATTGATCCTTGGTTCGATTACCCCTGTTAAAGGTGGCAGGAACGGTCGAACCTCGTACCGACAGGCGAGTCCCATTCTACGAAATTTTCCTGCATTTTAAAACGGAGGCGAGTTATTTTCAAAAACTTTTTCAAAGGTCAGTTTGACTCGCAAAAAATAAAAAAAAAAAAAAATTTGTGATGATAACACCTGGGATTTCATCCATAAGTGGAGGAGCATTGGTAATAAGATGAGGAATCCTATTTCTGAAGAACATGCCCTCCAAGTCATTCTTAACAACTTCTCTCAGCCCCTGAAAAGCCTCCTTTTCCCATATCCATCCAAGTCATTCATTGAATTGACGGAACGAGCAGAATGACTCGAAATGAGAGTAGAGAATGGAATGTATGAAGGTGTCACTTTGGCCAAGAATGTCCAGGATCCAAAGAAGAAGACACACTTTACTTACTCAGCTGACGCTCCCGGGGATAATCAAGGCAGTAGCAACAAGAATGGCAGCGGCAGTGGCATGAAGCCTGAGCAAAATAGAGGTAAAAAGGGAAAGTTCTTCAAGAATAATGATAAGCCTCTCTCGACCGGTCCTCAACAAAAAGGGGATCTTCAGAATAAGCCCAAGCACATAAACTGGAGCAGGGATTGAAAATTTACTCCCCTCGACCAGCCTTTAGAAAAAGTTCTGGAATATTTGCTATCCCATGGAATGGTGAAACTTCCCAAAGTTGCAGATCCGCCAGTGATCATGGGAAGATTCAAGGAACAGTATTGCAAGTTGCACAGGGCAACAGGCCACGATACAGAATATTGCTTCGTCCTGAAGCATTTGATGCAGGACTGCATCGATAAGAGCATCCTTATCGAAGATGAAGAGAAAGGCAAAATGAAAATCCTGACCGCCCCATTCTCAAAACATTCAGCATCAACCACTTCAGAACATTCATTCCTTCCGCAAAACCATATACATCCATGTTCCAGCAAAGATATAAGTCTTCAGCATCAGGTGATGGTTCTACATCAGGATCAACCTGCATCTCAGAGGATGAACATCCTCTCATTTTTTAACCTAAGAAATATGTCAGTTGAGAGTGGAAAAACCCAAGTTTTTCCAAAAAGATTTCTTAAAAAAGAAGCTTGCGCAGAGGAAGCAGAAACCTCCGAGGCAGCAGAAGAGCGGGCTAAAAGCCTCCAGAAGCCTATTACAGCACTCTCCAACATTTCTATTTTTGAGTTAACTCATGATTCTCCCAAGCATCGGGAAAAATTAGATGATTTACTGAGAAAGATTAAGGTGAAGTCGGGCACCACGCCCGAAGATATGGCACAAATAGTGAATCAGGCGATGACTAATACGCCTATCACCTTTTCATATGAGGATCTGCCAAGGCCTCATTCTTTTCACAACAATGCCTTGTATATTGTGGTAAGGACCAGGGGCATGACTGTCCCACATGTACTTGTCGATGGAGGCAGCAATCTAAACATTTGCCCAGAAATGACAGCGAAGGCCCTGGGATTGAAAGAAGAGGAATATGTGTCTGATCCCATTACCATTTATGGCTTCGACAATCACGAGCAGACTGCCAAGGGCAAAATCTTTCTGAAAATCTTTATTAATTACTCAGTGCACACCGTCCTCTTCCATGTCGTCAACGTGCCACCCACTTACAATCTCTTGTTGGGACGAACATGGATCCATAACGCCAATGCCGTTCCATCAACCCTCCACCAGTGCATAAAATGGTCTAAGGAAGGAATTATTACCACTATCCTGGGCGAAGATCCTGAAGCAAGGCTGCCACAGCCTATGATTCCTAGTCCAACATTTACAGCGGATATTCTCAGCATCTGGAAAGCAGATGAAATCAACCTCAACGAGAGCTTAGAAATGCTGAAGTTGAAAGATGTCATGGAAAAAGAAAACATGGCAGCCACGGTTCGATGGCAGGGACCTTGTTTCTTCAAGTTAGGAGGACGTATCAACTACACCTCCTTCAGAGATCATCCTTTATTTCCACAATTCTCCAAAGCCAGAAAAGGATTTGATCTTCTGATAAAACACGGATACCAGCCATTCCGGGGCATAGGGAAAAATGAGGACGGCATAGTGGAGCCAATCATTCCCATTCAGCATGCGGACAGCTCATGGTTGGGGTTTGTAAACACCCCAAATTTTTACTCACCTCCCTGACATCTCCCTCAATCGGCATATTTCAGTTCTCCGGAATCAATAAAGGGCAAAATGGTCATTTTTTGAGATTGAACCTTACAGAAAGTCTAAAATTTCATTCTTGAGCCTCAAAATTTCTATGTTTAGGTCCAGAGACATCTTCAAACTGCAATTTTTCAAAATCCTATTCCTGACAAGAAATTAGAATTTCTAATTCTAGATTCAGAATGACATTTTATAGAACATGTCTTTGCAAAGCATTGCATGAACATTTCATATTATTTCACTGCACAACATGTCATTTCGAGGTCCAGAAACTCTCAATTTCAAAAATTCTCAATCCAGATTCGAGTTTTAACTCTTTTCAAAATTGATTTCAAAACCCTGGGTTTTTAAAATTGCCAATCTTTCCCATTTTACCCCCAAGACTTTTTAATTACAAAAGTTTTTCTCAGAAAAATAATCTGGATATTTGGATATTGATTTTAAAGATTTTATCTCAAAACTTTTTGCAAAAAGATTTTAAATCTCTTTAGAAAATTACTGTATTTTCTTTATCAATATTTTTGCCCTGAAAAACCATTTTTTTTTCAAATTCTTGAAAACAAACAAAGTTTTATCTCGTATTACAAAAATTCAAAAAAGAAGAAGTTATTTCTTCTATTTTTATTTTCAAATAAATGAAGTGGGACCCACCTTTGAACTAGCATCACACTCAGACTCTCAGGTATGTCTTTTAATTTCGAGCGGGGTCCACCCGGAGATGGCACCAATTTGCAAATTCCTCTTTTTAATTTCTTAATGTTATTTATTATTATTATTATTATTATTATTATTATTTTAGTAGTTAGTGGGCCCACACACATGTGGCACCCCACTTGAAAATAAAAGATTTGCCAAAAACAAAATAAAACTTTATTTTTCAAAAGGATTTTAAAAGTGGGTTGAGGTGGCATTTCCATAAAAGCCGCTCATTTATTTCACTATTCATTTTTATTTCTTTTTATTGATTTGCTTGTATAAGATTTTTTTTTTAAAAGGAAGCAGCCTTAAATGGCACAGCCGAACTTCCCTAAAAAAAATAATAATAATAAATTTCATTTTACTTAAAACTTAGGTAAATGAATTGAATTTTTTTTAAAAACACAAGATGCGCCTCTTTTAAAAACAACAAATTTTCAAAATTAATGAGGCATCGGTTTCACGCCTTTGCCAAAATTTTCAAAAAAAAAAATTCAAAAACTATAACGGTGCTCTTAAAGGAAAATACCATTTTTTTTAGAAAGAAGCTAAAGGTCTTTAAAAAGACCCAGCCATTGATCGAGAGGGGAGGGGGGATTTGATTTTACTTGTCTTTTTTGGTTTTCACAGGGACCTTCTTCTCAGCAGCGTGAAGAAGCACTTCTCATCTTCCTTCAGCCCAGCCGTAGGAGATCTAGTAGGTGGCTGCATCTTCTTCAGCCCACCAGCAGAGGAAACTCCAGCCAGCGTTTTCATCATTTGCCTTCAGCCCACCAGCAGGAGATACAACAGCTTGCTTCACATTGCCTTCAGCCACCAGCAGCAGAGAAACGATCCTTGCTAGCTGATTGCAAGATCATTTGACGCAAGTTGCTGCCCCTTCTTCAGCCCATCAGCAGAGGTCCAACAGGCTGCCATCTCTTTGTCTTCAGCCCACCAGCAGAGGTCCAGCAGCCGAAAATCGACCTTCATTTCCCTCCTGCAGAGCTCCAGCCACATTGTAAGATTCACCATCTTCATCTTCTTCTTTCTTCAATTGGTTCTGTAAAAAAAAAACGAAAAAAAGCAAAAGAAAAGATGTAAATCGGACATTGATTTATGCATTTGTTCTCTGTTTCTTCTATTGTCCTGATTGTTTTTCATGCATCGTTTAATTTCCTGTTTCTTATGCTCTAATGTCATTCACTTCAATAAATTCCTGATAAAGCTATATGGTGTGCCAAGTGTTCGACAATATGTCTAGGGGAAGTAGAAATGTGTTTGTGTCCACTTCTATGATGTTGGGCCTTGTAGAGAACCATCTCTTAGATGACGCTCTACTCCTTTGCTTCTCTATGCATTCGTCCGGCTTGCAATTAGATGGTTTTGTCTTTTCTATAATGTTGAAAGCTTGTGGTTCTTTGAGATCTCTTCGACTAGTGATGCAGATTCATGCTATTGTGGTAAAACCTGACTTGGGGGTCCTCCTTATCCATTGCCAATTCACTTGTTTATGCCTATATTTGCTGTTTTGATATTGAAAGCGCTGAAAGGGTGTTTTTTTTTTTTTTGGAATGACTGAGAGAGACATTGTCTCGTGGAGTGCAATTATACAAGCAAATTCATCATCAAATGAATACTTGTGAATGATTGAATGGTTCTATAATCTGCTAACTGCATTTTTAATTGTCGCATTTTCTCATTTTCTGCATATTTTAGTATGTTAAAATTTCTGTAAGGAATTTTCCCATTCGTTCAGTAATTTTCTGTGTTAGTTTTACTGTTTTTTTTTTATGTTTCTTCTTTACACGAATTCGTGTTGTCATTCTCTGAATTTCTGTTTGATCTTTGTTTTTCATACTTTTACATATTAAGTTATATAGTTTATATTATTGTTTTGTATTAATTCTCTGCTATAGCCATCCATATTAATATGTGTATTTGCTGAATTCTACAATGTCGTGGCTATGTATCTTCATCATAAAATTTCTGTAAGTTAGAACATATCAGTTTTGCACAGCCATTGATCCGCTGATTTACCTATTGTGTGCATCCCATCTTCATATTTTCATGTATCTTCCAACCCTCAACCCTACTAACGTATTCCAATAGCATCTTCACATCTCCCTTACACTTTCCACAGCACTTTCCCAACATCCTTGAAGTCATTCCATGATGCTTCTGCATCATATATCATGCACATTTTGTATATCATGCATTTAGCCATTCCCTTTTCTGTAGGTGTACAGTCTTGAGAATAAGCCATGTTCATGGATTGATATTTTAATATCCATTCATGATTTCAGGACCATCTTTGGTATGCTCTTTTTTTTTGGTATACAGGGAAGCTTCATACCAAATTTTACTGAAAAACTGTTTATAATTTGAGAATTATGACTTCGCAAAGTCATGTACAGAAACTGTATATGTCCTGTATTTTCTGATTTATGCATTACATATGAAATTTCAATTACTATATGTATTTTCTCATCATATGTATACATATCTATCTATATACATATATATCCATGTATAAATACATATATATATATATATATATACTTATATATATACATGTGGATCCCTTCATGTACACTTGTTTCCATATATGAGTATTTACATAGCTATTTTCTCATGTAAATGCCCCTCCATTATTACATGTCATTTAGCAAAAAATTTAGCATTTAGATATATATATATATATCTTCGTTGTACATGTTCTATATATGCCCATTTTCTTGGGTATCTTGTATATCCATTCCTTGTACTAATTATCATTTTGTAGGAAAATCTGGAGGATGCTGATTCTTTTACACTATGTATTTTTTTTATTTCATTTATTTTGATTTATGTCAGAGATGTAATAATCAAACTTGAAATAATATTTACTTTTATTGCTTAGACTAAGATGCATCTCATGTAATAATCAAACTTGAAATATCCTGATTCTATGATTCATGTATCTCATTTT
Organism: Nuphar pumila; assembly: GCF_984573655.1. Classification (NCBI taxonomy): domain Eukaryota; kingdom Viridiplantae; phylum Streptophyta; class Magnoliopsida; order Nymphaeales; family Nymphaeaceae; genus Nuphar; species Nuphar pumila. Next base: position 63,364,830 of record NC_143256.1, read on the forward strand.
GCAAAATCACCATGGATGTACACGAATGACACGTGCACCAACTCTTAGAGAGTTGATGAACTCGGTGGAGTCCATATTTACGGCCCTAGTCGGAATATGGACGAGACCTAGATTCATCATCTTTCTACCAGTCACATTGATCCTACACTCTTATGCTATCTTAAAAATGCATATCATATGTTCAATTTTGCAAAATATTGTGAATTAACTCAATTAAACTTTGAACATGTTCATGGCCACACTCAGAATATGTGAAGGATTTATTTTGACTTAATACACATTTTCCAACAAATTTCTCAAAAAATCTTTTCAAAGTGCATTCATTCATTTAAAGCATCTGCATCATGGCATCATCTGCTTTTCTCATGGTTTTCTCAAGAAAATTTCATTCTCTGGAAATCGGTCCCTCAAGAAACTATGAAGGTTTTTGAAGTTGAATTTCCCAAGTCAAAGTTTTTCCGTGATTTTTCCTGAAAATATTATTTTCTTAAGATTCATTTTCAAAAGGAATTTCTCGTCTTTCTCAGTAACCAAAATCGATTTTCAGATATTTCAAAGACAAGATTCTCAGGATTTCAATTTCCTAAGTTTTGATTTTCCATCTCCAAAGAATTTTCCAATGAATTCCAATCGTTTTCCAAAGAAAATTTACAAAGTCAGAGTTTTCTTGACAATTATTTTTTTTTTTTCAAATGTTCCTCTTTTCTTGAGAATTCTCTCAATTTTCTCATGATTTTCTCACATCTTCATAAACTTTCTGGTGATTTCCAAATACTGTCATCTGAGTTTCCTGAGAGGTTGATTTCCATCTTTTTCCTGAGAAATTCTTTTCAACTCCAAATGTTTTCTAGCATACATCATATTTTCCAACTTGCATTTTACAAAAATTTCATAGCACATGCCTGAATTCTCTGTGCATTTAGAATAGAACACAATTTCGATAATTTTACTAAGTCAAGCACAATTTCGGTCCTTGGTTCGATTACACCTGTTAAAGGCGGCATAAACGGTCAAACCTCGTACCGACAGGTCGAGCCCCATCCCATGGATTTTCCCGCTATTTTAAAAAACGAAGGCGAGTATTTCAAAACAAAATTTCAAAATCCGGTCAAGTTTGACTCGCGAAAGCATTTTCCTCTTTCTCTCCCGCAAGGGAAGGGAAGACGGGAAAAATTTTGCGACGATAACAGGTTTGGCGACCGAGATGGGACCTGTCCTTGTCTGATCAAAAGTGTGATTGACTTAGTTCAATTATCGAAACTGTGTTCACAAAATGTTAACTCTTTACTTTTTTTATATCATGCAAACCTAGGAGCCTAGATTCTGACCTAGCTGACATTGACTGCATATAGCTTAGGCATGGTTTGGTAGGACCAGATTGAGGAGATATTTTCATGCTCACATAGACTTAGGTCTAAACACAACTCTCCTTAATTTAGGATCTGAAGGCAAAGAATGTATGCTTCTTCAAAGTTTTCAAAATCTATCTCTCTCAGATTTAGAGCCCTCTATTTCTTGCATGTGATCATTTTTTTCAAAACCTCCATTACCTATCATTACTCGGTCTTCACGTTGCTGGGCTCTCTTCCTGAACCTTAGTTCGGGATAGAGCCTCACAACTAGGCCACTTATTTGGGTTAACGCCCCCCTACCACGTACCGCGGGCCACAGTCTGAAGTATATCGGTAGGTGCTCAAAGATGTTGGAAAACCTCACCTTAGAATTAGAGTTGAAATTATATGCCACGTACCTCGGATTTCGACTCGGGTATATTGGCATAACTGGATTGGACAAAGATGATTTGAACCTAGAGTTAGGATTAGGGTCCTACAACTGTTTTTCAAAAAGATGCATTTAGAGTCAGCCTTTTAGGGAGTGTTGTATGTGCATAAATGTTTGTGTAGGATGTGATTGTATGTATCTTATTTCCTCAGTTCTTCATATTTCTCAATTTTTTTCAACTTATTAGGCCTTTTTCAAAATATCCTTATTTTCCATGAGATATTTTCTCAAACCCTGGATGATTTTTTCAAAATATCCTATTTCTTTCAAAACTCCAGGTGGTTTTCCATTCTACCATTATACTGGATCTCGAATTTTCAGCTACATTTTATATTCTGCCTGCAAAATTTTCAAAATTTCCATAATTTTCCTAAGTCTGATTCTAAGTCTTTTTTGTTTTTAGTCTGATGGCATCTAGTCAAGTTGATCCTATCTTTCCTGAAAGTCATATCTTCTATGAGGTGCGACAAGGTCGTCCTGAACATCGAGCCCTTAGCACTGGAACTTTCATTCCCCGGTGGTACTATTCCTGGCTCAAAAGCTTTTCTCGAATGTTCCCGGACCATTTAAGCGAGTGTGGATTAGAAATGGTACCAGTAGTCGGAAAGCAGACCATCAATGGCAACCTGATCCATGTAATGGCGGAGCGATGGAATCCACGAACGTGTACCTTCTGGTTCCCGTGGGGAGAGATGATCGTTTTAATGGATGAATTTTCAGAAATCATGGGATTACCAGAACCAGCCGGTCAACCAGGAGACCCATTAGAGCATCAATTCCTGATCAATGTCAAGGGTTTAGACCCCCGAGACTCCTTAGCTCGCATGACAGGCCGCCGATCTTGGCCCTTGATCCAGTTAGACAAAAATGAATATGTCAACCTGCTCGAGTTGTACCGCCAGTACGGGACCTTCGTTGAAGTCAGCTCACTATCAAGGATAGCTAGAGAAAGGATTCAGAATGCAATGGTTTTATGCACTATAGGATTAGCCCTCTTCCCAGATGGACAAAACTACATGGACATCAGAATAATCCAGCTTATGAGACGATGGGGAAGTCGACAGACCAACCGTCTCTCCATAGCCATGGCAGCACTCGCTTTCCTATATCGAGGTTTAACTCGTTTCTCACTTGGAGAATCCATCTTAGTTGAAGGATGCATTTACGCGCTTCAATTCTGGTTCTTCCAGCATGTTCCAGCCCGAGCAAACTCTTTCAGATACAATGGCCAAGAACTTCTTCCAGTGGCACAGTACCGGTCCATGATTGACAACATTCAAGAAGATGACGTAGTCTGGGATTACTTTGATCGACAATTGTCCCCTCCCAGATACACATATGCTTATGGCAAGTGGTTCAAATTGTTGGGACCATTCTTCTGCACTTACTTTCAGCCGGAGCGATGTGTTCTACAGTTCTCCCAGAGGCAGCAGTACGTCGAAGCCCGATTGCTATCAGGAGCTATGGCAGAGTTTGATCTCACTTCCGCACAATGGTCCGGAGCATATCATTTTGCCCGCTATGGCTGGGATTCCTTTGTCTCTCTTAAAATCTTTCCTAGTCCTAGAGTGTTTGCTGACTATCGTGAATGGTGGCAAATTGTCTGTCCTCCACCTCTCTGTCGAGATCAATAAAAAGTTCAAATTTTCTTATTTCAATAAAATCTTCTCTTTTCTATTATGGTTTGACGACCTCGCCTAGGTAACATGACATATTTTCCGTTGTTTATTTCTATTTCAAAGAAAGACAACATAATTGTCGTGATTACTGCGATGACTCAATCCCTAGTAATGGGATAACTTTTTCAAATTGTCTACCCTATTTCCAATAAATATTTCTTCCAAAAAACCAATTCCTTCAGAATCTAATCAGGTCTTTGCCTTGCAGAGAGCATCCACAACATTTGATGGTTCAAACAAGGTCAGGAAGAAGAACCACATCACCACAACACTCCTCAGCCTCAGAAGGAGAAATGGATCCTCTCGGGACTCAAGATCAGCAACAAGAGGATGATGGCATAGACCCGTAAATATATACCATGTTCCAGAAGATGATGAACAAGATGATGAATGAGCAGCCCAGGACCAACTCAGAAAAGAATCCATTCAGAGAGAAGTTCCACGGACACAAGAATAAGAAGGCTTCTAAGAAGCAGGTTCAGCCAGAGGAAATTTCAGATGAATCAGAATCAGCGGAAGATACTGAGGAAGAATATGAGGTGCCTCCGACAGTTCAGAACCGTGGCCGAGAACAAAGGAGAAATCGCAAACCAAAGAGTCAGGTCACAGAAGAACCCCTGCAGTCACAATTTAGGAAAATGGCCAGAGTGGTTAAAGATCTGCAAGCCCGCGACAAGGGCAAGAAAGTCTTCACCAGCGAGGACTTCTATGATGGCCTAGAAGGGGATGATGATCTTGAAAACCTTTCTCGAAAATTCATCAAGTTCGACGGTTCTGGCGACCCGAAAGCTCATCTTGCCATATTCTTTGCTGAGTGCTCGAGGTTCAAGAGAGACAACAAAGCACTATTTTGTGTTTTCCCCATAGCTTGGAAGGAGTTGCAGCTAAATGGTATGTTGAGCATATCAACCCCATCGAGCTCAAGGAGTTTGATAAAGTGGTGAATTTCTTTATTGAATGCCTCTTGTTCAACACAGAGGCCCTCCCAACACTGAGCCATCTCTGCAATTTAAGGCAGAACGAGAATAAAAAAGCATGGGATTTCATTCATAGTTGGAGGTCAGCCTGCAATAAAATGAGGGATCCCATATCAGAAAGACATGCTTTATCACTAATCCTCAACAATTTTTCGCAACCTGTGAGAGGATTGATCTCCACCGCACCATCCAGGACCTTCATTGAATTAACTCAGCGAGCAGAATGGCTCGAGCTTAGCATAGAGAATGGAGTCTATGAAGGCTTCACATTTTCCAAAAATAACCCCCAAGGTGAGCAGAAGAAGAAAGCTCACTTCACCTTCTCTGCCAACAACAACAACAACAACAGTCGAAACCATTACAAAGGGCAGAAGAAAGATTACTACTACGGCGCAGGCAATTCTAACAACAAAGGTGATCAGAAAATGAAGCATGCACCTCAATACAGCAAGCCTCCTCAGCAGGATCAAGGGTCGAAACTGCGTGAAAAAGTTAAACATGAAGGATGGAGTTACGACCGAAAATTTACTCCTCTCGACCAATCACTCGAAGATGTGCTCGAATACATGCTCACGAAGAAAATGGTAAAGTTGCCAAGACTGGCCGATCCCTCTGTGCCTATGGGGAAATGGAAAGATCAATTTTGCAAGTTCCACAGAATGGTGGGACACAACACTGAGAACTGTTTTGTTGTCAAGAACATTGTGCAAGATCTTATTGACAAAAATTTATTAGTAGAAGGAGAAGAAGAAGAGAAAATGGATATTCTCAATCAGCCCTTTCCTTCACACACCACAACAATGATATCTGAACAACCCTTCCTACCTCATGAGCACATCAGACCATGTTCCGTCCAAGATCTCCAAGTTTAGCATCAGGTGTCAGTGCTATGACAAGCAGCTCCAACGCCTAAGAAAATTGACATAATCTCAGCATTTGGCAGGATGAAAGTGTCTGAAGAACCTGCAAAGTCATCCCCCAAATTGAGAGGAATTCCTGATTTCCTTAATCAATTCATCAAGCCTATGCCAGAAAAGGAAAGTCAAAAGCCTCTAACTGCTCTGTCCAATGTTTCCATCTTGGATTTAGCCAAGAGTTCCTGCAAGCATCAACAAGTACTGGATGATTTGCTTAGGAAGATTAAAGTTAAGCCCAGTACCACACCTAAAGACATGGCACAAATTGTAAATTCAGCCATGACCAATGCGCCAATTACCTTCTTGGATGAGGACCTTCCAAAGCCTCATTCCTTTCACAATAATGCCTTGTACATCGTCGTTCGAGTAAGGGGAATGACAGTACCCCATGTGCTAGTTGATGGAGGCAGCAGCCTCAATATATGTCCCGAAATGACCGCAAAGGAGCTAGGCATTAAGGAAGAAGAGTACATTCCAGATCCTATCACCATCTATGGGTTTGACAACCATGGTCAAACGACTAAGGGCAAGATACTCCTGAAAGTGTTCATCAACTATTCTGTGCATTCCATGCTTTTTCATGTGGTCAATGTACCACCCACCTACAATCTGCTGCTCGGAAGGACATGGATCCACAATGCAAATGCAATACCTTTTACTCTTCATCAATGCGTAAAGTGGTCCAAAGGTGGAATGATTACAACAGTATTGAAAGAGGACCCAGAAGAAAGGCTCCCGCAGCCCATGATCCCTCAACCATCATTTACTGCAGATATTCCTAGCATCAGAGAGAGTGAAGAAATCAATCTCGGAGAAAGTCGGGAAATACTCCAGACATCATCAGAATTAACTCTGCACATTGTAGCTATGACCCGATGGAGAGGTCCCAAGTTCTTTAAGATTGGAGGTCGTGTCAACTACAATACTATCAAAGATCATCCATTATTCCCACAATTCATAAAAGCAAGAAAGGGATTTGATTTACTTTTAAAGCATGGTTATCAACCCTTCAAAGGACTGGGTAAAAATGAAGATGGCCGCATCAAGCCAATGATTCAGAAGCATCGTCCCCACAGAGCAGGACTAGGATTTTCCGGTGAAAGCCAACAAAAGAAGACTATTTTTGTAAAAGGGGCATATTAAGAAATCATTGTTGCACTTTCCTTTCTATGCCTTTCAAAATAAATGTCTCCATGTCTTTGATCAAGTCAAATCAATAAAATGTCAAGTTTCTTTGTCTATCTGGATGCCATCCATTTCCTTTCTCTCTATCTCCTAATTTCAATGTTATTTTACACATGGTTCTTTTTAAATAATTGTTTGTTTTATGATGGTCCATTTTATTTGAATCAAATTTCCCCTCCAAAACTTCAGAATGACTTCCCGAGCAATCAAGAAGCTCGTTCTCAATCCAAAGGCTTTCCAGAAGTCGATAACAATTCATCGAGTCAAATCCAGCACAGAAGATGGCAAGGTTGCAGAACAGTCAGATGATTATGCAGAATTTAATCAGTCTCTTCAAGAATTACCAGAGTTCGCCTCAGCTCAGAAGCAGGATGAACCATCTGCTCTAGTACAAGATCCGACTGAAGATGTCAATATCGGTTCAGAGGACGATCCCAAGATTCTTAAGATCGGAAGCAGTCTAAGTCCGGAAGAGAAAGAAAGGCTTACAAATTTTCTCAAGCAACATGAAGAAGTGTTCGCATGGACATATGAAGATATGTTGGGTTTAGACCCCAAATTGGTCGAATACCGTCTGGTTTTAAGGCCAGATGCTAAGCCACTCAAGCAGAAATTGAGAAAAATGGATCTCAGAATAGAACAACAAGTCAAAGAAGGACTCAAAGATCTGCTCAAAGCAGGATTCATTCGAACTATTAACTACCCAGATTGGTTAGCCAATATTGTTGTCGTTCCAAAGAAAAGTGGCAAAGTGAGGATTTGCATAGACTTCAGAGACCTCAACAAGGCAACTACAAAGGATGACTATCCACTTCCAAGCATTGATCTTCTAATCGACAGCACGACAGGACATGCCATGTTCTTGTTTATGGATGGATATTCTGGCAACAATCAGATTAAGTTGGCCGCCCGTGACCAATCAAAAACTTCCTTCACTACGCCTTGGGGCACTTTCTGCTATACAGTTATGCCTTTTGGGCTCAAGAATGCTGGAGCAACGTATCAACGAGCAATGGTCGTTATCTTTCATGATCAGATGCGCAAAATCATAGATGCGTATGTGTGATCATCGCAAATTTTTTCCTCTCGTGATATTCTCTCTCTTCCTTCTCTTTTCCTTTACGACCTCTTATTTTCCTCCTTTTTGAAGGGAGAAGGATAAAAGAACGGAAAGAAAGAGAGAAGAGAAAAGAAAGAAGAGAAAAGAGGAATTACTTTGCGGGTTTCACTTGACCTTAATTTTGAAAATATTTTGAAATAACTCGCCTCCGTTTTGAAATATTTGCGGGAAAACTGGGAGACGGGATCCGCTCGTCGGTACGAGGTTCGACCGTTCCTGGCGCCTTTACCAGGGGTAATCGAACCAAGGGTCAAATTAATGCCTTTTGCTTCGCAATGAATTTATCTAAGTATTTACCCTAAGTAAAAAAATGCACAATGAATCATGCTTGTGCAAATGCAAAGATGTATGCTCTTTTTTGAAAATATTTTGAAGGATTTCCAAGTGAATCAGATAATGGATCTGATAAAGTGAAGAGATGATTTCTAACTTAGAACTTAAGATTGAAGTTCAAAGTTTTTAGAATAATCAAGAGCTTGGGAATATGAATCTGATTTTGGAAATGATCTTGAAACTGAGGGAAAAGAGAAGAAAGGAAATTTCAAAGTCACAAATGGATTTTGAATTAGAAATTTGAACTTGGATGAATATTTGGAATGGAATCGAATTTTATCTTTGAAATTTTTAGAAAAAAAAAAATGGGAAAAATAGATTGGAGAAATAAGATAGAGTTGAAATTTGAATCCAAGATCTGGATTCTAAATAGGATTCAAAGTTGAATTTTTGGATTTAGGAGCCGAAATGGGAATTTGATCTTGAAATCTTAGAATGAAGTGGAATTGGTTTGAGAAGTTGATTTGGAATATGAGATTCAAGATGGAATTTGAATCTGGAATTGGATTTAAGAATTGGAGATCTAAGATGAAATTGGATATGAAATGTGAGATCCAAGATAGGGTTGGACTCTGGATCCCAAATGGAATTGGATCTGAAGTCTGAGATCCAAAGTGGAATGAGGATCTAGGTCCTAAATGGAATTTGGATCTGTAATTAGAGATCCAAAAGTGGAATGAGGATCTAGATCCTAAATAGAATTTGGATCTGTAATCGGAGATCCAAAGTGGAATTGGGTTCTGGATCCTAAGAATTGGAATTTGGATCTGAATCTGAGACCCAAAGTGGAATTGGGTTCTGGATCCTAAGAATTGGAATTTTGGATCTGAATCTGAGACCCAAAGTGGAATCGGGTTCTGGATCCTAAGAATTGGAATTTTTGGATCTGAATCTGAGACCCAATGGTAGAATGAGGATCTGGATCCTAAGATTTGGAATTTGGATCTGAATCTGAGATCCAATGGTAGAATGAGGATCTGAATCTTAAAAGAAATTTGGATCTATGATTGGAGATCCAAAGTGGAATAAGGGTTTGGACCCTAAATGGAATTTGGATCTGTGATGGGAGATCCAGAGTAGAATAAGGATTTGGATCCTAAATGGAATTTGGATCCGTGATGGGAGATCCAAAATAGAACGGAGTCTATACTTGGAAATCTGGATCCAAGTTGCGACTAGGATTTGTTTTTGGATTTGGGTTTTGAGAAGTCAAAATAGGACCTTTAAAGATGGATCTGGGTTTTAAAAACCCGAATTTAAACTTGAGAAGGTTTGGATTTTGAGATTCAGAGTCAATCTCAACTTTGATTTAAAACTTGATTTTGAATCAGAAGATGAATCAGAAGTTTCAAAGTTTAATTTGAACTTTGAAATTGAGTTTTGAATTTGGGTTGGAATTTTTGGAGTTTGAATATGAAATGATTTTGAAATTTCAAAGTCAAATTGGACTTTGAAATTGAGATAGGTTTGGAAAATAGAAAAGATGTTCAAAATCACTTGGGTTTTTAAAAGAATTTTGAAAAATATGATGCAATTCTACCCTATATGATGAATGAATTTGAATAAGTTTGAAATTGGACTTTGAAAAGCTATTTTATTCTTTAAATGAATTAAAATAAGATTGAAAATATAATACATCCTTGACTATGGTCATTGAATGTATTATATGATAATCTATATTTAAATTCAAAAGAAGAATAAAATACATTTTTAGTGCTTTTATAGAATTTAAAATGAAATCAACCCTCAATATACCCTGACTATGGCCATTGGTATATATTTTGAGTTAATTTTGTGTTAAATTCTGATAAAAGAAGAAAATATTTAAGAAAATATGATGAATTTTGAAAATGGCTCCAGTGCGAATCCAGTGTTATTTCATAAAAGATAAAAATACTAAGTTTTGTTTACACCCCGACTATGGCCGTTGGTGTAAATCATCAACTTAGAATTAACTTACCTCTTATGAAAAGGTGCACGTGCCATTCGTGTTTCACCATTGTGAGAATTTGAGAAATAAAGGCAAAAATGCATGAAAAACAAGTAATTCATGATATTTACAATGCTCATTCATTCTACCTAAAGCAGGAAATGTAAATTTCTCATTAATCATCTAGCTATTACAATATCTGAAATTACAAAAAACCTTATCTTGGATGGAAAGTAATGTATTTCCTGTAAACTCAAGTTAGCATAAGGTAAAAAGATGCATAGAGAAGGAAAGTTGTGAAGCATCATAAAAAAAATATAGATAGTAAGGAAGTTATGTATATGCCTACTTATGAAGATGCCTTTATGATACAATGTATGTGTCCAAAGGGTGCCTGCAAATATGTCTGTGAAGATTTGATGTTGGGATGACAGCCATGAGAGTGGATTGTTGTCAATGCAATGGCAACATAGATGAAGGAAGCATAGTGTCATAATGCTGTGAAGTAGTAAAAGAAGGGAGTAAAGTAAGGTCTTACACTAAGTGGGTACACAGGATTCATGGTTTTTATCAGTTGGAACAACTGTAGCTGCTCTCTTCAAGGGCAAAGCTCTAGCTGGGCTTCAAAAAAAACTGGGATTACCAGAGCCAGTTTGTGCTCATCTATTCTCAGTTTCGGGTTTTAGCACAAGATGCTCTCTTGCAACACTTGTGCTGGTCAGCGACAAGGCTGAAACTGCTGAACGTATATCTGTTGATAAAAGAATGTAATGCAGGTTGTGTATTAACAATGTACTACTGCAAGTAGTACTGGAGCAATGGGATAACAGGGGGTGTTTGTGAAGTGGAGCACTTCAGCAATGTGCTGATGTAATTATGGGGAGTATGTAGGGGTCATGAGTGGGTGTGATATGAATACTTTTATGCAACCAATGAATAATTACAACATTGTTGTTGTAGGCAATATTACAGCGAAAGTGGCGCTGATGATGCTGTAGTGGTTCAAGACCAACTTTTGCTGAATGTAGAACAACAGACTGAAACATCCTTTACCTCTATACAAATACATGGAAAATATGGCATCTACATCCAACAGGAAGAAGAAAAAGAGAAAAAATGCTGTAAAATACATTTGTTTAACAGTTATAGTAACACAGTATACTATGCATGGGACTATCAACTACATAACATGAAAATCATTACATACATGTTATACAGTACAATTCCACATTTCAACCTCTAAACAACGCAAACCATTAGATAGATAAATACATAAAAGATGATGAATAGATATGAATAAGTAACTGTTACCATGAAATTACGGTTGCAGCCTGAGCTGAAGATAAGACAAAATGCCTGATAATCATAGCCCAAAAAAAAGAAAAAAGAAAAAAGAAAAAAAAGAAAATAGAAAATGAAAGGGAGGAACTGTAGCAGAAAAGCTAGTCAATCACTTACGATTTATCCGTCCCAATTATGCTGGCCTACATTCAGCAGAACCTCTATTATCCGTAAGGACCCAAAAGGGGAAATCTAGGAGATGGTCAAGACCAACTTTAAACATTAGTTAGTTAAATACAGGATTGGAAGTTCTGATATTAAGATGTGAGCCAGACTCATTCATTAGCTGAAAGTTCCCAATATTTCACATAATATAGTCTGAGAAATTTGCCTCTGAGGCCTCAGACACATTGAACAAAGGCCCTAGTAAATCCCGTATCTATACTTGTGCCAACCTCCTGAAATAATTACTTTACACAGCTTTCCCCATATAGCTACATAGCATGTAATTGACTCATTAAGTATCTTCGACTATTTGGGTAATCATCCATCATTTTTTTTTTTCAAAAACACAGGGTTTAGAACCAACCCTGATTCCAAATGGAGGTCCAGCTGAGACACATACCACAAAGAATCTTGCTTAAAAGGAAAAATTTCTGACCTCCAGAAAACTTACTACTATCTAAGTGAAAATAACAAAAGGAGCTCTGTTTGGTGGTGCATGTTTCTGGAAAGGGCTTCAGCATACGATCCGTGAATCGGAGCTTGGAGGCAATATGTAAATGGTCATATAGTGTTGGCTAAATGAATTTACAACAAAAGATGGAGTGAGGTCTTGATAATGAAATTCATTCTGTGCTGCAGATAATGGAGGTGTGGGTAGCAGTGTTGAAAGATGTACAGGTGCTAAGACGCAATCATGTTAGAGGCCATCATATTATGTTGAAGTGCGCCTTACACTACCACCCACATTAGATGCAATTTACGCTAAAATGTATGGCGTTTTGCTAAAAAGGGATATTGACGATAGTAGAATGCTGGAAACAAATTAAAACTTAGATAAAGCAATTGGCAACATTAATTCAGAGCTTACCTAAAAAATGCTCAAGGAAGGAGAAATCGAATATGGAAGAAAATCGATCACGAATGTATGATGCCTTGCTATGCTTGAATACGAGAGGCAAACAATAAAACAAAGGATTCGTATATAGAAGAGAGTTCCTAAGATTCTGAAGTATAATTCCCAAAAGAACTCTACCATGACTAACGCAGATTGGAGAAGAGGGATAAACCGATACTGTCTAATCCAAATAGGATACATCGGATGATCGGTATATTAAACGCGATTCGCAAAACCTTCAGCCAGTTAACGAAATACTGGAATGCAAATACAGAGAGAAAACTAAAAAAAAAAGGATCAAATATTAGAATTAGAAATTCTGTCAATATTGCAACAGGCAGATCGACCTTGCTATATGCAGGTCGATCATGTCATAGATGCGTTTTAGATAAAGAGAAAAGAGAGAAAAAAAAAGAGAAGAAACGAGAGGGGTATTAAAATCAGAACAAGACAAACCAAAAAATGAAAATGAAAGAGTCTAGCAAATCAGGGAGGGAAGATTACCCCAGAGGTTTTAAAGGGTTGAAGAGTATGATTACTCACCTGTGATTTGGCTAGAACTCCGAAGTCGGGAGACGATCGAAACAATCTACTACAAATTATTTGGAGCTCTGACTTTCTGTAGGGGGAGTGCTTCACTATGCTGCCAGGCTTCTCTCCAATGGGTCGACGATGAGAAAGAGGGAAATAGAAGGGGGAGTAATGGTTGTTGCTCGAAGATGATCGATATGAGGAAACAGAATGGATGCCCCCGTAGGGTTGCTACGTGAAAGTAGATAAAAAAAAATGGGATGCCTCCATCATTGGGGGAGTTCTCTTCTTAAAGAAAAGATGGAAGGTTCGAGTGAAGAATTCGTTGAAAATAGAAGGTGAAGATCAAAGGATTTGTTTGAGATCTGCGATGGAGAGAGGAGGAAAGAGGAGTGCGGGAGGAGTTTGTTGTGGATTTTCTCTTTTTCCAAAAAGAAGACTCCTTTTAAGAATTTTTTTGTAAAATGGCTTTTCAAATGAGGTTTCTAGAAAAAGACAACTTTGCAAAGCTTGAAATCATTTGTTTTTCTGTAGTTTTTCCAAATTTTTGCTTTTTCATGTTATTTTTATATATTTTTTTTTTGTATTTTTAGAATAAAATCCTAAAGCTTTAAAAAAAAAAAAAAATCAAAGATTGAAACCAATTTTTTGATGTTTTTGTAAAATGTTTACAAAAGGAGTTTTTCTGAGAATTTTGGAAACTATTTTGAGAAAATTTCTTCAGAAATGGGTTTATGTCCGAATTTTTGAGAAATAATCGAGGTTTATAACTTCGGATTGAGAAATATAGGGTCGAGGATCCAACAGAGTGCCGGATGAGCTGCCCGAGCCTTTAAAAATCATTTTTTGGTATTTTTGTGATTTTATTTTGGAACTCGGACAACGGGGCTCAGATTTGGATTTAAAATACTGAGTTCAGACCCGAAGCTGAATTTGAATATATTAATGTGGAATTTAATCCAGAAATCTGAAGAAAGACTGAAATTTAGCTTTTAAATCACTTTGATCTTCTTAGAAAATAGAGTTAGGGGCAAAAAGGTCATTTTTACAAGACTTTGAAAAATTTGGGGTGTTCACAGATGCCCCTCTTTGCTACTAAGCCGGTTGAGAGCCGAGCTTAGTGGCAAAGACAACACTCCAAATTTTGAAAATACCCCAGTCAGCAGGTCTGAACTGGGTGTGGAAGAATTATTTTGAAAATATGATTTTTCCGGCTTGAAACCTTACCTTGAATGGTTTTGGGGAGACGAAATCCTCGAAGATGATATGATTGAGTGGAAAATGAGGAAATCGTGATGGGACTTTTAGATGGAAGTTCTGAAATGGTGGGAAATGAAAATTTTGATCAGGTCTCATGGGTGAGACAAGATACTCTTTTTGGAATGGTTCAGGTTTAGCCCTTAACTTGGATGGGACGAAAATACATCAAGATGAATTTGAACTGAGGAAAGGGATACACGAGGACCTTGATGGGACATTTTGGAAAATGCCTTGTGAAATGAAGCCCGAGTATGATCCTTTCTTTGAATAAATGTATGAAGTATGGGTTCCTTGATGGGAGGAGCCATGATGGGACTGGAAGAAAATATCTCGTCAAAAACGAGGAATCTCATTGGAATGTGACTCAGGTTTAACCCAAACCTGCAAGGAAGATACCTCGCGAAGCGAGGTTCCAGGTTAACTCTTAATCTGGATAGGAAATCTACCATATGGGTTTCTCAGAAATGGAGAAAGCACGATGGGACCTTCGGAATTTGGACGAACAAATCCAAGAGGAGTTTTTGCGAAAGGAGGAAATATAGAATTCCTAAAGCTTTGAAAAAAGGGAAGAAATGGTGTGTCTCATTGCTGAGACTTGAAATAGCTTTTGAAATCAAAGAATCTTTCGCAAATGGTTCAGGTTTAACCCTTATCATGAGTGGGAAGACCATACGGAATCCTTGACTGAAGAAACCGCGATGGGACAGAAAGAGATACTTCAACTGAATGAGGCAACTCTTCTGGAAGATATAGATAATGCTAAGTTGCATCAAAATGAATATTGAATGTTTATTTCATTTTTGGAATAGCTAGAAATTTTTGCCAATAAGATAAAATCATAGTAGATTCAAACGCTTGGAAATATGCACGTATGTGCGAAAGATATTTTCTCTTTTACCTAGAGTATTTCCCTCAAATGAGGTTAACTCCTCAGTTATAAGAGTCAAATTCAAAATTTTAGTACTGATGATTTTATTCAAGGAAGCTATCCATTTTCCCTGATATGAGAATAAAAAAGAAATATTCTTAATTTCATAAAAGCAGGGAATGAAGAGATATTGATAAAAGAATTTTGCATGAGAAAAAGATGACTTCTGGCAACTTCGGCAGTTTGATATCTGGGTGTTTTCCCACGATGATCTTTTTGCACTCTTTTGAGTCATTGGGATTTCTCAGTTTTTCACATCATCCTTCATTTGGATGGGTCCTGACTTTTCTCTCTTTTTCAGGGAAGGGGACGTCACAAACTCCTTCATCTTGGAGATGCTCCGATCCTTTTTTTTTTTTCAGGGATTATATATGATGACATCGGCTCAAAAGGTCTTTTTGATGATAGCAGAAATCAAATATCTTTTAGGGTTTGTCGGTAGGTTCATCCCACTCGCCTTCATCTCGACGGTGATCTGAACTTTCCCTGGAAGGATCCGTCACAAACTCCGTCATCTTGGAGATGTTTCAAATCTTCTTTGGCCCCGGGGGT
The DNA here is from genome assembly GCF_984573655.1 of Nuphar pumila. Taxonomy (NCBI): domain Eukaryota; kingdom Viridiplantae; phylum Streptophyta; class Magnoliopsida; order Nymphaeales; family Nymphaeaceae; genus Nuphar; species Nuphar pumila. Next base: position 63,380,425 of record NC_143256.1, read on the forward strand.
CTACTCGCTTAATTCGCCTTCATCTTGACGACAATTGAGAGATCTCTTTTGCGGATATTTGACTGAAGCTTTAAATGAATAAATGAGGAGATATGGATTGAGTGTATTCTTTTTATGGCTCAAGATATTTTCACTGCCTGATTGCCAGAAAGTCATTTAAAACATGCGTCATAGCTAAGATTAATATCAATTCGCTTTTGGCTTTTCAACATCATTGAAGATTTCTTTTATTGATCATATCGAGGACATTTCTTACATCCTTTTGGTTGATCAACAGGGAAAAATTTGAATTTTACCTCTTTTTCACAAAAAGTTTCACCTTTTGGAAAGAAATAGTAGAGGTAATCTGAGGAAATTCTTTTTATGTAGTCAGACTTTTAGAATCAACTAATGCTTTTAGCAAATTGGCAAAGTTTTCACGAATCTCTTGTGAAATAATCATTCAATATAGATTTTGATAAGACGCTTAGCTGTAATTTAAAGAAATGGTGTAAGAATCATACTTTAGAAAACTGGACTGATGAAATACATTAGGTTTTGGAACTCCCGACCAGTCATGAGGAACTGGATTTTTGATAATCCCGACCAGTTATGACACTGGATTTGAAAATCCCGACCAGTGAAAAACACTGGATTTTGAAAATCCCGACCAATTATAGAAACTGGATTTGAAAATCCCGACCAGTTATAGAAACTGGATTTGAAAATCCCGACCAGTTATAGAAACTGGATTTGAAAATCCCGACCAGTTATAGAAACTGGATTTGAAAATCTCGACCAGTTATAGAAACTAGATTTTTGATAATCCCGACCAGTTATGACACTGGATTTGAAAATCCCGACCAGTGAAAAACACTGGATTTTGAAAATCCCGACCAATTATAGAAACTGGATTTGAAAATCGCGACCAGTTATAGAAACTGGATTTAAAAATCCCGACCAGTTATGGAAACTGGATTTGAAAATCCCGACCAGTTATAGAAACTGGATTTGAAAATCCCGACCAGTTATAGAAACTGGATTTGAAAATCCCGACCAGTTATAGAAACTGGATTTGAAAATCTCGACCAGTTATAGAAACTGGATTTGAAAATCCCGACCAGTTATAGAAACTGGATATGAAAATCCCGACCAGTTATAGAAACTGGATTTGAAAATCCCGACCAGTTATAAAACTGGATTTTGAAAATCCCGACCAGTTATAAAACTGGATTTGAAAATCCCGACCAGTGTGTGATCATCGCAAAATGTTTCCTCTCTTTATGGTTTTTCTCTCTTCCTTCTCTTTTCCTTTTCTAACCTCTATTCTCCTCCTTTTTGAAGGGAGAAGGATAAAAGAAAGAAAAGAAAGAGAGAAGAGAAAAGAAAGAAAGAAAGAGAGAGAAGAGGAACTATTTTGCGGGTTTTCACTTGACCTTGATTTGAAAATATTTAGAAAATTAACTCGCCTCCGTTTTTGAAAATATTGCGGGAAAAAATGGAGAGACGGGATTCGCTCGTCGGTACGAGGTTCGACCGTTCCTGGCGCCTTTACCAGGGGTAATCGAACCAAGGATCGAATCTATGCCTTTTGCTTTGCCTAAATATAATCTAAGAATTTATTCTAACTCTAAATGCACAGAGAATCATGCTTGTACAATGCAAAAAATGTATGCTTCTTTTGAAAGATGTTTTGAAAATTTCCAAGTGTTCTGAGATGGACTTGATAAGGGAGTGAAGAAATGATTTGAATCTAACTTAGAACTTTTGAGATGGATCAGAGTAGTTCTAAGTCTTTGAAATGAATCAGAATTGGAAGAATAAACGAGAAATAACGATTTGAAGCCTTTTGAAATGAAGGAAAGTGAAGTCTCAAAGTCGAAAAATTGAACTTTGAATTTGAACCTGAATTTAGGAAAAGAAATGAATACTTGAGATGGATTTGAATTTAGATTTTGAAGTTGGAAGTTTAGAATGGTCTTGAGAAAATCAAATGGTATTTAAGAATAGAAATGGATTTAGATTAGATCCGAAAATGGAATTGAGATCTGGAATTTGGAATTGGATTTCGGATCCTAAACAGAATGGGATCCGAGATTTGGAATCCAAGATGGACTTGAGTTTTGGATCCTAGAATGGATTTGGATCTGAAGTCTAAGATCCAGATGTAGAATTGGGTTCCTGATCCTAAGATGGGTTTTGGATCTGAAGTCTAAGATCCAATGTAGAATTGGATTCTGGATCCTAAGATGGATTTGGATCTGAAGTCTGAGATCCAATGTAGAGTTGGACTCTGGATCCTAAGATGGATTTGGATCTGAAGTCTGAGATCCAATGTAAAGTTTGGACTCTGGATCCTAAGATGGATTTGGATCTGAAATCTGAGATCCAAATGTAGAATTGGGTTCCTTATCCTAAGACGGGTTTTGGATCTGAAGTCTAAGATCCAAAAGTAGAATTTGTATTTAGAAAACTGGATCCAAGTCGATCTGATTTTGGATTTGGAATTTCCAAGATTGATTTGAGAATTGAAAAAATGAATTTCAAAGTCAATTTGGACTTTGAATTTGGAGCTTGAATCTGGAATTTAGCAGAGGAATCAATAATCTAAAAGTTAAAAATTTGAACTTTGAGTTTTGATTAGAGTTTTGAATATAAAATGAATTTCAAAGTCAATTTAGACCTTAAATTTGAAGTTTTGAATTTTGAAATGTAGAAGAGGAAGAGAATCTCAAAGTTAATTTGAACTTTGGATTTGATTTGGAGTATTTGAATATAAATGAATTTGGAATTTTGAAAGTCAAATTGAACTTTGAAATCTGATTTGAATATAAAATGAATTTGAAATCTCAGAGTTAAATTGAACTCTTGAGATTTGAAAATGAAATAGAATTGAAATAGATGAATTGGTTTTTACAAGAATTGAAGATTGATTGAAGAAGATATTTACATCACTTGGAGTTTTTGAAGTGGGAATTCTTGAAAATATGATGCAATTCTATCCTAAATGATGAATGAATTTAAACTTTTGAAATTAGATTTTGAAAAGCTATTCCATTCTTTAAATGAATTAAAATAAGATTGAAGATATAATACATCCTTGACTATGGTCATTGAATGTATTATATAATAATCTATATTTAAGCTCAGGTGAAGAATGAAACACATTTGGTGCTTTTATAGAATTTAAAATGAAATTAATTCTCAATATACCCTGACTATGGCCATTGGTATATATTTTGAATTAATTTTAAGTTAAATTCTGATAAAAGAAGAAAATATTTGAGTAAATATGATGAATTTTGAAAACGGATCCAGTGTGGATCCAGTATTATTTCGTAAAAGATAAAAATCCTAAATTTTGTCCACACCCTGACTATGGCCATTGATGTGGATCATCAACTTAGGATTAATTTACCTCTTACGAAATGGTGCACGTGCCATTCGTGTTTTCACCATTGTGAGATTTTGAAAAATAAAGGCAAAAAGCATGAAAATAAGCAAGATATGATATTTACAATGCTCATTCATTCTATCTAAAACAAAAATGTAAATTAAGATCTAACTATTTACAATACATGAAATGGAATTTATAACTCTTGATAATGGTGTCTCCCACATATTCCCTGCAAAACAATTGGGTTAACACGAAAAAAAAAAAATGGCATACTTCTTATGTATATCTAAAAAAATGTTCATATACCAAGACACGAATGATGGAAAGATGATATATATGGTGATAACATAGATGATGGAAGGTGGTAGAATGGTAGATTTAGTAGATGGATATTAGACTGGAGGCATCATCTTAAAGAAAACATAAAATGCCTAGATGTTATAGACAGATGCAACAGTCAATTGGCAGACCAATTATGGCTGGGCCTACGTCTATTACTAAGCTTGAGGCTACTTCTGTGAGAGGTGAGTTGCAGGTTGTGAATATGGTGGCTATTTAATGGCAGCGGGGATTTATGAAGGATTGCTAGAGCTAGCAGGGGTTAGACAATCATAGCAACAACTGTGGGTGTGAGGTAGGAAATATAGGTATAGATGATGAAATATATGGATTTGAAAACAAATAGTTGGGTGAAGGAAATGTCAATGTAAAGATAGCAGTAGCAATGGGCTGCTGCAGGATGAAGGAAGCACACAGGTGATATAGAAGTGAGATGGGTGGTGTTGGTAACAGTGTAACTTGTTGCGGAGCTGGTGGATTTTATTCCTGTTTGTAGCTGCACAGGACCAACCTCCAAACTGTTTCAACTGGATGAAAAAAATTTCAGCTGATTGCACTTAGGCAGAAGGAAAATTATTTTCCCATGTCTGAACATTGTTAAATCCTATTTGCTGGACTTGGATAGTGTGGTTCTTATCTTGAAGGCCATGAAAAGTTGGTGCTCCTGCCTAGTGGATCTGGGGTACAAGTATCCCAGATTGATAGACATCTAGCAATAAGAGGGGACCTGTTTGCTGGGAAGCTAAGTGAACCCTGACTTGAAGAACCTGAAGTGAATGTTATACTGCTTGCTGTTTAACAGATTCTATTTATTGTAGCTGAACCAGCTCATGAGACAACAGGCATCTATCTGCTGATGGATTGGCTAACTAATTCAATGAATTTTGCTATACTACCATGCTTATCTCTGATAGCATTACAAAAAAAAAATGATGTATGTGGGGGATGATGGGCCTAAATGAGTATGCATCAAGCATAGGTTGAAGCCATTAGTTACAACATACAGGTAAGATTGAAACAGGGAATGTAGTAATGAATATGCATAATGATAGTGAGGGCCAGAACACAGATGGAGGGGTTTTTGCAGGAAACTTATAACCAGTGGTTCAGCGGCAGGTGGCTGTACATTGGGTGATAATAAAAAAAAAAAAAAAATGGAGTGAATTACAGGATGATAGAATGGTATCTGTTGTAAAATGGAAGGCATTACAAGGGATGTGAAAGGTGTTGACAGACGATGTATAGAGGTTGAAATGATATTGTAAGCATGATGAGGGTGACAATGATGCCTGGGTGATGAATAGTTACATCAGGCGTAGGATGTGTGGCTGGGTATGATGCTATTAGATAGTGCAATGTAGATAAAGGGGGTGAAGCAGGAGACAACACTAGGATGGATGCTTACAGGGACATATGAAAAGTATTATAATAGCAAAGAAGGCAACAACCTAATAGGGGTGTACCGGTGATAGGGGGATGGAGGCCGTGCACAGCAAGTAGGCAAGGTGAATATAGGATTATCTGTGATAAAAAGGCTGATCAACTTGAGGAGACTAAGGATCAAGATTTTTGAATGGGCGACACTTACTCAAATTTTGAGAAAACACAAACTGCGACATGCTAAGTTGACTTCCTTCAGGTTAGCAGATAGGTTTAATGACAACGAACGGAAATAACCAGCGGAATGGAAGAATGGCCCTCTTCATACTTGGACTACCAACATAACCAAAATTCTGAAGCTACCGAACAAGCCCCTTATTGGCCTTGTGGCCATTCTCTCAACCAGATAGATGATGATTCAATTGATCAGTATCTGCAACATCTAACTCCAATCGAAATTACACCTGCTAGCACATTAGACTCATAAGCATAAGATGGGCATGTCAAGCAAGGAGATTTTCGACCACAGTCTGGCAGGTATTTCCTGAAGACATGTCAAGCTTGCGAAGGGCTGGAAGTATACCTCCTTTACGAAGAGCATCCAATGAGGAATTATCAAGGTATTTGAACAGAACATAAGTTCATCCAGAATGTATATAACAAATCAAACAAGATCAGATTTTAAAGTGAGCATAGTGAGTGTAACCCATCAAGACCAATAGATGGTCATGATATCAAAGTCACAAACTCGATATATGGACCAGAACAAATTATGGCTGAGGCAGGGTATAACAATGTGAGTGGAGATTTATTGGCAAAATGGTATCGTCACTCAGATTCAAATCATTGATTCAATCATTATCACCAAATAATGTTGATGTAACGAAAATACATCTTCAATCAAAAGTTTCAAAGGGAACACAAGAGAAAAGAAACTGTACAGATACAGGAATCTTGAACAATCATGTGATAATAATAAAAAAAATCATAGGCTAACTAAATAAGAATTTCAGATATGTTAATAGTACAAAACATACCAAAAAAAAAAAATATGACTACAATAACAAACCTGAAGAAAAATAAAATACAGTGGAATTAGAAGATGAATGCAACTGGATGAGGAAATTAGCCTTCAGGACATCTGATATATATATAAATCTTTAGTGCTGGGACTTAAAGATGCTAATGCACAAGCATGATGAGAGGAGACTAGTTTTGATGTAATCAAGCATATAAGGGACTGCCTCTATGCTCCAGATTGAGGCTTTGCCATAAATCCACTATACAGGTTTTTCTACTTATCATAAGTTCTTATATATATATATATATATATATATATATATATATATATATATATATATATATATATATATATATATATATATATATATATATATATATATATATTTACAATCATTAAACACCTTAGTAGAATTGGACCTTGTAACAGGGGCCAAACCACCATCGCACCAGATATCACCATATCTTGTTGATTCGATCATTTACTGGTGATTTCCATGATCAAGATGCTCATGTTTGCCTGGGGTTTCAATGCTGTAGAAGATGGTAATTAACCATGGGCCTTTCTTACCTCCGTTAATTATCAAGGCCATTGCCCTTTGAGATCGTCTGAATAGCTGGAGAGCAGAGTCCTTTAACGCCACATAACTCAGCCGAACACCTCAGTTTACCTCCAGAAAATATACATGATACATGCCAAATATAGCAGACGAGAAATGATAGGCAACAGCAGATGAAGGTTGCAAGAATTGAAAAGTAATATGATGTGTCTCATGGACACGAAAACACCATGAGATGCAATGGTAAAACTAAAAATACTGTGATTCAAGGAATGCTCAAAAATGATATTATCCTGTTATGATGGAGCAAACGGACTGGAGAGATGAAATGTGATGCACGAAAACCATGATATGCAGAAGAGGGAAGTGAGCTCAAAACGATCATCATGATAGTATAACAGACCATCATCTTAGAACAGGAATTTAAGATCAACTGATAGCCAAAAAGAAAAAAAAAATTTGCTCAATAATCATAAGTCAACTTATTAAAGTTGAAAGTTAAATGTGATCAAGAGAAGGGAATCAGAATGAAGCATAATATATATTAAAGTCTCTGTATGCAAAGTGATAACGAGAGCATTGGTATGTATAAAACCACTAAAATTCGATGATCGAAAATAAGAGAAAACAAAGAAAAAAAAATGTTGGAATTTAGGGGATTCCTTTGATATCGCACAGGATGGGTCGATCCTGCTATATGCAGGCCGACCTCATCGATCATGCTTCGTAATGATATTTAAAGAAAAAAAAAATCACAAAACCACAAAGAAAATAAAGAAAAGAGAAAAATGCTGGAAGGAAAAATCAGAGAATGTAAAAGGCAAAGAAATATTCACAAAGATGAAGAAGACGATGTTTACTTACCCGATTCTTGTGGAGACTCTGAAGGAGGGGGAAGAAGAGTGATCTATAACTCTGTGGATGGGAAATCAATCTTCGATCTCTTTGAAGTAGATGCCTTAAAGGGAGAGGAGACTGGATGGCGGTTGAAGATAAGGGACTCCAGTGGTTCTTCGATGTCAATGGGATGAAAAATAGATGAAGTGGATTGATACTGGCCGATGATGCCCCTCAGCCGAGAGCTCCCCCCCTTTTTCACTGCAGTGGGGGCCTGCTTATATAGGCAACAAGAGAGGGAATTGGTTGAAGATGGAGGGCCACCCAGCGGGGAGGAAGGTGATGAACGAAGGAGGAGGATGGAGGCGATCGGTTGAGCATCGATGGCGGAGGTAAAGGTGCTCATCGATCGAAGGGTGGAAGCTTGGGGGAGACGAGAGGCGGGAAGAAGCTGTTGGAAATTTTTTAAAATTCCCAGGGGGGGCTCCTTTTCAGACCTTTTCTTGAAAAATGGTTAAGAAGGAGGTTTTTGGCAAAAATTCAGTTTTTCAAGTTTTAAAACCATTTGCCTTCCTTAATTTTTTTTGATTTTTGTATTGTTTTTCTATTTTTTTGTATTTTTGTAGTAGAAAACTAAGATTTTAAAAGAAAACAAAGTTTTGAACACTAAATTTTTGTATTTTTCTGAGAAATATTTACAAAGAGTGCTTTTTCGAGAATTTCAGACCATTTTGGAGAAATTTCTTCAGAAAGTGGGTTTTGGACCCAAGTTTTGAGAAAGTGTTCGAGTTTTAAAAACTCGAATCAAGGAATACAACGCAATGGATCCAAACGGATGTCGGATGGACTGTCCAAGCTATTTAAAACTATTTTTGGTATTTTCTGTAAATTTAATTTAAAATTTAGACAACGAGACTTAGACTTGGATCTGGACAATGGGTCCGGATCCGAAATCAAGTCAGACATATAAAATGAATTTAATTTCAGTAAGACTTGAGAAATGAACTGGAATTTAGATTTAAAAGTGACTCAATTGCTTATGAAATGATATCAGGGACAAAAAGGGAATTTTTGAAAGCTTTTGAAAAATTTGGGGTGTTCACAGATGCCCCTCTTTGCTACTAAGCCGGTTGAAGGCCGAGCTTAGTGGCAAAGAAAACACTTCAAATTTTTTGAAAAAAATGCCCCAGTCAGCAGATCTGAACAGGGTGTGGAAGGGATTTGATTTAGATTTAAATCTTTATCCTTGAATGGCTTTTAGAAGACGAAATCCTCGAAAACGATATGACTGAATAATAGAGAGGAGGAAATCGTGATGGGACTTTGGGTGAAGATCCCGAAAAGATAAAAGGTAAGAATTTAAATCAAGTCTCATGGGCGAGACAAGATCAATCTTTTGAAATGGCTCTGGTTTGGCCCTTAACCTGGATGGGGCGAAGATATATAAAAATAACCTGAATGGGGAAAGGAATATATGAGGACTTTGATGGGACATTTATGAGAGAAGGCCATGTGAGATGAAGCCCAAATAGGATTTTATTCCGGATGGATATATAAAGCATGGATTCCTCGATGGGAAGAATCATGATAGGACTGGAGGAAAACACCTCGTTGAAACGAGACTCAGGTTTAACCCAAACCTGAAGAAGGAAAATACCTCGAGGGGCGAGGTTCAGGCTTAACCCTTAACCTGAAGGGGACGACCATACGGAATCCTCGAGTGAAGAGACCATGATGGGACCTTCGGAGTTTGAACAAACAAATCCGAAAGGAGTTTGCAAAAGGAGGAAGATGGAATTCCCTAAAGCTTTGAAAAAGGGATGATCTTGGGTGTCTCATGGCTGAGACTGGAATAGCTTTTTGAATTTAATGACCTCTCGCAGGAAGTACAAGTTTTGACCCTTAACCTGAGTGGGAACAACCATACGGATTTCTCGAAACCGTGATGGGACAGGAGAGATACTTCAACTGAATGGGGTAACTCTTTTGGAAGATATAAACAACGCTAGGTTGCACCAAAATGGATATTGAATATTTATTTCATTCTTTAGAATATCTAGAAAATTTTGCCAATAAGATAAATTTATAGTTGACTTCAACGCTTGAAAATGTGCATATGTGTGCAAAAGATATTCCCTCTTTTACCTAAAGTATTTCCTCCAACGAGGTTAACTCCTTGGTTTTAAGAGTCAAATTCAAAATTTTAGCGCTGATGATTTTCTTCCAGGAAGCTATCCGTTTCCTTGATATAAGAAGAGAAGAAAATATTCTCAATTTCATAGAAGCAAGTAGTGAAAAGACGTTGATAAAAGAATTTTGCATGAGAAAATATGACTTCTGGCAATTTTGGCAGTTTGATATCTGGGTGTTTTCTTGCGATGATCTTTTTGCACTCTTTTTGAGTCATTGAGTTTTTTCGGGCTTTTACATCATTCTTTATTTTGAAGATGTCCTGACTTTTCTCTCTTTTTCAGAGAAGGGTACGTCACAAACTCCTTCATCTCGGAGATGTTCCGATCCTTCTTTTTCTCAGGGATTATATATGATATTGGCTCAAAGGTCTTTAGATGATAGCTGAAATCAAATATCATTTAGGGTTCGTCGGTAGGTTCGTCACACTCGCCTTCATCTCGACGGTGATCTGAACTTTCCTTGGAAGGATCTTTCACAAACTCCTTCATCTTGGTAGATGATCCAAATCTTCTTTGGCCCCGGGGGTCTACTCGCTTAATTCGCCTTCATCTTGACGACAATTGAGAGATCCCTTTTGCAGATATTTGATTGCAGCTTTAGAATGAAAAGATGTGGATTAAGTGGGTTTTTTGTATCTCAGGATATTTCCACTGTCTAATTGCCAGGAAATCGTCTTAAAACATGCATCATAGCTATGATCAATATCAATTCGCTTCCGGATTTTCAATGTCATCGAATATTTATTTCACTAATCATACCAAGGATATTTCTTTCATCCTTTTGGTTGATCACCAGGAAAAAGATTTGAATTTTACCTCTTTTTCGCAAAGAGTTTCACCTTTTATGAAGAAAATACTAGAGGTAATCCGAGGTAATTCTTTTGTGCAGCAAGATTTATTTGGAATCAACAAATATTTTTAGCAGATTGGCAAAGTTTTCATGATTTCTATGTGAAATATTTACTCAATATAGATTTTGATGCGACCTTTAGTTGCAATTTATGATTTTTGAACATTCTGATCAGTAAAATTGGAACCTTTCATTTAACGACCAGCGAAGGAGCTGGAACCTTTCATTTAATGACCAGTAAAAACTGGGACCTTTCATTTAACGACCAACGAAGTAGCTGGAACCTTTCATTTAATGACCAGCGAAGTAGCTGGGACATTTCATTTAGCGACCAGCGAAGTAGCTGGGACATTTCATTTAGCGACCAGCGAAGTAGCTGGAACATTTCATTTAACGACCAGCGAAGTAGCTGGGACATTTCATTTAATCATTTAACGACCAGCGAAGTAGCTGGGACATTTCATTTAATCATTTAACGACCAGCGAAGTAGCTGGGACATTTCATTTAATCATTTAACGACCAGCGAAGTAGCTGGGACATTTTTAATCATTTAACGACCAACGAAGTAGCTGGGACATTTCATTTAATCATTTAACGACCAGCGAAGTAGCTGGGACATTTCATTTAATCATTTAACGACCAACGAAGTAGCTGGGACATTTCATTTAATCATTTAACGACCAACGAAGTAGCTGGGACATTTCATTTAATCATTTAACGACCAGCGAAGTAGCTGGGACATTTCATTTAATCATTTAACGACCAGCGAAGTAGCTGGGACATTTCATTTAATCATTTAACGACCAGCGAAGTAGCTGGGACATTTCATTTAATCATTTAACGACCAACGAAGTAGCTGGGACATTTCATTTAATCATTTAACGACCAGCGAAGTAGCTGGGACATTTCATTTAATCATTTAACGACCAACGAAGTAGCTGGGACATTTCATTTAATCATTTAACGACCAGCGAAGTAGCTGGGACATTTTATTTAATCATTTAACGACCAGCGAAGTAGCTGGGACATTTCATTTAATCATTTAACGACCAGCGAAGTAGCTGGGACATTTCATTTAATCATTTAACGACCAGCGAAGTAGCTGGGACATTTCATTTAATCATTTAACGACCAGCGAAGTAGCTGGGACATTTCATTTAATCATTTAACGACCAGCGAAGTAGCTGGGACATTTCATTTAATCATTTAACGACCAGCGAAGTAGCTGGGGCATTTTATTTAATGGCTTGATTTAAGATTGAGACTTTCTGAGAGACAAACAACACGAGGACTGATGAACTTGATTTTTAGATTTGGAAACTTAGCAAAATACCCAATGCGAACACTAGGTTTTCTTACTAAGAGTCGGGAAGGAGATCGGCCTATTTTAAGATATTTAGAGATTGAAGCAAGAAGAATGGCCGGGGTTTCAGGATTATCCCTTATCCTGAAGGGGAAATGAAATATACATTTGATGAGAAATTTAGGAAAAGAATGATTTAGGTTTATCCCTTACCCTGAAGGGGAAATGGAATAGACATTTGATGAGAAATTTAGGAAAAGAATGATTCAGGTTTATCCCTTACCCTGAAGAGGAAATGGAATAGACATTTGATGAGAAATTTAGGAAAAGAATGATTCAGGTTTATCCCTTAACCTGAAGGGGAAATGGAAGATTTTATGAAGAGGTAACCTGAGACTTGAATTTAGAAGGGATATGACAAGATTTAGAATTTATGATCTATGACTTAGATGGACCAGGTATGTAACGGGGGATATAAAAAGAATAAACTCTGAGAAGACAAAAGGATATAGAACATTTGAGGAAATTGATTTATTTTTATAAAAAGAATTTCTCACAGGTAGCATGGTTGCCCCAATGAGTGATCTTCAAGATTATCCCTTATTCTGAATGGGAAAAGAATAGAATTTAAAGAGATTTAATGTAGGGAAATTGATATAAATCTAGAAAATCAACAAAAATTGACAAAACTTGTATTTACAAAAGGAATTCTCATAGGTAGCGTTATCGCTCCTATGAGGGGTTTCAGGATTATCCCTTATCCTGAATGGGAAAAAGAATAGAATTTAAGAAGGTGAAGAGAAATTGATATAAATTTAGAAAATCAATAAAGGTTGACAAAACTTGTATTTACAAAAGAATTCTCGTAGGTAGCATTATTGCTCCTACGAGGGGTTTCAGGATTTTCCCTTATCCTGAATGGGAAAAGAATAGAATTTAAAGAGTTTTCATGAAGGGGGATTGATATAAATCTAGAAAATCAATAAAGATTGGCAAAATTTGTATTTACAAAAGAATCCTCATAGGTAGCGTTATTGCTTCTACGAGGGGTTTCAGGATTATCCCTTATCCTGAATGGGAAAAACCTCGGACAACGAGGGTCAGGTTTATCCCTTAACTTGAAGGGGTAAAAAAATTGATAAAATTTAATGGAATTTAAGGAAAATTTTTGATAAACTTGATAAAATATGATAAAATTGATGTAAACTTGATAAAATATGAATAAAACGAACGAAACAGATAAAAAGTACCAAAAATTGACTGAAAATTTATAAGATTTGAGAAAAAGGAGTTTTTCTGATCCTGCCTGCACATGGGATCTTAGAAGAAAAATGTTTATTTAAAAGATAAATGAGAAATCATTTTGGGGGAAGAAAATCCACCACAAGAAGAATGATCAGCGCGAGATCTGATCCTGTAAATCAAACATGAGAGATTATCATGAGGGTTAATTTTCGAAGGATATGGTTTTGAATACCTAATTTTGAAGAAGAAGATCAACAATAGATCTGTTTTCTAAAAATAGCAGTTCGAAATTGATAATAAGATCAATACAAGGGTTGATCTTTGAAGGTAATGCTTAAAAAAAAACCAATCTTGGAAGATAAGACCAACACAGGGTCGATCTTTGAATATAATGATTTAAAACCCATTTTTGGAAGATGAGACCAATGCAATGATTGATCTTTGAATATGATGATTTATAACCCTTTTTAAAAGATAAGAACAACACCAGGGTTGATCTTTGAAAAGTTTTGAGATCAATTTTGGAGGATAAGACCAACGCAAGGGTTGATCTTTTGAATAAAAAGATTTGAAATCCATTTTGGAAGATAAGATCAATACAAGGATTGATCTTTGAATATAAAGGTTTTGAAATCCACTTTAAAAGATAAGGGTTGATCTAAAAAGATTTGAAATCTATTTTGAAAGATAAGACCAACACAAAGGTTGATCTTTGAATATAAAGATTTAAAATCCATTTTGAAAGATAAGATCAACACAAGGATTGATCTTTGAATATAAAAGTTTAAAATTCATTTTGGAAGATAAGACCAACACAAGGATTGATCTTTGAATATAAAAGTTAAAAATTCATTTTGGAAGATAAGACCAACACAAGGGTTGATCTTTCAATATAATGGTTTGAAAAACTTATTTTTGAAGACATGATCAACACGAAGGTTGAGTTTTTGTCAAAGGTTAGACCATGGAATATTTGAACTCCTTGGTCATAACGAAGATTTTTAAAATTTCATGATTTTTGAAAAATCCCTCATAGGTAATATCATTTCTCTCATGAATGATGTCAGGATTGTCTCGCATTCTGAAAAGAACAGGAATTTAAATGCCCCAGTATGGCAAAAAGAAAAGATATAAAAGAAATTAACATTTCATTTGATAAGCAAAGATTTGATAACAACTGAATATTTACAAGAACTTGAAAAGGAAAAAGACTCATAGAAGACTGGGCTGACTAGCCCCTACAAGACAACTGACAAAAAGAGACGAAAGCAAAAAACTTTGGCTTTATCAATTCTTTGAGTGGTCCGGGAATGGTTCTGTCAGGACTGCTGGCTGCTTTTCTTCCTCGTCCTCTATCAGAATACTTCTATCAATGCAGTCTTGTATCATGTGCTTGAGGACGAAGCAGTGCTCTGTGTCATGCCCCGTTGCTCTATGGAACTTGCAGAATTGATCTTTGAATTTTCCCAAGATTACGGGAGGATCCGCTATCTTAGGGAGTTTGATCATCCCGTGCTTTAACAGGTAATCCAGAATTACTTCCATAGTTTGATCTAAAGGAGTGAAGACTCGATCTTTCTCCCACTTGATGTACTTGGGCTTCTCTTGAAGATCCTCTTTCTGTTGGATGCCGATTGGAAGTGGCTTGTCATTGTTCTTATACGCTCTCTCCTTCTGCCCCTTGTTCTGATCTACTCTCGGACCACTGTCACTGTTGTTCTTGTTTCCTTTGCTGCTACTGCCAAGATTATTACAGGAGGCCTCAACTGAATGAGCGAACTGCGCCTTCTTTTTCTGGTCTTGGATATTCTTGACTAGAGGCGTGCCCTCATAAAGTCCGCTTTCTATTCCTGCTTTGAGCCATTCGGCTCGCTCAATCAACTTGATGAAGGATTTCGTCGGGGAAGTGGCGATGAGGCTTCTTATGGGCTGAGAGAAATTATTGAGGATCACCTGCAATGCATGTTCCTCAGGAATGGGTACCTTCATCTTATTACAGGTGCTTCTCCACCTGTGAATGAAATCACCTGCTCTTTCATTCTCTCCTTGCTTCAGGTTGTAAAGATGATTTAATGTAGGTGAGGCTTCAGTGTTGAATAAGAAGCGCTCGATGAACAGATTTACTACCTTATCGAACTCTCGTAGTTCGATAGGATTCACATGATCAGCATACCATCTGGCTGCTACACCCTCCAGACTGCGGGGAAAGCAAATAAACAACGCTCGGTTGTCTTTTCTGAAACGGCTACACTCTGCATAAAAGGTGGCTAAATGGACTTTGGGGTTGCCACTTTCGTCAAACTTGAGAAATTTACGAGGAAGGTTCTCCAGATTATCATCCCCATCTAGACCATCGTAAAAATCTTCGCCAGTGTAGGTCTGCTTGCCCTTACCCTTGGCTTGAATATCCTTAATAGCTCGATTCATTTCCTTCATCTGCTTGCTCATCAGGTCCTCTGCTGGAGCCCCAGACTTGGGCTTGTTGACAGATTCAGGCTCTTCCGCAACTATCTTTACAGACTGTCTCAGAGGATTCTGCTTGTAGACAATCTTCTCTTCCTCTTCTGACTCTTCCTCGACTGACTCTGATTCCTCAGAAGTAGTGTCTGGCCGTACCTTCTTTCTGATGATTCTGACTTGCTTCTTTACAGGCTTCTTCCTCAGCTTGCTTTTAGGAACTGCCTCTTTCAACTTAGCCTCGGCTTGCTCTGACATCATCCTTGCCATCATCCTTTGGAACATGTCATACATAGTGGGGTCGATGTCATCCTTCTTGCTCTGACTCTGTCCCCTGACTGATTTAGGAAAACTTATCTCTTCCGCCTCACTGTCGCTGAGTTGAGGAACTGTTTCTTTCCCCCCTCTTGTAGTGACCATTTTCGAAATATCAGAACTCTCTGTGGAGGAAAAGTGGAGGTTTTTAGACCAAAGATACTTTTTGGAGATATTTTGACAAAGAGGAAGGATTTAGGTTAAAAATTTAAATGTATCCCCTTACTAGGGATTGAGTCGCCACCAAATTTGTAACAATTGCGTTGTTTACTCTACGAGGGAGAGTAACCAACTGAAAATATGAAAAGAAAATATTATTTTTGAAAAGGATATCTCTTGAGGGAAAGAGATTTTTATGAAAATATAAACAAGAAATATAAAAACAGAAGAAAAATAAAAGGAAAAATGGAATTTTGAGAATAAATGGTAAGGATTTAAAATTTTGAAGAACTTGCAGGCAGGATCAGAAGAATTTGGAAGAGTTTTTAGAGGAAGAAGAAGAAGAGAAAGAATAATACACCTGGGTTTTAAAACAAAGAGGAAAATATGTACCCAGGGTTTTGGAAAATATAAGGAAGATATATATATAAAATATCATACAATCACAGATATACAAGCAAGGATGCACAAATAGCACTCCCTAAAGCTGACTCTATATGCAATATTTGAAATGACTGATAGGACCTTAATCCTAACTCTAAGATTTATATCATCTGATTCCAATCAAGGTACGCCGATATACTCAAGCCGAAGCTCGAAGTACGTGGCATATAAGATATCTCTTCGGTTCTAAGGTAATGGCTTCCCAACATCCTTGAGCACCTACCGATATACCTCGGACTATGGCCCTTAGGTACGTGGTAGGGGGGCGCGAACCCAAATAAGTGGTCCAGTTGTGAGGCTCTCTCCCGAACTATGGTTCAGTGAGATAGCCTAGCAACATGAAGACCGGGACAATATAGGTAAGGAGGTTTTCAAAATATGTTCAACATGCAAGAAATCAGATGTTTCTAATGCAAGTCCTAAAGAGATAGATTAACATGAAGAGAAGCATACACTTGCATACATTGTTTTTGCATTCAATCCCTAGAATTGAGGAGAGTTGTATTTCAGACCTAAGTCTAATGTGAGCATGGAATAATCTCCTCAATATGGTCCTACCCAACCATCCTTAAATCCTATATGCAATGATGTCAGCTTAGGAAAGAGTCTAGGCTCCTAAGGTTTGCATGAAAATGAAGCTGACATAGAAGAATAAAGACTTAGATTATATAAAAGCAAGGCAAAGGCATCAATTCGACCAGACGAAGACGGGTCCCATCACGGTCGCCAAAACTGTGATCATCGCAAAATTTTTCCTCGCTTTATGGTTTTTCTCTCTTCCTTCTCTTTTCCTTTTCTAACCTCTATTCTCCTCCTTTTTGAAGGGAGAAGGATAAAAGAAAGAAATGAAAGAGAGAAGAGAAAAGAAAGAAAGAAAGAGAGAGAAGAGGAACTATTTTGCGGGTTTTCACTTGACCTTGATTTGAAAATATTTAGAAAATTAACTCGCCTCCGTTTTTGAAAATATTGCGGGAAAAAATGGAGAGACGGGATTCGCTCGTCGGTACGAGGTTCGACCGTTCCTGGCGCCTTTACCAGGGGTAATCGAACCAAGGATTGAATCTATGCCTTTTGCTTTGCCTAAATATAATCTAAGAATTTATACTAACTCTAAATGCACAGAGAATCATGCTTGTACAATGCAAAAAATGTATGCTTCTTTTGAAAGATGTTTTGAAAATTTCCAAGTGTTCTGAGATGGACTTGATAAGGGAGTGAAGAAATGATTTGAATCTAACTTAGAACTTTTGAGATGGATCAGAGTAGTTCTAAGTCTTTGAAATGAATCAGAATTGGAAGAATAAACGAGAAATAACAATTTGAAGCCTTTTGAAATGAAGGAAAGTGAAGTCTCAAAGTCGAAAAAATGAACTTTGAATTTGAACCTGAATTTAGGAAAAGAAATGAATACTTGAGATGGATTTGAATTTAGATTTTGAAGTTGGAAATTTAGAATGGTCTTGAGAAAATCAAAAGGTATTTAAGAATAGAAATGGATTTAGATTAGATCCGAAAATGGAATTGAGATCTGGAATTTGGAATTGGATTTCGGATCCTAAACAGAATGGGATCCGAGATTTGGAATCCAAGATGGACTTGAGTTTTGGATCCTAGAATGGATTTGGATATGAAGTCTAAGATCCAGATGTAGAATTGGGTTCCTGATCCTAAGATGGGTTTTGGATCTGAAGTCTAAGATCCAATGTAGAATTGGATTCTGGATCCTAAGATGGATTTGGATCTGAAGTCTGAGATCCAATGTAGAGTTGGACTCTGGATCCTAAGATGGATTTGGATCTGAAGTCTGAGATCCAATGTAAAGTTTGGACTCTGGATCCTAAGATGGATTTGGATCTGAAATCTGAGATCCAAATGTAGAATTGGGTTCCTGATCCTAAGACGGGTTTTGGATCTGAAGTCTAAGATCCAAAAGTAGAATTTGTATTTAGAAAACTGGATCCAAGTCGATCTGATTTTGGATTTGGAATTTCCAAGATTGATTTGAGAATTGAAAAAATGAATTTCAAAGTCAATTTGGACTTTGAATTTGGAGCTTGAATCTGGAATTTAGCAGAGGAATCAATAATCTCAAAGTTAAAAATTTGAACTTTGAGTTTTGATTAGAGTTTTGAATATAAAATGAATTTCAAAGTCAATTTAGACATTAAATTTGAAGTTTTGAATTTTGAAATGTAGAAGAGGAAGAGAATCTCAAAGTTAATTTGAACTTTGGATTTGATTTGGAGTATTTGAATATAAATGAATTTGGAATTTTTAAAGTCAAATTGAACTTTGAAATCTGATTTGAATATAAAATGAATTTGAAATCTCAGAGTTAAATTGAACTCTTGAGATTTGAAAATGAAATAGAATTGAAATAGATGAATTGGTTTTTACAAGAATTGAAGATTGATTGAAGAAGATATTTACATCACTTGGAGTTTTTGAAGTGGGAATTCTTGAAAATATGATGCAATTCTATCCTAAATGATGAATGAATTTAAACTTTTGAAATTAGATTTTGAAAAGCTATTCCATTCTTTAAATAAATTAAAATAAGATTGAAGATATAATACATCCTTGACTATGGTCATTAAATGTATTATATAATAATCTATATTTAAGCTCAGGTGAAGAATGAAACACATTTGGTGCTTTTATAGAATTTAAAATGAAATTAATTCTCAATATACCCTGACTATGGCCATTGGTATATATTTTGAATTAATTTTAAGTTAAATTCTGATAAAAGAAGAAAATATTTGAGTAAATATGCTGAATTTTGAAAACGGATCCAGTGTGGATCCAGTATTATTTCGTAAAAGATAAAAATCCTAAATTGTGTCCACACCCTGACTATGGCCATTGATGTGGATCATCAACTTAGGATTAATTTACCTCTTACGAAATGGTGCACGTGCCATTCGTGTTTTCACCATTGTGAGATTTTGAAAAATAAAGGCAAAAAGCATGAAAATAAGCAAGATATGATATTTACAATGCTCATTCATTCTATCTAAAACAAAAATGTAAATTAAGATCTAACTATTTACAATACATGAAATGGAATTTATAACTCTTGATAATGGTGTCTCCCACATATTCCCTGCAAAACAATTGGGTTAACACGAAAAAAAAAAAAATGGCATACTTCTTATGTATATCTAAAAAAATGTTCATATACCAAGACACGAATGATGGAAAGATGATATATATGGTGATAACATAGATGATGGAAGGTGGTAGAATGGTAGATTTAGTAGATGGATATTAGACTGGAGGCATCATCTTAAAGAAAACATAAAATGCCTAGATGTTATAGACAGATGCAACAGTCAATTGGCAGACCAATTATGGCTGGGCCTACGTCTATTACTAAGCTTGAGGCTACTTCTGTGAGAGGTGAGTTGCAGGTTGTGAATATGGTGGCTATTTAATGGCAGCGGGGATTTATGAAGGATTGCTAGAGCTAGCAGGGGTTAGACAATCATAGCAACAACTGTGGGTGTGAGGTAGGAAATATAGGTATAGATGATGAAATATATGGATTTGAAAACAAATAGTTGGGTGAAGGAAATGTCAATGTAAAGATAGCAGTAGCAATGGGCTGCTGCAGGATGAAGGAAGCACACAGGTGATATAGAAGTGAGATGGGTGGTGTTGGTAACAGTGTAACTTGTTGCGGAGCTGGTGGATTTTATTCCTGTTTGTAGCTGCACAGGACCAAGCTCCAAACTGTTTCAACTGGATGAAAAAAATTTCAGCTGATTGCACTTAGGCAGAAGGAAAATTATTTTCCCATGTCTGAACATTGTTAAATCCTATTTGCTGGACTTGGATAGTGTGGTTCTTATCTTGAAGGCCATGAAAAGTTGGTGCTCCTGCCTAGTGGATCTGGGGTACAAGTATCCCAGATTGATAGACATCTAGCAATAAGAGGGGACATGTTTGCTGAAAAGCTAAGTGAACCCTGACTTGAAGAACCTGAAGTGAATGTTATACTGCTTGCTGTTTAACAGATTCTATTTATTGTAGCTGAACCAGCTCATGAGACAACAGGCATCTATCTGCTGATGGATTGGCTAACTAATTCAATGAATTTTGCTATACTACCATGCTTATCTCTGATAGCATTACAAAAAAAAAAATGATGTATGTGGGGGATGATGGGCCTAAATGAGTATGCATCAAGCATAGGTTGAAGCCATTAGTTACAACATACAGGTAAGATTGAAACAGGGAATGTAGTAATGAATATGCATAATGATAGTGAGGGCCAGAACACAGATGGAGGGGTTTTTGCAGGAAACTTATAACCAGTGGTTCAGCGGCAGGTGGCTGTACATTGGGTGATAATAATAAAAAAAAAAAATGGAGTGAATTACAGGATGATAGAATGGTATCTGTTGTAAAATGGAAGGCATTACAAGGGATGTGAAAGGTGTTGACAGAGGATGTACAGAGGTTGAAATGATATTGTAAGCATGATGAGGGTGACAATGATGCCTGGGTGATGAATAGTTACATCAGGCGTAGGATGTGTGGTTGGGTATGATGCTATTAGATAGTGCAATGGAGATAAAGGGGGTGAAGCAGAAGACAACACTAGAATGGATGCTTACAGGGACATATGAAAAGTATTATAATAGCAAAGAAGGCAACAACCTAATAGGGGTGTACAGGTGATAGGGGGATGGAGGCGGTGCACAGCAAGTAGGCAAGGTGAATATAGGATTATCTATGATAAAAAGGCTGATCAACTTGAGGAGACTAAGGATCAAGATTTTTGAATGGGCGACACTTACTCAAATTTTGAGAAAACACAAATTGCGACATGCTAAGTTGACTTCCTTCAGGTTAGCAGATAGGTTTAATGACAACGAATGGAAATAACCAGCGGAATGGAAGAATGGCCCTCTTCATACTTGGACTACCAACATAACCAAAATTCTGAAGCTACCGAACAAGCCCCTTATTGGCCTTGTGGCCATTCTCTCAACCAGGTAGATGATGATTCAATTGATCAGTATCTGCAACATCTAACTCCAATCGAAATTACACCTGCTAGCACATTAGACTCATAAGCATAAGATGGGCATGTCAAGCAAGGAGATTTTCGACCACAGTCTGGCAGGTATTTCCTGAAGACATGTCAAGCTTGCGAAGGGCTGGAAGTATACCTCCTTTACGAAGAGCATCCAATGAGGAATTATCAAGGTATTTGAACAGAACATAAGTTCATCCAGAATGTATATAACAAATCAAACAAGATCAGATTTTAAAGTGAGCATAGTGAGTGTAACCCATCAAGACCAATAGATGGTCATGATATCAAAGTCACAGACTCAATATATGGACCAGAACAAATTATGGCTGAGGCAGGGTATAACAATGTGAGTGGAGATTTATTGGCAAAATGGTATCGTCACTCAGATTCAAATCATTGATTCAATCATTATCACCAAATAATGTTGATGTAACGAAAATACATCTTCAATCAAAAGTTTCAAAGGGAACACAAGAGAAAAGAAACTGTACAGATACAGGAATCTTGAACAATCATGTGATAATAATAAAAAAAATCGTAGGCTAACTAAATAAGAATTTCAGATATGTTAATAGTACAAAACATACCAAAAAAAAAAAAATATGACTACTATAACAAACCTGAAGAAAAATAAAATACAGTGGAATTAGAAGATGAATGCAACTGGATGAGGAAATTAGCCTTCAGGACATCTGATATATATATAAATCTTTAGTGCTGGGACTTAAAGATGCTAATGCACAAGCATGATGAGAGGAGACTAGTTTTGATGTAATCAAGCATATAAGGGACTGCCTCTATGCTCTAGATTGAGGCTTTGCCATAAATCCACTATACAGGTTTTTCTACTTATCATAAGTTCTTATATATATATATATATATATATATATATTTACAATCATGAAACACCTTAGTAGAATTGGACCTTGTAACAGGGGCCAAACCACCATCGCACCAGATATCACCATATCTTGTTGATTCGATCATTTACTGGTGATTTTCATGATCAAGATGCTCATGTTTGCCTGGGGTTTCAATGCTGTAGAAGATGGTCATTAACCATGGGCCTTTCTTACCTCCGTTAATTATCAAGGCCATTGCCCTTTGAGATCGTCTGAATAGCTGGAGAGCAGAGTCCTTTAACGCCACATAACTCAGCCGAACACCTCAGTTTACCTCCAGAAAATATACATGATACATGCCAAATATAGCAGACGAGAAATGATAGGCAACAGCAGATGAAGGTTGCAAGAATTGAAAAGTAATATGATGTGTCTCATGGACACGAAAACACCATGAGATGCAATGGTAAAACTAAAAATACTGTGATTCAAGGAATGCTCAAAAATGATATTATCCTGTTATGATGGAGCAAACGGACTGGAGAGATGAAATGTGATGCACGAAAACCATGATATGCAGAAGAGGGAAGTGAGCTCAAAACGATCATCATGATAGTATAACAGACCATCATCTTAGAACAGGAATTTAAGATCAACTGATAGCCAAAAAGAAAAAAAAAATTTGCTCAATAATCATAAGTCAACTTATTAAAGTTGAAAGTTAAATGTGATCAAGAGAAGGGAATCAGAATGAAGCATAATATATATTAAAGTCTCTGTATGCAAAGTGATAACGAGAGCATTGGTATGTATAAAACCACTAAAATTCGATGATCGAAAATAAGAGAAAACAAAGAAAAAAAAATGTTGGAATTTAGGGGATTCCTTTGATATCGCACAGGATGGGTCGATCCTGCTATATGCAGGCCGACCTCATCGATCATGCTTCGTAATGATATTTAAAGAAAAAAAAAATCACAAAACCACAAAGAAAATAAAGAAAAGAGAAAAATGCTGGAAGGAAAAATCAGAGAATGTAAAAGGCAAAGAAATATTCACAAAGATGAAGAAGACGATGTTTACTTACCCGATTCTTGTGGAGACTCTGAAGGAGGGGGAAGAAGAGTGATCTATAACTCTGTGGATGGGAAATCAATCTTCGATCTCTTTGAAGTAGATGCCTTAAAGGGAGAGGAGACTGGATGGCGGTTGAAGATAAGGGACTCCAGTGGTTCTTCGATGTCAATGGGATGAAAAATAGATGAAGTGGATTGATACTGGCCGATGATGCCCCTCAGCCGAGAGCTCCCCCCCTTTTTCACTGCAGTGGGGGCCTGCTTATACAGGCAACAAGAGAGGGAATTGGTTGAAGATGGAGGGCCACCCAGCGGGGAGGAAGGTGATGAACGAAGGAGGAGGATGGAGGCGATCGGTTGAGCATCGATAGCGGAGGTAAAGGTGCTCATCGATCGAAGGGTGGAAGCTTGGGGGAGACGAGAGGCGGGAAGAAGCTGTTGGAAATTTTCTAAAATTCCCAGGGGGGGCTCCTT
Organism: Nuphar pumila; assembly: GCF_984573655.1. NCBI lineage: Eukaryota > Viridiplantae > Streptophyta > Magnoliopsida > Nymphaeales > Nymphaeaceae > Nuphar > Nuphar pumila. The sequence continues at coordinate 63,404,342 of NC_143256.1, forward strand.
TTCAGACCTTTTCTTGAAAAATGGTTAAGAAGGAGGTTTTTGGCAAAAAATCAGTTTTTCAAGTTTTAAAACCATTTGCCTTCCTTAATTTTTTTTTATTTTTGTATTGCTTTTCTATTTTTTTGTATTTTTGTAGTAGAAAACTAAGATTTTAAAAGAAAGCAAAGTTTTGAACACTAAATTTTTGTATTTTTCTGAGAAATATTTACAAAGAGTGCTTTTCCGAGAATTTCAGACCATTTTGGAGAAATTTCTTCAGAAAGTGGGTTTTGGACCCAAGTTTTGAGAAAGTGTTCGAGTTTTAAAAACTCGAATCAAGGAATACAATGCAATGGATCCAAACGGATGTCGGATGGACTGTCCAAGCTATTTAAAACTATTTTTGGTATTTTCTGTAAATTTAATTTAAAATTTGGACAACGAGACTTAGACTTGGATCTGGACAATGGGTCTGGATCCGAAATCAAGTCAGACATATAAAATGAATTTAATTTCAGTAAGACTTGAGAAATGAACTGGAATTTAGATTTAAAAGTGACTCAATTGCTTATGAAATGATATCAGGGACAAAAAGGGAATTTTTGAAAGATTTTGAAAAATTTGGGGTGTTCACACAGTGAAAACACTGGATTTGAAAATGAAGGATTTAATCTGATGGTTTGAAAATGATTGAACTTGAGAAATTATAACCCGAGGGTTGATGAGATTCTGAAGATATTGCAACCAGAGGTTGGGGGACTGATAAAATTGTGAGATTGGAAAACTTGAAGGTTTTGGACGTGGTAGGATTGAGAAGTCGCACCCTAAGGGTTTGATCTTGTGGAATACATGACCAGCTGGAGCTGGATCTTTTGGAATTACATGACCAGCGAGATGCTGGATCTTTTGGAAATACATGACCAGCGAGATGCTGGATCTTTTGGAAATACATGACCAACGAGTGTTGGATCTTTAGGAAATACATGAAATTTTGGGAGATTTAAGTCAGAACTTGAACTTAGAAGGAGAAAGGTTTTTTGGTCAGAAGACTGATTTTAAAAAGGTTACCGGTGTGAGAACCGGGTTTTTTCAAATGAGCTCAATATATGATTGAAAAAGTTTGAGAAATAAGCAGTGTGAGAACTGGTTTTTAGAAGATAATTCAGGATTTATCCCCTTATCCTGAACGGGGGAAATAATAAAGAGAATACCTCATTGAAAGGAGGCATCAGGTTTATCCCTTAACCTGAAGGGGTATTTTGAAAATAAAAGTAGAGGAAATTTTAATAAGATTGGAAAATTTGTTGAAACTTGACCTAAACGAGCATTAGCTTGATGCAAATCTGATCAAAGCAAAATGAATCAAATGAAAATAAAGATCACGAGATCAATTAAGAATTAACAAAATTTTGAGGAACAAAACTTTCATCTAATCCTGCCTGCATATGATGAGAAAGATTTTTATGAATTAAAATAAAATGCCCCAGTATCATGGAGAAGAATGTAAGAATTGATAGAAGATCATTGTTTTTATTGAAATGGCTCTTTGAATCGTACAAAAGATTTTTGAATGAAAATTCTAAGTATAAAATTTCTTCAAATGCAGAGCATTGATGGGATCTGGCATCTCCACTCCATCTGCGTTGATTAGACAATACGAATTGCGAGGCAAAGCTTCCTTAACCACATAAGGGCCTTCCCAATTGGGTGACCACTTGCCCCGTGGTTGATGCTTGAGATGAGCTGTCGATCTGAGCACCAAATCGTTAACTCGAAATTTTCTCTCAATGACGGACTTGGCATAATGTCGAGCTATCCTCTGTCGATAAGCTTGAGCATGCTCTGCTGTCTTGAGCCTTTTTTCATCTAGCAGATCCAGCTGCACCAATCTCTGCTGCTGATACTGATCAAGTGGCAATTCTATAAGTGAAGCAAATTTGAGAGCGGGCTTTTGGATATGGAGAGGTAACACCACTTCAGTCCCGTAAACAAGTTCTGAAGGAGTGGCATTAGTCGGAGTCCGAATGGTGGTCCGATATGCCCAAAGTGCGTCATGAATTTTCTCATGCCAATCTCGACCTGTCTTCACAGTCCTTTCCAAAATACGGATCAAAATTTTATTGGTAGCCTCTGCTTGGCCGTTCCCTTGAGGATAATAGGGAGCTGAGAAATGATGGGAAATTCTGAATTTAGAACAGAAGGTTTTCATCCTCTCATTTTTGAAATGGGTTTCATTATCTGAGACAATATTATGTGGTATGCCGAAGCGGCAAAGGATGTTCTTATGAATGAAAGAAACCACATGGCGGCCTTCTACTGTGCGTAGAGTAACAACTTCAACCCATTTTGTGAAATACTCTGTCGCAGCCAGGAAGTATTTGTGGCCGTTGGAAGCAGAAGGAGTAATCGGGCCGACGACGTCAAAAGCCCACATAGAAAATGGCCAAGGAGAAACAACTGATTGCAGATACGTGGCCGGAGCATGAATGTAAGGCGCGTGCAACTGGCACTTGACGCACTTCTTCACAAATCTATGACAGTCCTGCTGCATGGTATTCCAATAGTACCCTGCTCGAACGATCTGCTTGACGAGAGTCTGATAGCCGACATGGCCACCACAAATCCCTTCATGTGCCTCTTGGATAACTTCCATAGCTTCTTCTTTGTCTAAACATTTGGCATATTCAGAACTGAACCCACGGCGGTAAAGGACATTGGCGAGAATGAAATAACGGGTAGACATATGCTGAATCGCGCGTTGCTCTCTTTTTGACAATTCTGGTGGAAGTTCACCAGTTTCAATGAAATTTTTGATGTTTTGGTACCAAGTCTTCTCCTTTTGATTGACCTGGTTTACTTGCATATTTGAATCGAACGCGGGGTGTTCAAGTCTGCCGACTTCAAAAGAACGACATGATTCACTGCTTTTGAAGGATAAAATGGATCCCAAGCTGGCTAAGCCATCGGCTATCTGATTATGCTCTCTTCTGATATGACTGAGCTGAAATTCTTCGAAGCTGTCTACAAGAGCTAAGACAATCTTCTGATACGGAATCAATTTGGAATCTTTCACTTGCCATTCAGTGTTAACTTGACTGACAACAAGCAGGGAATCACCAAAGGAATGTACTCTTTTGACATTGAAACTTTGCAGGATTTTGAGGCCTTGTATTAAAGCTTCATACTTGGCCATATTATGAGTGCATTGGAAACCAAGCTTGAGAGAATAAGGGATCATTTCTTTTTCTAGAGTGATTAACAAGACTCCAATCCCTATGCCAGACATGTTTTTAGAGCCATCGAAGAACATGTTCCAAACTGGGGGCTATTGGATATTACAGATGTGCTCATCAGGAAAATCATCCTCTATTTTAATTTCTTCAGTCAGGGGAAAATCCGCCAACTGATCTGCGATCGCTTGGCCTTTAATCGACTTTTGAGAGACATACTCTAAATCATATTGCATCAGAAGGACTTGCCACTTCGCAATCCGTCCAGTGAGAAACGGTTGTTCCAAAATGTATCTGAGAGGGTTAAGTTTTGAAAGAAACTTAATTTCAGAAGCCAACAAGTAATGTCTCAATTTCTGGCACATCCAGACCAGAGCTAGACAAGTTTTCTCCATCTGAGAATATTTCTTTTCATAATCAATGAATGTTTTGCTCACATAGTAGATGGCGTGCTCTATCAGGCTGCCTTCTTCATACTGAGGGAGGAATCCACCACAGGCATTCTGATTGACTGAAATATATAATAGAAGAGGCTTTCCCAGCTTTGGCAGCTTCAAGACTGGCGGATTAAGGAGATACTGCTTGATGCGCTCAAACGAGAGCTGACATTCTGATCCCCATTCAAATTTAACTCCTTTTCTTAGCAAATGGTTAAAAGGCTCACATCTCATGGCCAAATTGGAGATGAATCTGCGAATAGACTGAATACGCCCTTGAAGGCTTCGCAGTTCTCTCAGATTAGTTGGAGGCGGCATGTCAATAATGGCTTTTGCTTTAGCCGGATCCACTTCGATTCCATTCTTGCTGATGATGAATCCAAGCAGTTTTCCGGACTCTACTCTGAAAACACATTTCTGAGGGTTAAGCCTTAACTTGTAAAGAATGAGTCTTTCAAAAACTTGACTAAGAGCATCAAGGTGATCCTCTTCTTCTTTAGACTTAACCAGAATGTCATCCACATATGCATCCATATTCTTATGCATTTGATCGTGGAAAATGACGGCCATTGCCCTCTGATAGGTTGCCCCGGCATTTTTGAGTCCAAATGGCATGACTGTATAGCAGAAGGTTCCCCATGGGGTAGTAAACGAAGTCTTGGACTGATCACGAACGACCAACTTAATCTGATTATAACCTGAATATCCGTCCATGAAGGAAAACATGGCATGACCTGCTGTGCTATCGATCAGTAGGTCAATGTTGGGAAGTGGATAATCATCTTTCGGGGTGGCCTTATTGAGATCCCTGAAATCAATGCAAATCCGAACTTTTTCGTTCTTTTTAGGGACTGCTACGATATTTGCCAACCAATCTAGGTAATCAATGGCCCGGATGAAGCCTGCTTTTAACAAATCTTCAAGTCCTTCCTTGACTTGCTGCTCAATTCGAGTGTCTAACTTCCTCAGTTTCTGCTTGATTGGTCTGGCTTCTAGTTTCAACTTGAGTCGATGCTCAACCAGCTTGATATCCAATCCTGGCATATCTTCGTAAGTCCAGGCAAATACTTCCTGATGCTTTTTGAGGAATTGGATGAGTCTAGCCTTTTCAATTTCGCTTAGACTCGACCCGATTTTGAGAATTTTCGGATCATCTTCCGACCCAATGTTGATATTCTCAGTTGGATCTTGCACCAAAGATGAGGGTTCATCCTGCTTCTTAATGTGAGCAAATTCTGGCAATTCTTGAATGGTGGAATCAAATTCAGCTGGCTCTTCAGTCTGTTCTGCTGCTTGACTGACTTCCGCTCTGTCTTTCATCTCAGGAAACCTTGACAATTTTAGATACTTGGGATTGATAACAAATCTTGTCATTGATTCAGGAGTTAATGGTCCTGAAAATGCAAAAAAAAGAGGTTGTTTTGAGAGAAAAATACGAGCCAAATCAAATTTTTTGTATAAAGCAAAGAATAATGACACAGATAAAGCATAAGAAGGAAATGATAGATGCTCGAAGAGAAGATTTGATCTTTCATTGATTGCAGTAAGGTATTTACAAGACTCTGACAAAAGATGGGACTGTGTTGTCCCTACAAGATTTAAACAAAAGAGAAGAAAAGAAAACAGGAAAACTAATGGCATCATCTTCACTTGTTTCCTTTGACAAATACTGTTTTCTTGCTGGAATTCTGACCGGTGAACCCCAACTCTGAACTGTTTGTATGCCAAACTGGAATGATGGGCTCTATCATGCCATCTTCATCTTTCCCCATGCCTCGGAATGGCTGATATCCATGTTTGATCAACAGATCAAATCCCTTTCTGGCTTTGGAGAACTGAGGGAACAAAGGGTGATCTTTGAAGGAGGTGTAATTGATGCGTCCTCCTAGCTTGAAGAAACAAGGTCCCTGCCATTGGACCGTGGCTGCGATATTTTCCTCTTCCATGACATCTTTTAATTTCAGCATCTCTAGGCTATCACTGAGATTAATTTCATCCGCTTCCCGGATGCTGGGAATATCTGCCGTGAATGTTGGACGGGGAATCATAGGCTGTGGCAGCCTTTCTTCAGGGTCCTCGCCCAAAATGGTGGTGATCATTCCACCCTTGGACCACTTGATGCATTGGTGGAGAGTTGATGGAACTGCATTGGCGTTGTGGATCCATGTTCGTCCTAACAATAGATTGTAAGTTGGCAGCACATTGACAACATGGAATAGCATCGTGTGTACTGAGTAGTTGATAAAAATCTCTAAGAAAATCTTGCCCATGGCCGTCTGCCCGTGATTGTCAAAACCGTAAATGGTGATGGGATCGGGCACGTACTCTTCTTCTTTTAATCCCAGGGCCTTTGCTGTCATTTCTGGGCAAATGTTCAAACTGCTGCCCCCATCAACAAGAACATGTGGGACAGTCATGCCCCTGGTTCTGACCACGATATACAATGCATTGTTGTGGAATGAATGAGGCTTAGGCAAGTCCTCATCTGAAAAGGTAATAGGCGCGTTTGTCATTGTCTGATTCACTATCTGCGCCATATCTTCGGGCGTGGTGCCTGGTTTCACCTTGATCTTTCTCAATAAGTCATCTAATTTTTCCTTGTGATGGGGAGAGTCGTGAGTCAGCTCAAAAATGGAGATGTTGGAGAGCGCTGTAATAGGCTTTTGAAGGCTTTTGGCCCGCTCTTCCGCTGCTTCTGAGGTTTCTGCTTCCTCTGTGCAGGTCTCTCTTCTCAGAAATCTCTTTGGAAAAACTTGGATTTTTCCATTCTCAACTGATATGTTTCTTATGTTAAAAAATGAGAGGATATCCCCTCTCTGAGATGCAGGCTGATCCTGACGCAGAACCATTACCTGATGTTGCAGACTTATATCCTCTTCGGAACAATGATGTATGTGACTCTGTGGTAGGAAGGAATGTTCAGAAACAGTTGTTGTGGAATGCTTTGGAAATGGGGCGGACAGGATGTCCATTTTGCCCTCCTCTTCATCCTCGATGAGGATGCTTTTGTCGATGCAATCCTGGATCAGATGCTTCAGAATGAAGCAGTATTCGGTGTCATGGCCCATCGCTCTGTGGAACTTGCAGTACTGTTCCTTAAATCTTCCCATGAGCACTGGTGGATCTGCCACCTTGGGAAGTTTTACCATCCCGTGAGACAACAAGTATTCCAAAATTTTCTCCAAAGGCTGGTCGAGGGGAGTGAACTTCCGGTCCCTACTCCAGTTTATATGTTTGGGTTTTTCTTGAAGGTCCCCCTTTTGTTGAGGACCTGTCGGGAGAGGCTTGTCATTGCTCTTGAAGAATTTCCCTTTCCTTCCTCTGCTCTGCTCGGGCTTGGTGCCACTACCACTGCCCTGCTTGCTACTACTGCCCTGATCATCCCCTGGAACCTCGGCGGAGTAGGTGAAGTGTGCCTTCTTCTTTGGGTCTTGCACATTTTTGGCTAAGGCGACACCTTCATACATCCCGTTCTCTACCCCCATCTCGAGCCATTCTGCTCGCTCCGTCAGTTCAATAAACGATTTGGAGGGATACAGGAAGAGGAGACTTTTAAGGGGTTGGGAGAAGTTATTGAGGATGACTTGGAGGGCATGCTCCTCAGAAATAGGGTTCCTCATTTTGTTGCAAAGGCTTCTCCACTTATGAATGAAGTCCCTCGCCTTTTCATTGGGCTCCTGTTTCAGGTTGCACAGGTGGTTTAGGGTGGGCAGAGCTTCTGTGTTGAACAGAAAGCGTTCAACAAACATATTGACGACTTTTTCAAAATCCCTTAGCTCGATGGGATTGACATGCTCGGCATACCATTTGGCGGCTATTCCCTCCAAACTGCGGGGGAAACAGAGGAAGAGGGCACGGTTGTCTTCGCTGAATCGGGCGCATTCCGCGAAGAACATGGCAAGGTGAGCCTTGGGGTCTCTGGATCCATCGAATTTAATGAATTTTCGGGGAAGATTTTCCAAATTGATGTCTCCTTCCAAACCAAGGTAGAAATCCTGCCTAGTGTATGACCTTTTCCCTTTATCTCGGACTTGCAGGTCTTTGACAATTTTGGTCAGTGCCTGGATTGAGTCCTCTGCGGGGGCCCCATGCTTGGGCTTGTTCACTGACACTGGCTCCTCTACCGGCCTCTTGGACTGCCACAGATGTTTCGGGATGTAGATCAACTGCTCTTCTTCAGAATTCTCTTCCGCTGACTCAGAATCTTCAGAGGTACTGTCACGCTGTACCTTCTGCTTGCTGATCTTGACTGGCTTTTTTATGGGCTTCTTCTTAGCCTTGGCTTTAGAAGCCGCCTTCTTTAGAGCCGCCTTAGCCTGCTCGGCCATCATTTTAGTCATCCTTTTCTGAAAGATCCGATACATGGCCGGATCAACGTCGCTTTCATCTCCGGAGTCATGTTTTTTGGAATGTCTAGGAGAATTCATTTCTTCTTGCTCGCTGTCACTATGCTGTTGAGCAGCCCTCTTATCAGCCCTTGTCTGAACCATTTTCAGATGCCAAAGCTTTCCTGCAGAATATGAGAATGATTAGAGTATGGAGAATCTTTCAAAAATCATAATTTCTCTTGAAAACAAAGCAAGAAATGAAGGGATTTGGTAGACAATTTCAAGAGATTATCCCATTACCCGGGATTGGGTCATCACTCGATTTGTGATAATTGTGTTACCATTTGATGATAACAGAGACATGTGCCTTGTTACCTAGGCGAGGTCGTCAACCATGATAAGATATATTGAAGAAATGCGGAAGGAATATCCCTTTTACCCGGGATTAGGTCGTCATTCAAAATTTGTGACCTTTATTTGCGCTATAAACAAAATACAGAAAACAACATTTTTGGCCAAAAAGTAAAATTTTATTGATATTTTTAACTTTCAAGGACAAAGAGAGGGTGGGCATACAGTTTGCCACCACTCTTGATATTCAAATGATACATTTGGCCTAGGAAATATAGACAGAGAAATAAAGGAGTTCCAGGTATATTTAGCAACATGATATGCCCCAGACCACTGATCCGACTGCAGGTTGAATTCTAACACGTTGCCTGTCGGGAAACGGGTGTTGGCACGGACCTGCCGCTGTGAAAACTGCCTCAGACATCGTTCCGGCTGATAATCGACACAAAAGAAAGGGCCCATCAACTTTTAGCGCTTGTCACGGGCATAAGTGTATCGAGGAACAGTCTCTCTTCTATCAAAGAAATCCCAGGTGATCTCCTCCTGATGCAGCTTCTCGATTAGAGCTCGGCATTGGATGACTGTCTTTGGCTGCTTACTGTTGAATCTGAAAGAACTGGCCTTCGAGGGAACGTGGCGTAGGAACCACGACTGCAAGGCGTAAGTGCATCATTCTACCAGAATGGTCTCCCCAAGAGCAAATCGAGCCAAGCCTCTGTAAAGGAAGGCTAATGCGGCCATGGAGACTGAAAGTTGGCGGGTCTGCTTGCTTCCCCATCTTCGAAAGAGCTGAGTGACTCTGATATCTATGAAATTCTGACCATCTTGGAAGAAAGCTAACCCCACTGTACATAGGATCATCGCATGCTGAATTCTGTCCTTCGCTGCTCGAGACAGAGTGTCAACCTCTTTGTAGGCTCCATACTTTTGATATAGTTCAAATAGGTCGATGAACTGATTTCCACCAATCTCAGTGAGGGGCCAGGATCTGCTCCCTGTTGCTCTTGCTAAGGCTTCTCGAACATCCACCCCTTTGATGTTGATCAAAAACTGCTGCTCGACAGGATCATCTGGCTGACCAGCTGGTTCGGGCAATCCCATAATGTCATTGAACTCATCCATCAGTAGAGTCATTTCTCCCCAGGGAAACCAGAATGTGCAGGTACGTGGATTCCACCGTTCTGCCATGGCTTGAATCAAAGCTCCATTGATGGTTCGCTTGCCTACCGCTGATGCCATTTCCAACCCACAGTCATCCAAGTGGTCTGGGAACATACGTGAGAAGGTGGCAAACCAAGAATAATACCACCGAGGGAAGAAAGGACGAGACTGGATGACCCGCAGATCCGGAGGTCCATCCTGAATCTGATAGAAGACATGAACTTGGGGGAAGACTGTATTGAGAGGATCGGACGCCATTGGAATGATACTGGGGTAAAGAAGAAATAAGGAGAGTCAGATAGAATACAGGGCTTATGGATAGATTCTTTAAAGAATCAAACCTGGAAATTTTTGAAAAGGTTGATAAAATTCTAAAAAGATTTTCCAGGGTTTTGAAGAGAATTTGATCTAAAAGAGAAAATGAAATGTAGGTAGATAGAAATATACACCTGGGGTTTTTGAAAATAAGGGTAAGTTTTGAATAATACACCCAGGGTTTTGAAAAAGGGTTTGATACATATATATGAAAGAAATAAAAGATTTATCATACAACTAAAACTGCACAAACAAGGATGCGCACACAGCACTCCCTAAAGGCTGACTCTAAATGCAATATTTGAAATGGCTTGTAGGACCTTAATCCTAACTCTAGGGTTTAGATCATCTGATTCCAATCAAGATATGCCGATATACCCAAGCCAAAGCTTGAAGTACGTGGCATAAAAATATTTCTCCGGTTCTAAGGAAATGGCTTTCCAACATCCTTGAGCACCTACCGATATACCTCGGACTATGGCCCTTAGGTACATGGTAGGGGGGCGCGAACCCAAATAAGTGGTCCAGTTGTGAGGCTCTCTCCCGAACTATGGTTCAGTGAGACAGCCCAGCAACGTGAAGACCGGGACAATATAGGTAAGGGAGTTTTCAAAATATGCTCAACATGCAAGAAATCAGATGGCTCTAATGCAAGTCCTAAAGAGATAGATTTAAAATGAAGAGAAGCATACACTTGCATACATTGTTTTGGCATTCAATCCCTAGAATTGAGGAGAGTTGTATTTCAGACCTAAGTCTAATGTGAGCATGGAATAATCTCCTCAATATGGTCCTACCAAACCATACTTAAATCCTATATGCAATGATGTCAGCTTAGGATAAAATCTAGGCCCCTAAGGTTTGCATGGAAATGAAGCTGACATTTGAAGAATAAAGACTTAGATAATGTCAAAGCAAAAGAAAAAGGCATAATCCGACCAGACGGAGACGGGTCCCATCTCGGTTGCCAAAACTGTGATCATCGCAAAATTTTTTCTCTCGTGATATTCTCTCTCTTCCTTCTCTTTTCCTTTCCGACCTCTTATTTTCCTCCTTTTTGAAGGGAGAAGGATAAAAGAACGGAAAGAAAGAGAGAAGAGAAAAGAAAGAAGAGAAGAAAGGAATTACTTTGCGGGTTTCACTTGACCTTAATTTTGAAAATATTTTGAAATAACTCGCCTCTGTTTTGAAATATTTGCGGGAAAACTAGGAGACGGGATCCGCTCGTCGGTACGAGGTTCGACCGTTCCTGGCGCCTTTACCAGGGGTAATCGAACCAAGGGTCGAATTAATGCCTTTTGCTTCGCAATGAATTTATCTAAGTATTTACCCTAAGTAAAAAAATGCACAATGACTCATGCTTGTGCAAATGCAAAGATGTATGCTCTTTTTGAAAATATTTTGAAGGATTTCCAAGTGAATCAGATAATGGATCTGATAAAGTGAAGAGATGATTTCTAACTTAGAACTTAAGATTGAAGTTCAAAGCTTTTAGAATAATCAAGAGCTTGGGAATATGAATCTGATTTTGGAAAATGATCTTGAAACTGAGGGAAAAGAGAAGAAAGGAAATTTCAAAGTCACAAATGGATTTTGAATTAGAAATTTGAACTTGGATGAATATTTGGAATGGAATCGAATTTTATCTTTGAAATTTTTAGAAAAAAAAAATGGGAAAAATAGATTGGAGAAATAAGATAGAGTTGGAATTTCAAGATGAAATTTGAATCCAAGATCTGGATTCTAAATAGGATTCAAAGTTGAATTTTTGGATTTAGGATCCGAAATGGGAATTTGATCTTGAAATCTTAGAATGAAGTGGAATTGGTTTGAGAAGTTGATTTGGAATATGAGATTCAAGATGGAATTTGAATCTGGAATTTTGAATGCAATTGGATTTAAGAATTGGAGATCTGAGATGAAATTGGATCTAAAATGTGAGATCCAAGATAGGGTTGGACTCTGGATCCCAAATGGAATTGGATCTGAAGTCTGAGATCCAAAGTGGAATGAGGATCTAGGTCCTAAATGGAATTTGGATCTGTAATTGGAGATCCAAAAGTGGAATGAGGATCTAGATCCTAAATGGAATTTGGATCTGTAATCGGACATCCAAAGTGGAATTGGGTTCTGGATCCTAAGAATTGGAATTTGGATCTGAATCTGAGACCCAAAGTGGAATTGGGTTCTGGATCCTAAGAATTGGAATTTTGGATCTGAATCTGAGACCCAAAGTGGAATCGGGTTATGGATCCTAAGAATTGGAATTTTTGGATCTGAATCTGAGACCCAATGGTAGAATGAGGATCTGGAATTTGGATCTGAATCTGAGATCCAATGGTAGAATGAGGATCTGAATCCTAAAAGAAATTTGGATCTATGATTGGAGATCCAAAGTGGAATAAGGGTTTGGACCCTAAATGAAATTTGGATCTCTGATGGGAGATCCAGAGTAGAATAAGGATTTGGATCCTAAATGGAATTTGGATCCGTGATGGGAGATCCAAAATAGAATGGAGTCTATACTTGGAAATCTAGATCCAAGTTGAGACTAGGATTTGTTTTTGGATTTGGGTTTTGAGAAGTCAAAATAGGACCTTTAAAGATGGATCTGGGTTTTAAAAACCCGAATTTAAACTTGAGAAGGTTTGGATTTTGAGATTCAGAGTCAATCTCAACTTTGATTTAAAACTTGATTTTGAATCAGAAGATGAATCAGAAGTTTCAAAGTTTAATTTGAACTTTGAAATTGAGTTTTGAATTTGGGTTGGAATTTTTGGAGTTTGAATATGAAATGATTTTGAAATTTCAAAGTCAAATTGGACTTTGAAATTGAGATAGGTTTGGAAAATAGAAAAGATGTTCAAAATCACTAGGGTTTTTAAAAGAATTTTGAAAAATATGATGCAATTCTACCCTATATGATGAATGAATTTGAATAAGTTTGAAATTGGACTTTGAAAAGCTATTTCATTCTTTAAATGAATTAAAATAAGATTGAAAATATAATACATCCTTGACTATGGTCATTGAATGTATTATATGATAATCTATATTTAAATTCAAAAGAAGAATAAAATACATTTTTAGTGCTTTTATAGAATTTAAAATGAAATCAACCCTCAATATACCCTGACTATGGCCATTGGTATATATTTTGAGTTAATTTTATGTTAAATTCTGATAAAAGAAGAAAATATTTAAGAAAATATGATGAATTTTGAAAATGGATCCAGTGCGAATCCAGTGTTATTTCATAAAAGATAAAAATACTAAGTTTTGTTTACACCCGACTATGGCCGTTGGTGTAAATCATCAACTTAGAATTAACTTACCTGTTATGAAAAGGTGCACGTGCCATTCGTGTTTCACCATTGTGAGAATTTGAGAAATAAAGGCAAAAATGCATGAAAAACAAGTAATTCATGATATTTACAATGCTCATTCATTCTACCTAAAGCAGGAAATGTAAATTTCTCATTAATCATCTAGCTATTACAATATCTGAAATTACAAAAAACCTTATCTTGGATGGAAAGTAATGTATTTCCTGTAAACTCAAGTTAGCATAAGGTAAAAAGATGCATAGAGAAGGAAAGTTGTGAAGCATCATAAAAAAAATATAGATAGTAAGGAAGTTATGTATATGCCTACTTATGAAGATGCCTTTATGATACAATGTATGTGTCCAAAGGGTGCCTGCAAATATGTCTGTGAAGATTTGATGTTGGGATGACAGCCATGAGAGTGGATTGTTGTCAATGCAATGGCAACATAGATGAAGGAAGCATAGTGTCATAATGCTGTGAAGTAGTAAAAGAAGGGAGTAAAGTAAGGTCTTACACTAAGTGGGTACACAGGATTCATGGTTTTTATCAGTTGGAACAACTGTAGCTGCTCTCTTCAAGGGCAAAGCTCTAGCTGGGCTTCAAAAAAAACTGGGATTACCAGAGCCAGTTTGTAATCATCTATTCTCAGTTTCGGGTTTTAGCACAAGATGCTCTCTTGCAGCACTTGTGCTGGTCAGCGACAAGGCTGAAACTGCTAAACGTATATCTGTTGATAAAAGAATGTAATGCAGGTTGTGTATTAACAGTGTACTACTGCAAGTAGTACTGGAGCAATGGGATAACAGGGGGTGTTTGTGAAGTGGAGCACTTCAGCAATGTGCTGATGTAATTATGGGGAGTATGTAGGGGTCATGAGTGGGTGTGATATGAATACTTTTATGCAACCAATGAATAATTACAACATTGTTGTTGTAGGCAATATTACAGCGAAAGTGGTGCTGATGATGCTGTAGTGGTTCAAGACCAACTTTTGCTGAATGTAGAACAACAGACTGAAACATCCTTTATCTCTATACAAATACATGGAAAATATGGCATCTACATCCAACAGGAAGAAGAAAAAGAGAAAAAATGCTGTAAAATACATCTATTTAACAGTTATAGTAACACAGTATACTATGCATGGGACTATCAACTACATAACATGAAAATCATTACATACATGTTATACAGTACAATTCCACATTTCAACCTCTAAACAGCACAAACCATTAGATAGATAAATACATAAAAGATGATGAATAGATATGAATAAGTAACTGTTACCATGAAATTACGGTTGCAGCCTGAGCTGAAGATAAGACAAAATGCCTGATAATCATAGCCCAAAAAAAAAAAAGAAAAAAAAAAAAAGAAAATAGAAAATGAAGGGGAGGAACTGTAGCAGAAAAGCTAGTCAATCACTTATGATTTATCCGTCCCAATTATGCTGGCCTACATTCAGCAAAACCTCTATTATCCGTAAGGACCCAAAAGGGGAAATCTAGGAGATGGTCAAGACCAAGTTTAAACATTAGTTAGTTAAATACAGGATTGGAAGTTTCTGATATTAAGATGTGAGCCAGACTCATTCATTAACTCAAAGTTCCCAATATTTCACATAATATAGTCTGAGAAGTTTGCCTCTGAGGCCTCAGACACATTGAACGAAGGCCCTAGTAAATCCCGTATCTATACTTGTGCCAACCTTCTGAAATAATTACTTTACACAGCTTTCCCCATATAGCTACATAGCATGTAATTGACTCATTAAGTATCTTCGACTATTTGGGTAATCATCCATCATTTTTTTTTTATTTCAAAAACACAGGGTTTAGAACCAACCCTGATTCCAAATGGAGGTCCAGCTGAGACACATACCACAAAGAATCTTGCTTAAAAGGAAAAATTTCTGACCTCCAGAAAACTTACTGCTATCCAAGTGAAAATAACAAAAGGAGCTCTGTTTGGTGGTGCCTGTTTCTGGAAAGGGCTTCAGCATACGATCCGTGAATCGGAGCTTGGAGGCAATATGTAAATGGTCATATAGTGTTGGCTAAATGAATTTACAACAAAAGATGGAGTGAGGTCTTGATAATGAAATTCATTCTGTGCTGCAGATAATGGAGGTGTGGGTAGCAGTGTTGAAAGATGTACAGGTGCTAAGACGCAGTCATGTTAGAGGCCATCATATTATGTTGAAGTGTGCCTTACACTACCACCCACATTAGATGCAATTTACACTAAAATGTATGGCGTTTTGCTAAAAAGGGATATTGACGATAGTAGAATGCTGGAAACACATTAAAACTTAGATAAAGCAATTGGCAACATTAATTCAGAGCTTACCTAAAAAATGCTCAAGGAAGGAGAAATCGAATATGGAAGAAAATCGATCACGAATGTATGATGCCTTGCTATGCTTGAATACGAGAGGCAAACAATAAAACTTAGGATTCGTATATAGAAGAGAGTTCCTAAGATTCTGAAGTATAATTCCCAAAAGAACTCTACCATGACTAACGCAGATTGGAGAAGAGGGATAAACCGATACTGTCTAATCCAAATAGGATACATCGGATGATCGGTATATTAAACGCGATTCGCAAAACCTTCAGCCAGTTAACGAAATACTGGAATGCAAATACAGAGAGAAAACTAAAAAAAACAGGATCAAATATTAGAATTAGAAATTCTGTCAATATTGCAACAGACAGATCGACCTTGCTATATGCAGGTCGATCATGTCATAGATGCATTTTAGATAAAGAGAAAAGAGAAAAAAAAAGAAGAGAAGAAACGAGAGGGGTATTAAAATCATAACAAGATAAACCAAAAAATGAAAATGAAAGAGTCTAGCAAATCAGGGAGGGAAGATTACCCCAGAGGTTTTAAAGGGTTGAAGAGTATGATTACTCACCTGTGATTTGGCTAGAACTCCGAAGTCGGGAGACGATCGAAACAAGCTACTACAAATTATTTGGAGCTCCGACTTTCTGCAGGGGGAGTGCTTCACTATGCTGCCAGGCTTCTCTCCAATGGGTCGACGATGAGAAAGAGGGAAATAGAAGGGGGAGTAATGGATGTTGCTCGAAGATGATCGATATGAGGAAACGGAATGGATGCCCCCGTAGGGTTGCTACGTGAAAGTAGATAAAAAAATGGGATGCCTCCATCATTGGGGGAGTTCTCTTCTTAAAGAAAAGATGGAAGGTTCGAGTGAAGAATTCGTTGAAAATGGAAGGTGAAGATCAAAGGATTTGTTTGAGATCTGCGATGGAGAGAGGAGAAAAGAGGAGTGCGGGAGGAGTTTGTTGTGGATTTTCTCTTTTTCCAAAAAGAAGACTCCTTTTAAGAAATTTTTTGTAAAATGGCTTTTCAAATGAGGTTTCTAGCAAAAGACAACTTTGCAAAGCTTGAAATCATTTGTTTTTCCTGTAGTTTTTCCAAATTTTTGCTTTTTCATGTTATTTTTATATATATATATATATTTTTTGTATTTTTTTTTGTATTTTTAGAATAAAATCCTAAAGCTTTACAAAAAAAAAAAATCAAAGATTGAAACCAATTTTTTGATGTTTTTGTAAAATGTTTACAAAAGGAGTTTTTCTGAGAATTTTGGAAACTATTTTGAGAAAATTTCTTCAGAAATGGGTTTATGTCTGAATTTTTGAGAAATAATTGAGGTTTATAACTTCGGATTGAGAAATATAGGGTCGAGGATCCAACAGAGTGCCGGATGAGCTGCCCGAGCCTTTAAAAATCATTTTTTGGTATTTTTGTGATTTTATTTTGGAACTCGGACAACGGGGCTCAGATTTGGATTTAAAATACTGAGTTCAGACCCAGAGCTGAATTTGAATATATTAATGTGGAATTTAATCCAGAAATTTGAAGAAAGACTGAAATTTAGCTTTTAAATCACTTTGATCTTCTCAGAAAATAGAGTCAGGGGCAAAAAGGTCATTTTTACAAGACTTTGAAAAATTTGGGGTGTTCACAGTATGTTGACGATATCCTCGTAAAATCCAAAGAGCAAGAAGATCACCTCGAAGCTCTTGACCAAGTGTTTAAGCGACTCATTCTTTACAAGTTAAGGCTTAACCCACAAAAGTGTGCCTTTGGAGTTGAATCAGGCAAATTGTTGGGTTTTCTGGTCAGTAAAAAGGGAATTGAAGTTGACCCAGCTAAAGCAAAGGCTATCATTAATATGCCACCCCCGAAGAATCTCAAAGAATTGTGTAGCCTTCAGGGACGCATGCAGTCAATTCGGCGTTTTATTTCCAATTTGGCAATGAGATGTGAACCTTTCAATCACTTGCTCAGAAAAGGAGTGAAGTTCGAATGGGGACCAGAGTGTCAGCAATCGTTCGATCGGATCAAGAAATATCTTCTCAATCCTCCAATCCTGAAGCTGCCAGAATTAGGGAAGCCTCTTTTGTTATACATCTCAGTAAACCAAGTCGCATGCGGCGGATTCTTGCCTTAGTATAAAGAAGACAGCTTGATAGAGCATGCCATTTATTATGTGAGTAAGACTTTCATAGACTATGAGAAGAAATACTCTCAAATAGAGATGACCTGCCTAGCTCTGGTATGGATGTGTCAGAAGCTAAGACACTACTTGTTGGCATCTGAAGTCAAAATCTTGTCCAAACTCAATCCTCTCAAATACATCCTAGAGCAACCTTTTCTCAGCGAACGAGTCGCCAAATGGCAAGTCTTACTGATGCAGTATGACTTAGAATATGTCTCACAACAATCAATTAAAGGACAAGCAATTGCAAATCAACTGGCAGATTTTCCTCTGGCAGAAGAAGTGAAAGCCGAAGATGATTTCCCAGATGAGCAAATTTGCAATGTCCAGCAATCTCCAATCTGGAATTTATTTTTCGACGGTTCCAAGAATATGGCCGAAATAGGCATTGGGATCTTATTAATCACTCCTAAGAAGGAGTTGATTCCATTTTCTCTCAAGTTAGATTTTCAATGCACCCACAATATGGCTGAGTATAAAGCTCTAATTCAAGGATTAAAGATTCTATTAGACTTCAATGTCAAGAGAGTACATGCTTACGGCGACTCATTACTCGTTGTCAATCAAGTCCGAGCAGAATGGAAAGTCAAAGATCAAAAGTTATTTCCTTATCAGAAAATCGTTTCAGCTCTTGTCAACAAATTTGAAGAATTTCAACTCTTCCATATCAAGAGAGATTTTAATCAAGTGGCCGATAGCCTAGCCAGCCTGGGCTCCATTATGGCATTCAAGAACGGAGAATCCTGTTGCTCTTTTGAAATTGGCAGACTCGACCAACCTGCTTTCCTTCCAATAGAACAAGTAAACCAGGTTGAGAAAAAGAAGAAGCCTTGGTATTACAACATCAAGAATTTCATAGAAACCGGGGAATTTCCCCCAGAACTCTTGAAGAAAGAGCAACGAGCAATCCAGCGTATGTCTACTCGATACTTTATTCTGGCCAATGTCCTCTATCGTCGTGGATTCAGTTCAGAATATTCCAGATGTTTAGATGAAGATGAAGCCAAAGAAGTCGTGCAAGAAGCACACAAAGGCATTTGTGGTGGCCACGTCGGCTACCAAACCCTTATCAAGCAGATCGTGAGAGCAAGTTATTATTGGAAGACTATGCAACAAGACTGTTACTATTTTGTGAAGAAGTGTGTTCAATGTCAGATACATGCACCTTCTATTCATGCTCCGACAACTTATTTGTAATATGTTGTTTCTCCATGGCCATTCTCTATGTGGGCCTTCGATGTCGTAAGTCCCATCACTCCCTCTGCTTCAAATGGCCACAAATACTTCCTTGCCGCGACAGAATATTTCACCAAGTGGGTAGAAGCTTATCACTCTTCACACAGTAGAAGGCTGACACGTGGTCTCTTTTATTCACAAGAGCATCCTTTGCTGTTTCGGCATCCCACATGACATCGTGTCAGATAATGGCAGTCATTTTAAGAATGAAAAGATGAAGACATTCTGCTCAAAGTTCAAAATCTATCATCATTTCTCTGCTCCATATTATCCCCAAGGGAATGGTCAGGCAGAAGCTACCAACAAGATTTTAATTTGTATCTTGGAGCGAACTGTAGAAATAGGCCGCGACTGGCATGAGAAGATCCACGATGCACTATGGGCCTACTGGACCACCATTCGCACTTCAACAAATGCTACTCCATCAGAATTGGTTTATGGAACAGTAGTATTGTCGTTACATGTTCAGAAGCTCGCTTTGAAATTTGCATCACTTCTAGAATTACCTCTCGATCAATACCAGCAATAGCGACTGGTACAACTAGACTTGCTCGACGAGAGAAGGCTAAAAGCAGCAAAACATGCTCAATCCTACCGCCAGAGAATAGTCAGGCAATATGTGAAGTCTGTCATCGAAAGAAGATTCAAAGTCAATGATTTAGTACTTCGATCCACAACCTATCTCAAGCATCATCCTGGCGGTAAATGGTCGCCAAATTGGGAATGTCCATATGTCGTCAAAGAAGCATTACCCCGCAACTCATATCGGCTCATCAATGTCGATGGGGTAGAATTGCCAGATCCCATTAATGCTCAACACTTGAAAAAGTTTTATATTTGAAGCATTTATTCCTCTTTTGTAATCTTCCTATTTTTCAAAATAATGATCAAACTTTCTTTTCCCAGTTACAGTGGGGCATTTTAAAATTTTAGTCTGTATGCAGGCAGGAGAAAAATCCCTCATTTCACGCACTTGTGCATTCATGTGCATCAATTTGCATTCAACTACATTAATAATGATCTGGTCAGTATTGGGATTTCAACAAACAGTCCCATCACAACTCCTAATTATTATTCAAAATCGAAAAAAATCATTAATACTGAACCAAAATCCAGTGCTCGAACTGGTATATTTTCAAAAATCCAGTACTCGAACTGGTACACTTTTAAAATCCAGTGCTCGAAATGGTACATTTTCAAAATCCAACTTTCAAGTTGGTCTATATTTTCTTTTAAAAAACCGAGTTCCGACTTGGGTTTTCCCTTAAATCATTTTTCTTTGTTGATTCAGGTTCCGACTCGTAATATCTCTACCTTATTCGAGCTCTTCATTTTCTTTTGTTGATCCGGGTTCCAACTCGTGATCTCTTTACTTTATTCGAGCTCTGACTCGAACTCTTCATTTTCTTTTGTTGATCCAAGTCATTTCGATCCTCAGGGTCAGTCAATTTCTCAAATTTGACCTTTTGCCCACCAATTTCCGATTTAAATATTTAGGGCAGTCAATTCTCAATTCCAACCTTGGGTCACCCAATTTCCAATTTCAAATTCCAATTCTCAATTCCAATTACCAAATTCTCAACTTCGATCATCAGGTCACTCAATTTCCAATTTTGACCTCCAGGTCATTCAATTTCCAATTTTCGACCTTCGGGTCACTCAATTCTCAATTTTGACCTTCGGGTCACACAATTTAGACCCTTTGGTCAACCAATTCTCAATTTCGACCTTCAGGTCACACAATTTCGACCTTTTGGTCAACCAATTCTCAATTTCGACCATCAGGTCATCCAATTTCAACCTCTTGGTCATTCAAACAATCAATTTTCCAATTTTGACCTTTGGGTCAATCAATCTCAATATCCAATTTCAATCATTTTCTCTTGCGAGAGACCCTTTTTAGGGAGAGTTCGAGGGAGCTCGTTCTTTTTGCATGCTATCCAATTCGTTCACTTAGCCCCTTTTTAGGGAGAATTTGAAGGGACTCGCGTCTTTGTGAACCATTAGCAAAACAATTTCCAATTTCACACAAGGAACCCTTTTATAGGGAGAGGCTCGACAGAGACTCGCTTTTCTTGTGGCCCCCAATTTTCCTACTAGGCCATTTTTGTCAAGGAAGACCCTCTTTTCAGGGAGAGTGTGATGGACTCGTTCCTTTCATGACTCAATTTTCCGACCTCATTATTATCGGCCCCCTTTCCATAATAGAAGCCTAATATTAGGGAGCTTTGACGAAAGCTTAATTTCTCTTCGAAAGTTCGTTTTGCAAACACCTCCTCTTCAGGGAAGAGAAGAGTATTTCCCATTTCCCATTCAAGTAAGGGTTAAGTCTGAGTCTCTCTTTTTGGGGAAAAAGAGAGGAGAATTTTCGTCATGGATGTGTTGAGCCGGACCTCAAACGCTCTCTTTCACCCAGGATTTCAAGAACATTTTGTCAATTTGTCAATCAATTACCTGTTGATTTCAAAATTTTATTGCATAAATTTTTACCTCAGTTTACCTCCAGCATTACTTTCAAAAGAGTGAAGCTTTTGCGAAAAGAGATTCAAAATTCAAATTCTTTCTATTGGCCAACCAAAAGGATGAAGGATAAATCCTCGATATGGCCAGAAAAGAAGATTCAACGTTATTGCAAAGCCATAAATGATTGATATTAATCGCTGTCAATGACACATCTTTAAAGACCATTCTTGTAAAGACGAGGCAGTGGAAATATCCTAAGCGCTAGAAAAAGAGAGAATTCACCCAAGCCCTGTCTCCTCAAAATCACCTAAGTTGCAATTAAATATCCGCAAAAGGGATCTATCAATTTTCGTCAAGATGAAGGTGAATTAAGTGAGTAGACCCCTGGGTCCAAAGAAGATTTGAAACATCTCCAAGATGACAGAGTTTGTGACGGATCCTTCCAGGGAAAGTCCAAAGCACTGTTGAGATGAAGGCAGATGCGATGAACCTCCCAGCAATCCCTAAAAGATATTTAATTTCAGCTATCATCCAAAGATCTCTAACCCATGAGCCAATATTATCAAGATAACCCTGGAGCAAAGAAGGATCGAAACATCACCAAGTTGAAGGAGTTTGTGACGTACCCTTCCCAAAAGAGAGAAAGAGAGGAAAAAGAAAGAAAGAAAAAGTTAGAACATCTCCAAAATGAAGGAGAATATAACTGAAACCCAAGAGAGCCAAAAGAGTGCAGAAAGATTATCATGAGAGAAGCTCCCAGGATATCAAACTGCCAAATCTATCAAGAATCTTCTTTAAATTTGTGAAATTCTATTATCAATATTCTTTCGTCAATGACTCTCATAATATTAAATTCTCTCTTTCCTGTTCATATCAAGAAAATTGATAGCTTCCTTGAAGAAGGTCAATTGCAAGCAATTTGGATTTCAAATCTCGATTCTACGAAGTCAATCTCGTTCGGAGGTAATGCTTCAGGTGGAAAAGAAGAAATATTTTGCAACAATGTGTATCATTTTCAAATACTTTGAATCAACAACAATATTCTCAGCATTTTGACAATATTTTCTAGCTATCCTGACTTGAAGTGAGAGCTTGATGTTCGTTTGATACATTCAGACACCAATTTTTAAATCCCTCTTTAAAGACTTGTTTCCTCCCCTTCTTTGAGAGCGTGAGCTCTCAGATTTGCACACTTCTCTGTGACCCCACTGTCCAACCATAGACAATCCCATTTCGGTTCGAGGTCAAACCACCAAGCATTTTCCTGCAAAAGGCAATCTCAAAAGTTGATTTTAGTCTCAGCAATGAGACGCCCAAGATCAACCCCTTTTCAAGCTTTAGGGACCCCATTTTCCTTCCTTTTGCAAAACCCCTGTCGGATTTATTGTGCAAAATCTGAAGGTTCCATCATACCATCCATTCTTCCCGCCCAATCAGGATAAGGGTACAAACCTGAGCCTCATTCAAAGAGGTATTCTATTTTTCGCCCGATCAGGTTAAGGGTACAAACCTGAGTCTCATTTCGACGAGATATTTCATTCCCCAATCAGGTCAAGGGCTAAAACCTGAGCTTTGTTCCATACGAGGTATTTTCTGTCCCATCCAGGTTAAGGGCAAAAACCTGAACTTCACTCTCGCCAGAACAAATCTTTTTTCTTTATTCTCCATTTCATATCTACCATCTTCCTCGGACTAATTTCTTCATACCCAGTCAAATCCTTCTACTGGGGCATTTTTTTTATAGCCCAAATTTGGAGTGTTTTTCTTTGCCATTAAGCTCGACCACGAGCCATCTTAGTAGCAAAGAGGGGCATCTGTAAATACCCCAAATTTTTACTCACCTCCCTGACATCTCCCTCAATCGGCACATTTCAGTTCTCCAGAATCAATGAAGGGCAAAATGGTCATTTTCTGAGATTGAACCTTGCAGAAAGTCCAAAATTTCATTCTTGAGCCTCAAAATTTCTATATTTAGGTCCAGACACATCTTCAAACTGCAAATTTTCAAAATCCTATTCCTGACAAGAAATTAGAATTTACAATTCTAGATTCAGAATGATATTTCATAGAACATGTCTTTGCATAGCATTGCATGAACATTTCATATTATTTCACTGCACAACATGTCATTTCGAGGTCCAAAAACTCTTGATTTCAAAAATTCTCAATCCAGATTCAAGTTTTAACTCTTTTCAAAATTGATTTCAAAACCCTGGGTTTTTAAAATTGCCAATCTTTCCCATTTTACCCCCAAGACTTTTTA
This sequence comes from Nuphar pumila, assembly GCF_984573655.1. NCBI lineage: Eukaryota > Viridiplantae > Streptophyta > Magnoliopsida > Nymphaeales > Nymphaeaceae > Nuphar > Nuphar pumila. The sequence goes on from NC_143256.1 coordinate 63,427,971, forward strand.
ATTACAAAAGTTTTTCTCAGAAAAATAATCTGGATATTTGGATATTGATTTAAAAGATTTTATCTCAAAAATTTTTGCAAAAAGATTTTAAATCTCTTTACAAAATTAATGTATTTTCTTTATCCATATTTTTGCCCTGAAAAAGCAATTTTTTCCAAATTCTTGAAATCAAACAAAGTTTTATCTCGTATTATAAGAATTCAAAAAAAAAATGAAGTTATTTCTTCTGTTTTTATTTTCAAATAAATGAAGCGAGACCCGCTTTTGAACTAACATCACACTCAGACTCTCAGGTATGTCTTTTAATTTCGAGCGGGGTCCACCCGGAGATGGCACCAATTTGCAAATTCCTCTTTTTAATTTCTTAATGTTATTTATTATTATTTTTTTTAGTAGTTAGTTGGCCCACACACATGTGGCACCCCACTTGAAAATAAAAGATTTGCCAAAAACAAAATAAAACTTTATTTTTTAAAAGGATTTTAAAAGTGGGTTGAGGTGGCATTTCCATAAAAGCCTCTCATTTATTTCACTATTCATTTTTATTTTTTTTATTGATTTGCTTGCATAAGATTTTTTTTTTTTTTAAAGGAAGCAGCCTTAAATGGCACAACCGAACTTCCCTAAAATAAATAAATAAATAAATTTCATTTTACCTAAAACTTAGGTAAATGAAATGAATTTTTTTTAAAAACACAAGATGCACCTCTTTTAAAAACAACAAATTTTCAAAATTAATGAGGCATCAATTTCACGCTTTTGCCAAAAATTTCAAAAAAAAAATTCAAAAACTATAACGGTGCTCTTAAAGGAAAATATGATTTTTTTTAGAAAGAGGCTGAAGGTCTTTAAAAAGACCTAGCCATTGATCGAGAGGGGAGGGAGGATTTGATTTTTCTTGTCTTTTTGGTTTTCGCAGGGACCTTCTTCTCAACAGCGTGAAGAAGCACTTCTCATCTTCCTTCAGCCCAGCCGCAGGAGATCTAGCAGGTGGCTGCATCTTCTTCAGCCCACCAGCAGAGGAAACTCCAGCCAGCGTTTTCACCATCTGCCTTCAGCCCACCAGCAGGAGATACAGCAGCTTGCTTCACATTGCTTTCATCCACCAGCAGCAGAGGAACGGTCCTTGCTAGCTGACTGCAAGATCATTTGACGCAAGTTGCTGCCCCTTCTTCAGCCCATCAGCAGAGGTCTAGCAGGCTGCCATCTCTTTGTCTTCAGCCCATCAGCAGAGGTCCAGCAGCCGAAAATCGACCTTCATTTCCCTCCTGCAGAGCTCCAGCCACATTATAAGATTCACCATCTTCATCTTCTTCTTTCTTCAATTGGTTCTGTAAAAAAAAAACGAAAAAAAAACAAAAGAAAAGATGTAAATCGGACATTGATTTCTGCATTTGTTCTCTGTTTCTTCTATTGTCTTGGTTGTTTTTCACGCATCGTTTAATTTCCTGTTTCTTATGCTCTAATGTCATTCACTTCAGTAAATTCCTGATAAAGCTATATGGTGTGCCAAGTGTTCGACAATATGTCTGGGGGAAGTAGAAATGTGTTTGTGTCCACTTCTATGATGTTGGGCCTTGTAGAGAACCATCTCTTAGATGACGCTCTACTCCTTTGCTTCTCTATGCATTCGTCCGGCTTGCAATTAGATGGTTTTGTCTTTTCTGTAATGTTAAAAGCTTGTGATTCTTTGAGATCTCTTCGACTAGTGATGCAAATTCATGCTATTGTGGTAAAACCTGACTTGGGGGTCCTCCTTATCCATTGCCAATTCACTTGTTTATGCCTATATTTGCTGTTTTGATATTGAAAGCGCTTAAAGGGGGGTGTTTTGTTTTTTTTGGAATGACTGAGAGACATTGTCTCGTGGAGTGCAATTATACAAGCAAATTCATCATCAAATGAATACTTGCAAATGATTGAATGGTTCTATAATCTGCTAACTGCATTTTTAATTGTCGCATTTTCTCATTTTCTGCATATTTTAGTATGTTAAAATTTCTGTAAGGAATTTTCCCATTCGTTCAGTAATTTTCTGTGTTAGTTTTACTGTTTTTTTTTTATATTTCTTCTTTACACGAATTCGTGTTGTCATTCTATGAATTTCTGTTTGAACTTTGTTTTTCATACTTTTACATATTAAGTTATATAGTTTACATTATTGTTTTGTATTAATTCTCTGCTATAGCCATCCATATTAATATGTGTATTTGCTGAATTCTACACTGTCGTGGCTATGTATCTTCAGCATCAAATTTCTGTAGGTTAGAACATATCAGTTTTGCACAGCCATTGATCCACTAATTTACCTATTGTGTGCATCCCATCTTCATGTTTTCATGTATCTTCCAACCCTCAACCCTACTAACGTATTCCAATAGCATCTTCACATCTCCCTTACACTTTCCACATCACTTTCCCAACATCCTTGAAGTCATTCCATGATGCTTTTGCATCATATATCATCCACATTTTGTATATCATGCATTTAGCCATTCCCTTTTCTGCAGGTGTGCAGTCTTGAGAATAAGCCATGTTCATGGATGGATATTTTAATATCCATTCATGATTTCAGAACCATCTTTTGTATGCTCTTTTTTTTTTGTATACAGGGAAGCTTCATACCAAATTTTACTGAAAAACTGTTTATGATTTTAGAATTATGACTTCGCAAAGTCATGTACAGAAATTGTATATATCCTGTATTTTCTGATTTATGCATTACATATGAAATTTCAATTACTATATGTATTTTCTCATCATATGTATACATATCTATCTATATACATATATATATCCATGTATAAATATATATATATATATACATGTATATATATATATATATATATATATATATATATATATATATATATATATATATATATATATATATATACTTATATATATACATGTGGATCCCTTCATGTACACTTGTTTCCATATATGAGTATTTACGTAGCTATTTTCTCATGTAAATGCCCCTCCATTATTACATGTCATTTAGCAAAAAATTTAGCATTTAGATATATATATATATATATCTTCGTTGTACATGTTCTATATATGCCCATTTCCTTGGGTATCTTGTATATCCATTCCTTGTACTAATTATCATTTTGCAGGAAAATCTGGAGGATGCTGATTCTTTTACACTATGTATTTTTTTTATTTCATTTATTTTGATTTATGTCAGAGATGTAATAATCAAACTTGGAATAATATTTACTTTTACTGTTTAGACCAAGATGCATCTCATGTAGTTTGATTCCTGTAAATATCCTGATTCTATGAGTCATATATCTCATTTTGCAAAATCACCATGGATGTACACGAATGGCACATGCACCAAGTCTTAGAGAGTTGATGAACTCGTTGAAGTCCATATTTACGGCCCTAGTCGAAATATGGATGAGACCCAGATTCATCATCTTTCTACCAGTCACATTTAGCCTACACTCTTAGGCTATCTTAAAAATGCACATCATATGTTCAATTTTGCAAAATATTGTGAATTAACTCAATTAAGCTCTGAACATGTTCATGGCCACAGTCAGAATATGTGAAGGATTTATTTTGACTTAATACACATTTTCCAACAAATTTCTCAAAAAATCTTTTCAAAGTGCATTCATTCATTCAAATCATCTGCATCATCTGCTTTTCTAATGATTTTCTCAAGAAAATTTCATTCTCTGGAAATCGATCCCTCAAGAAACTATAAAGATTTTCGAAGTTGAATTTCCCAAGTCAAAGTTTTCCCATGATTTTTCCTGAAAATATTATTTTCTTAAGATTCATTTTCAAAAGGAATTTCTCGTCTTTCTCAGGAACCAAAATCGATTTTCAGATATTTCAAAGACAAGATTCTCAGGATTTCAATTTTCTAAGTTTTGATTTTCCATCTCCAAAGAATTTTCCAATGAATTTCAATCATTTTCCAAAGAAAATTTACAAAGTTAGAGTTTTCTTGACAAATATTTTTTTTTTCTTCAAATGTTCCTCTTTTCTCGAGAATTCTCTCAATTTTCTCATGATTTTCTCACATCTTCATAAACTTTCTGGTGATTTCCAAATACTGTCATCTGAGTTTCCTGAGAGGTTGATTTCTATCTTTTTCCTGAGAAATGCTTTTCAACTCCAAATGTTTTCTAGCATACATCATATTTTCCAACTTGCATTTTACAAAAATTTCATAGCACATGCTTGAATTTTCTGTGCATTTAGGATAGAACACAATTTCGATAATTTTACTAAGTCAAGCACAATTTTGGTCCTTGGTTCGATTACCTTTGTTAAAGGCGGCAGGAACGGTCGAACCTCGTACCGACAGGTCGAGCCCCATCCCATGGATTTTCCCGCTATTTTCAAAAACGAAGGTGAGTATTTCAAAACAAATTTTCAAAATTCGGTCAAGTGTGACTCGCGAAAGCATTTTCCTCTTTCTCTCTCGCAAGGGAAGGAAAGACGAGAAAATTTTTGCGATGATAACAGGGTTCACCGGCCAAGATTCCACTAAGAAAACAGTTTTTGTCAGAGGAAGCCAATGAAAAGATGATGCCTTAGTTTTTCTGCTTTTTCTATCTTTTGTTAATCTTATAGGGACAACACAGTCCCATCTTTTGTCAATGTCTTGTAAATATTATACTTCAATCAATGAAAGATCATTCCTCTCTTCATATTCGGGCATCTATCATTCTTTCTTATATTTTGTCTGTGCCATTGTTCTTTGCTTTGTACAAAAAGCTTGTTTGTTACTTGCACTTTTTCTTAAAAATCTTTCTTACATTTTCAGGATCATAACTCAATGAAGAAATTCATTATCAACCCCAAATATTTAAAATTGGCAAGGATTCCTGAGATAAAAAGAGCAGAGGTCAGCCAGGCAGCACAGCAGACCGAAGAGCTAGCAGAATTTGATTCCACTATTCAAGAATTGCCAGAATTTGCTCACATTCAGAAGCATGATGAACCCTCGTCTTTGGTTCAAGATCCAACTGAGGATATCAACATTGGTTCGGAAGATGATCCGAAAATTCTCAAAATCGGTTCGGGCCTAAAAGCAGAAGAGAAAGCAAGACTCGTCCAATTCCTTAAGCAACATCAAGAAGTATTTGCCTGGACTTATGAGGATATGCCAGGATTAGATCCCAAGCTGGTTGAGCATCAACTCAAATTGAAACCAGATTCTAAGCCAATCAAGCAGAAACTGAAGAAATTAGACCCTCGAATTAAGCAGCAAGTCAAAGAAGGACTTGAAGATTTGTTAAAAGCAGGCTTCGTCCGAGCCATTGATTATTCAGATTGGTTAGCAAATATCGTAGTCGTCTCTAAAAAGAACAGAAAAGTTCGGATCTGCATTGATTTCAGGGATCTCAACAAGGCTACCCCGAAAGATGATTATCCACTCCCCAACATTGACCAGTTGATCGATAGCACAATAGGTCATGCCATGTTTTCTTTCATGGATGGATATTCAGGTTATAATCAGATGAAGCTGGCTGTTCGCGATCAGTCGAAAACTTCATTTACTACACCATGGGGAACCTTCTGCTATACAGTAATGCCGTTTGGGCTCAAAAATGCCGGGGCAACTTATCAAAGGGCAATGGCTATTATTTTCCATGATCAAATACACAAAAATATGGATGCATATGTGGATGACATTTTGGTTAAGTCTAAAGAAGAAGAGGATCACCTCGATGCTCTTAGTCAAGTTTTTGAAAGACTTATTCTCTATAAGTTGAGACTTAATCCTCAGAAATGTGTTTTTGGGGTTGAGTCCGGCAAATTGCTCGGCTTCATCATCGGCAAGAAAGGAATCGAGGTGGATCCAGCTAAAGCAAAAGCCATTATTGATATGCCGCCTCCGACTAATCTCAGGGAACTGCGAAGCCTTCAAGGGCGTATACAGTCTATTCGCAGATTCATCTCTAATTTGTCTATGAGATACAAACCTTTCAATCATTTGCTTAGAAAATGAGTAAAATTTGAATGGGGATCAGAATGCCAACTCTCGTTTGAGCGCATCAAGCAGTATCTCTTTAATCCACCAGTTTTGAAGCCGCCAAAATTGGGAAAGCCTCTCTTATTGTACATTTCCGTCAATCAAAATGTTTATGGTGGTTTCCTCGCACAGTATGAAGAAGGCAGCCTGATAGAGCATGCCATCTACTATGTGAGCAAAACTTTCATTGATTATGAAAAGAAGTACTCTCAGATGAAGAAAACTTGTCTAGCTCTGGTTTGGATGTGCCAGAAATTGAGACATTACTTGTTGGCTTCTGAAATCAAATTCTTATCAAAGCTTAATCCTCTCAGATATATTCTTGAGCAACCATTTCTCACTGGACGGATTGCGAAGTGGCAGGTCCTTCTAATGCAATATGACTTGGAGTATGTCTCTCAAAAGTCAATTAAAGGCCAAGCGATCGCAGATCAGTTGACGGATTTTCCTTTAACAGAAGGGATTAAAGCAAAGGATGATTTTCCTGATGAACACGTCTGCAATATCCAACAACCTCCATTTTGGAACCTATTCTTCGATGGATCTAAAAACATGTCTGGCATAGGGATTGAAGTCTTGTTAATCACTCCAGAAAAAGAAATGATCCCTTATTCTCTCAAGCTTGGTTTCTAATGCACTCACAATATGGCTGAGTATGAAGCTCTAATACAAGGCCTCAAAATTCTGCAAAATTTCAATGTCAAGAGAGTGCATGTCTTTGGCAATTCATTACTTGTTGTCAGTCAAGTTAACACTGAATGGCAAGTGAAAGATTCCAAATTGATTTCGTATCATGAGATCGTCCTAGCTCTTATGGACAGCTTCGAAGAATTTCAGCTCAATCACATAAGAAGAGAGCACAATCAGATAGTTGATGGTTTAGCCAGCCTAGGCTCCATTTTATCCTTCAAAGGCAGTGAATCATGTCGTTCTTTTGAAGTTGGCAGACTTGAGCAACCTGCTTTTGCTTCAACTATGCAAGTAAACCAGTTCGATCAGAAGGAGAAGCCTTGGTACCAAAATATCAAAAATTTCATTAAAACTGGTGAATTTTTACCAAAAATGCCAAAAAGGGAGCAACGTGCAATTCAGTGTATGTCTATCCGTTATTTCATTTTGGCCAATGTCCTCTACCGTCGTGGGTTCAGTTCTGAGTATTCAAGATGCTTAGACCAAGAAGAAGCTATGAAAGTTATCCAAGAAGCACATGAAGGGATTTGTGGTGGCCATGTCGGCTATCAAACTCTCGTCAAGCAGATCGTCCAAGCAGGGTACTATTGGAATACCATGCAGCAGGACTGTCATCGATTTGTGAAGAAGTGCGTCAAGTGCCAAATGCACGCGCCTTCCATTCATGCGCCAGCCACTTATCTACAATCAGTTGTTTCTTCTTGGCCATTTTCTATGTGGGCGTTCGACGTCGTAGAACCAATTACCCCTTCTGCTTCAAATAGCCACAAATACTTTCTGGCTGCGACAGAGTATTTCACTAAATGGGTCGAAGCCATTACTCTATGCACAGTAGAAGGCCGCCATGTGGTTTTTTTCATTCACAAAAATATTCTTTGCCGCTTCGGTATACCACATGATATCATTTCAGACAATGGAAGTCATTTAAAAAATGAGAGGATGAAGACATTTTTGTTCTAAATTTAAAATTTTCCATCATTTCTCAGCTCCCTACTATCCTCAAGGGAATGGCCAAGCAGAATCCACCAATAAGATTCTGATCAGTATTCTAGAAAGGATTGTGAGAACAGGTCAAGATTGGCTTGAGAAAATTCATGATGCACTTTGGGCATACCGAACCACCATTCGGACCCCGACCAATGCCACTCCTTCAGAACTTGTTTACGGAACTGAAGTGGTGTTGCCTCTCCATATCCAAAAGCCCGCTCTCAAATTTGCTTCCCTTGTAGAATTGCCACTTGATCAGTATCAACAACAGAGATTGGTACAACTGGATCTGCTAGATGAAAAGAGGCTCAAGGCAGCAAAGCATGCTCAAGCTTATCGACAGAGGATAGCTCGACATTATGCCAAGTCCGTCATTGAGAGAAAATTTTGAGTTAACGATTTGGTGCTCAGATCGACAACTCATCTTAAGCATCGACCACGGGGCAAGTGGTCACCCAATTGGGAAGGCCCTTATGTGGTGAAGGAAGCACTCCCTCGTAATTCTTATCGTCTCATTAACGCAGATGGGGTGGAAATGCCAGATCTTGTCAATGCTCTGCATTTGAAGAAGTTTTATACCTGAAATGTTCATTCTAAAGCCTTTTGTTCTATCCAAAGAGTCATTTCAATAAAATAATGATTTTCTATCAATTCTTACATTCTTCTCCATGATACTGGGGCATTTTTATTTTCGATCTATAATCATCTTCCTTTATCAATATGCAAGCAGGATTAGGCAAAATTCTTTCCTCAAATTATACTAATTTTCAAATGATCTTGTAATCTTTAATAAATTTCATTCATATGGTTTATTTTCTCGTTTAAATCAAGTTTTTATCAAATTATTGTCAATACTTGTCAAGTGTTAACAATTTTTCATCAATCTTATTTCCTATCTACCTTCATCTTTAAAAATCTACCCTTTCAGGATAAGGGATAAACCTGATGCCTCCTTTCAATGAGGTATTTTACTTATTATTTTCCCCCGTTCAGGATAAGGGGATAAAATCCTGAAAGCCGACCACATGCAATTAAACTATGATGGTCCATTAATTCTGACCAAGAACCTTTATCTTCTAAATTCGTTTTGAAAATCTAGCTCATCTTCAAAACCCAGTCCTCGCACTGGTTATTTCTCAAACTTTTCAATCATATATTAAGCTCATTTGGAAAATCTGGTTCTCACACCGTTAATTTTCTAAATTCAATCTTCTGATCAAAGAATTTCCTTCTGCAAAATTCAAGTTTTGACTTGAACTTCCCAAAATTTGATACATTTCCAAAAGGACCCAGCATCTCGCTGGTCATGTATTTCCAAAGGATCCAGCATTCCGCTGGTCATGTATTTTCAAAAGGGTCCAACACTCGTTGGTCATGTATTTCCAAAAGGATCCAACACTCGTTGGTCATGTCTTCCAAAAGACCCAGCTCCCGCTGGTTATGTATTCCAAAAGGATCCAGCATCTTGTTGGTCATGTATTTCGAAAAGTCCCAGCTCACAAGTGTCGAGCTCTCAAATCAATTTGTTCCACAAATCAAACCTTCAAGGTGCGATTTCTCCATTCTCTCATTTTCCAACCTTCAGGTTGCAATATTCTCAAAATTTCATCACTTTCTCAACCCTTGGGTTGTGATCACTCAAATTCAATCATTCTCAAAACCTTCAGATAAAACCTTATTCAAATCAAAATCCAGTTTTTATAACTGGTCGGGATTTGAAATCCAGTGTTTTTCACTGGTCGGGATTTGAAATCCAGTATTTTTCACTGGTCGGGATTTGAAATCCAGTTTCTTATAACTGATCGGGATTTGAAATCCAGTATTTTTCACTAGTCGGGATTTGAAATCCAGTATTTTTCACTAGTCGGGATTTGAAATCCAGTATTTTTCACTAGTCGGGACTTGAAATCCAGTATTTTTCACTGGTCGGGATTTGAAATCCAGTTTCTTATAACTGGTCGGGATTTGAAATCCAGTATTTTTCACTGGTCAGGATTTAAAATCCAGTTTTCACAACTGGTCGGGATTTGAAATTCAGTAATTTTCACTGGCCGAGATTTGAAATCCAGTTTTCATAACTAGTCGGGATTTGAAATCTAGTATTTTTCACTGGTCGGGATTTGAAATCCAGTTTTCATAACTGGTCGGGATTTGAAATCTAGTTTTCATAACTGGTCGGGATTTGAAATCCAGTTTTTCATAACTGGTCGGGATTGAAAATCCAGTATTTTTCACTGGTCAGGATTTGAAATCCATTTTTTCATAACTGGTCGGGATTTCCCAAAATCTAAATATCTCTCATCAATCAAGTTATCCATGGTCTAATTTTATAACATTTCCCTAAATTACAGTTAAAGGTCTCATCAAAATCCATATTGAGTGATTATTTCACAAAAGGATTCTGGAACATTATGCCAATTTGCTAAAAACAGTTGTTGATTCCAATATTTTCACTACACAAAAGAATTACCTCAAATTACCTCTAGTGTTCTTTCCAAAAAGGTGAAACTTTTTATGAAAAAGGGATAAAATTCAAATCTTCTCTCTGTTGATCAACCAAAAGGAAGAAAGAAATATCCTTGGTATGATTAGCAAAAGAAATATTCAATGATGTTGAAAAGCCAGAAGCAAATTGATATTGACCATAGCTATGGCGCATGTTTGAAGACGGCTATCTGGCAATCAGGCAGTGAAAATATCTTGAGCTATAAAAAGAATCCACTCAATCCATATCTTCTCATTCATGTAAAGCTACAATCAAATATCTGCAAAAGGGATCTCTCAACTGTCGTCAAGATGAAGACGAATATGCAATCTAGACCCCCAGGGCCAAAGAAGATTTGGATCATCTTCGAGATAAAGGAGTTTGTGACAGATCCTTCCAGGGAAAGTTCAGATCATCGTCGAGATGAAGGCGAATGTGATGAACCTATCGACAAACCCTAAATGATATTTAATTTTTGCTATCATTTAAAGACCTTTTGAGCCAATACCTTCAATAGAATGTCTGAGAAAAAGAAGGATCAGAACATCTCCGAGATGAAGGAGTTTGTGACATACCTTTTTCTAGAAAAGAGAGAAAATGTCAGGACACATCCAAATGAAGGATGATGTAAAACCCGAGAAAGTTCAATGACTCAAAAAGAGTGCAAAAAGATCATCATGAGAAAACACCCAGATATCAAATTGCCAAAATTGCCAGAAGTCATCTTTTCTCTTGCAAAATTCTTTTATCAATATCATTTCACTACTTGCTTTTATGAAATTAAGAATTTTTCTTCTCTTCTCATATCAGGGAAATAGATAGCTTCCTTGAAGAAAATCATCAGCGCTAAAAATTTTGAATTTGACTCTTAGAACCAGGGAGTTAACCTCATTTGGAGGAAATACTCTAGGTAAAAGAGGGAATATCTTTTGCACATACATGCACATTTTCAAGCGTTTGAATCAACTACAATTTTATCTTATTGGCAAAATTTTCTAGCTATTCCGAGAATGAAATAAAAATTTGATATCCATTTTGATGCAACCTAGCGTTGTTTATATCTTTCAGAAAAAGTTGCCTCATTCAGATGAAGTATCTCTTCCTGTCCTATCGTGGTTTTTTCCATTTGAGAAATCCGTATGGTAGATTCCCACTCAGGTTAAGGGTCAAACCTGAATTCTCTACGAGAGGTCATTGATTTCAAAAGCTATTTCATTCTCAGCAATGAGATGCCCCATTTCATCCCCTTTTCAAAGCTTTAGGGAACCCTATTTTCCTACTTTTGCAAAAACCTCTTTCGGATTTGTTCGTCCAAACTCCGAAGGTCCCATTATGGTTTCTCCATTTGAGAAAGTCGTATGGTAGATTTCCTATTCAGGTTAATAGTTAACCTAGAACCTCGCTTTGCGAGGTATCTTCCTTTCAGGTTTGGGTTAAACCTGAGTCTCGTTCCAACGAGATCCCTTGTTGTGACAAGGTGTTTTTCTTCCAGTCCCATCGTGGCTCTTCCCATCGAGGAATCCATCCTTCATATATCCATCCAAGAAAGGATCCTACTTGAGCTTCATTTCACGAGGCATTTTCTCAAAAAATGTCCCATCAAGGTCCTCATATATTCCTTTCCTCATTCAGTACACCTTGATATATCTTCGTCCCATCCAGGTTAAGGGCTAAACCTGAATCATTCCAAAAAGTGTATCTTCTCTCACTCGTGAGACTCGATCAAAACTCTTATCTTTCACCATTCCGGGATCTTCATCCAAAGTTCCATCACGATTTTCTCATTTCTATTATTCAGTCATATCATCTTTGAGGATTTCGTCTTCCCAAAAACCATTCAGGATAAGGTTTTAAGCCTGAAGAGCCATATTTTTCAAAATAATTCTTCCACACCCAGTTTAGATCTGCTGACTGGGGCATTTTCAAAATTTGGAGTGTTATCTTTGCCACTAAGCTCGGCTTTCAACCGGCTTAGTAGCAAAGAGGTGCATTTGTGAACACCCCAAATTTTTCAAAGGTTTATAAAAATGACCTTTTTGCCCCTAACTCCATCTTCTGAGAAAACCAAAGCTAAATTTCAGTCATTCTTCAAATTTTCTGGATTGAATTCCATATTGATATATTCAAAATTCAATTCCAGATCCAAACCCAGTGTTTTAAATCCAAATACTGAGCCTCGTTGTCCAAATTGCAAATTAAAATTACAAAAATACCAACAAATGGTTTTGAATGGCTCGGGTAATTTATTCGGCATCCTGTTGGATCCACAACCCTATATTTCTCAGTTCGAGGCTGTAAACCTCGAATATTTCCTAAAAATCCAGATATAAACCCATTTTCTGAAGAAATTTTCCCAAAAATCGCCTTGAGTTCTCAGAGAAATTTCCTTTTATAAATATTTTGCAAAAATATAAAAAAAGTAGTTTTAATCTTTGTTTTCTCGTAAAACTTTAGGGTTTTATTCTAAAAAAGCAAAAAAAAAATGAAAAATAACACAAACAAAAAAAAATGGAAAAACTACGAGAAAAACAAATGGTTTTGAAGCTTTTTAAAGCTATTTTTGCTAAAAACCTCACTTGAAAAGTATTTTTACAAAAAACTTCTTTTAGAGGATCCTCTTTTTGGAAATGTCACGAAAGAGTAATGGACTCCTTCCCGCGCCTCCCTCATCTCCTCACCATCGTTGATCTCAAACCAACTTCTTGCTTTTTCACCTTTCATCTGCAACGGCCGCCTCTCTCTAATCATCAAGGCTCCTTTTAAGAAGAACCATCCCAGCTGCTTGAAGGTATCAAGGTTTTCTTTGAAGAATCCATTGCCGACATCCATTTCCCATTTGATCAAGGAGTTTCTCTGCTAATCCATCTTCAACCTTCTCCTTTCGATCTATTATCGACATCCATTCTCCACACTACGGCATTGAGTTTTTCTCCTAATCCAGGATCGACGTCATCCACATTTTCTATCAATTTTCACGCAGCAACTCCCCTTTCATCCAGAACCCCTACGGAGCTACAGGTGAGTAAGCGATTCTCCATTCTTTTTTTTTTGTTTTTTGTAAAGTCTCTTCCCTCTTTATCGAAATTTCTTTTATTTGTTCAGACCTTACCTTCCGTTTTTTTCTTTCTTCTTTCTCACGAAGCCTTAATGATAGGATTGACCTGCGTAAGGCAGAGTCGACCCATCTATAGGCAATATCAATGGGATTCTCTGATCCCAACATTTCTTTCTTTTTATTTCGTTCCTTCTTTTGGGTTTTAAAATCCATTTTATCAAAATCCTGCAGTTTATGTAAGAAAGAATTTATGTGTATCTTGTTTTGAAGTTAACTTTCTTTTTGCATTTAATCCCCTCAATTCCCCTTTGGAATCTTGCATTCCATGGCCATTCTCTATTCATTTTTTTTTAGGATTTAACACCCCTTTTGTGGGTCATTTGGATCACGATTTGTATCTGAGCATGTTTAACTTTCTCCTTTTCAGTTTTTCTTTTGATTTTTTTTTTCAGTTTTTCGTTTGTAGCTTAATCTCTTTTCTAGATTAGGTCTTGCTGGTAATGTTTTAGTTAGTATTTTTACGATCATTCCTTCTTCTTTTTTTCTTTCTCAAATTAGCTGCTCGTATCTTAATTCATATGTTCCCCTTTTCTTTCTGTATTTTGATCTGTATCTTAATTGTGTACTCTTAGTGAGCATTCGATCATGCCTCCATGTTGCATAATGAAATAAATTGCATGACCCTTAACAATTTGGGATTACTATTTCCAATTAGCATAATGATCATATATGCTCTCATAAGATTTTGCTTAGTTTACTCATCCTGTGAATTGAACATAATTCGTACTTGTAGAAGTTTGATTATTCATGCCACAGGCTCTCTATCATGTTACAGCAGGTTACGCTCCCTGTAAAATATTCCTGTTAGGTCATATTCACGATACCACCAATTATCGTGACATATGTTCACCATTTAATTATTGTGTGATTTGCTGAATGAACATTACCAACAGAGCAAACATTGAGCCCCCCTCCTAATTTGAAAGAGGAAAGGTTCAATGATGATGATAACACAACTTATGCTACCATTGTTAGACTATAGGTGGTCGGTAAGTTCCTGCAAAACCTGGCTCTGCTAATTGCATCATTCAATCCATCTTTATATTTATTGTCTCCATTCGTATCCCCTTTTCTCTTGTCTCCTCTCAGTTCCATGCATCTTTAAGATCTAGTGGTTTCACACCAAGGCGATTTCTTTTCTGCATCATAAATCTCCACTCTCTGTAAAATTTGATTTAAGGCTTCTGAATAGAGGTGGCTATCATGAGATTTTTTTTTGGAATTTGAAGTATCAAGGTAATTATCGATGGATTTGAGGTTTCCATCATCCTAGAGGCTTACTGTATCATTAAAGAAATGTTGTCAAACCAAGCATGGGTGATATCCTTTCATCCTCTGCACCAGTCATGCTCTAGATATAATGGCATTCAAATTTTTTTTTTTACCCCCAGCGTCTCTCACCATCAGCTGGACACTTCCATTCAATTTTTTTTCCTATCGTTACAGTAACATCTCAGTGACATTGCAGCATGTTCTGTGATGGTAAAAGTGCTGAGTGAGAATAGAGGGATATCCCTTCAGTCACGTCCTGTGGAATGAAGGCCTTTGCCAGCCATGCTTTCAGCCCAAACTGCCATTGAGAGTAGGTCACTAGCCCACAACATTACGTTGATGATTCCATCAAGTCTAGAAAGCAGTCTTCATGACAACAATCTGATGCTGAATACAAAGGCAGCAGGCTCGTACCTAACTCTGCTCGTTGTCATATATCTGTAGAAGATCAGACAAACGATACTAACAGTGAAACAGCTAGACATCTGAGCTATCAAGGAGATGAAGTATCCATAGTAATATCAGTTCTACATCACATTTTGATATGGAAGTCACAAGCATTGATCGCTCCATGTTATTGGACCATAATCTTCAAAAATCAACTCAAGTCTGCAATATGAAAATAAGGCTTAAGAGACCTCCACCAAATTTGACTGATGGAGGGTTGCCGGGATTAGGGGTTACAGAGCTTGAGTACCCCTTCCGATCAACATTGCCAACACCCTGCACCATCAATACTTATCACTCACTCTCACTGACACTTTATCACTTCCAACCACTAAGTCTTCATAGCACTGTCATTGCCTGTTTCTCATCTGCATATCAACTCATTGTACCTTCACTTCACTCACATATTAGCCCCATTTCCTGCCTGTAATCTGCATACCTACTCTTCACTTCATCAAATCACACCTTCCTCTTGAGCCAGTTATTTTACTTCCCATTCGACCACAGCAGTGCTGGGCACTGTAGTCAGTCCATTACATCTGCAATATAGACAACAACTGCTGTGATAATTTTCTGCATTGCTATAGCTTCATGCTTGCTACAATAATTCAATTAATTACAGTAGGTTGTCCTTCGATCCATTACACAGTTCTGCCCCTTTTGCACAGCCACCTCCATCAGCTGGCTGTTATCAACATTTCCCGCACCCTTTCACACCCTTACAATCATGCTTAGTGCTTAAAGCACTGTTGTATAGTCATTTTGAGGATAGTATGGCCTCTCGATGACCATTTGTGGTAGTGCTGAATATTGCTACAACATTGTTGCCCATCACCACCTCCATTACACTCTTTTCACCACTTACACATCACTGCATGCATTTCTTTCTTTCTTTTTTCACAGCATATATATCATAGGCATACAAAGCTGGTGCCATAGTTGCCCACATCCCTTGTCATTTCCTAGCCATTTAACTGTATCATATGCATGATTGGCATATTTCATCTACGTTGCATATAGGCCATATATATATATATATATATATATATATATATATATATATATATATACACGTATATATATGTACATACATGTGTGCATATAGGCATATATCATTTTCTCATATGTCCATATGAGCTTCTCATTTTGCATCTTTGAAATCAAGGTGATATTTTCTTCTACTAACCAAGTATTTTTCATGGGAATATATGGAAAAGATCATTATTTGGAGTTGTAAATTCAATTTCATGTATTGTAATAGTTAAATCTTAATGAGGATTTACATTTTCTGTTTTAGCTAGAATGAATGATCATTGTAAATATTATGAATTGCTTATTTTCATGCTTTTCGCCTTTATTTTTTAAAATATATGTATGTAGGTATGTATATATCACTTCTCACATCTTGAATCATAAAAGTCATGGCATAGGAGCATCTCATTTGACATCTTTGAAATCAAAGTGATATTTTCTTCCATTTTCATACTAATCAAGTGTTTTGCAGGGAATATGTGGAAAACATCATTACTTGGAGTTATAAATTCAATTTTAAATATTGTAATAAGTTAGGCCTTAATGAGAATTTACATTTCCAGCTTTTAGATAGAATAAATGAGCATTGTAAATGCCATAAATTGCTTGTTTTCATGCTTTTACCTTTATTTTCCAAAATCTCACAATGTTGAAACTAGGGGTGGCAATTTATGACCCGACCCGCCAACCCGCCTCTTAGGCGGGTTCGGGTTGGGCTTAAGCCAACCCGTTTAATAAACGGGTCGACCCGCGTAACCCGTTTATTAAACAGGTCGGGTTCGGGGTATGCCAACCCGCCAACCCGGCTGACCCGTTTAATAAACGGGTTAGGCGGGTGGGTCAACCCACCAACCCGACCCGCCAACCTGCCAACCCGATCCGTCAACCCGCCAACCCGACCCGCGAACCTGAAAACCCGTTTACCCGACCCAACCCATTTATTAAATGGGTTGGTGGGTCGTGTCGGGTTACCCGTTTATTAAACGGGTCGGGTTCGGGTTGAGGTATGCTGACACGCCAACCCGCCAACCCGACCCGATTGCCACCCCTAGTTGAAACACGAATGAAACGTGAACCATTTTGTAAGAGGTAATTAATCCTAAGTTGACGATTTACATCAATGGCCATAGTCAAGATGTTAACAAAACTTAGGATTTTTATCTTTTATAAAATAACACAGGATCCACACTGGATCCCTCTTCAAAAATCATCATATTTTTAAATATTTTCTTTTTTTATTTGAGTTTAATTTAAAATTAGCTCAAAATATATATCAATGGCCATAGTCAGGATATATTAAGAGTTAATTTCATTTTAAACTCTATAAAAGCATAAAAAATGTTTCATTCTTTGCCTGAATTTAAATATAGATTATTATATAATACATTCAATGACCATAGTCAGGAATGTATTCTATCCTCAATCTTATTTTTATTCACTTAAAGAATGAAATAAGATTTTCAAATGCAATTTCAAAAATCTTTAAATTCATTCATAGAATTGCATCATATTTTCAAAATTCCTTTTCCAAAATCCAAGTTATCTCAAATATGTTTCTTCAAATCCCTATTTTTAATTCATTTTTCAATCTTATTTCAAAGATTTAAATTTTGATTTCAAAGTCCAATTTGACTTTGAGATTTCAAAACTCAATTTTATATTCAAAATTCCATTTCCAAATTCAAGTCCAATTTCAAAGTTCAATTTAAACTTTGAGATTTTTTATCCATCTCCTGATTCAAAATTCAAATTCGAAGTCCATATTGACTTTGAAATTCATTTGTATATCCAAAATTCAAATTCTAATTCAAATCAAATTTCAAAGTTCAATTTAACTTTGAAATTTCTGATTCATCTTCTGATTTCAAATTCAAAATCAACTTTATTTTCTTATCTTCAAATTCAAAAAAATCCAAGTTTTGAGATTGACTCTGAATTTAAAATTTTGATTCTTTTCTAAAAGTTTTAAATTCAATCTAAGTTTTCAAAAACTCAGATCCTTCTTCAAAGTCCCAGTTTGGACTTTCAAAGTCTAAATCCAAAGTTAGATCAACTTGGATCCAGATTTCTAAATACAATCTCCACTTTTGGATCTCAGACTCCAGATCCAAATTACATCTTGGATTCCAGACCTTGGACCCAATTCCATTTTAGGATTCAGAATTCATCTCCACTTTTGGATCTCAGACTTTAGATCCAAATCCATTTTAGGATCCCGAATTTAACTTCCACTTTGGATCTCAGACTTCAGATCCAATTCCATTTTAAGATCCAGAACCCAATTCCACTTTGGATCTCAGACTTCAGATCCAAATTCCCATTAGGATCCAAAATTCAATTTCATCTTGGATCTCAGATTTCAGATCAAAATTCCATTCCAAATTTCGGATCGAATTCCATCTTGGATCTCAGATTTCATATTCAAATTCCATCTTAGGATTCAGACTGTGGATTCAAATTCTATCCTGATTTCCGGATCTCAAATCCGATTCCACTTTCAATTCCCATCTGGACTTCTTAAATCTATTCCTATTTTTAATAAAAAAATAAAAAAATTCTATTTGAATTGCTCAAGTTCAAAATTCCATCCTGATTTCCCACATTAAATCTAGAATTCAATTCCACTTCAAATATTCATTTCCTCTCCTAAATTCAAGTTTAAAATTCAAAATTCAAAGTCTATTTCTGACTTTGAAGCTTCATTTCCTTTTCACTTATCTCCAAATAATTTTTTTCAATTCAAAGATTTATTTTCCCAACTCTGATTATTTCAAAGACTAAGAACTTCTCTGATCTATCTCAAGTTCTAAGTTAGATTCAACCATTCAGAAATCATTTCTTCACTCCACTATCAAATTCATCTCAGAAAACTTGGAAATTTTCAAAACATTTTTCTCAAAAGAGCATACATCCTTGCATTTCACAAGCATGATTCTTTATGCATTTAGACTTAGAATAAATTCTTAGATAATATTTAGGCAAAGCAAAAAGGCATAAATTCAATCCTTTGTTCGATTACCCCTGGTAAAGGTGCCAGGAACGGTTGAACCTCGTACCGACGAGCGAATCCTGTCTCTCCATTTTCCCGCAATATTTCAAAACGGAGGCGAGTAATTTTCTTAAATATTTTTCAAATCAAGGTCAAGTGAGACCCCATAAAAGAATTCATCTTTTCTCTTCTCTTCTCTTCTTTTCTCTTCTCTCTTCTTTTCTGTCTTCTATTTTTCTCCCTTCAAAAAGGAGGAAAATAGAGGTCAGAAAGGAAAAAGAGAAGGAAGAGAGAGAAACCACAAGAGAGGAAAATTTTTGCGATGATCACAGTTTTGACGACCGTGATGGGACCCGTCTCCGTCTGGTCAAATTGGTGCTTCATACCCAAATTTATTTTAGGATCCAGAATCCAATTATATTCCTAAAAGTCTAGATTTCGAATCCAATTCCATTTTCGGATCTAATCTGAATCTCCTAAATCCATTTATATTCTCAAATGCCATTCGATTTTCATTATAAGATTCGAATTCAATATCACTTCAAAATTTCATCTTCTTCTCCTAAATCCATGATTAGATTCAAAATCCATTTCTGACTTTGAAACTTCGTTTCCTTTCATTTATCAAAGCTTCAAGTCATTCTTTCTCAAAATCAAGATTTATTCTTCGAACTCTGATTTACTTCAAAGACTTAGAATTTCTCTGATCTATTACAAGTTCTAAGTTAGACTCAATCATTTCTTCACTCCTTTATCAAGTTCATCTCAGAATACTTGGAAAATTTTCAAAACATCTTTTCAAAAAAAAAGCATACATCTTTGCATTGCACAAGCATGATTCTTTGTGCATCTAGATTTAGAATAAATCCTTAGATAATATTTAGGCAAAGCAAAAAGGCATAGATTCGATCCTTGGTTCGATTACCTCTGGTAAAGGCGCCAGGAACGGTCGAACCTCGTACCGACGAGCGAATCCCGTCTCTCCATTTTCCCGCAAACATTTTCAAAACGGAGGCGAGTTAAATTTCTAAATATTTTCAAATTAAGGTCAAGTGAAAACCCGCAAAAGAATTCCTCTCTCTTCTCTCTTCTTTCTTTTCTCTTCTCTCTTCTTTTTCCCTCTTTTTATTCTTCTCCCTTCAAAAAGGAGGAAAATAGAGGTTAGAAAAGGAAAAGAGAAGGAAGAGAGAGAAACCACCAGAGAGAAAATTTCTTGCGATGATCACAGTTTTGGGTGACCGAGATCGAACCCGTCCCCGTCTGGTCGAATTATGCCTTTGCTTTGCTTTAATATTTTCTAAGTCTTTATTCTTTCTATGTCAGCTATATTTTTAATGCAAACCATGGGGGCCTAGACTCTGTCCTAAGCTGACATCATTTTGCATATAGGATCTAAGTATGGTTTGGTAGGACCATATTGAGGAGATTATTCCATGTTCACATTAGACTTAGGTCTTAAATACAACTCTCCTCAATTCTAGGGATTGAATGCAAACAATGTATGCAAGTGTATGCTTCTCTTCAGTTTAAATCTATCTCTTTAGGACTTGCATTAGAGCCTTCTGGTTTTATCTGCATGTGATCATGTTTTTGAAAACATCCCTACCTATATTGTCCTGGTCTTCACGTTGCTGGGCTATCTCACTGAACCATAGTTCGGGAGAGAGCCTCACAACTGGACCACTTATTTGGGTTCGCGCCCCCTACCACGTACCTAAGGGCCATAGTCCGAGGTATATCGGTAGGTGCTCAAGGATGTTGGGAAACCTTACCTTAGAACCGGAGGAATATATTTATGCCACGTACTTCGAGCTTCGGCTTGAGTATATCGGCATACCTTGATTGAAATCAGATGATCTAAATCTTAGAGTTAGGATTAAGGTCCTATCAGCCATTTCAAAATATTGCATATAGAGTCAGCTTTAGGGAATGCTGCTTGTGCATCCTTGTTTGTATATCTGTGATTGTCTGATATTTTATATTTCCCTTATATTTTCTGAAACCCTGGGTATATATTCTTCAAAATTTTCTCTTTGTTTTTAAAACCCAGGTGTATTTTCTTCTTCTTTTGATTTCTTCAAATTCTTTGATTCTGCCTGCAAATTTTTCAAAATTTTCTTTTATCCTCTTTCAAAATTCCCTTTTTATTCCTTACCCTCTTTTGTGATAAAATAAAATTTTTCAGTATATGTCCCTTTCAACATTAAATATTTGTTCATATTTTTATCCCTTTTCACAGAAAAACAATGCGGTTGTCATAAATTTTTGGTGACAACCCGATCCCTCGTAATGGGATATTTTCATTATCAGATCTTTGATTTCTTCCTTTGTCATAATTTTCCTCCAAAAATTTCCTAAAAATCCCATTTTTACCTACAGAAAGGACATTAACATTTCATCATGGTTCGGACGAGGACTGGAAAGGAAACAGTCCTACAGCAAAGCGACAGTGAAGGAGAGGAAATGAACTCCATCAAATCATCCAAGCAACAAGGCCAAGGAGCAGAAAGCAATGTTGATTCAGCTACATACAAGTTGTTTCAAAAAGTGATGGCCAAAATGATGTCTGAACAGGCTGAGGAAAACCCTGAGAAAATATCTTCTAAAAGCAAAGCCAAGAGAAAAGTCAGCAAGAAGCAAGTTCAGTATGACAACACTTCAGAGTCAGCAGAGGAGGACTCAGAGGAAGAGCAGCCGACATATTTTCACAACCCCTTGTATCGGTCCAAGAAAGTCAATGAGGGGCATGAGTCAGCAAGCAAAACCAAGTTTCAGATCCCAACAAAAGATCCGATGCATGAGCAAATAAGAGAAATGACTCGTGCAATCAAAGACTTGCAAGCCCAAGACAAAGGCAAAAAGGTCTACACCGGTGCAGATTTTTATGACGGCCAAGAAGGAGATGACAACTGGAAAGATCTTCCTTGTAAATTCATAAAGTTTGATGGGACCGGCAACCCCAAGGCTCATCTGGCTACATTTTTTGCCGAGTGCAACCGATTCAGGAAGAACAATAAGGCTTTATTCTTATGCTTTCCACGCAGTCTGGAGGGAGTTGCAGCAAGATGGTATGCCGACCACATCAACCCTGATTGAGCTACGAGACTTTGACAAAGTCATCAACCTGTTCATCGAAAGGTTTCTCTTCAATACTGAGGCTCCGCCTACCCTCAACCATCTTTTCAACCTAAAGAAAAATGACAATGAGAAGGCAAAAGATTTCATTCATAGATGAAGATCCACTTGCAACAGGATGAAGGATCCGATATCAGAGGGGCATGCACTCTCAATAATTTTGAACAATTTCTCTCAACCTCTGAAGGGTCTGATCTCTACTTCTCTGTCTAAATCTTTCATCAAGTTAATAGAGCGAGTCGAATGACTCGAAATGGGATTAGAGAATGGAACCTATCATGGCCTCACCTTGGCATGAGGCAGTCAGGACGTGAAAAAGAAAACCAACTTCGCCTTTTCTACCAGTTCCTCCAACAATAATGGCAAAAACAAAAGAGGCGGCAGAAAGAACCACACTAGCGGGTCAGGCAGAGATGATTGCTCCGGTCAAGAGAATGGGATCAGCAGGAAGAATAACAGCCCTCCCTCGAGCATCCAGTTAGAATCAAAGCCTCAAGGGAAACCAAAGCACGATGGTTGGGGATATGACCGTGAGTTTACCCCCTTACAGCAATCGCTTGAGGAAGTTCTTGAGTATATGACAACAAAGGAGATGGTTAAACTTCCCAAGGTAGCAGCTCCTCTTGTGACTATGGGAAGGTTCAAGGATCAGTTTTGCAAATTCCATCGGGTGATGGGTCATGACATCGAACACTGCTTTGCTTTCAAAAACATCGTCCAAGACTGCATTGATAAAAAGCTGCTGGTGGAAGATCAAGAAGAAGAGTAGCTACCCATTCTGGCCTAGCTTCCCGAACCATGTCAATATTTTTCTGCTTTCTCTCTTTTTCAGTCACCTAATAGGGGCAACTCAGTCCCAGTCTTTTGTGACCCTTGGTCAACAAACTTGTAAATATTTTAGTCATTGTTATCAATATTTCCTATCAATGAAATGTCAATTTCCTTCATATCTGTTAATATCAAATACTTCTATCCTTCGCCATGATGGGGCATATATTTTGGAAAAAATTGTATTTCTCATATTCTTTTTAAATAAGGGACAATCCCAAAAACATCATCATGAGAGAAATGATATTGCCTATGAGGATTTTCAAAATCCTAAAAATCTTGAGAATTTCTGCAAAAAACTTCTTCATGATCACCAAAAATTCAATATTTTGATCTAATCTTCTTTAAAATAAGCTATCACATTGATTTTTCTTAAAATGGGTTTTTAAACCATTATCTTCAAAATTAACCCTCATGATGATCTCTTATGATGATTCCTTTTAAAAGGATCAGATCTCACACTGATCATTCTCCATACAGTGGACTTTCTCCCCAAAAATGATTTCTCACTTATCTTTTAAATAAACATTTTTCTTTCAAGATCCCATATGCAGGCAGGATCAGAAAAACTCCTTTTTCTCTTAAATCTTATAAATTTTCAGTTAATTTGGATATCTTTATCAATTTCATTCATTTTATTCATATCTTTATCAAGTTTACATCAATTTTATCAAGTTTTATCGAGTTTTATCAAATTTTCCTCAATTCTATTAAATTTTATCAATTCATACATTACCCTTTCAGGTTAAGGGATAAACCTGATGCCTCTTTTTCCATGAGGTATTCTTTTATTTTTACATTCCCCTCAGGTTAAGGGATAAACCTGACCCTCGTTGTCCGAGGTGTTCCCATTCAGGACAAGGGAAAATCCTGAGACCCCTCGTGGGAGCAATAACGCTACCTATGAGGATTCTTTTGTAAATACAAGTTTTGCCAATCTTTATTGATTCTTTTTAGATTTATATCGATTTCCCTTCATTAAATTTTCTTAAACTTTATTCTTTTTCCCATTCAGGATAAGGGATAATCCTGAAACCTCTCGTAGGAGCAATAACGCTACCTATGAGATTTTTTTTTGCAAATACAAGTTTCATCAAATTGATTTTCTAAATTTATATTAATTTTCTTAAATTCTATTCTTCTCCCTTTCAGGTTAAAGGATAAACCTAAATCATTGTCTATTCTCATCAAATGTCTATCAATTCATCACATGTCGTTCATTATCAAGCCCTCGGGTTACCATTTTATCAATGTCTATCATCTTCAAGCCTTCGGGTCACAACTTCATCAAAGTATATCATTTTCAAGCCTTTGGGTCACAATTTTTCTCAAAATTTCAAAGCCTTCGGGTTACAATCTCATTAATGTCTATCACTGTCAAGCCTTCGGGTTACAAATTCATCCACGTATATCCTTTTCAAGCCTTCAGGTTAAAAATCCATCAATGTATGACAAGTTCAAGCCTTCGGGTTACAATTCCATCAAATATCCATCATTCTCAATCCTTCGGGTCACCACTTTATCAATGTCAATCAATTTTACCAACAAAAATTCTGCTTTTGAGCTGGTCGAGCAATCAAATCCTGCTTTTGAGCTGGTCGAGCAATAAAATCCTGCTTTCGAGCTAGTCGGTCAATCAAATCTTGCTTTCAAGCTGGTACTTCCAAACAAATCCTGCTTTTGAGCTGGTCGGTCAATCAAATCCTGCTTTCGAGATGGTCGGGCAAACAAATCCTGCTTTCGAGCTGGTCGGGCAAATAAATTCTGCTCTTGAGCTGGTCGGTCAAACAAATCCTGCTTTCGAGCTGGTCGGTCAATCAAATCCTGCTTTCAAGCTGGTCGGTCAACAAATCCTGCTTTCGAGCTGGTACTTCCAAAAAATCCTGCTTTCGAGCTGGTCGGGCAAACAAATCCTGCTTTCGAGCTGGTCGGCCAATCAAATCCTACTTTCGAGCTGGTCAGGCAATCAAATCCTGCTTTCGAGCTAGTACTTCCAAAAAATCCTGCTTTCGAGCTGGTCGGTCAAATAAATCCTACTTTCGAGCTGGTCGGTCAAAAAATCCTGCTTTCGAGCTGGTCAGTCAATCAAAATCCTGCTTTCGAGCTGGTACTTCCAAACAAATCCTGCTTTCAAGCTGTTCGGTCAATCAAATCCTACTTTTGAGCTGGTCGGTCAATCAAAATCCTGCTTTCGAGCTGTTCGGGCAAACAAATCCTGCTTTCGAGCTGGTCGAGCAAACAAATCCTGCTTTCGAGCTGGTCGGTCAAACAAATCCTGCTTTCGAGCTGGTCGGGCAATCAAACTCTGCTTTCGAGCTGGCACTTCCAAAAACCCTGCTTTCGAGCTGGCACTTCCAAAAATTCTGCTTTCGAGCTAGTACTTCCAAAAAAAATCCTGCTTTCGAGCTGGTCGGTCAAAACAAAAATCTAAATATTCCTTCCCAAGATCAACTCAAAGGTTTCGTCAAAATTTATATTGAGTGATTATTTCACTAAAGGATGCTTGAAAACTTTGCCAATTTGCTAAAAATATTTGTTGATTCCAATATTCTTATTGCACAAAAGAATCATAATCACGTCACACCTAACACTAGACCCAACTCTCAAACACAAACAAGACTGAAACACGACAAAAAAAAAAACTCAGAACTTGGATCTGGATAGCACGCTAAATCGGCTAGACCCAATGCTAGCCGATTTTTACTTTTTTACTAAACTGATTTGCAAATCACAAATTATACCTAATCTAAACCCAAAATCGACATTCAAAAACAGAAAATAACATAAAAATGACAGTAGTTTGCTGTCAAAGAACAGGAAAAAATCAGAAGTGGGCTGAAGGTAGGGGATCGACTATAGGATGACACGATTTATCTAAAAGAAGGAGAAAAGCAAGACCTACCTCAAGGGCGATCCGACGACTGTGGGGGTGGAAAGAGCAGAAGATGCCTATGAAGATGTGTCTTGTCTTCTTCAAGGATGCTGGAACCTCACAATAGAACTCTCTTTTACAGCTGCAACACGTTTGAAGTACACCGAGGGCGGAAAGTGAATCGATTCGCGATCGGGTGGAGTAGAGGATCGGATGGAGGTAGAGCCGATTGTTCTTGTTGGAGCAGACGACACTCCACGTAAGAAGAGTGTCTTCAACCTCTGCCACACCTGCAAAACAAAGCACATATGATCAATAACCTGCAAGGATGAAAAGAAATGGAGAGTAGATATGAAACCAATGAGAAAAATGATAGGAAATGCTTGAATCTCAAGCAAAACCAAGTGAAACAATGGTGTTGGCGTGGAATGGATGGGGAAGAAGGTGGCTGGAGCAAGAATCATTCAGAGGCTCGAGCATACCAGATTGTATCAATCCTTTCTCCTTATTCATTTTTGTGACGCCCCAAACCCCGACCATGTAAAAACCTTGAGTTTTTGAGCAAATTTTTTTTTGAAGGATATACAGAGTGAAAAACAACTAGCGGAAGTAAAGGAGGGAAACAGGGGTAAAACAAAGGCCGCAAGTCTGAGCGAGCCACAGTGAGAAAACCAAACCGCAGTAGACAAGTAAAGTATTCTTCATTTCCACAATAGTTACAATGATACAAAAATGAGACTGGGTACAAAAAGGGACAGTCTCACAAAATGGAGAGGTACAACCCCTCAAACCCCAAAACCAGAAGAAGCTAGAATCTGCTACAAAGTGTGGGTCTCAAGGCTCCTGCTGTGCGCCATCGCATCGCGCTGCGTCTACTCGTCACCTGTATCCCCATAAAACGGGGTCAGTACTCTTGCGAGTTGGTGAGACAAACCATCCATACATTATCATTTTTTTAGGAAAAGCAGAAGGTAAGCAACAAGCTACAAGTGTGCTAAGTACCAGACTATAACTAGCATGATGGAACAGTTAAAAACATTTGAAATAAAAGTACAAGTGCGTGTCAGGTAGGTGCACGTGCCACAAGACTGTAAAACTACAAGTAAGTAACAGTGCAGCCACTAAAGTAACAAAAGCAGAAACTGAACAACAGAAAGTAGCAGCTAAAGTAACAGAGTAGGAACCAACCAACAGAGGGTAGCAACTGAACAAAAGTGTATACTGCTCTAGAGTAACAACTACAGTAAGTCAGTCTGTTTGGTTAGTCATTATGTTCATCTTTTTACCTCCTTCGGGTACGCGAAGGAAAACCCTCGAGTTCTGTGAGTCATGCACCCGGCGTCTGTTATTCAATTTCTAATGTGGTAACCGGGGATGCTACAGAACGAGAAAACCACTTGCGGGAGACAGGCAGCCAGGAGAAACCTTTTGCAGAGGTAAAGGATTGCAATCTGTACTACTGCAGTAGTAAAGGTCCCATGCAGAGGGTACCTTGACCTCCCTAACTCCGAGTGACTGGAGGTCAGAGGGCACATCGGCTCCTCTAAAGAACAAGTCGTAGTAACGACACGTCACTCGGGGCTGTACCATTCACCCTCTCCCTGGGTGACCAAATTGTGAATGGGGCACGATAGGTTTATCTTATTTAGGCTCAAACTTCTGGTCGTACCTCCTCTCGAGGTAGTCGCGCCTCATGGTTCCCGTGGGGTACGCAAACAAGGACTTGGCCTGCCCATCCACGTGCTCGGCCTCACACGGCCACCACGAGCACATCGCCTGTGAAGACGATAATATACCATTTTATTTTATGCCTAGGGCGACACGAACATGTGAGTACATTCTCACCAACCCGGGCCATTGCTCGCAGACTTCAACCGAGTCTCAAGACCTCAATAGGTCAAAAGTGTCAAACCCTATGATAATTCCAGTTCCTTTCCAAGTGTATGCCATGTCGAGTGTAAAGCACGCCTCTGGTGCAGTGTATATCTATCGATATACGAGAGGGATCCAAACAGGAAGACGCTCATCAAGTGAGCTAGTGGCATACGTGTCCGGACGTGCCGACTTGCACTGACGAAACAAAACAACCCGTATAGGTGTAAATTCGTCCAAAAACGCATACAATTGTCATAACGCGGCAAAATATTGTGTAGCAAAGCCATTCGCCAGGGATCCTCGCGAGTCCGACACTCATGAGTGTCAAGGGATAGAATTCCACTTAATCCCATGCTAATGGGAATAACATTGGCATATCCAGATGCGCGGTCCGCACGACTGGGGCACGAACGTGACCGAAACCAGAAAGGTCCATAGAACCGGACAACCCTATGCGAGCGTGTGTCGCAACACTGCTTGCAACCCATCCGCACTGCCTCCCTCACGGGGCTGCGGGGTACAAGCAACCGAAGCCCGAAACAGCGACCTATGTTGCTTGCAAGAGATGCATTCTGCCAATAAGGCTCGACATTTCCTAACGGCACGAAAGGGCAACCGTCGCCACAGATGAGTTCCCGTGGAACTCCATGGGGTTGCGCCAACCTCGTTGATACCCGTAAGGGGTTCAAACCCTGGGTCAGAGCACTCCAAGGGGCTGCCCAAAAAGGTGACAGGGTTACCGGGTGCCTTAGCACCCGGTGCCGTTGTGGCGCCAACGGGGAACCTAAAACCCGGAGGGCTGGACAAGTGGCTAGGCCACCGGGGCCCTGCCACCCTTGCTCCTCGCCTAGCAACTGGCCAAGTGGGTCTGACAGCCATACTGGCCTCAGCCCGCACGCGCCAACCCGGGTGTGCCAGCACTCGGCTAAGCCTAGAGCGCCCTCAAGGGTGCTAGGCTTAGCCCAAGGCCCACCGGACCAAACAAGAGCCCAAGCGAGGTCTGGCCCGCACATGACCAGACCCAACTGGGTCCCGAAAAACCCCTGGCCTGAACCCAGCCATGGGTTCGGACCAGGGTGTTGGGCCTTAGCCCACACCTAGAGGGGTGCGGCTAACCCAACCACCCGGCTGGGTGGGGCAAGCCTAAGTCTCTGGCCTGGACCCTATTGGTCCAAGCCCAGCCGACAAAAAGGGGCAGGGGCACTAGTTGAGGTGCCTCACAGGCACCCCTGGTCTGACCCAAGGTAGGTCCTGACCACAACACCCAGCAGGTGCACGCCAGCCCACAAGGGGCGCCAAAGAGGAGTGGTGGGGCACCCACCCGAGTTATGTGGCGCCACACCAAGGCGGTGGTCTGGACCACTGGGCGTCCAGACCCAGCCCTACTACCCCAGCAACCTCAGTTGCAGGGGGCAGGCTACGCCTGGTCTGACCCAGCCGTGGGTCCAGACCAGGTCCACAAGGGGCCAGCGCACCACTAAGTGGTGCGCCCAGCACCAAGCCCTGGGTGCTCTAAGCACCCGGCCCCAGGCTGCACCGCTGCCAACCGAGTCAAAAACGGGGGGGGGGGGGGGGTGTGTAACGGTTGCCTGCTAAAGACCCTAGGTCTGTAGCATCTGGCTCAGCCCAGCCATGGGCTGAGCCAGGCCGCACCTACCTGGTGCGCCCACTAAGTGGGTGCGCCAAGGAGGTGGCCCGGGTGACACGCGCACCAGGCCTCCTGCTTGCCAATAGGCAGCGGCCAGGGCAAAACACAGAGAAAGGGCCCCATACAGGCCCCCGGTTCGAGCCAAGTGGTGGCTCGAACCAGGGCTGTAGCCCTTGACCCTGCAGGTCAAACCCCAAACCAAAACCTTCGGGTGCTAAGGCACCCAGGGGTGTGTTTGGGCTAACCAAGGAAAAAAAGGGGGGGGGGTGTTCACCCATGGTGGGCTCACCCCTGGGTGGGTTCACCTCGGGTAGGTCTGGGTCCAAGGTGGCCCAGACCACCCAAGCCAACCGTGGGCTGCAACACCGGCTGCAGCCAACCCATCCAAAAGGAAGAGCCGGACTGACCAACTCGGGTCAGTCCGGGGCTCATCCCAGGGCCTGCAATGGCCCAGCCCACCAGCTGTGGGCTCGGCAAGGTCATCAAACGACCTGAGCTGGCCGTGCAAAGGCTCAGCCCAACACCTTGCCCAGCACCAGCCCCAAAAGTGGGGGGGCGTTCTATCACTACAAGGAAAAACGAGCATACACATACAAAAAAAATCAAAACAAAAGCTTAAAATGAAAAAGGAAGGAGAAGCTCACCTCGTGCTAGGTTGGCCCAGCTGAGCAGCAGCACCAAGGGGGATGGAGGGGGAGTAGAAGAGGAAGAAGGAGTTGGAGAAGAGTGGAAGGAGAGAGAGGGTGTCGACCCTCTCTCTCTTCCCTTCCCTTGCTTAAAAAGGGGGGGGGGGGGGAAGAGATGGGTGGTGGGGAGTGAAGGAGGGGAGATGTGTGGTCTCCCCCTCCCACGCCCCACCCTAGTCAAAAAGGCCCTATGGGGGGGGGGGGGGTCTAAGGTACATGGTACCTCTCAACCACTCCCCTTAATCTAAGGGGAGTGGTTGGCCTTGACCCCTCAAGGTCAAGGTCAAACCACCAAAATCGCCCCTCCCCATTTCTTTTTTTTTTTAATTATTATTTTTTTTTTTTGAAAAGTGTAGGGGCTACCCCCTAAGGGTCGCCCAGCCTATTCCCCAAAATGTGGGCTGAGCCCTCCCACCTTTACAAAAATGCCTTTTCAAGGCCTTTTGTTGAAAATTTTCGAACTTTTCAAAATCTCCATTTTGAAAAGTGCTTTTTTGTAAATATGCTTTTTCATAAGCCTTTAAAAGAGACATGGGCTGAGGTGGAGCCCATGCCAAACTTTTCTACATACACAAAACCTACCCCTTGTAAAAATGTTTTCAAAAACCCTCTTCTAGGTTTTTACGAATTTGCGATTTACTTTTTTTTTTTTTAAAGCTCAATATAATGAGTATTTAAAAAGAACTAATCTAAACTAGTTTAAAAATCAAAATTTTAAATTACATTATATGAATTAAGATTTAAACTTTCATAAAGTATATTTAATTTCTCAATTACGGCGAAATTGGGCCTCGGTATGACTCATAATTACCGATATACCCCTTTTTCGCCATAATCCGTGAAATAATGAGATATTTCTCTCGTTTAGGCTCCAAATTTGGAGCGAACCCAAATGAGTATTGTATAAGTATAATCTACAAGTATTGAGGTTTGATCCGTCGCGGTTTGCCCCGAATCGCCTCGTAGAGCAAATCTACGCGATTCAGAACCTCAAAAAGCGATAATTGCCAAATTTACGAGTATGCTCGTGCCGAAACAAGAATTTCTCAACAAATAGAAATATTTCATTTAAAATTCTTCAGAAAAATAGTGGGACTTACATCCTTCCCTCCTAAAAAGGGATTTCGTTCGCGAAATCACGAATGCTAGGCCACAAAAAGGTCAGGGTATTTCTCCCTCATACTGGCCTCTGGCTCCCATGTGCATTCTTTGATGCCATGGTGTTGCCACCGCACCTTAACCAATGGAATGGTCTTGGTACGCAGAACTTGATCACGACGATCGACAATCTCAACAGGTCTTTTGGCCACCGTTAAGTCCTCTTGTACTTCGACATCTTCGTATCGGATGACGTGTGATGGGTTTGGAATGTACTTCCTCAGCATCGACATGTGAAAAACATTATGAATTTGTGCATACTGCTGCGGTAGCTCAATCCGATAGGCTGCTCCACCGATCCTCTCAAGAATCCTGAACGGCCCAACGTATCTAGAACTCAACTTTCCTTTCTTTCTGAAACGAAAGACGCTCTTCGTCGGTGATACTTTCACAAAAACCATGTCATCAACATCAAACTGAAGCTCTCGCCGTCTCTTATCAGCGTAACTCTTTTGTCTGTCCTGAGCTGCCTTCAGACGTTCTCGGATCTTCTGCACTTGCTGAGTGTAGTGCTGAAGAACGATCGACGATTCACTGGATCGATCGCTGATATCGTCCCAATATGATGGTGATCGGCAAGGTCTCCCGTACAAAGCCTCGTAGGGAGTCATCCCGATACTAGCGTGATAACTGTTGTTGTAGGCAAACTCGACCAAACACAAGTGCGAATCCCAATCACCCTTCCAGTCGAGCATACAAGCTCGCAACATATCTTCTAACGTTTGAATTGTTCTCTCTGACTGGCCATCAGTCTGAGGGTGAAAGGTTGTACTGAACTTCAACTTCGTTCCCAAGGCTGACTGCAACTGTCCCCACAGTCGCGACGTGAATCTGGGATCACGATCCGAAATGATAGACGTAGGTACACCATGTAACCGTACAATCTCTCGGATATACAAGTCTGCTAAGCTCTCAAGCGGCTGACTAATCCAGATAGGTAAGAAGTGAGCAGACTTGGTGAGTCTGTGTGATCATCGCAAAATTTTTCCTCTCTTGTGGTTTCTCTCTCTTCCTTCTCTTTTCCTTTTCTAACCTCTATTTTCCTCCTTTTTAAAGGGAGAAGAATAAAAGAAAGAAAAGAGAAAGAGAAGAGAAAAGAAAGAAAGAAAGAGAGAGAAGAGGAACTATTTTGCGCGGTCTCACTTGACCTTAATTTGAAAACATTTAGAAATTTAACTCGCCTCCGTTTTGAAAATTTGCGGGAAAAATGGAGAGACGGGTTTCGCTCGTCGGTACGAGGTTCGACCGTTCCTGGCGCCTTTACCAGGGGTAATCAAACCAAGGATCGAATCTATGCCTTTTGCTTTGCCTAAATATCATCTAAGAATTTATCCTAAAGATCTAAATGCACAAAGAATCATGTTTGTGCGATGCAAAGATGTATGCTATTTTGAAAAGCATGTTTTGAAGATTTTCAAGTATCCGGAGATGAACTTGATAATGGAGTGAAGACATGTTTGAATCTTAACTTTAGAACTTGAGATAGATCAGAGAAGTTCTAAGTTTTTGAAGTAAATCAGAGTTGGGAAAATAAATGAGAAAGAATGACTTGAAGCCTTAAAAATAAAAAGGAATTGAAGTTTCAATAGTCAGAAATGGATTTTGAATTTAAACTTGAATTTAGGAAGGAAAATGAATACTTGAGATGAAATTGAATTTAGATTTTGAAGTTTTGAAATTTGGAATGGACTGAGAAAATCAAATGGTATTTAGGAATAGAAATGGATTTAAGAGATTCAGATTTGATCCGAAAATGGAATTGAAATCTAAAATTGGAATGGGATTCCGGATACTAAACAGAATGGGATCCGAGATCTCGAATCCAAGATGAACTTGGGTTATGGATCCTAAAATGGAGTGGATCTGAAGTCTGAAATCCAAATGTAGAATTGGATTCTGGATCCTAGAATGGATTTGGATCTGAAAGTCTGAGATCCAAAAAGTGGAATTGGATTTGAAGTCTGAGATCCAATGTAGAGTTGGACTCTGGATCCTAAGATAGATTGTGGATATGAAGTCTGAGATCCGATGTAGACTTGGGTTCTGGATCTTAAGATGGATTGTGGATCTGAAGTCTGAGATCCGATGTAGACTTGGGTTCTGGATCCTAAGATGGAATTGAATCTGTAATTTTGAGATCCAAGGTGAAATTGGATTCTGGATCCTATAAGGAAATCGGATCTGAAGTCTGAGATCCGATATAAGTGGTGAATCCTGGATTCTAAAATGGATTTGGGGTTATATTCAGAAGATGAATCAAAAATCTTAAAGTTAAATTGAACTTTGATTTTGATTGGAGTTTTGAATACAAAATGAATTTGGAATTTCAAAGTCAATTTGAATTTTGAAATCTGATTTGATTTTGAATAAAAATGACTTTGAAATCTCAAAGTTAAATTGAACTTTGAGATTGAAAATGAAATTGAATTTGAAAATGAAAAGGATGAATTGGATTTTTATAGAATTGAAGATAGATTGAGTAAGATATTTACATCACTTGGAGTTTTGAAAAAGGAATTTTGAAAATATGATGCAGTTCTATCCTAAATGATGAATGAATTTAAAGAATTTGAAATTGAATTTTTGAAAAGCTATTTCATTCTTTAAATGAATTAAAATAAGATTGAAGATATAATACATCCTTGACTATGGTCATTGAATGTATTTATATAATAATCTATATTTAAATTCAGGTGAAGAGTGAAACACATTTGGTGTTTTTATAGAATTTAAAATGAAATGAACTCTCAATATACCATGACTATGGCCATTGGTATATGTTTTGAGTTAATTTTAAGTTAAATTCTGATAAAAGGAGAAAATATTTAAGGAAAATATGATGAATTTTGAGAACGGATCCAGTGTGGATCCAGTGTTATTTCGTAAAAGATAGAAATCCTAAGTCTTGTTTACATCTTGACTATGGCCATTGATGTAAACCATCAACTTAGGATTTATTATCTCTTATGAAATGGTGCACGTGCCATTCGTGTTCCCATTTGTGAGATTTTGAAAAATAAAGATAAAAACATGAAAACAAGCAATTTATGATATTTACAATGCTCATTCATTCTATCTAAAACAAGGAATGTAAATTCTCATTTAGATCTAGCTATTACAACACATGAAATCAAATTTACAGCCCCAAATGAAGAATTTATCCACATATTTCCAGCAAGACAACTGGATTAGCATGAGAATGGAAGAAAAATGGCATATACTATATGGATATCTTACAAAATGTTCATATGAATGATGAAAAGGATAGAGGGAATGATATATATGCTTATACATATATATATATATAAGCATGTATATGTATATCTATATACGTATATAGATTTGTATATATGTATGAATATATGTATACATATGTATACAGGTGAAATGGTGAATGTAAAGATGTGTGAAAGTTCATAGGTAGAGGATGGCTCTTTATATAGGAAGAATATCTAAACAAGAGCTCACTTAAATAGGCTTCTAACTCTTTCTTGGTTGATACTGTAACTTCAATAGAAAATTTGGGGATGTTAACTAAACAGTTGCCCACGACATGATCCTTATGTCTACTTTGATGCATGGCATTTATCATTTGGCCAACTCAAGCCTGCTAAAACCGTGAGCTATTGTAATGCTGAATATTTAGGATGAATGCAATAATGAACATAGGCATAGTAATAAACCTTTGGCAACTGGGGTCATTCAAGATAACTAGGACTTTCATTCCTTTCTAGCAGAATATCATTGAGCCTACCCATTTCTAACCTTGATTCTATTGATTGTCCCCCTTTAAACTGCTAAATTGACTTGCACATCACATTTCACCATTATCTGGCAATGAAAACCCCACAAACCAAGGTTGTAGCAGGTCGGCTCATCTGGGTTAAGCTGGAACAAGGAAAAAAAATGGCACACCTTGACAGGGCATTACTTAGGCTACTATGCTGTGGGAATGTATTTGACAGGGCGCTTGTGAAAATAGGTAGTAAATTGACAGATTGGATACTTATGAAAGGTGGGTTGTAGCTAGAAGGTATACATATTATGGAAATGGTGGCAATGTTATGCAAAACTGGAATGAGTTGGTAATGAAAATGGTTATTTAGGATATAGCTAATGAATGTGGTAGGGTAAGTGTGGCTGATAAGCAGCAATAAGGTGTTGGAGGGATATAGCCATAGGGTGGCTATAGACAAGATGGTGTTTGGTGACAGCAATGGTAGGCGCTGTGGTGGGCGATCTAATGACAACCTATGATGCAGATGATGGTGGCGGTTGTGTAAGAAAAACAGGGGCTAAGTGCAGGAAATGAATGGGTAATTGATATGAAAATAGTGCATTGGTGGGGAGATTTGGCAAGTGAGGTGGGTGAATGTGGATGCTTTGGCAAGTGTATAATGTAAAAGTGATATTGTGACAAATGAGAGATGAGTATGGGTTTTGCAGGGTGATGTGGCATTGCAACAGATATGGGGGTGCTATCAGTGCTAATATTGACATACCACTACAATACATGTATACCAAAATAAAATAAAAAAAGTTACACAACATATAGTAAGCAGAGAGAGAGTAAATGACTTATGTCTGATTAGCGGCTTAGTTCCTGCAAAAGGACTACTCAGATAACAAGGTGGTTCCCAACATCTTCAGGCTTCTGGAAGAGATCCACGAACACAGAAGAATCACCAGATTCCGATTTTGGCCTGCTTTGAACAGAGTAATTTGCTGACGCAGCCACCTGCTTTGAACACTACAGCAGCAAATTGATATCAACTGTTTTACATTATCTTTTCCTTCTGTGGCATAATCTGGTTGCTTGGAGTAACTCTACAAAAGCACATTATATTGATGTAGTCACAGTGATCTCACGACTATTGAGCCCTTCTTTGCTGTTTGTTTTTTTTTTGTTTTTTTTATTTGGGCCACAAATACCCCCAGCAATTGCTATGTTGTGACAGTAACATGGTCTATTCTTATGAAACTGGGCATCTCTTAATAGAGGAGTCCCCAAAAGCTAATAATTACAAGCAAAGAGAATGAATGGAAACAGAAAGACAATTTAATTTATCAGCAACGTCAGATTGTCAATATTTAGCTAGAGATGGAATAAATATTTTATGGATATTTTTGCAACGATAGCTATATCAGCACCAAATATGCTTGGGCCCATATATACATAGGAAAACATGTTGTAGATAAACAAAATAAAGGCCATAAGCAAACCACAATTTAACCTCGTCCTTCGCCAATCAAGAACTTACCTTTCTATGACCACTCTTGAGGATCTGAAATAAATAGAACACCAAATTCATAAGATATTTTGAAATAAATAGAAACCACAGAGAGCATCATTTAGAAGAAATATATAACAATTAGACCAAATGAAAACAAAAAGGCCTCCTACCGAAGTACATATTTGGGGAAAAATTCTTCTGTTAAGCCTGCAGTAGATGAAGTGTCTCCTTGGGGATTTCTTCTTACGATGGAAACTATGACCCAGTCCATAAAGGAGGAGTTCTATATGGATATATCATATAGCATGATTCCTTTTTAATCAAAGAATTCAAAACGGTGATTATGTTGAGATCCTTAAATTCTATTTTGATTTACACACCACAAGAAAAAAAAAAATATGCACAATACATAAACAAGCCTTTAGTTGAAAAAAAATAGCCAGATAGTGTGTTACTAGAACGAATTCAAGAAATTTTTTTTTTTCAAAGTCAGCATTGGCAGTTAAAAACAAGTATAAATATAGATCCCCTGTAAACAGGAAAAGATCTAAAAACAAAATGAGAAAAGCACCTCTGTCATCCATTTCCACAAGAGCCATTTCATGAGCAGGGAAGGGGGGGGCGATAAGCACAGTTCTTTGAATCAAACATTTCAATATACAAAGTGGATGAAAAGATATCCAAATCAAAATTGTAATGATGGATGGATATATCTTTCTATTCATATAGAAACCTCTTCTTTGCCACCACGTAAATGAATTGCAAAAACACATTAAGGAATATGTCCATGAAAAAAAAAGAAAAAAAGATTCGATCTCATGGGGCAAGAAAGAGCTACTAAATGAATTTTAGGACCGAATGTTACCAAAGACCTAAGAAAATTACCTATATCATAGCTCATCTTTTACTGATGCACCATCTTTTATTGATTCAGGTTGTGCGATTGTATCCTTGGTTTTCTTAACAAAATCAATGATGTCCTCTTTTGATCTATCCCCTTCGTATTGCACCAATTTGCCACTTGCAGATGAAAAATATAATGTAGGGTAGCCTTTAACATCAAAGACACTGCTAGGGTAATCGTTTGCAGTTGCATCCTAGAAAACGAAGCAAGTCAGCTATAAGGACTGGAATCACGCTGCTTTTATTACTGGTAGAACCCAACACTCCTGGTACTTCCACCAAATCTTCAAATGTAGCTTTACAGAACTCAGAGGCTTTCAGGATGCACAGGGGAAGAGGTCTTTGGATTGAGGCATAGATGAACCTATCGTCATGGTGACTGCCTTGATCCGAGATAAATTCACAGAGAGCAGTTCAAGAGCACATGGATTTTGACTCCGAACAAAAAAAAAAAACCATTCTCAAGGCGAACACACTCAAGAGATGCTGATATAATGCAAAGGCAATTGGCGCAAATATCATGCTAACCCCCCCTTTTTTTATGTATATATAAACAATGCTGAACCTCCGACATAATGATATCGCACCAATGCCATCTACAAATATGCTCTAGATCCAAGATTTACAATACAGAATAATGTAAATGGTAGCTGGTGTGTCAATCTGAAGCTAGAGTGGCAAAGAGTATAGACAGGAAGGAATAACATTAAGAAAACATGTATACTGATGCAGAAAATGAATCGCCAACTGCATAAAATGTATATAAAAGAGAGAAGAAAAAAAAAATATAATAATAATTAAGCGTAAATCAGAAGTGAAGGGGAAATTACAATAGCAATCCAGATGCAGGGACCAGTGAAAGGAAAATCGGATTCCCTAGAATAGAGACGATAATACAAGCAAACAGTCAAAATCTTACGGAAAATAAAATGGAGGTAAAAAGAAAAACTGAGCATCAGCCGTAGAATTGGATTGAAATTCGGATGAGCCCTATTTGCTTTTGAATCCGATAATTTGAGCAAAAAAAAAAAAAAGGAAATAGAATCTCAAACTGGCAAAGCTAATGAAACACAAAAAAAAAAAAAAAAAATATCGGAATGATACATTCCTTTTGTTGTAGCACAGGGATGGGCCGAAGTCGCTATGAGCGATTCAAACCCTATCCACGGTGCGATAAAAAAAAAAACCAAGAAAAATCAAAGTTACAAAAAGAATCAGAGAGGGGAAACACTTACAGAGATGCTGTAGAAGTTCTGAATGAAGGAGTAAAACTCTCCTCTTCTACGGCGGAAATGTTCTGCTATTGAAAAATAGAAGAGGTTTTGCTTCCTTGATTGCTTGGTTTTCTTGATTTGGAAGAGGGAGGTCGGCTGTAGAGCCTTTGTGGCTGGGCCTTGATTGAGAAGGAAGAAGGGCTGCTTCGAACGTGACGTAACGGGAAGATGCTCCTGTAGCTCTGTAGGGGTCCGGCTTATAGAGAAGGCGCCAGAGGGAAAGAAGGATGAAGAAGGGTTTCGTGAAGGAGAAGAAGGTGGAGAGGTGATAACGGGTGATTCATGAAGAAGTAGATGATGCGGGGGTGAGAAGCGGTGCCGAAGAAGGAAGGGCTATGTTTGTTTATGTAGGGATGAGAAGAAGGATCGAGAATGGAGATTTGGTTGGTGATGGGTGGCTGGATGAAGGTTGTTGCAAATGGGTGGCTCGGGAAAGTGATCGGGCGGCTGGGCGATGAGAATGGAGAGGGTTGAGGAGAGGAGCCATGGAGGAGTGCGGCTGAGTGAAAGAGAGGGGCGTGAGGCGTTATCTTCCTTATTTGAAAACCCTAAGAAGAGGTTTTACAATGGGCCCCTCTTTTATTTTTAAGATTTTACAAAGAGGGGCTCGATTTTTAACAAAAGTGTTTTTTAAAAAGAAAAGGTTGTTTTTGCAAAAATGATGGTTTTCAAAAAGAGGTTTTTCAAAAACTAATTCTTTGTTTCTTTTCTTATTTTGCATTTTCCATTTTTTTGTATTTTTGTAATAGAAAAACTAAGATTTTATGAAAACAAAGTTTAAACACTAAATTTTTGTATTTTTCTAAGAAATATTTAAAAAAAAATTGTTTTCTCGAGAATTTCAGGCCATCTTGGGGAAAATTTCTTCAGAAAAAGGAGTTTGGACCCAGGTTTTGAGAAAATGTTCGAGTTTTGACACTCGAATCGAGAAATACAATGTGATGGATCCAGACGGATGTCGGATGGACTGTCCGAGCTACTTGAAAACTATTTTTGGTATTTTCTTAAAAATTGGACAATGAGACTCAATTTTGGATCTGGACAATGGACCTGGATCCAAAATTAATTTAAACATATAAAATGAATTTAATTTCAGTAAAGCTTGAGAAAAGAACTGGAATTTAGATTTTAAAATGACTCATCTGCTGAAAAATGAATTTAGGGGCAAGAAGGGAATATTTAAAAGATTTTGAAAAATTTGGGGTGTTCACAGATGCCCCTCTTTTCTACTAAGCCGGTTGAAAGCCGAGCTTAGTGGCAAAGATAACACTCCAAATTTTGAAAATGCCCCAGTCAGCAGATCTGAACTGGGTGTGGAAGAATTATTTTGAAAAGATGGTTTTTCAGGCTTAAAACCTTATCCTGGATGGCTTTGGGAAGACGAAATCCTCGAAAATGATATGACTGAATAATAGAGATAAGGAAATTGTGATGGGACTTTGGGTGAAGGTCCCAAAATGATAAAAGATAAGAATTTTGATCAAGTCTCAAGGGCGAGACAAGATCAATCTTTTGAAATGACTCAGGTTTGGCCCTTAACCTGGATGGGACGAAGATATATCAAAATAACTTGAATAGGGAAAGGAATATATGAGGAATTTGATGGGACATTTATGAGAGAAGGCCTTGTGAGATGGAGCTCAAATAGGATCCTGTCCTAGATGGATATACAAAGCATGAATTCCTCGATGGGAGGAATCATGATGGGACTGGAAGGAAATACCTCGTTTGAAACGAGACTCAGGTTTAACCCAAACCTGGAAAAGGAAGGTATCTCGATGCACGAGGTTCAGGCTTAACCCTTAACCTGAAGGGGACGACCATACGAAATCCTCGAGCGAAGAGACCATGATGGGACCTTCGGAGTTTGGACGAACAAATCCGAAAGGGGTTTGCGAAAGGAGGAAGGAAATGGGGTTCCCTAAAGCTTTGGAAAAGGGATAAACTTGGACGTCTTATTGCTGAGACTAAATCAGCTTTTGAATTTAATGACCTCTCGCAGGGAGTACAGGTTTTGACCCTTAACCTGAGTGGGAGCAACCATACGGATTTCTTGAAACCGTGATGGGACAAGAGAGATACTTCAACTGAATGGGGTAACTCTTCTGGAAGATATAAACAACGCTAGGTTGCATCAAAATGGATATTGAATATTTATTTCAATCTTAGAATATCTAGAAAATTTTGCCAATAAGATAAATTTATAGTTGACTTTAACGCTTGAAAATGTGCACATGTGTGCAAAGATATTCCCTCTTTTACCTAGAGTATTTCCTTCAACGAGGTTAACTCCTTGGTTTTTAAGAGTCAAATTCAGAACTCTAGCACTGATGATTTCCTTTAAGGACATTATTCATTTCCTAGATATGAGAAAAGAAGAAATATTCTTAATTTCATAAAAACAAGTAGTGAAAAGACATTGATAAAAGAATTTCGCATAAGAAAATATAACTTCTGGCAATTTTGGCAGTTTGATATCTGGGTGTTTTCCCATGATGATCTTTTTGCACTCTTTTTGAGTCTTTGAGCTTTTTCGGGCTTTTTACATCATCCTTTATTTTGGAGATGTCCTGACTTTTCTGTCTTCTTCAGGGAAGGGTACGTCACAAACTCCTTCATCTTGGAGATGTTCTGATCCTTCATTTTTCTCAGGGATTATATATGATGGTATTGGCTCAAAGGTCTTTAGATGATAACAGAAATCAAATATCATTTAGGGTTTGTCGGTAGGTTCATCACACTCGCCTTCATCTCGACGGTGATCTGAACTTTCCCTGGAAGGATCTTTCACAAACTCCTTCATCTCGGAGATGATCCAAATCTTCTTTGGCCCCGGGGGTCTGCTCGCCTATTCGTCTTCATCTTGACGACAATTGAGAGATCCCTTTTGCAGATATTTGATTGCAGCTTTAAAATGGATAAGGAGATATGGATTGAGTGGGTTCTTTTTATCGCTAGGGATATTTCCACTGCCTAATTGCCAGAAAATTATCTTAAAGCATGCGTCATAGCCATGATCAATATCAATTCGCTTCTGGCTTTTCAACGTCATCAAATATTTCTTTCGCCAATCATACCGAGGATATTTCTCTCATCCTTTTGGTTGATCAATAGGGAAAAGATTTGAATTTTACCTCTTTTTCGCAAAAGGTTTCACCTTTTTGGAAAGAAATACTAGAGGTAATCTGAGGTGATTCTTTTGTGCATTTTAAGAATATTGGAATCAACAAATATTTTTAGCAAATTGGCAAGTTATCGAGAATCCTCTTGTGAACTAATCACTTAATATAAATTTTGATGCGACCTTAAGTTGAAACTTGGGAAGGAATATTTAGTTTTTTTGTTTTGACCGACCAGCTCGAAAGCAGGATTTGTTTGGAAGTACCAGCTCGAAAGCAGAATTTTGATTGCCCGACCAGCTCGAAAGCAGTATTTTGATGGACG
Organism: Nuphar pumila; assembly: GCF_984573655.1. NCBI lineage: Eukaryota > Viridiplantae > Streptophyta > Magnoliopsida > Nymphaeales > Nymphaeaceae > Nuphar > Nuphar pumila. Next base: position 63,470,049 of record NC_143256.1, read on the forward strand.
TACCAGCTCGAAAGCCGAATTTGATTGCACGACCAGCTCGAAAGCAGGATTTGATTGACCGACCAGCTCGAAAGCAGGATTTGATTGACCGACCAGCTCGAAAGCAGGATTTGATTGCCCGACCAGCTCGAAAGAAGGATTTTGATTGACCGACCAGCTCGAAAGCAGGATTTTGATTGACCGATCAACTCGAAAGCAGGATTTGTTTGACCGACCAGCTCGAAAGCAGGATTTGATTGCCCGACCAGCTCGAAAGCAGGATTTGTTTGATCGACCAGCTCGAAAGCAGGATTTGATTGACCGACCAGCTCGAAAGCAGGATTTGTTTTTTTGAAGTACCAGCTCGAAAGCAGGATTTGATTGCCCGACCAACTCGAAAGCAGGATTTGTTTGACCGACCAGCTCGAAAGCAGGATTTGATTGCCCGACCAGCTCGAAAGCAGGATTTTGATTGACCGACCAGCTCGAAAGCAGGATTTTGATTGACCGACCAGCTCGAAAGCAGGATTTGTTTGACCGACCAGCTCGAAAGCAGGATTTATTTTTTTGAAGTACCAGCTCGAAAGCAGGATTTGATTGCCCGACCAGCTCGAAAGCAGGATTTGTTTGACCGACCAGCTCGAAAGCAGGATTTGATTGCCCGACCATCGCGAAAGCAGGATTTTGATTGACCGACCAGCTCGAAAGCAGGATTTTGATTGACCGACCAGCTCAAAAGCATGATTTGTTTGACCGACCAGCTCGAAAGCAGAATTTTGATTGCTCGACCAGCTCGAAAGCAGGATTTTTTGGAAGTACCAGCTCGAAATCAGACTTTTGATTGCCCGACCAGCTCGAAAGCAGGATTTGTTTGACCGACCAGCTCAAAAGCAGGATTTGATGGTAAAATGATTGGTATTGATAGAGTTGTGACCCGAAGGTTTGAAAATGATGAATATTTGATGAGATTGTGACCCGAAGGCTTGAACTTTGATATACTTTGATGAATTTGCAACCCGAAGGCTTGAAAAGGATATACGTGGATGAATTTGTAACCCGTAGGCTTGACAGTGATAGACATTAAAGAGATTGTAACCCGAGGGCTTGATAATGAAAGACATTTGATGAATTGATAGACATTTGATGAGAATTTAGGATATAATAGACAATGATTCAGGTTTATCCCTTAACCTGAAAGGGAAAGAGATTTTTGAGGATATACTTGAGACTTGAATTTAAAAGAGATATGACAAGATTTATGATTTATGATTTAGGATTTAGGATTTAGATGAACCAGCACATTCGGCTGTATGGGGTCCAATTTTCAGGATTAACCCCTTGTCCTGAATAAAATTTAAACAGATAGAAGGAAAATAAAATTTGATAAAATATTGATAAACAATGGAGAAAATTTTTGAGGGAATTTATTTACTTTGTAAAAGAACTTTCTCAAGTAGCATTTGTTGCTCCTATGAGCGATCTCAGGATTATCCCTTATCCTAAGAAAGAATACCTCGAATGTCGAGGTTCAGGTTTATCCCTTAACCTGAGAGGGGAAAGAATAGAATTTAGGAAAAGAAATTTAGAAAATCAATTTGATGAGACTTGTATTTGCAAAAAGAATTCTCATAGGTAACATCATTGCCCCTACGAGAGGTCTCAGGGTTATCCCTTATCCTGAGTGGGAAAAAGAATAACATTTAATAAAATTTAATAAAAGAAAATTGATATAAATCTACAAAGAATTAATAAAGATTGACAAAACGTGTATTTACAGAAGAATTCTCATAGGTAGCGTTATTGCTCCTACGAGGGGTCTCAGGATTATCCCTTATCCTGAATGGGAACACCTTGGACGAGGGTCAGGTTTATCCCTTAACCTGAGGTGGAACACCTCGGACAACGAGGGTCAGGTTTATCCCTTAACCTGAGGTGGAACACCTTGGACAACGAGGGTCAGGTTTATCCCTTAACCTGAGGTGGAACACCTTGGACAACGAGGGTCAGGTTTATCCCTTAACCTGAAAGGGTAAAATAAGAATAAAGGAAATACCTCATGGGAAAGAGGCATCAGGTTTATCCTTTAACCTGAAAGGGTAAAGGAATTGATAAAATTTAATAGAATTGAGGAAAAACTTGATAAAACATGATAAAATTGATGTAAACTTTGACAAAAATAAAAATGAATGAAACTGATAAAGATACTAAATTAACTGAAAATTTATAAGATTTAAAAGGAAAAGGAGTTTTTCTGATCCTGCCTGCATATGGGATCTGGAAAGAAAAATGTTTATTTAAAAGATAAGTGAGAAATCATTTTCGGGGAGAAAGTCCACTATAAGGAGAATGATCAGTGTGAGATCTGATCCTTTTAAAAGGAATCACCATGAGAGATCATCATGAGGGTTAATTTTGAAGATAATGGTTTAAAAACCCATTTTAAGAAAAAAAAATCAATGTGATAGTTTATTTTGAAGAAGATTTGATCAAAATATTGAATTTTTGGTGATCATGAAGAAGTTTTTGCAGAAATTCTCAAGATTTTTAGGATTTCGAAAATCCTCATAGGTAATATCATTTCTCTCATGATGATGTTTTTAGGATTGTCCCTTATTTTTTAAAAAAAGAATATGAGAAATACAAATTTTTCAAAAATATATGCCCCATCGTGGCGAAGGATAGAGGTATTTGATATCAACAGGTATGAAGAAAATTTTGACATTTTCATTGATAGGAAAACATTGATAACAACGACATGAAATATTTACAAGCTTGTTGACCAAAGGTCACAAAAGACTGGGACTGAGTTGTCCCTATTAGGTGATTGAAAAAAAAAAGAGAGAAAGCAGAAAAATATTGACATGATTCGGGAAGCTAGGCCAGGACGGGTAGCTACTCTTCTACCAGCAGCTTTTTGTCAATGCAGTCTTGAACGATGTTTTTGAAAACAAAGCAGTGCTCGATGTCGTGCCCCATCGCCCGATGGAATTTGCAGAACTGATCTTTGAATCTTCCCATAGTCACAGGTGGATCTGCTACCTTGGGAAGTTTAACCATCTCTTTTGTTGTCATATACTCAAGAACTTCCTCAAGTGTTTGCTCTAAGGGTGTAAACTCACGGTCATATCCCCAACCATCATGCTTCGGCTTCCCTTGGGGCTTAGACTCTAACTGGATGCTCGAGGGAGAGCTGCCATTCTGCCTGCTGATCTCACTCTTTTGACTGAAACAATCATCTCTGCCTGACCCGCCAGTGTGGTTCTTTCTGCCACCTCTTTTGTTTTTGCCATTGTTGTTGGAGGAACTGGTAGAAAAGGTAAAGTTGGTTTTCTTTTCCACATCCTGACCGCCTCCTGCCAAGGTGATGCCATGATAGGTTCCATTTTCTAATCCCATTTCGAGCCATTCGACTCGCTCTATTAACTTGATGAAAGATTTAGACGGAGAAGTAGAGATCAGGCCCTTTAGAGGTTGAGAGAAATTGTTCAAAATTATTGAGAGCGCATGCCCCTCTGATATTGGATCCTTCATCCTGTTGCAAGTGGATCTCCATCTATGAATGAAATCTTTTGCCCTCTCATTGTCATTTTGCTTTAGGTTGAAAAGATGGTTGAGGGTAGGCGAAGCCTCAATATTGAAGAGAAACCTTTCGATGAACAAGTTGATGACTTTGTCAAATTCTCGTAGTTCAATTGGGTTGATGTGGTCGGCATACCATCTTGCTACAACTCCTTCCAGACTGCGTGGAAAGCATAAGAATAAAGCCCTATTGTTCTTTCTGAATCGGTTGCACTCAGCGAAAAATGTGGCCAGATGAGCCTTGGGGTTGCCGGTCTCATCAAATTTTATGAATTTACGAGGAAGATCTTCCCAGTTGTCATCTCCTTCTAGGCCGTCATAAAAATCTGCACCGGTGTAGACCTTTTTGCCTTTGTCCTGGGTTTGTAAGTCTTTGATCGCACGAGTCATTTCTCTCATTTTCTCCTGCATCGGATCTTCTGCTGGGATCTGACCTTTGGCTTTGCTTGCTGACTCGTGCCCCTCATTGACTATCTTGGGCCGATACAAGGGATTGTGAAAATATGTCGGTTGCTCTTCCTCTAAGTCTTCCTCTGCTGACTCTGAAGTGTTGTCATACTGAACTTGCTTTTTGCCGATTTTTCCCTTGGCTTTGCTTTTAGAAGACATTTTCTCAGGGTTTTCCTCAGCATGTTCAGACATCATTTTGGCCATCACTTTCTGAAACAACTTGTATGTAGCTGAATCAACATTGCTTTCTGCTTCTTGGCCCTGCTGCTTGGATGACCTGATGGAGTTCATTTCTTTTCCTTAACTGTCGCTTTGCTGGGGCACTGTTTCCTTTCCAGTCCTCGTCTGAACCATAATGAAATGTCAATGTCCCTTCTGAAGGTAAGAATGGGATATTTAGAAAATTTTTGGAGGAAATTATGATAAAGGAAGAAATCAAAGTCTAATGAAAATATCCCATTACGAGGGATCGGGTTGTCCCAAAAAATTCGTGACAACCGCACTGTTTTTTTTTTTTGTGAAAAAGATGAACAAATATTTAATTTTGAAAGGGACATATCCCGATAAAAATTTTTATCTTATCACAAAAGAATAAGAGGATATTTAAAGAAAAATTTGAAGAATTGCAGGCAGGATCAAAGAATTTGAAGAAATCAGAAGAATAAAGGAAAATACACCTGGGTTTAAAAAGAGAAAATTTTGAATAATATATACCCAGGGTTTTGAAGAATATAGGGAAGATATAAAATATCATACAATCACAGATATACAAACAAGGATGTACAAACAGCACTCCCTAAAGCTGTCTCTATATGCAATATTTTAAAATGGCTGATAGGACCTTAATCCTAACTCTAAGATTTAGATCATCTGATTTTAATCAAGGTACGCCGATATACTCAAGCCGAAGCTCGAAGTACGTGGCATATAAAGTATTTACTCCGGTTCTAAGGTAAAGGCTTCCCAACATCCTTGAGCACCTATCAATATACCTCGGACTATGGCCCTTAGGTACGTGGTAGGGGGGCGCAAACCCAAATAAGTGGTCCAGTTGTGAGGCTCTCTCCCGAACTATGGTTCAGTGAGACAGCCCAGCAACGTGAAGACCGGGACAATATAGGTATGGATGTTTTCAAAATATGATCAACATGCAAAATAAAACCAGAAGGCTCTAATGCAAGTCCTAAAGAGATAGATTTAAATAAAGAGAAGCATACACTTTCATACATTATTTTGCATTCAATCCCTAGAATTGAGGAGAATTGTATTTCAACCTAAATCTAATGTGAACATGGATATAATCTCCTCAATATGGTCCTACAAAACCATACTTAGATCCTATATGCAATGATGTCAACTTTAGGACAGAGTCTAGGCTCCAAAGATTTGCATGGAAAATGTAGCTGACATATGTTAGAATAAAGACTTAGATTATATAAAAGCAAAGCAAAGGCATATATCCAACCGGACGAAGACGAGTCCCATCTCGGTCGCCAAAACTGTGATCATCGCAAAATTTTTCCTCTCTTGTGGTTTCTCTCTCTTCCTTCTCTTTTCCTTTTCTAACCTCTATTTTCCTCCTTTTTGAAGGGAGAAGAATAAAAGAAAGAAAAGAGAAAGAGAAGAGAAAAGAAAGAAAGAAAGAGAGAGAAGATGAACTATTTTGCGCGGTCTCACTTGACCTTAATTTGAAAACATTTAGAAATTTAACTCGCCTCCGTTTTGAAAATTTGTGGGAAAAATGGAGAGACGGGTTTCGCTCGTCGGTACGAGGTTCGACCGTTCCTGGCGCCTTTACCAGGGGTAATCAAACCAAGGATCGAATCTATGCCTTTTGCTTTGCCTAAATATCATCTAAGAATTTATACTAAAGATCTAAATGCACAAAGAATCATGCTTGTGCGATGCAAAGATGTATGCTATTTTGAAAAGCATGTTTTGAAGATTTTCAAGTATCCGGAGATGAACTTGATAATGGAGTGAAGACATGTTTGAATCTTAACTTTAGAACTTGAGATAGATCAGAGAAGTTCTAAGTTTTTGAAGTAAATCAGAGTTGGGAAAATAAATGAGAAAGAATGACTTGAAGCCTTAAAAATAAAAAGGAATTGAAGTTTCAATAGTCAGAAATGGATTTTGAATTTGAACTTGAATTTAGGAAGGAAAATGAATACTTGAGATGAAATTGAATTTAGATTTTGAAGTTTTGAAATTTGGAATGGACTGAGAAAATCAAATGGTATTTAGGAATAGAAATGGATTTAAGAGATTCAGATTTGATCCGAAAATGGAATTGAAATCTAAAATTGGAATGGGATTCCGGATACTAAACAGAATGGGATCCGAGATCTCGAATCCAAGATGGACTTGGGTTATGGATCCTAAAATGGAGTGGATCTGAAGTCTGAAATCCAAATATAGAATTGGATTCTGGATCCTAGAATGGATTTGGATCTGAAAGTCTGAGATCCAAAAAGTGGAATTGGATTTGAAGTCTGAGATCCAATGTAGAGTTGGACTCTGGATCCTAAGATAGATTGTGGATATGAAGTCTGAGATCCGATGTAGACTTGGGTTCTGGATCTTAAGATGGATTGTGGATCTGAAGTCTGAGATCCGATGTAGACTTGGGTTCTGGATCCTAAGATGGAATTGAATCTGTAATTTTGAGATCCAAGGTGAAATTGGATTCTGGATCCTATAAGGAAATCGGATCTGAAGTCTGAGATCCGATATAAGTGGTGAATCCTGGATTCTAAAATGGATTTGGGGTTATATTCAGAAGATGAATCAAAAATCTTAAAGTTAAATTGAACTTTGATTTTGATTGGAGTTTTGAATACAAAATGAATTTGGAATTTCAAAGTCAATTTGAATTTTGAAATCTGATTTGATTTTGAATAAAAATGACTTTGAAATCTCAAAGTTAAATTGAACTTTGAGATTGAAAATGAAATTGAATTTGAAAATGAAAAGGATGAATTGGATTTTTATAGAATTGAAGATAGATTGAGTAAGATATTTACATCACTTGGAGTTTTGAAAAAGGAATTTTGAAAATATGATGCAGTTCTATCCTAAATGATGAATGAATTTAAAGAATTTGAAATTGAATTTTTGAAAAGCTATTTCATTCTTTAAATGAATTAAAATAAGATTGAAGATATAATACATCCTTGACTATGGTCATTGAATGTATTTATATAATAATCTATATTTAAATTCAGGTGAAGAGTGAAACACATTTGGTGTTTTTATAGAATTTAAAATGAAATGAACTCTCAATATACCATGACTATGGCCATTGGTATATGTTTTGAGTTAATTTTAAGTTAAATTCTGATAAAAGGAGAAAATATTTAAGGAAAATATGATGAATTTTGAGAACGGATCCAGTGTTATTTCGTAAAAGATAGAAATCCTAAGTCTTGTTTACATCCTGACTATGGCCATTGATGTAAATCATCAACTTAGGATTTATTATCTCTTATGAAATAGTGCACGTGCCATTCGTGTTCCCATTTGTGAGATTTTGAAAAATAAAGATAAAAACATGAAAACAAGCAATTTATGATATTTACAATGCTCATTCATTCTATCTAAAACAAGGAATGTAAATTCTCATTTAGATCTAGCTATTACAACACATGAAATCAAATTTATAGCCCCAAATGAAGAATTTATCCACATATTTCCTGCAAGACAACTGGATTAGCATGAGAATGGAAGAAAAATGGCATATACTATATGGATATCTTACAAAATGTTCATATGAATGATAAAAAGGATAGAGGGAATGATATATATGCTTATACATATGTATATATACATATGCATGTATATGTATATCTATATACGTATATAGATTTGTATATATGTATGAATATATGTATACATATGTATACAGGTGAAATGGTGAATGTAAAGATGTGTGAAAGTTCATAGGTAGAGGATGGCTCTTTATATAGGAAGAATATCTAAACAAGAGCTCACTTAAATAGGCTTCTAACTCTTTCTTGGTTGATACTGTAACTTCAATAGAAAATTAGGGGATGTTAACTAAACAGTTGCCCACGACATGATCCTTATGTCTACTTTGATGCATGGCATTTATCATTTGGCCAACTCAAGCCTGCTAAAACCGTGAGCTATTGTAATGCTGAATATTTAGGATGAATGCAATAATGAACATAGGCATAGTAATAAACCTTTGGCAACTGGGGTCATTCAAGATAACCAGGACTTTCATTCCTTTCTAGCAGAATATCATTGAGCCTACCCATTTCTAACCTTGATTCTATTGATTGTCCCCCTTTAAACTGCTAAATTGACTTGCACATCACATTTCACCATTATCTGGCAATGAAAACCCCACAAACCAAGGTTGTAGCAGGTCGGCTCATCTGGGTTAAGCTGGAACAAGGAAACAAAATGGCACACCTTGACAGGGCATTACTTAGGCTACTATGCTGTGGGAATGTATTTGACAAGGCACTTGTGAAAATAGGTCGTAAATTGACAGATTGGATACTTATGAAAGGTGGGTTGTAGCTAGAAGGTATACATATTATGGAAATGGTGGCAATGTTATGCAAAATTGGAATGAGTTGGTAATGAAAATGGTTATCTAGGATATAGCTAATGAATGTGGTAGGGTAAGTGTGGCTGATAAGCAGCAGTAAGGTGTTGGAGGGATATAGCCATAGGGTGGCTATAGACAAGATGGTGTTTGGTGACAACAATGGTAGGCGATGCGGTGGGCGATCTAATGACAACCTATGATGCAGATGATGGTGGCGGTTGTGCAAGAAAAACAGGGGCTAAGTGCAGGAAATGAATGGGTAATTGATATGAAAATAGTGCATTGGTGGGGAGATGTGGCAAGTGAGGTGGGTGAATGTGGATGCTTTGGCAAGTGTATAATGTAAAAGTGATATTGTGACAAATGAGAGATGAGTATGGGTTTTGCAGGGTGATGTGGCATTGCAACAGATATGGGGGTAATATCAGTGCTAATATTGACATACCACTACAATACATGTATACCAAAATAAAATAAAAAAAGTTGCACAACATATAGTAAGCAGAGAGAGTAAATGACTTATGTCTGATTAGCGGCTTAGTTCCTGCAAAAGGACTACTCAGATAACAAGGTGGTTCCCAACATCTTCAGGCTTTTGGAAGAGATCCACGAACACAGAAGAATCACCAGATTCCGATTTTGGTCTGCTTTGAACAGAGTAATTTGCTGACGCAGCCACCTGCTTTGAACACTACAGCAGCAAATTGATATCAACTGTTTTACATTATCTTTTCCTTCTGTGGCATAATCTGGTTGCTTGGAGTAACTCTACAAAAGCACATTATATTGATGTAGTCACAGTGATCTCACGACTATTGAGCCCTTCTTTGCTGTTTGTTTTTTTTTTGTTTTTTTTATTTGGGCCACAAATACCCCCAGCAATTGCTATGTTGTGACAGTAACATGGTCTATTCTTATGAAACTGGGCATCTCTTAATAGAGGAGTCCCCAAAAGCTAATAATTACAAGCAAAGAGAATGAATGGAAACAGAAAGACAATTTAATTTATCAGCAACGTCATATTGTCAATATTTAGCTAGAGATGGAATAAATATTTTATGGATATTTTTGCAACGATAGCTATATCAGCACCAAATATGCTTGGGCCCATATATACATAGGAAAACATGTTGCAGATAAACGAAATAAAGGCTATAAGCAAACCACAATTTAACCTCGTCCTTCGCCAATCAAGAACTTACCTTTCTATGACCACTCTTGAGGATCTGAAATAAATAGAACACCAAATTCATAAGATATTTTGAAATAAATAGAAACCACAGAGAGCATCATTTAGAAGAAATATATAACAATTAGACCAAATGAAAACAAAAAGGCCTCCTACCGAAGTACATATTTGGGGAAAAATTCTTCTGTTAAGCCTGCGGTAGATGAAGTGTCTCCTTGGGGATTTCTTCTTACGATGGAAACTATGACCCAGTCCATAAAGGAGGAGTTCTATATGGATATATCATATAGCATGATTCCTTTTTAATTAAAGAATTCAAACCGTGATTATGTTGAGATCCTTAAATTCTATTTCGATTTACATACCACAAGAAAAAAAAAATATGCACAATACATAAACAAGCCTTTAGTTGAAAAAAAATAGCCAGATAGTGTGTTACTAGAACGAATTCAAGATTTTTTTTTTTTTTTCAAAGTCAGCATTGGCAGTTAAAAACAAGTATAAATATAGATCCTCTGTAGACAGGAAAAGATCTAAAAATAAAATGAGAAAAGCACCTCTGTCATTCATTTCCACAAGAGCCGTTTCATGAGCAGGGAAGGGGGGGGCGATAAGCACAGTTCTTTGAATCAAACATTTCAATATACAAAGTGGATGAAAAGATATCCAAATCAAAATTGTAATGATGGATGGATCTATCTTTCTATTCATATAGAAACCTCTTCTTTGCCACCACGTAAATGAATTGCAAAAACACATTAAGGAATATGTCCATGAAAAAAAAGAAAAAAAGATTCGATCTCATGGGGCAAGAAAGAGCTACTAAATGAATTTTAGGCCCGAATGTTACCAAAGACCTAAGAAAATTACCTATATCATAACTCATCTTTTACTGATGCACCATCTTTTATTGATTCAGGTTGTGCGATTGTATCCTTGGTTTTCTGAACAAAATCAATGATGTCCTCTTTTGATCTATCCCCTTCGTATTGCACCAATTTGCCACTTGCAGATGAAAAATATATTGTAGGGTAGCTGTGAACACCCCAAATTTTTCAAAATCTTGGGTTAAGAAGAAAATTGGGCCAGCTGCTCAAAATATTACTACCATAAAAAAAAAAGAAAAAAAAAAAGGATGTACTCAGTGTTGAAAGTGTATCGATTCTGGCTTTACTCAGTTCTTTAGTAGGGCATGATAATGTGGAGTTTTCTGCAGCCTCCAGGCTAGAAGATGGTGTATCTTTCCACCAGACCATCAGTGAGGATGTTGCTAATCTTTCACATTGAACCAAGAGGTACTATAAAAATTAGAGGATGAGAAGGATTTCGGTTGGAAGTTGGAGCATCTGGCCCCTGTTAATTGTAAATTCTGGCAACAATCAGCCCGTTATCCTACCCTATGTTGCCTCTATTGAATAGGCATATCCGAGAAGTAAGACATGTTTAGTCATCTTAGAGGGGATGGTAAGGCAAAATCATGGTTTCCTACAGTAGATTTATTAATGCATCATTTCATCCACATCCTTTCTTTTTCTCTCCCTCAAGACTGGTAACATTTTGTTTATTTTCTACAGGGTCGTAGGATCGAGATTCACTCTCAAGCTCAGTTTGAAATAAGATTCATTGAAAATCAGGATGATTTCTTCTTCTCAAGAGGTTCCTGTATCGTTTGCATGGGAATATTTGATGCTCTATTTTACCTGAGCCAAAGAATTGTGTCATATAAAGCATATATGCTGTTGGGGCAGCCTCTTTTCTTTGATTTTCCAATATCACAAATATGTGCTGAAGCTTCAGCAAGACCCAACGACCTCTTGTATATCACTGTGCTCTACCACTTTGTCTAAATAAATTTAACCTGATCCATCAGCCACTAAGAGCATGGTTTGGTTGTATTTTCTAATATTTCAAAATCCCTGCTTTAGAAGTGAAATTTGTAACTTTAATTAGACCTTTATCTATATATATACATGTATTAGTATGTACAGGCTAGTATTGAGTGATTATTTCAAGCAAGAGCTTGATTTGGATCATAAAGTTTCAAATTGAATTATTGTTACGTTGGCTGTCACTATCGTTCCAGTTTCCTTTGCAATTTTTTCATAACATATCCAAATTTTCCTGCTCTATGACAAGATCCTTTGGAAGAAATGTTGGTTTCTCTACAAGCAGTTGATGCTACATTCAGAGTTGATCAAAGCATTACCTTTCAAAATACTCTTCAAGCCAGCCAGACTATCAAGACCGAAAAGAAGTAAAATCAGGGCATCACGATTTACTGTTGATATGTGTTAAATATTCTTATAAAGAATTCAGGAATCAATGGACGGACTCTGGTAAGTTCAAATTTGCAAGATAATGTAAGTTGTATAGAATAAATCATATATCACCCTCTGCACAGTCCCTTTTTTTACCTTTCCTAACTCACTCACATATCTTACTGGTTCATATATGGGTTGATCATCCAACTGGGCTTCAGTGACAACAACGTCAGTATACCCATTTTAATGTCTATGCCATTCTTATTTTCTGCAAGTAGCACACTTACATTACCTGTAGCTTGTTACATTTTTTTTGTATCACCAGTTGTTCTAATGAATTGGCATTAGTGATGTTGGCTGAGGAGTGCAGGGTTTTACTGGAAATAGAGGCAATCTGATCAAATTTGCAGGAGAAATACCTTCCATCAGATACACAGAGTTGTTGACCATCACCTTTTGGCAGCTTTGGTTATATCATGGATGATAATGCCATTATATTATGCCCAAACAATCAGACACTATGCTTTAATGGTTCTGATGCTCCCTTCAGATAGTGCAAAGCAGTGGTATGTCCACGAACTGGAGCTTGTTGAAGTGGTTGCTGACCAGGTAGCAATAGCACTTTCTTCTACCATAACTTTTTACAGTAGTTAAAACCATGGCTGCCTTATCCATTTGCACATTGCCACTTATCTATAGTATTCACACCTGTCTCCTGCAGCACAGAATTTTTAAGCATATTGTGTGATATGTTCACAGCATGTTGTTTTATGCCATATCATTCCAAGCTCCCACTAGCTCATCATTGCTACATTATGTTCACATCCCCTACAACACACAGGCATTTGGCATATATATACCCAACAGCCCTGCGCCCCATTGCAGATTCAAACCCCTTTGTAGCTATGTCATAACAACACCTCATCAATAGTATTTGTGCACCTGTATTCTTCCATCATATCATAGTACCTTCCTCATAGGTACCCTTCATTTCCATAAGATGTAATACCCTCGGCAAATACATGTGGATTTATATTCGGTCCAAGGCATAGCATATGCCTCTCTCATGTATATTTCTATTTTATACATATGCATGCAAGTGTATCTATACCTGCATTTTTCATGTCAGTGCAAATATAGCTTTTTGTACATATCTCATCAGGCAATAGGTCTATGAGTTTTGACCTAACATTTTTTTTACTGTCTCCTATATCCTACATTGACATGCTAATCCTGTTTTGTAGGACAATATTGTTTCCTTTCTTAGCTTAGAATTATAACTTCGATTGCCAATTCAAGAATTGTAATAGCTAGATCTTAGTAAGAGTTTGCATTTCCAATTTCTAGATAGAATGAATGAGCATTGTAAATATCATGAATTACTTGTTCTTCATGCATTTTTTCCTTTATTTCTCAAATTCTCACAAATGGCAACACGAATGGTACGTGCACCATTTCATAAATAGGTAATTAATCCTAAGTTGACGATTTACATCAATGACCATAGTCAGGATGTAAACAAAACTTAGGATTGTTATCTTTTATAAAATAACATTGGATCCACACTAGATCCTCTTCAAAAGTCATCATGTTTTCAAATATTTCCTTCTTTTATTAGAGTTTAATTTAAAATTAGCTCAAAATATATACCGATGGCCATAGTCAGGGTATATTGAGAGTTAATTTCATTTTAAACTCTATAAAAGCACAAAAATATGTTTTATTCTTCACTTGAATTTAAATATAGATTATTATATAATACATTCAATGACCATAGTCAAGGATGTATTATATCTTCAATCTTATTTTAATTCATTTAAAGAATAGAATAGCTTTTTCAAAATCCAATTTCAAAATCTTCAAATTCATTCATCATTTAGGATAGATTTGCATCATATTTTCAAAATGTCTTTTTCAAAAACTCCAAGTAATGTAAATACCTTCCTCAATCTATCTTCAATCCTTCTCAAATCCAATTCATTCTTTTAATTTCCAAAATTCTATTTCATTTTCAAATCTCAAAAGTTCAATCTAACTTTGAGATTTCAAACTCATTTTATATTCAAATCAGATTTCAAAGTTCGATTTAACTTTGAAATTCCAAATTCATTTATATTCAAAAATTCCAAATCAAATCCAAAGTTCAAATTAACTTTGAGATTCCTTCCATTTTCATTTCAAATTCCAAATTCAAAAATTCAAGGTCTAAATTGACTTTGAAATTCGTTTGTATATTCAAATTCTAAATTTCAAGTTCAATTTTAAAAGTTCTTGATTCATCTTCTGAATTTAAATCCAAATCCATTTTAGGATCCAGGATTCAATACTCATATTGGATCTCAGACTTCAGATCCAATTCCTCTTTAGGATCCAGACTCCAATTTCACTTTGGATCTAAGACTTCAGATCCAAAACCATCTTAGGATCCAGAATCCAATCTCACCTTGGATCTCAGACTTCAGATCCAGTTCTCCTTTAGGATCCAGACTCCAATTTCACTTTGGATCTCAGAACGCAGATCCAAATCCATGATAGGATCCAGAATCCAACTCTACATTTGGATCTCAGACTTCAGATCCAAATCCATCTTAGGATCCAAAACCCAATTTTATATCGGATCTCAGATCTCAGATCTTGAATCCCTCTTTAGATCCAATTCCATTCCCAATTCTAGATTTTAAATCCAATTCCATTTTTCAGATCTCATTTGAACTCTCTAAATCCATTTCTATTTTTAAATACCATTTGATTTTCTCAGATCCATTCTAAATTTCAAAACTTCAAAATCTAAATTCAAATTTCATCTCAAGTATTCATCTCCTTTCCTAAATTCAAAATTCGAATTCAAAGTCCATCTCTGACTTTGAAACTTCATTTTAAAGCTTTAAGTCATTCCTTTTTCCAATCCTGATTTACTTCAAAAACTTAGAACTCCTCTGATCTATCTCAAAGTTCTAAGCTAGATTAAATCATTTCTTCACTCCTTTGCCAAATTCATCTCAGAATACTTGGAAATTTCTAAATCAATTTTCGAAAGAGCATTCATCCTTGCATCGCACAAGCATGATTCTTTGTGCATTTAGATCTTTAGAATAAATTCTTAGGTTATATTTAGGCAAAGCAAAAGGCATAGATTTGATCCTTGGTTCGATTACCCCTGGTAAAGGCGCCAGGAACGGTCGAACCTCGTACCGACGAGCGAATCCCGTCTCTTCATTTTTCCCGCAAATTTTCAAAACGGAGGTGAGTTATTTTCTAAATATTTTTTAAATAAAGGTCAAGTGAAAACCCGCAAAATAGTTTCTCTTCTCTCTCTTTCTTTCTTTCTTTTCTCTTCTCTCTTTCTTTTCTTTCTTTTATTCTTCTCCTGTCAAAAAGGAGGAGAATAGGGGTTAGAAAGGGAAAAGAGAAGGAAGGGAGAGAAACAACGAAAGAGGAAAAATTTTGCGATGATCACAGTTTTGGCGACCGTGATGGGACTCGTCTTCCTTCTATCGGATCTATGCCGTTGCTTTGCTTTTATATAATCTAAGACTTTATTCTTCATATGTCAGCTTCATTTCCATGCAAACCTTAGGAGCCTAGACTCTGTCCTAAAGCTGACATCATTGCATATAGGATCTAAGTATGATTTGGTAGGACCATATTGAGGAGATTATATCCATGTTCACATTAGATTTAGGCCTTAAATACAACTCTCCTCAATTTTAGGGATTGAATGCAAACAATGTATGCAAGTGTATGCTTCTCTTTATTTAAATCTATCTCTTTAGGACTTGCATTAGAGCCTTCTGATTTTATTGCATGTTGATCATATTTTGGAAACATCCCTACCTATATTGTCCCGGTCTTCACGTTGCTGGGTTGTCTCACTGAATCATAGTTCGGGAGAGAGCCTCACAACTGGACCACTTATTTGGGTTTGCGCCCCCCTACCACGTACCTAAGGGCCATAGTCCGAGGTATATCGGTAGGTGCTCAAGGATGTTGGGAAGCCTTTTTACCTTAGAACCGGAGAAATATTTTATGCCACGTACTTCGAGCTTCGGCTTGAGTATATCGGCATACCTTGATTGGAATCAGATGATATAAATCTTAGAGTTAGGATTAAGGTCCTATCAGCCATTTCAAATATTGCATATAGAGTCAGCTTTAGGGAGTGCTGTTTGTGTATCCTTGCTTGTATATCTATGATTGTGTGATATTTTATATCTTCCTTATATTTTCCAAAACCCTGGGTATATATTATTCAAAATTTCTTCTTTTAAAACCCCAGGTGTATCGCCTTTTCTTTCTGATTTCTTCAAAATCTTTTTATCCTGCCTGCTACTTTTTAAAAGTTTTAAATCCTCGTCGTCTATTTTCAAAAATTTGTTTTCCTTCATCATGAGAGAAATGATATTACCAATGAGGATTTCCAAAATCATAAAATTTCTTCTAAAAAAGTCTTCAAAAGATTCAAATATTTTGATCTAAATCTCTTTTTTAAACTAACATGTTGACTTTCTTTTTCAAATTAGGTTTTGAAAAACATTTGTCTTCAAAATCATCACCTCATATTTGTTTTCCTTTTCAAAAAAATTGGTCCTTAAACCACCATTTTCGAAATCAAACCTCATGATGATCTCTCATGATGATTCCCCTTTGTAAAGGATCAGATCTCGCGCTGATCGTTCTTCTTACAAATGAATTTTCTTCCCAAAATTGATTTCTCACTTATCTTTTAAATAAACATTCTTTTTCAAGATCCCATATGCAGGCAGGATCAGAAAAACTCCTTTTCCTCTTAAATCTTATAAAATTTCAGTTAAATTTTATATTTTTTTTATCAGTTTCATTCATTTTATTCACATTTTTGTCAAGTTTATATCAATTTTATCAAGTTTTATCAAGTTTATCAAATATTTTCTCGAATTCCATTAAAATTTTATCAAATTCTTGTACCCTTTCAGGTTAAGGGATAAACGTGATGCCTCTTTCCCATGAGGTATTTCCTTTATTCTTATTTTTCCCGTTCAGGTTAAGGGATAAACCTGACCCTCGTTGTCCGAGGTGTTCCCATTCAGGATAAGGGATAATCCTGAAACCCCTTGTAGGAGCAACAACGCTACCTATAAGGATTCTTTTGTAAATACAAGTTTTTGTTAATCTTTATTGACTGTCTAGATTTATATCAATTTGCCTTCGCTAAATTTTCTTAAATTTTTCTCCCATTCAGGATAAGGGAAAATCCTGAAACCCCTCGTAGGAGCCACAATGCTACCTATGAGGATTCTTTCGTAAATACAAGTTTTGCCAATCTTTATTGATTCTCTAGATTTATATCAATTTTCCTTCATTTTACTTTTCTGAAAATCAGGATAAAAGGAAAATCCTGAAACCCCTCGTAGGAGCAATAACGCTACCTATGAGGATTCTTTTGTAAATACAAGTTTTGTCAATCTTTGTTGATTTTTTTTAGATTTATATCAATTCCCCTTCATTAAATCTCTTTAAATTCTATTTTTTTCCCATTCAAGATAACGGAAAATCCTGAAACCCCTCGTAGGAGCAATAACGCCA
Source organism: Nuphar pumila (assembly GCF_984573655.1). Classification (NCBI taxonomy): domain Eukaryota; kingdom Viridiplantae; phylum Streptophyta; class Magnoliopsida; order Nymphaeales; family Nymphaeaceae; genus Nuphar; species Nuphar pumila. Next base: position 63,487,651 of record NC_143256.1, read on the forward strand.
CCTATGAGGATTCTTTTAAAAATACAAGTTTTGCCAATATTTGTTGATTTTTTAGATTTATATAAATTTCCCTTCATTAAATTTTCCTTAAATCCTATTCTTTTCTCATTCAGGATAAGGGATAATCCTGAGACCTCTCGTAGGGGCAACAATGCTACCTATGAGAATTCCTTTTGCAAATACAAGTTTTTATCGATCTTTATTGATTTCTAAATTTATATCAATTTCTCTTTAAATTCTATTCTTCTTCCCATTTCAGGACAAGGGATAATCCTGAGTTCACGCATAGGGGCAACCATGCTACCTGTGAGAATTCTTTTTACAAAAATAAAATCAAATTTTTCTCAAATGGTTCTACATTTTTTTCAAAGTTCTATATCCTTTTGTCTTCTCAAAGTTTATTCTTTTTTCCCGTCACATACCTAGTCCATCTAAATCATAGATCATAAATTCTAAATCTAGTCATATCCCTTCTAAATTCAAGCCTCAGGTTATCTCTTCATAAAATCTTCTATTTTCCCCTTCAGGTTAAGGGATAAACCTGAATCATTCTTTTCTTAAATTCTCATCAAATGTCTATTCCATTTCCCCTTCAGGTTAAGAGATAAACCTGAATCATTCTTTTCCTAAATTTCTCATCAAATGTATATTTCATTTCCCCTTCAGGATAAGGGATAATCCTGAAAACCCCGACCATTCTTCTTGCTTTGATCTCTAAATATCTTAAATAGGCCGATCTCCTTCCCGACTCTCGGTTGGAAAACCCGGTGCTCGCACTGGTTATTTACTTAAAGTTTTAAAATCTAAAGATCAAGTTCAGTCCTCGTACTGGTTGTCTTTCAAAAGTCTCAATCTTAAATCAAGTCATTAAATGAAAAGTCCCAACTACTTCGTTGGTCGTTAAATGATTAAGTCCCAACTACTTCGTTGGTCGTTAAATGATTAAATGAAATGTCCCAGCTACTTCGCTGGTCGTTACATAATTAAATGAAATGTCCCAGCTACTTCGCTGGTCGTTAAATGATTAAATGAAATGTCCCAGCTACTTCGTTGGTCGTTAAATGATTAAATGAAATGTCCCAGCTACTTCGTTGGTCGTTAAATGATTAAATGAAATGTCCCAGCTACTTCGCTGGTCGCTAAATGAAATATCCCAGCTACTTCGCTGGTCGTTAAATGAAATGTCCCAGCTACTTCGCTGGTCGTTAAATGAAATGTCCCAGCTACTTCGCTGGTCATTAAATGAAAGGTTCCAGCTACTTCGTTGGTCGCTAAATGAAATGTTCCAACTCCTTCGTTGGTCGTTAAATGAAAGGTCCCAGATTTTTCTGGTCATTAAATGAAATGTCCCAGCTACTTCGCTGGTCGTTAAATGAAATGTCCGAGCTACTTCGTTGGTCATTAAATGAAAGGTTCCAGCTACTTCGCTGGTCGTTAAATAAAAGGTCTTGGTTCACCGGTTAGAATATCCAAAATCATAAATTGCAACTAAGGGTCGCATCAAAATCTATATTGAGTAAATATTTCACATAGAAGTCATGAAAACTTTGCCAATTTGCTAAAAATATTTGTTGATTCCCAAATAAATCTTACTGCACAAAAGAATTACCTCAGATTACCTCTAGTATTTTCTTTATAAAAGGTGAAACTCTTTGCGAAAAAGAGGTAAAATTCAAATCTTTTTCCTGTTTGATCAACCAAAAGGATGAAAGAAATATCCTCGGTATGATTAGTGAAATAAATATTCGATGACATTGAAAAGCCGAAAGCGAATTGATATTGATCATGGCTATGACGCATGTTTAAAGATGATTTTCTGGCAATTAGACAGTGGAAATATCCTGAGCTATAAAAGAATTCACTTAATCCATATCCTCTTATTTTAAAGTTGTAATCAAATATCTGCAAAAGGGATCTCTCAACTGTCACCAAGATGAAGGCGAATTAAGCGAGTAGACCCCCGGGGCCAAAGAAGATTTGAAACATCTCCAAGATGACAGAGTTTGTGACGGATCCTTCCAAGGAAAGTTCGGATCACCGTCGAGATGAAGGCGGATGTGATGGACCTACCGACAAACCCTAAATGATATTTGATTTCAGCTATCATCTAAAGACCTTTGAGCCAATATCATATATAATCCCTAAGAAAAATGAAGGATCGTAACATCTCCAAGATGAAGGAGTTTGTGACGTACCCTTCCCTGAAGAAGAAAGAAAAGTCAGGACATCTCCAAAATAAAGGATGATGTAAAGAAAAAGCCCAATGACTCAAAAAGAGTGCAAAAGATCATCATGAGAAAACACTAAGATATCAAACTGCCTAAATTGCCAGAAGTCATCCTTTCTTATGCAAAATATCTGTTATCAATATCTTTTCTTTTCTTGCTTTTATGAAATTGAGAATATTCTTTCTCTTCTCATATCAAGGAAATGGATAGCTTCCTTGAAGAAAATCATCAGCGCAAAAATTTTGAATTTGACTTTTAAAACCGAGGTGTTAACCTTGTTGGAGGAAATACTCTAGGTAAAAGAGGGAATATCTTTCGCACATACGTGCACATTTTTAAGCGTTGAAGTCAACTATAAATTTATCATATTGGCAAAATTTTCTAGATATTCTAAGAATGAAATGAATATTTGATATCCATTTTGACACAACCTAGAGTTGTTTACATTCTCCGTCTTTCGCTTTGTCGAGAGACTTGCCTTCTCCTTGATAAAAGGATCGCCTTCCCTGTCTTTTTGCGTTGTCAAAAGATTTGCCTTTCTCCTTGATTAAATGATTGCCTTCTTCGTTTTTTGCTCTGTCAAGAGACTTGCCTTCTCCTTGTTAAAAGGATTGCCTTCTTCATATCTTACATTTTGCCTTCTCCTTATCAAAAGGATTGCCTTCTTCATATCTTACATTTTACATTCTCCTTGTTAAAAGGATTGCCTTCTTCATATTTCACATCTTACATTCTCCTTGTCAAAAGGATTGCCTCCTTCATATTTCATATCTTGCCCTCTCCTTGTTAAAAGGATTGCCTTATTCATATTTTACATTTTGCCTTCTCCTTGCCAAAAGGATTGCCTTCTTCATATCTTACATTTTACATTCTCCTTGTTAAAATGATTGTCTTCTTCTTATTTCACATTTCGCCTTTTTCTTACTATTGCCATCTTCATATCTTCATATTTTACCTTCTCCTTGCTAAAAGGATTGCCATCTTCATCGCCATCTTCATATTCTCGCTCTCACCTTCTTCTGTCCAAAGGATTTGCCCTCTTCCGTCTTTTTGCCTTGTCAAGAGATTTGTCTCCTTGATAAAAAGTTCGCCTTATTCATCTTTCACCCCGTCGAAAGATTCACCTTCTGTTACCTTATTCATCCTTCATTTTTGTCTCACATCTCCTTACTTTCCATTTCTCACATTTTCCGGAAGAGTTACCCCATTCAGTTGAGGTATCTCTCCTGTCCCATCACGGTTTCGAGAAATCCGTATGGTTATTCCCACTCAGGTTAAGGGTCAAGACCTGTACTCCCTGCGAGAGGTCATTAAATTCAAAAGATGATTTAGTCTCAGCAATGAGACGCCCAAGTTCATCCTTTTTTTTAAGCTTTAGGGAACCCCATTTCCTTCCTCCTTTCGCAAACCCCTGTCGGATTTGTTCGTCCAAACTCCGAAGGTCCCATCATGGTCTCTTCACTCAAGATTCCATATGGTCGTCCCCTTCAGGTTAAGGGTTAAGCTTGAACCTCGTGCATCGAGGTATCTTCCTTTTTCAGGTTTGGGTTAAACCTGAGTCTTGTTCTAACAAGGTTTCTCGTTTTGACGAGGTGTTTTCTTCCAAGTCCCATCATGGTTCTCCCCATCGTGGAATCCATGCTTTGTATATCCATCAGAAATAAAATCCTACTTAAGCTTCATCTCATGAGGCGTTTTCTCATAAATGTCCCATCAAGATCTTCTTCTATTCCTTCCCCATTCAGGTTGTTTTGATATATCTTCGTCCCATCCAGGTTAAAGGCTAAACCTGAGTTGTCCCAAAGGCCGATCTCGCCTCATTCATAAGGCTTGATCAAAATCCTTATCCTTCACCATTTTCGGGACCTTCACTCAAATTCCCATCACGATTTCCTCATCTCTATTACTCAGTCATATCATTTTCGAGGAGTTCGTCTCCCCAAGCCATTCAATGATAAAGTTTTAAACCTGAAAAAAACCACGTCTTTTAAATAAATTCTTTCACACCCAGTTCAGATCTGCTGACTGGGGCATTTTTTTCAAAATTTGGAGTGTTTTCTTTGCCACTAAGCTCGGCTTTCAACCGGCTTAGTAGCAAAGAGGGGCATCTGTGAACACCCCAAATTTTTCAAAATCTTTTAAATATTCCCTTTTTGCCCCTAATATCATTTTCTGAGCGATTAAGCCACTTTTAAATCTAAATCTCAGTTCATTTCTCAAGTTTTACTGAAAGTAAATTCATTTTATATGTTTAAATTGATTCTGGATCCGGATACATTGTCCAGATCCAAAATTGAGTCTCATTGTCCAAATTTTTAAGAAAATACCAAAAATAGTTTTCAAATAGCTCGATAGTCCATTCGACATCCGTTTGGATCCATCACATTGAATTTCTCGATTCGAGTGTCAAAACTCAAACATTTTCTCAAAACTCGGGTCCGAACCCATTTTGGAAGAAATTTCCTCAAAATAGCCTTGAAAACCTTCTTTTTGTAAATATTTCTCAAAAATACAAAAAAAAATTAGTTTAAATCCTTGTTTTGCCGTACATTTTAGGATTTTGTATTTCCCAAAATAAAAAAAAAATATATACTCAGAAAAAAATCAAAAAATTCAAAAATAAAGGAAATCGCAAAATGGTTTTTAGAAACCTGTTTTTGAGAAAACGTTTTAAAGAGGCCCTTCTATGGAAAAATGGTATTTTCATTTAAAAGTCGAGTTAGGGTTTTGAAAACCCTAACTCTCGCCTTCTCCCCTTTCTTCTCCTCTCAGCCGCCGCCCTCCTTCCCTCTCCATGGCCGAACCCTTCTCCGCAAGCCACCCATCCACAACCTCCACCTTCCATCGCCCTCCATCTTCAACCGATTTCTTCCCGAATCCTCCTTCTTCTTCCTTAAAAGGGGACTCAAGAAACCCTAAACCGGGCCGCCTTCACCCCTCCCCTTTTCTGTACATATCCTCATCTTTTCTTCACACATGAATCCGTTTCCACTCTCCCATTTTTTTCCCCTTCTTCTTTTCCTCTCTCAACCTCTCGATGCTTACCCTAGTCTGTATTTCTTCCTGCTTTCCAATCGGGGCTTACCCACACCGGCTAAAGAAGATCGATTGCTGCAAGGCTACTCTTTTTTTTTTTTCCATCACCGGAGAGAAGTCGACCCTACGTTTCTTCATGCTTCTTCCCAGATTCTCTTCAAGTAGCAAGTTGAAGACCAGGTACCGCAGCCACCGCAGGTAAGTAATCGTTATTTTCCCTTTTATTTTTTTTCCTACAAAGAACCTTCCCCCCCAAGGTGAGCTACGGTAAATGGTCATTCTCGCTTTATTTTTTATTTCTCTTTTGTTTCCCTACCTTGAAATCCCATTTACGCACTAACGGTGGTGCCCGATTGCTTGTGTGATCTCGGCCCATCCCCGTGCCACAGCAACGGGGTCTCTGACCCCAACATATTTCTTCTTCTTTATACATATCTTGATCTAATTCGATTTTAATTTTCTTTCTGATTTTGCCTTGCTCGATTCCTGTTCTTACTTTTTGGCTTGATTCCTATTTTCCTCTTAGTTATTTTAATTTTAGTTTCGATTTTGTTAGTTTGTGTTTTGTCTTGATTCCTGTTTTCTTTTCACATCCTGATTTGTTCCTAATTGCAAATCATGCTTGCTGTTCTCAGTATTTTGAATTTATTATGACAATTTTCCTCGTTCAGGATATAGCATTTGTTCTTATTTCAACCCTATTACCCTTTGATATTATCTATTAGCATTTGATCCTATGAATATTGGAAGGGCGCGAATGTCAGAGGTCAACCCCTCTCTCTTTCTCTTTTAGATCCCATCGTTGAATCGACCGACGATATCCTCTATACATAAGTATATTTCCTCTTCTTGCTTGTTTTCCTGTTTTGTTAGGGTGTTTTATCACTAGGTAAGAAGTATCGTGAAAGCCTATCTGTTTGGATTCTTTAAATTTTTTTCATACTTGCTATTGAAACAATCATCTGAGTGTTGCTCATTATAACTCAGTATTGAAAATTTTTAATTATGCAAAATTCGCTTGCATTAGATATGTTGTGTAACCATTTTAGGAATGCCAGAATGTCAGACATCGATTCTCATCATCTGGAGGTAATCGCAGTCTCAAAACTCTTCTTGATTATCTTAATTTTAATCTTTGTTTTTCTCATTCATTTGTTTTCTTTAGTTATTGTCTCTCCTTTGCTGCTGCTGTAAAGACTTCCAGCGCCTATGCATCGTTGCCCTCCTTCTGGATTTTGTGTTCTCTGATGTCTTTGGCATATATGTGCCTGATTGATTATTCCAAAGCTTTTCCTGTTTAAAGACGTATGCTTTGCTCAGAACTTTTGGATGCCTGAGATTCTGATCATCGTAAAATAGGCAGCAGGTTGATGCTAGAATTACATGTGGAAATGGAATACAAGGATTGTCACTTCAAATGATGATGGAATAATCGCTAATATGAGCAGCAAGGAGGAAATTACATAAGTGGAGGTTCATTGACTTTGATGGGGCTCATGGAGATGAAGAGCCACAGTAACGGTCACTGCTATGTCTTCATGAGATGTTATTGTAACTTGGGTAAAGAAGAAAATTGGGCCAGCTGCTCAAAATATTACTACCATAAAAAAAAAAGAAAAAAAAAAAGGATGTACTCAGTGTTGAAAGTGTATCGATTCTGGCTTTACTCAGTTCTTTAGTAGGGCATGATAATGTGGAGTTTTCTGCAGCCTCCAGGCTAGAAGATGGTGTATCTTTCCACCAGACCATCAGTGAGGATGTTGCTAATCTTTCACATTGAACCAAGAGGTACTATAAAAATTAGAGGATGAGAAGGATTTCGGCTGGAAGTTGGAGCATCTGGCCCCTGTTAATTGTAAATTCTGGCAACAATCAGCCCGTTATCCTACCCTATGTTGCCTCTATTGAATAGGCATATCCGAGAAGTAAGACATGTTTAGTCATCTTAGAGGGGATGGTAAGGCAAAATCATGGTTTCCTACAGTAGATTTATTAATGCATCCTTTCATCCACATCCTTTCTTTTTCTCTCCCTCAAGACTGGTAACATTTTGTTTATTTTCTACAGGGTCGTAGGATCGAGATTCACTCTCAAGCTCAGTTTGAAATAAGATTCATTGAAAATCAGGATGATTTCTTCTTCTCAAGAGGTTCCTGTAGCGTTTGCATGGGAATATTTGATGCTCTATTTTACCTGAGCCAAAGAATTGTGTCATATAAAGCATATATGCTGTTGGGGCAGCCTCTTTTCTTTGATTTTCCAATATCACAAATATGTGCTGAAGCTTCAGCAAGACCCAACGACCTCTTGTATATCACTGTGCTCTACCACTTTGTCTAAATAAATTTAACCTGATCCATCAGCCACTAAGAGCATGGTTTGGTTGTATTTTCTAATATTTCAAAATCCCTGCTTTAGAAGTGAAATTCGTAACTTTAATTAGACCTTTATCTATATATATACATGTATTAGTATGTACAGGCTAGTATTGAGTGATTATTTCAAGCAAGAGCTTGATCTGGATCATAAAGTTTTAGATTGAATTATTGTTACGTTGGCTGTCACTATCGTTCCAGTTTCCTTTGCAATTTTTTCATAACATATCCAGATTTTCCTGCTCTATGACAAGATCCTTTGGAAGAAATGTTGGTTTCTCTACAAGCAGTTGATACTACATTCAGAGTTGATCAAAGCATTACCTTTCAAAATACTCTTCAAGCCAGCCAGACTATCAGGACCGAAAAGAAGTAAAATCAGGGCATCACGATTTACTGTTGATATGTGTTAAATATTCTTATAAAGAATTCAGGAATCAATGGACGGACTCTGGTAAGTTCAAATTTGCAAGATAATGTAAGTTGTATAGAATAAATCATATATCACCCTCTGCACAGTCCCTTTTTTTACCTTTCCTAACTCACTCACATATCTTACTGGTTCATATATGGGTTGATCATCCAACTGGGCTTCAGTGACAACAACGTCAGTATACCCATTTTAATGTCTATGCCATTCTTATTTTCTGCAAGTAGCACACTTACATTACCTGTAGCTTGTTACATTTTTTTTGTATCACCAGTTGTTCTAATGAATTGGCATTAGTGATGTTGGCTGAGGAGTGCAGGGTTTTACTGGAAATAGAGGCAATCTGATCAAATTTGCAGGAGAAATACCTTCCATCAGATACACAGAGTTGTTGACCATCACCTTTTGGTAGCTTTGGTTATATCATGGATGATAATGCCATTATATTATGCCCAAACAATCAGACACTATGCTTTAATGGTTCTGATGCTCCCTTCAGATAGTGCAAAGCAGTGGTATGTCCACGAACTGGAGCTTGTTGAAGTGGTTGCTGACCAGGTAGCAATAGCACTTTCTTCTACCATAACTTTTTACACTAGTTAAAACCATGGCTGCCTTATCCATTTGCACATTGCCACTTATCTATAGTATTCACACCTGTCTCCTGCAGCACAGAATTTTTAAGCATATTGTGTGATATGTTCACAGCATGTTGTTTTATGACATATCATTCCAAGCTCCCACTAGCTCATCATTGCTACATTATGTTCACATCCCCTACAGCACACAGGCATTTGGCATATTGTTATCATCGCAAAATTTTTCCCCTCCCTTGCGAGAGAGAAACGAATTTCGCGAGTCAAACTCGACCAAAGTTTTGAAAATGATTTTTGAAAATTTACTCGCCTCCGTTTTGAAAATTTGCGGGAAAATTCCGTGGAATGGGATCCGCCTGTCGGTACGAGGTTCAACCGTTCCTGGCGCCTTTACCAGAGGTAATTAAACCAAGGATCAATTATGGGCTCTAACTTGACTCAAATAGCTAAATTATGCTCTATTTTCCTAGAATGCACAAAGAATCAGGCTTGTGCTATGAAATTTTGAAAATAATGCAAGTTTGAAAAAAATATGATGTTTGCTTTGGAAAATTGAAATATGCTGGAAAATGATTGGAAAAGTACTTGAAATTGAATCCTTGGGAAAATCATTGAATTTCATTGGAAATCAGAAATTGGATTGAAAATGAATTCTTAGGAAAATTTTAACTTTGGAAAATCGATTTTGAAATTTGGAATTGCTTTTTTGAGAAAATGGATTTGAGAATCTTGAGAAAATTTAAGAAATTTATTGGAAAATGACTTTTGAAATGGAAAATGAATTCTCAGGAAAACTGAAAAATATGAGAAAATCGATTTCTGAAAACTTGGGATTTTGAAATTTGAGAATTTGAAAACATAGGAAAATCTTGATTTGAACTTGGGAAATGCTTTGAAATGTCATTTGAAAACTTAGGATTTTGAGAAAATCAGATTCTGAGAAAGACTTGGAAATTCTTGAGAAAATTGAATTTTCTGAAATTGAAATTGGAAAATGAGTTTGAAAATAATGCAATTTGAATGATATGAATGAATGAATATGAATTTGAAAAGGGAATTTCAATTGAGAAATCCTTTTAAGACTTTGAAAAATGCAGTGCATTTTGAAGTTTGCCTAAGTGTGTAGGCTGAATGTGGCTAATATGAAGATCATAAATCTTGGTTTTCTTCGTATTCTGACTATGGCCATAAATACAAATCCCACCGAGTTTATAAACTCTATAAGAGCTTGTGCACGTGCCATTCGTGTAAACCATAGTGAATTTGAAATAATGTGCATGAATCATACATCACATATTAAAATTTTGCAGAAATTTAACTATATGCAATGCAACCCTATTCTAAGCAGAAATGTAACTCTTATTCCAAATTATTACATTTGATGTTACATTGAATTGAAATAAAAAGAAAAATAAAATCTAAGTCTTCTTCTTGAATGTTCCTGCAAAACTAGAAAACAAGGTTAGCACAAAAATGTAGGTTTTTCTGAATTTATCCGAAAATATGGGAAATTATCGGATATTATTCAGATATAAACCCCAAATCATACCCCATTTGATATAAACATGATATATAATGAATAAATTTTGAAAATAAACTTGAAAATTCGAAATTGGGGTCAAAATGACCAAAATACCCCTGATGACCTTGAAATCAGGGTTTTCTGAAAGAATTTTTATAAATTTTGGAATTTTGAAAATCAAATGAAATAAATCAAACATAATATGATAAAACATGATGATATGCATGAAAATTTATGAAATTAGAAATTGAAATTTCGAAATTATGGTCAAAATGACCAAAATACCCCCGATAACAAGACTATGACCTTGAAACCAGGGTTTTCTGAAATAAATTTTGCAAAATTGAAAAATATGAAATGCAAAGGAGATTGAAATTAACCCTAATACGATTCTACATGCTTATGTACATGATAAAAACCCTAAAATGGCGAAAATATCACAAAATATTGAATTTAACCTGATTTTCGCTTCTGAATTTAAAGATAAACTAACACATGGAGCAAATGAACTTGGAATTAAACCAAATTTGGAATGGACACCCAAAATAACCCTATAAACAGAATGGAGCTCGAAAATCTAATTTTTTTGTATTTTTAGACATAGAAATTTAAGTAAAAACCCTAAATTTTATGATTTTTGCCTAAAATATTGATTCTAAAGGGGATTTAGGATATCAAACTTCCATAAAAATTTCCCAAATTTTATGTGGTGACAGAGGACAGTAAGGCAAGGATTTTTGCCTTTTACACTTTCTGTTTTTGACCTATGGTCGGAGCTGTACCACTCCGGCAAGTCGGATCGGAATCCGGCGACTCTAGTAAATGAAGGAAACAGACAGGTTTCGGTAGAAAATGTGGTAAAAATGGTAGACAGATGGGAAAATGGCTGAAATTATGGGAAAATGTCCATGACAAACAGAGGAAGATTTAATATTTTGACATTATTGGGATTCGGTTTACGGTTTGGAAAAGGCCATACTGTTATCAGAGACCTAAATCTCTGAGATTTCTGGACATTGGAATCTGTTAGACAGAAATAGAAAATCCGGGAAAAATAATGGAACAGATCTAAAAATTCCCAAATTTTGGGAAATGACAGGAAATTATGTTATGAACAACTTTCGTGTTGAAAGTTTTTGCAGAAGGGTTATAGATTGGATGGAATTGGTGCATTAAGGTCTGTCTATACCCTGACGAAAGAAAATCGATATTTTCCCAGGGGTCTGAGAAATCCGATTTTTTACAGAGGTCAAAACTAATTGGAAAAATCTCAAAATTTCCAGATCATTAGTAGATTCAATCATGAATCTACTGTGATTTTTGGAGAATGATTCGAATCTCCCACGATGGTGGTGCCGGAGGTTTTAGTCTGCTAAGGAAGAAACTGAAAGTTCCAGAAATACAGAATCCCAGTTTGGGATTTGATTGGTTTAGATGGATTCTGAAACACAAAATGAATCAAATTTTCGACAGTACAACAAATACATATAAACCTAGTTACTCTAAAATTTACAGAATTTTTTAAATGCAAAAACTCACATAAAATGATGCATGGACTTTATATATAAATGACAATTTATGAATCCTAAATTAAATAACCATAAAACGTATAAAACGAATGATAGCTTATCCTAAATGCACATTTTAATATGAAATGACATGAAAAATGAGAACCAATAAAGGGCATAAACTATTTTTGTTGTTGGCTTGCAAAACGAAAGATCCAATCCATTGAACGGATGGATTTTATCGCTTATTTAGCCCACGCACATAATAATCATATGTTCGATATAGAGGGATGCTTGAAATGAGACTAAATAAATAATAACGAATCTAAAGTATTAAATCTAACCTCAAACGAAAGAGTTTAGCAGACTTAAGGGTCCTACCTTGGATCGGCAAAGAGGTGGCTGTTTGAAGGTGGTGAGGATGGTGCTTCCAGGTGGAGACCGGCTGAAGCAAGGTGGAGCTGATTTGGAAATGGTGGCTGTGGCTGAACCTTGATGTGTTGAAGGAGGGGCTCGGTTGGAGCTTCACCAAGGATTCAATAGTGATGGAGGTTGGGGCAAATAGGGGAGTAGCTGGGGCGTCTTGTTGCAAAGGAGCCGACTGGAGGTGGTGATGATGAGCAATGGAAGGTGTCAGCTGCAACAATGGTTGGAGTTGCTCCTTGATGGCTGCAAGCTGTGTGGAAGATGGCTGCACCTTGGCGTGGCTGTTGGCTGGAGCAGTGAGAGTGGAACCGGTGGAAGAAGCCGTTGGCTGGTGGCTGTTGGCTGGAGCAAGTATCTTGGAGGTGGGCTGCGGCAAGGATGGTGGCTGGAATGGAGAGCTGGCTAGAGCTAGAGTATCTGAAGAAGATGGTTGAATGTTGCTGCAGCTGCAAAGAGGATGTCGGAGGTTGAAGATGATCTGGAGCTGCTGGGCATGGAGCTTCAAAGAGGTTGGAAGGCTGCTGTGGCTGTAGCAGCTAAGGAGAGAAGAAGGGAGGTAAAGAGAGAGAATATGAGAGAGAATAGGAGAGAGGCGTGAGATGGGAGAGGAGCCGTTCTTTCTCTTTTTTTTTTTTTGGTATTTGCTAACTTAGGTCTTAATCAACTAAGACCTAAGTTTCTAATAATATCAAATGACCTTTATGAAAAGCCATACGTGAATGGCTGGAGGCTAGGGAAAGGAAGGGAGGAAGGAAGGGAAGAAGGAAAGAAAGAAGGAAGAAGAAAAGAAAGAAAAAGAAAGAAAAGGGAAAAAGAAAGGAAAGAAAGAAAAGGAGGGAAAAAGGAAAAGGAAAGAAAGAAAGAAATGGGGCTGGAGGTTTGGGCAACCACCTTGTGGGTCCCACCTCTCTAAAAAAAATAATACTAATAATAATAATAATAAATAAATAAAAATCAATAAAAACAAATAAAAAGAAGCATTTTTTTTTTTTGAATAAAATAGAAATGCAAATGAATGGGCCATCTCAGAGCGGGTCCAAATTTTGATTTTGAAATTCATTTTGACGATTAGAGGGGTAAAATAGTCTTTTTAGAAAATTTTTAGACGAAACGAGCTATTTTTGGCAGTTTTTGAAACGAGCTCGGATTTTGAAGTTCAATACCCCGTTGCGAAGCAAATCCAATGTAGAATTTGAAAATGTAATTTTGAAAGAAATCCAAATTGTTTTTCTCGAGAAAATGCTTCCAACAAAATGAGCTATTTTTGGCAGTTTTTGAAACGAGCTCAGATTTTGAAGTTCAATAGCTCATTGCGAAGCAAATCCAGTGTAAAACTTGAAAATTTGATTTTGAAAGAAATCCAAATTGTTTTTCTTGAGAGAATATTTCCAAATTTAGACTCCCGGGGTGAAAATGTCAATTTTGGAAACCCGAGGTTTGAAATTGATTTCTGAAAACTTTTAAAACTCAATCTGGATTGAAATTTATAAAACTGGAGTTCTGGACTTCGAAAATGAAATGAAATGTGATGAAATGTTATGAAATGCTAAGAAATGATATGAAATGATGAGAAATGACATGCGAAATGCAGACCCTGAATGGAGAATTTTAGATGTTAGACCCCGATTGGCAGCTGTACCAGTTTAAAAAGCATTAAAATTGATAAAATTTGCAAAATAGCTCAAGAAATGGTTTTCGGGACTCTACTGGATCAGAGTGACACTGAAAATTGAGGTTCGAGCTGGATTGAACTGAAATGAGCTGGATTGAGCTGAGTTTTAGAGTTTCAGAACTCAAATGAACTGACCAGGCACTGACTCAACTGACCTTTCCGACTGAGTTTTCAAGAAAAGCTGTCATTTTTAGAGAAATGGTACGGAATGGTCACTGGAGTGAAGTGAATTACGAACTTGAGCTGACTTTGAGCTAAAAAAAAAGGTCAATAATACTGACATGAACTAAAATCGAAGCTCAAACACTAGCTCAATTGACTAAACTCGGCTCAATTTCAGCTAAAAGAGCTGAAATGGACTGAAATGGGCTCCTGGACACTTAGAAATGGTTTTGAACTGAAATTGGAGCGCTTGAACTCCTGGTGAGCTCAAGTTAGACTCTGGGGAACATGACTGACTGGGAATGACTGACTCAAAGACAATTTGTTTGGATTTGAGTGAGAAATGAGCTCATTTTTGAAAAAATGATCCCATTTTGGCAGGAATGGTCAGAAATGAAAATGGCTTTCTCACTATGATTTCAAATGAGCTTGAAATGACTGATATTCTAAATGTTTTGAACTCACCAATGAGATTGGTTGACTCCGACTGACTGGGGTCTGGGATGACCTAGGGGTAAAATGGTAATTTTCCTAGTGAAAATGGGTAAAATGGTGATTTTCTGAAACTGACTCAGGGTTTGACTCCTACACTGACCTAACAAGGTTGGCACTGCATGAGGGGGGTTGTTTGAGAATGGATGTGGAAAATTTGGGGTGTTTACAGATGCCCCTCTTTGCTACTAAGCCGGCTTGAAGACGAGCTTAGTGGCAAAGAAAAACACACCAAATTTTGGCTATAAAAATGCCCCAGTTAGAAGGATCCGACTGGATATGAAGATATTAGCCCTGATGAAAATGGTAGATATGAAATGGAGAATAAAGAAAAAAAAAATTTACTTCAAAAGAAGTGAGATTCAGGTTTTGCCCTTAACCTGGATGGGACGGGCAATACCTCGTGTAGAAACGAAGCTCAGGTTTGACCCTTAACCTGACCGGGGAATGAAATACCTCATCAAAGGAGGCTCAGGTTTGTACCCTTATCCTGATTGGGCAGAAAATGAAATACCTCATCAAAGGAGGCTCAGGTTTGTACCCTTATCCTGATTGGGTAGAAAATGAAATACCTCATCAAAAGAGGCTCAGGTTTGTACCCTTATCCTGATTGGGTAGAAAAATGAATGGAATCCTCGAAGGAAGAAACCATGATGGAACCTTCGGATTTCCGCACAATGAATCCGATAGGGGTTTTGCAAAAGGATGAAATTGGGGTCCCTAAAGCTTGAAAAGGGGTTTGATTTTGGGCGCCTCATTGCTGAGACTAAATAACTTTTGAAATTGGTGACCTTTTGCGAGAAAATGATTGGTGGCTTAACCTCAAGCCGAAATTGGACTGTCTATGGTGGGACAGTGGGGACACAGGGAAGTGTGCGAATTTGAGAGCCCATGCGCTCAGATTATACCAACAGAAGGGAAGGAATCTTGAAAACTCCCATTATCAAGTCCTTAAAAGGGATAACAACTTATGTCAGGATGCGCCAAAGATGAACCTCAAGCTCTCGCTTCACGCCAGGATAGCTAGAAAATATTATCAAAATGTTGAAAATTATTGTTGATTCGAAATAATTGAAAGTGATGCACATTGCTTTGAAAATATTCCCTCTTTTCTACCTGAAGTATTATCTCTGATTGAGCTTAACTTCGTAAAATCAAGATTCGAATTCAAATTGCTTGCAATTGGCTTTCTTTCAAGGAAGCTATCAATTTCCCTGATATGAGCAGAAAAGAGAGTATTCTTGATATTGTGAAAGCAATTTGTGAAAGAATATTGATAATAGAATTTCACAAAATTTAAAGAGGATTCTTTGGCAGATTTGGCAGTCTGATATCCTGGAATTCTTTCTCATGACGATCTTTCTGCCTACTATTTTTTTTTTTTGGCAGAATTAGAGCTCTCTTGGGTTTTTGGAGATTACATCATCCTTCATTTTGGAGATGTCTTGACTTTTCTCTCTCTTTTTTTTTTTTTTTTTTAGAAGGGTACGTCACAAACTCCTTCATCTCAGAGATGCTTCGATCCTTCTTTTCTCTCAGGGATTATATTGACGGTTATTGGCTCTTTGGTTGGAAATCTCTTGATGATAGCAGAAATTAAATATCCTTTAGGGTTTGTCGGGAGGCTCATCGCAGTCGCCTTCATCTTGACGGTGCTCTGAACTTTCCCTGGAAGGATCCGTCACAAACTCCGTCATCTTGGAGATGATTCAAATCTTCTTTGGCCCCGGGGGTCTACTCGCCTAATTCGCCTTCATCTTGACGACAGTTGAGAGATCCCTTTTGCAGATATTTAATTGCAGCTTTAGGTGATTGAGGAGATATAGGGATTGAATGGATTTTTCTGTATCACCCAGGATATTTCGACTGCTTTATTTTCCAAGAATGATCTTTAAAAATGTGCCATTGACTGCGATCAATACCGATCACTTATAGCTTTGCAACAACATTGAATTTCCTTTGCTGGCCATATCGAGGATTTATTCTTCATCCTTTTGGTCGGCTAATAGAAAGAATTTGAATTTTGAATCCTTTTTCACGAAAGCTTTGACCTTTCAGAGATAATACTGAAGGTATTCTGAGGTAATGTTTTTGTGCAATAAAAATTTTGAAATCAACAAATATTTAATGACAAATTGACAAGATTTTCTTGAAATCCTTTGTGGAAGCGAGTATTTGAAGCACAACGTAACACATCCATGACAAAAATTTTCTTCTCCTTTCCCCAAAGGAGAAGATTCAGAAATTGGAAATAGGAATTACTCCTCTCTTCCCTGAAGAGGAGGTGTTTGCAAAACGAACTTTCAAAGAGAAATTAAGCTTTCGTCAAAACTTCCTAACATTAGGCTTCTCTTATGGAAAGGGGGCCGGTAATGATGAGGTCGGTGAATTGGTCATGAAGGAACGAGTCCATCACACTCTCCCTGAAAAGAGGGTCCTTCATGATGAAAAGGCCTAGTTTGAAATTGCGGTCACAAGGAAAGTGAGCTTCCGTCGAAGCTCTCCCTGAATTAAGGGTTCCTTGTATGAAATTGGAAATTTGTTTTGCAAAACGGTTCACATAGACACGAGTCCCTTCAAACTCTCCCTGAAAAGGGGCTAGGTGAACAAAGGATAGCATGCGAAAAGAACGAGCTCCCTTGAACTCTCCCTGTACAAAGGGTCTCTCGCAAGAGGAAATGATTGGAATTGGTATGAAATTGGAATTTGGAAAATTTAAAATTTTGAAATTTGAAATTTGAAATTTGAAATTTGAAATTTGAAATTTGAAATTTGAAATTTGAAATTTGAAATTTGAAATTTGAAATTTGAAATTTGAAATTTGAAATTTGAAATTTTGGAAATTTGGAAATTGATATTTGGAAACTGGAAATTGATTGACTCGAAGGTCAAAATTGGTTGACCCAAAAGTCGAAATTGGAAATTTGGAATTTAAAAATTGGAAATTGGAAATTGTGAAATTGATTGACCCGAAGGTCGAAATTGGAAATTTTGGAAATTGATTGGCCCGAAGGTCAAAATGGGAAATTGAGTGACCCGAAGATCGAATTTGAAAATTGGTTGACCCGGAGGTCGAAATTGGAAATTTGGAAATTGGGTGGCTCGAGGGCCGAATTGGTAATTGGAATTTGAACTTTGATGAATGATCAACACAAAGACTGAACCCGAGAGGTTGACTTTTGAAAATATGTCAACATAGACATTGGATTTTAAAAATATATCAGTTCGAGCACTGGATTTTGGAAGTGTACCAGTTTGAGCACTGGATTTCAAAATTGTACCAGTTCAAGCACTGAGTTTTGAAAATATACCTTGTTTTTAATTTGAAATTTGAATTTTTAAAAGAGACCTATGCTCTTAAAGTATTTGGGAATTGTAACGAGAATGATTGTTGGGGTCTCAGGATTATCCCTTATCCTGAATGGGTAGCGAACTTGATGCAAATGCATGCCAATGAATGCAGATGTATGCAAATATGAAAATGATATAAATGAATGCACATGCGTGCAAAATGAGAGATTTGTTTATCCTGCCTGCATACAGGATATTTGTAGATAAAAACAAAATTTTTAAAAAAAATGCCCCAGTATAACTGGGAAAGGAGAATTTAACCATTATTGAACAAAATTTGGAGGAATTACAAAGAATAAGACATGGTTTAAGTATAGAATTTTTTCAAATGCCGAGCATTGATGGGATCTGGTAATTCCACTCTGTCAGCATTTATGAGCCGATATGAATTACGAGGTAATGCCTCTTTGACAACATAGGGACCTTCCCAATTTGGTGACCACTTGCCACCTGGGCGGTGCTTGAGATAAGCCGTTGATCTGAGCACTAGATCATTGACTCGAAATTTTCTTTCAATGACTGATTTTGCATATTGTCTGGCTATCCTCTGACGATATGATTGAGCGTGCTCTGCTGCTCTGAGTCTTCTTTCATCTAGCAAATCAAGCTGTACTAGCCGCTGTTGCTGATACTGATCAAGAGGTAATTCGAGAAGTGATGCAAATTTCAGAGCAGGTTTCTGAACATGTAGAGGCAATACTACTTCGGTTCCGTAGACAAGTTCTGACGGAGTAGCATTAGTTGGAGTTTGAATGGTGGTTCGATACGCCCACAATGCATCATGAATCTTCTCATGCCAGTCACGGCCTGTTTCCAAAGTTCGCTCCAGGATTCGAATCAAAATCTTATTGGTGGCCTCTGCTTGGCCATTTCCTTGAGGATAATAAGGAGCGAAGAAATGATGATGAATTTTGAACTTCAAACAAAAAATCCTCATTCTCTCATTCTTGAAATGACTGCCATTATCTGACACAATATCATGTGGTATGCCGAAACGACATAGGATATTCCTATGGATGAATGAGACCACATGTTGACCTTCTACTGTGCGTAGAGTGACTGCTTCTACCCATTTAGTAAAATATTCTGTTGCAGCAAGAAAATATTTATGGCCATTTGAAGCAGGAGTAATGGGGCCAACAACATCAAAAGCCCACATAGAAAATGGCCATGGTGAGACGACAGATTGCAAATATGTCGCTGGCACATGAATGGAAGGTGCATGCATCTGGCATTGAACGCACTTCTTCACAAAATGATAACAATCTTGTTGCATAGTTCTCCAGTAATAGCCTGCTCGGATGATTTGTTTGACAAGAGTTTGGTAGCCAACATGACCACCGCAGATACCTTCATGTGCTTCTTCCATAACTTCTTTGGCTTCTTCTTCGTCCAAACATCTGGAATATTCAGAGCTGAATCCACGACGATAAAGGACGTCGGCAAGAATAAAATATCGCGCAGACATGCGCTGAATTGCTTGCCGCTCTTTCTTTGAGAGTTCTGGAGGAAATTCGCCAGTTTCAATGAAATTCTTGATGTCATGATACCAGGGCTTCTTCTTTTGCTCCGCCTGGTTTACCTGCTCTACTGGGACGAAAGCAGGTTGATCAAGTCTGCCAATTTCAAAGGAGCGACAAGATTCTTCGTTCCTGAAAGACATGATGGCTCCCAGATTGGCTAAACTGTCTGCAATTTGATTGAAATCTCTCTTGACATGGAAAAGTTAGAATTCTTCGAAATTGCTAACAAGAGCTGAGACGATCTTCTGATAAGGAAGTAACTTCTGATCCTTCACTTGCCATTCAGCTAAGACTTGATTGACGACGAGCAAAGAGTCGCCATAAGCATGCACTCTTTTGACATTGAAGTCTCGTAGAATTTTCAAACCTTGTATCAAAGCTTCATACTCGGCCATATTATGAGTGCACTGAAAATCTAATTTGAGAGAAAAGGGGATCATCTCCTTCTCAGGTGTGATCAACAGAATCCCGATTCCTATGCCTGCCATATTCTTGGAACCGTCAAAGAATAAATTCCAAATTGGGGATTGTTGGATATTGCAGATCCGCTCATCGGGGAAATCATCCTCGACTTTAACATCTTCTGCTAAAGGAAAATCTGCTAATTGATCTGCAATTGCTTGGCCCTTGATAGATTGCTGAGAGACATATTCCAAATCGTATTGCATCAATAAAACCTGCCATTTGGCAATCCGTCCACTGAGGAAGGGTTGCTCTAGAATATACTTGAGAGGATTTAATTTGGATAGGATCTTGACTTCAGATGTCAACAGATAGTGTCTCAATTTCTGACACATCCAAACCAGAGCTAGACATGTCTTCTCTATCTGAGAGTATTTCTTCTCATAATCAATGAAGGTTTTACTCACATAGTAAATGGCATGCTCTACCAGACTGCCTTTTTTGTATTGCGCCAAGAATCCGCCACAAGCCACTTGATTAACTGAAATGTATAGCAGTAGGGGTTTCCCTAATTCTGGCGGCTTTAACACAGGAGGATTGAGCAAATATTTCTTGATGCGTTCGAACGATTGCTGACACTCTAGTCCCCATTCGAATTTCACTCCTTTTCTGAGCAAATGATTGAAAGGCTCACATCTCATGGCCAAATTGGATATGAATCGCCGAATTGATTGCATGCGTCCCTGAAGGCTACGCAATTCTTTCAGATTAGTCGGGGGAGACATGTCAATGATAGCTTTGGCCTTAGCGGGATCAACTTCTATCCCCTTTTTGCTGACTAGAAAGCCTAACAATTTGCCAGATTCGACTCCAAAAACACATTTTTGGGGATTGAGTCTTAGCTTGTAAAGAATGAGCCGCTTGAAAACTTGATTGAGAGTTTCGATGTGATCTTCTTCTTCTTTGGATTTTACCAGAATATCATCGACATAGGCATCCATGATTTTGTGCATCTGATCATGGAAAATGACGGCCATAGCACGCTGATAAGTGGCTCCAGCATTCTTAAGCCCAAATGGCATGACTGTATAACAAAAAGTGCCCCAAGGAGTAGTGAAAGATGTCTTGGACTGATCACGAGCGGCCAACTTGATCTGATTATATCCGGAATATCCATCCATAAAAGAGAACATAGCGTGACCTGCTGTGCTATCAATCAAAAGATCAATATTAGGAAGTGGATAATCATCCTTAGGAGTCGCTTTATTGAGATCTCTGAAGTCGATGCAAATTCGAACTTTACCATTTTTCTTGGGAACAACAACAATATTTGCTAGCCAATCTGGATAGTCAATGGTTCGAATGAACCCTGCTTTGAGTAGGTCTTCTAGACCTTCCTTAACTTGTTGTTCCACTCGAGGATCCATCTTTCTCAGTTACTGCTTAACCGGCTTGACATTTGGTTTTAGGATGAGACGATGCTCAACCAATTTGGTATCTAGACCTGGCATGTCCTCATACGTCCACACGAACACTTCTTCATGTTGCTTGAGAAAACGGGTGAGCCTTTCTTTCTCTTCCGGGCTCAAACTGCTGCCAATCTTGAGAATTTTAGGATCGTCTTCTGATCCAATATTGATATCCTCAGTCGGATCCTGAACTAAGGATGATGGCTCATCTTGTTTCTGAATTGCTGCAAATTCTGGTAATTCTTGAAGAGCTGAATCAAATTCTGCAGGTTCTTCTGACTGCTTTGTAATCTGACTATATTCTGCTCTTATTTTAACCTGATGAATCATTGTTGGCTTTAAAAAGGCCTCTGGATTAAGAACGAGCTTCTTGATAGATCGGGAAGACATTCTGAAAATTGGAGAATAAATCGATTCAGGAAAATCTCCTATCATAAAACAAATTACTTTTGTTAAGAAAATAATTTGAAAGATAAAAGAGAAGAATAATGGCAAATTTTCAAAGATTTGATAACGAGAAGTAAAGAGACAAATGGCATCCAGATAGACAAAGGAAATTTTCAACTTTATTGAAAGATTGAATTGAGGACAATGATTGAAATGAAACGGGATATCATCCTAAATGTGAAAACAAAAGAATAGAAATGAAAGACAAGCAGATGCCCTTAGTGCGTCCCTTTGATAAAGATAGTGCCCTTCTGAGATCTTCTGCCACTAAAGCCCAATCCGGCTCTCTGAGTATAGTGCTGAGGAATTACTGGCTCGAGACGACCATTCCCATTTTTTCCCAAGCCTTGAAAAGGCTGATAACCATGCTTTACTAACAGATCGAATCCCTTTTTGGCCTTCATAAATTGGGAGAACAGTGGATGATCTTTGAATGTACTATAGTCAATTCGTCCTCCAATCTTGAAAAACTGTGGGCCTCTCCATCGAGTCATGGCCACTGTATGTGCTGGCTGTTCAGCCATCTGCAGTATTCCTGAATTTTCTTCAAAGCTGACCTCATCAATGCCCCTAATGCTAGGGATATCAGTAGTAAAAGTGGGCCTAGGAACCATGGGTTGTGCAAGCCTCTTCTCCGGATCCTCGCCCAAGACTGTTGTGATCATTCCACCTTTTGACCACTTGACACACTGATGCAAAGTAGACGGCACCGCGTTCGTGTTGTGAATCCACGGTCGTCCCAACAACAGATTATACGTTGGGGGTACATTGACCACATGAAAGAGGACAGAGTGGACCGAGTAGTCAATGAAAATTTCCAAGAAAACTTTCCCTTTAGCTGTCTGTCCATGATTAACAAACCCGTAGATGGTGATCGGGTCCGGGATATATTCCTCTTCTCTAATGCCCAAAGCTTTGGCTGTCATTTCTAGGCATATATTGAGGTTGCTGCCTCCATCTATCAGCACATGAGGAACAGTCATTCCTCTGGCTCGAATCACAACATACAAAGCGTTGTTGTGAAACACATGCGGCTTAGAAAGATCTTCATCCGAGAAAGTGATTGGAGCATTTGTCATGGCCTGATTGACTATCTGGGCCATGTCTTCAGGAGTTATGCTCGGTTTCACTTTGATTTTCCGCAATAGATCATTCAACACTTGTTGGTGCTTGGCGGAAGCTTGGGCTAAATCCAAGATTGAGACATTGGATAATGCAGTAATCGACTTTGGTGCCGATGTCTCACCTTTCTCCGGAGCGGGCTTAATAAAGTGCTTAGAGAGCCATGGCATTCTTTTAGCCACCTCAGGAGATACCCCAGTGGGTTTATCAGATACTTTCATTTTACCAAAAGCTGCAATGAGATCCATTTTCTGAGCTTTGGACTGAGCCTGCTGCAGCACAAGGACCTGATGTTGGACTTGCATATCCCTTTTAGAGCATGGCCTAATATGCTCCTGCGGCTGAAAAGGCTGTTCAGAGACGACCGTCGTAGAATGATGGGGAAAGGGTTTCTTTAGAATATCCATATTTTCATCTTCGGCACCCTCTACCAGAAGATTCTTGTCGATGAGATCCTGAACAATATTCTTGAGAACGAAGCAGTTCTCAGTATTGTGCCCCACTGTTCTGTGAAATTTACAAAATTGATCTTTGAATTTTCCCATGGGAACAGGGGGATCGGCCAGCCTAGGCAGTTTGACCATCTCCTTGGTCAACATATACTCGAGCACAGTCTCGAGGGATTGGTCTAGTGGAGTGAATTTCCTGTCATAACTCCACCCTTCATGCTTTACTTTTTCTCGGGGCTTCGGTCCCTGTTCTGATTGAAGTGGCTTATTGTATTGAGGCACTGACTTGCCTTTCTGATCGTTCTTGTTGGAACTTCCTGCCCCATAACAGAAATCTTTGTTCTGCCCCTTACAGTGGTTCCAATTATTATTTCTGACAGAATGAGTGAAGTGAGTCTTCTTCTTCTGCTCAGTTTGGCCGTTGTTCTTAGTAAAGGTGAAGCCTTCATAGAAACCATTTTCCATGCTCAACTCGAGCCATTCAGCTCGCTCTGTCAGTTCAATGAATGTCCTTGATGGTGCAGTAGAGATGAGACCTCTTAGAGGCTGTGAGAAGTTACTCAGAATTAGGGACAAAGCCTGTCCCTCTGATATGGGGTCCCTCATCTTGTTACAAGCTGACCTCCATCGGTGGATAAAATCTCTGGCCTTCTCATTTTCTCTCTGTTTAAGGCCGCAAAGATGGCTGAGGGTGTGAAGTGCCTCAGCATTAAAGAGAAATCGCTCAATGAACATGTTTACCACTTTGTCAAATTCCTTCAACTCAATTGGATTTACATGCTCCGAGTACCATTTAGCTGCGGTTCCCTCCAGACTACGAGGGAAACATAGGAAAAGTGCACGGTTGTCTCGTTTGAATCTGGAGCATTCAGCGAAGAACATGGCGAGATGAGCTTTAGGATCGCCAGAACCATCGAATTTGATAAACTTTCTGGGGAGATTCTCGAGATTGTCGTCCCCATCCAAACCATCATAGAAGTCTTCGCTGGTGAAGACTTTCTTGCCCTTGTCGCGGGCCTGCAGGTCTCGAAGCATTCTAACCACATCTTTGAACTGCGGCTGGTTAGAGTCATTGAGAGATTGCTCTTTGAATTTGTGGGCTGACCCCTGCCCCTGGGTAGACTTGCGGAATGCCTGATGGGTCTCAAACTCTTCATCTGAATCTTCCACTGATTCCTCTTCATCAGTTGCATCAACATGCTGGGCAGGCTTCTTGGATATCTTCAAGGCTTTCTTGACTGCCCGGCCTTTTGTCTTTTGCTTCACCTGTGCTTTCTCTGTACTGGCTTCAGCTTGTTCTGCCAGCATCTTAGTCATCATCTTCTTAAACATGGCATACATTTGAGGATCAATGTCATCCTCAACCTGTTGCCCCTGATTTTTGCCTGAGCGCGGGGAATCCATTTCTTCGTCTGAGGCTGTCGAATATGCGATTCCCTCGACTGGTGCAGTCTTTTTCCCTGACCTTGTTTGAACCATTGACTGTCACGAATGCTCTCTGCAGGGCAAAATCGATGGTTAGGCTTTTGAGAGAGATTTTGATTGGAAGAAAATATTCGCTGAGAATTTTGGTAGACAATTTGAAAGAATATCCCATTACTAGGGATTGAGTCGTCGCGGGGATTACGACAATTGCGTTGTCATTCCTTTGCAAAGAAAATAAACAACTGAAAATTTAAGCCTTGTTACCTAGGCGAGGTCGTCAAACCAAGAATTGAAGAATTTGCAAGATTTTTATTTATTGAAAGAAAACGTGATTGCATCAATAATAAACTTGAGAAAGAGGGGGCGGACAGACAATTTGCCACCACTCTTTATAACTAGCAGAGACACGAGGACCGGGAAAAAGCGGAAGAGTAACAAAAGAGTCCCAGCCATATCTGGCAGAATGGTATGCTCCGGACCACTGTGCTGATGTAAGGTCGAACTCTGGCAAGACTCCTGATAGCAGCCGCATCTCTATGTGCTTCTGTCTCTGAGAAAACTGTCGAACACACCGCTCCGGATGATAGTAAGCACAGAAGAATGGACCAAGCAACTTGAATCTCTTGCCATATGCATAGGTGTATCTGGGAGGCGATAATTCTCGATCAAAATAGTCCCACACCACTTCTTCTTCCTGCAGATAGTCGATCAGGAATCAGTACCGCGCAACTGGAAGGAGCTCCTTACCGTTGTATCTGAATGAACTAGCTCTGGTTGGTACATGCTGAAGGAACCAAGACTGAAGAGCATAAGTACATCCCTCGACTAAGATGGACTCTCCAAGTGTGAAGCGGGTCAGTCCTCTGTATAGAAAAGCAAGCGCGGCCATGGCTATCGAGAGACGGTTGGTCTGTCGACTTCCCCATCTTCTCAAAAGTTGAACTATTCTGACATCCACATAATTTTGTCCATCTGGAAAGAAAGCAAGTCCCACAGTACACAAAACCATCGCATGCTGAATTCTCTCTCGAGCTGTCCTGGACAACAAGCTGACTTCTGCGAATTCTCCATACTGTCGGTAGATCTCGATCAGACTCACGTATTCATTCCCATTTTCTTCAATCAGTGGCCAAGACTTGCGCCCTGTCATGCGAGCTACGGCATCTTTGGGGTCCAGACCCTTGACATTGATCAGAAACTGCTGCTCTAACGGATCTCCAGGCTGACCGGCTGGCTCAGGCAGTCCCATAATCTCTGAGAATTCATCCATCAGTATTGTCATCTCGCCCCACGGGAACCAGAACGTGCAAGTGCGCGGATTCCACCGCTCCGCCAGTGCATGAATCAGATTGCCGTTGACTGTCAACTTTCCCACTGCAGATGCCAATTCCAACCCACAATCGCTCAAGTGGTCCGGAAACATACGAGAGAAATTTTTGAACCAGACATAGTACCACCGGGGGAAGAAGGGTCCGGTGCTAAGAGATCGATGCTCAGGAAGACTTTGTCGCACCTCATAGGAGATGTGACCCTCAGGAAAAACAGAATCGAGCTGACTGGATGCCATTGGACTGAAAGACAAGAAGACTGGAATTAGACTTTGGAAAAATATAAGAAATTTGAAAATTGCAGGCAGGATAAAATGAAAGCTGGAAATTCGAAGTCCAGAGGAACGAAAGAATGGAAAATTTCCTGGAGTTTTGAAGGAAAAGATGGATAATTTAGAAAAATCGTCCAAGGTTTTTGAGAAAAAGGAGATATTTCATAAAAGATGAAAAATGAGGTATTTTGGAAAATTGTTTGGTATTTTGGAAAAATTGGGAAAAATAAGGCGAAAATGAATATCATAAATTCAATTACAAACAATTATGCACATACAGCAATCCCTAAGAAGCCAACTCTAAATGCATTGATTTTGAAAGAGCTTTAGGACCCTAATCCTGACTCTAGGCTTAGATCAACTGTGTCCAATCATGCTATGCCGATATACTCGAGCCGAGGCTCGATGTACGTGGCATAAAACTCATCTCCGGGTCTAGGCTTGTGTTTTCCCAACATCCTTGAGCGCCTGCCGATATACGTTGGACTATGGCCCTTGGTACGTGGCAGGGGGGCGTTAGCCCAAATAAGTGGCCCAGTTGTGAGGCTCTGTCCCGAACTATGGTTCTGGAAGAGAGCCCAGCAACGTGAAAACCGGGTAGACATAGGTGGGGTGGTTTTTGAAATATGATCACATGCAGGCAAACAGAAGGCTCTAAGTCCTAAAGAGATAGAATTTTGAAAACTTTTGAAGAAGCAAACATTGTTTTCATACAAGTCCTAGATTGAGGAGTGTTGTATTTCAGACCTAAGTCTAAGTGAGCATGCATAAATCTCCTCAATATGGTCCTACCAAACCATGCCTAGTCTATATGCAATCCATGTCAGCTGGGTTCAAGTCTAGGCTCCTAGGTTCACATGATATCAGAAATTAAAGCTGACATTTCATAGAACATAATTTTGACAATTGGGCTAAGTTAAAGCATATAATTGATCAGGCGAGGACAGGTCCCATCACGGTCGCCAAACCTGTTATCATCGCAAAATTTTTCCCCTCCCTTGCGAGAGAGAAACGAATTTCGCGAGTCAAACTCGACCAAAGTTTTGAAAATGATTTTTGAAAATTTACTCGCCTCCGTTTTTAAAATTTGTGGGAAAATTCCGTGGAATGGGATCCGCCTGTCGGTACGAGGTTCAACCGTTCCTGGCGCCTTTACCAGGGGTAATTAAACCAAGGATCAATTATGGGCTCTAACTTGACTCAAATAGCTAAATTATGCTCTATTTTCCTAGAATGCACAAAGAATCAGGCTTGTGCTATGAAATATTGAAAATAATGCAAGTTTGAAAAAAATATGATGTTTGCTTTGGAAAATTGAAATATGCTGGAAAATGATTGGAAAAGTACTTGAAATTGAATCCTTGGGAAAATCATTGAATTTCATTGGAAATCAGAAATTGGATTGAAAATGAATTCTTAGGAAAATTTTAACTTTGGAAAATCGATTTTGAAATTTGGAATTGCTTTTTTGAGAAAATGGATTTGAGAATCTTGAGAAAATTTAAGAAATTTATTGGAAAATGACTTTTGAAATGGAAAATGAATTCTCAGGAAAACTGGAAAATATGAGAAAATCGATTTCTGAAAACTTGGGATTTTGAAATTTGAGAATTTGAAAACATAGGAAAATCTTGATTTGAACTTGGGAAATGCTTTGAAATGTCATTTGAAAACTTAGGATTTTGAGAAAATCAGATTCTGAGAAAGACTTGGAAATTCTTGAGAAAATTGAATTTTCTGAAATTGAAATTGGAAAATGAGTTTGAAAATAATGCAATTTGAATGATATGAATGAATGAATATGAATTTGAAAAGGGAATTTCAATTGAGAAATTGGGAAATCCTTTTAAGACCTTGAAAAATGCAGTGCATTTTGAAGTTAGCCTAAGTGTGTAGGCTGAATGTGGCTAATATGAAGATCATAAATCTTGGTTTTCTTCGTATTCTGACTATGGCCATAAATACAAATCCCACCGAGTTTATAAACTCCATAAGAGCTTGTGCACGTGCCATTCGTGTAAACCATAGTGAATTTGAAATAATGTGCATCACATATTAAAATTTTGCAGAAATTTAACTATATGCAATGCAACCCTATTCTAAGCAGAAATGTAACTCTTATTCCAAATTATTACATTTGATGTTACATTGAATTGAAATAAAAAGAAAAATAAAATCTAAGTCTTCTTCTTGAATGTTCCTGCAAAACTAGAAAACAAGGTTAGCAGAAAAATGTAGGTTTTTCTGAATTTATCCGAAAATATGGGAAATTATCGGATATTATTCAGATATAAACCCCAAATCATACCCCATTTGATATAAACATGATAAATAATGAATAAATTTTGAAAATAAACTTGAAAATTCGAAATTGGGGTCAAAATGACCAAAATACCCCTGATGACCTTGAAATCAGGGTTTTCTGAAAGAATTTTTATAAATTTTGGAATTTTGAAAATCAAATGAAATAAATCAAACATAATATGATAAAACATGATGATATGCATGAAAATTTATGAAATTAGAAATTGAAATTTCGAAATTATGGTCAAAATGACCAAAATACCCCCGATAACAAGACTATGGCCTTGAAACCAGGGTTTTCTGAAATAAATTTTGCAAAATTGAAAAATATGAAATGCAAAGGAGATTGAAATTAACCCTAATACGATTCTACATGCTTATGTACATGATAAAAACCCTAAAATGGCGAAAATATCACAAAATATTGAATTTAACCTGATTTTCGCTTGATTTTCGCTTCTGAATTTAAAGATAAACTAACACATGAAGCAAATGAACTTGGAATTAAACCAAATTTGGCATGGACACCCAAAATAACCCTAAAAACAGAATGGAGCTCGAAAATCTATTTTTTTTGTATTTTTAGACATAGAAATTTAAGTAAAAACCCTAAATTTTATGAGTTTTGCCTAAAATATTGATTCTAAAGGGGATTTAGGATATCAAACTTCCATAAAAATTTCCCAAATTTTATGGGGTGACAGAGGTCAGTAAGGCAAGGATTTTTGCCTTTTACACTTTCTGTTTTTGACCTATGGTCGGAGCTGTACCACTCCGGCAAGTCGGATCGGAATCCGGCGACTCTAGTAAATGAAGGAAACAGACAGGTTTCGGTAGAAAATGTGGTAAAAATGGTAGACAGATGGGAAAATGGCTGAAATGGTGGGAAAATGTCCCTGACAAACAGAGGAAGATTTGATATTTTGACACTATTGGGATTCGGGTTACGGTTTGGAAAAGGCCATACTGTTATCAGAGACCTAAATCTCTGAGATTTCTGGACATTGGAATCTGTTAGACAGAAATAGAAAATCCGGGAAAAATACTGGAACAAATCTAAAAATTCCCAAATTTTGGGAAATGACAGGAAATTACGTTATGAACAACTTTTGTGTTGAAAGTTTTTGCAGAAGGGTTATAGATTGGATGGACTTGGTGCATTAAAGTCTGTCTATACCCTGACGAAAGAAAATCGATATTTTCCCAGGGGTCTGAGAAATCCGATTTTTTACAGAGGTCAAAACTAATTGGAAAAATCTCAAAATTTCCAGATCATTAGTAGATTCAATCATGAATCTACTGTGATTTTTGGAGAATGATCCGAATCTCCCACGATGGTGGTGCCGGAGGTTTTAGTCTGCTAAGGAAGAAACTGAAAGTTCCAGAAATACAGAATCCCAGTTTGGGATTTGATTGGTTTAGATGGATTCCGAAACACAAAATGAATCAAATTTTCGACAGTACAACAAATACATATAAACCTAGTTACTCTAAAATTTACAGAATTTTTTAAATGCAAAAACTCACATAAAATGATGCATGGACTTTATATATAAATGACAATTTATGAATCCTAAATTAAATAACCATAAAACGTATAAAACGAATGATAGCTTATCCTAAATGCACATTTTAATATGAAATGACATGAAAAATGAGAACCAATAAAGGGCATAAACTATTTTTGTTGTTGGCTTGCAAAACGAAAGATCCAATCCATTGAACGGATGGATTTTATCGCTTATTTAGCCCACGCACATAATAATCATATGTTCGATATAGAGGGATGCTTGAAATGAGACTAAATAAATAATAACGAATCTAAAGTATTAAATCTAACCTCAAACGAAAGAGTTTAGCAGACTTAAGGGTCCTACCTTGGATCGGCAAAGAGGTGGCTGTTTGAAGGTGGTGAGGATGGTGCTTCCAGGTGGAGACCGGCTGAAGCAAGGTGGAGCTGATTTGGAAATGGTGGCTGTGGCTGAACCTTGATGTGTTGAAGGAGGGGCTCGGTTGGAGCTTCACCAAGGATTCAATAGTGATGGAGGTTGGGGCAAATAGGGGAGTAGCTGGGGCGTCTTGTTGCAAAGGAGCCGACTGGAGGTGGTGATGATGAGCAATGGAAGGTGTCAGCTGCAACAATGGTTGGAGTTGCTCCTTGATGGCTGCAAGCTGTGTGGAAGATGGCTGCACCTTGGCGTGGCTGTTGGCTGGAGCAGTGAGAGTGGAACCGGTGGAAGAAGCCGTTGGCTGGAGCAAGTATCTTGGAGGTGGGCTGCGGCAAGGATGGTGGCTGGAATGGAGAGCTGGCTGGAGCTAGAGTATCTGAAGAAGATGGTTGAATGTTGCTGCAGCTGCAAAGAGGATGTCGGAGGTTGAAGATGATCTGGAGCTGCTGGGCATGGAGCTTCAAAGAGGTTGGAAGGCTGCTGTGGCTGTAGCAGCTAAGGAGAGAAGAAGGGAGGTAAAGAGAGAGAATATGAGAGAGAATAGGAGAGAGGCGTGAGATGGGAGAGGAGCCGTTCTTTCTCTTTTTTTTTTTTTGGTATTTGCTAACTTAGGTCTTAATCAACTAAGACCTAAGTTTCTAATAATATCAAATGACCTTTATGAAAAGCCATACGTGAATGGCTGGAGGCTAGGGAAAGGAAGGGAGGAAGGAAGGGAAGAAGGAAAGAAAGAAGGAAGAAGAAAAGAAAGAAAAAGAAAGAAAAGGGAAAAAGAAAGGAAAGAAAGAAAAGGAGGGAAAAAGGAAAAGGAAAGAAAGAAAGAAATGGGGCTGGAGCTTTGGGCAACCACCTTGTGGGTCCCACCTCTCTAAAAAAAATAATACTAATAATAATAATAATAAATAAATAAAAATCAATAAAAACAAATAAAAAGAAGCATTTTTTTTTTTTTGAATAAAATAGAAATGCAAATGAATGGGCCATCTCAGAGCGGGTCCAAATTTTGATTTTGAAATTCATTTTGACGATTAGAGGGGTAAAATAGTCTTTTTAGAAAATTTTTAGACGAAACGAGCTATTTTTGGCAGTTTTTGAAACGAGCTCGGATTTTGAAGTTCAATACCCCGTTGCGAAGCAAATCCAATGTAGAATTTGAAAATGTAATTTTGAAAGAAATCCAAATTGTTTTTCTCGAGAAAATGCTTCCAACAAAACGAGCTATTTTTGGCAGTTTTTGAAACGAGCTCAGATTTTGAAGTTCAATAGCTCATTGCGAAGCAAATCCAGTGTAAAACTTGAAAATTTGATTTTGAAAGAAATCCAAATTGTTTTTCTTGAGAGAATATTTCCAAATTTAGACTCCCGGGGTGAAAATGTCAATTTTGGAAACCCGAGGTTTGAAATTGATTTCTGAAAACTTTTAAAACTCAATCTGGATTGAAATTTATAAAACTGGAGTTCTGGACTTCGAAAATGAAATGAAATGTGATGAAATGTTATGAAATGCTAAGAAATGATATGAAATGATGAGAAATGACATGCGAAATGCAGACCCTGAATGGAGAATTTTAGATGTTAGACCCCGATTGGCAGCTGTACCAGTTTAAAAAGCATTAAAATTGATAAAATTTGCAAAATAGCTCAAGAAATGGTTTTCGGGACTCTACTGGATCAGAGTGACACTGAAAATTGAGGTTCGAGCTGGATTGAACTGAAATGAGCTGGATTGAGCTGAGTTTTAGAGTTTCAGAACTCAAATGAACTGACCAGGCACTGACTCAACTGACCTTACCGACTGAGTTTTCAAGAAAAGCTGTCATTTTTAGAGAAATGGTACGGAATGGTCACTGGAGTGAAGTGAATTACGAACTTGAGCTGACTTTGAGCTAAAAAAAAAGGTCAATAATACTGACATGAACTAAAATCGAAGCTCAAACACTAGCTCAATTGACTAAACTCGGCTCAATTTCAGCTAAAAGAGCTGAAATGGACTGAAATGGGCTCCTGGACACTTAGAAATGGTTTTGAACTGAAATTGGAGCGCTTGAACTCCTGGTGAGCTCAAGTTAGACTCTGGGGAACATGACTGACTGGGAATGACTGACTCAAAGACAATTTGTTTGGATTTGAGTGAGAAATGAGCTCATTTTTGAAGAAATGATCCCATTTTGGCAGGAATGGTCAGAAATGAAAATGGCTTTCTCACTATGATTTCAAATGAGCTTGAAATGACTGATATTCTAAATGTTTTGAACTCACCAATGAGATTGGTTGACTCCGACTGACTGGGGTCTGGGATGACCTAGGGGTAAAATGGTAATTTTTTTAGTGAAAATGGGTAAAATGGTGATTTTCTGAAACTGACTCAGGGTTTGACTCCTACACTGACCTAACAAGGTTGGCACTGCATGAGGGGGGTTGTTTGAGAATGGATGTGGAAAATTTGGGGTGTTTACACATATATATACCCAACAGCCCTGCGCCCCATTGCAGATTCAAACCCCTTTGTAGCTATGTCATAACAGCACCTCATCAATAGTATTTGTGCACCTGTATTCTTCCATCATATCATAGTACCTTCCTCATAGGTACCCTTCATTTCCATAAGATGTAATACCCTTAGCAAATACATGTGGATTTATATTCGGCCCAAGGCATAGCATATGCCTCTCTCATGTATATTTCTATTTTATACATATGCATGCAGGTGTATCTATACCTGCATTTTTCATGTCAGTGCAAATATAGCTTTTGTACATATCTCATCTGGCAATAGGTCTATGAGTTTTGACCTAACATTTTTTTTACTGTCTCCTATATCCTACATTGACATGCTAATCCTGTTTTGTAGGACAATATTGTTTCCTTTCTTAGCTTAGAATTATAACTTCGATTGCCAATTCAAGAATTGTAATAGCTAGATCTTAGTAAGAGTTTGCATTTCCAATTTCTAGATAGAATGAATGAGCATTGTAAATATCATGAATTACTTGTTCTTCATGCATTTTTTCCTTTATTTCTCAAATTCTCACAAATGGCAACACGAATGGTACGTGCACCATTTCATAAATAGGTAATTAATCCTAAGTTGACGATTTACATCAATGACCATAGTCAGGATGTAAACAAAACTTAGGATTGTTATCTTTTATAAAATAACATTGGATCCACACTAGATCCTCTTCAAAAGTCATCATGTTTTCAAATATTTCCTTCTTTTATTAGAGTATAATTTAAAATTAGCTCAAAATATATACCGATGGCCATAGTCAGGGTATATTGAGAGTTAATTTCATTTTAAACTCTATAAAAGCACAAAAATATGTTTTATTCTTCACTTGAATTTAAATATAGATTATTATATAATACATTCAATGACCATAGTCAAGGATGTATTATATCTTCAATCTTATTTTAATTCATTTAAAGAATAGAATAGCTTTTTCAAAATCCAATTTCAAAATCTTCAAATTCATTCATCATTTAGGATAGATTTGCATCATATTTTCAAAATGTCTTTTTCAAAAACTCCAAGTAATGTAAATACCTTCCTCAATCTATCTTCAATCCTTCTCAAATCCAATTCATTCTTTTAATTTCCAAAATTCTATTTCATTTTCAAATCTCAAAAGTTCAATCTAACTTTGAGATTTCAAACTCATTTTATATTCAAATCAGATTTCAAAGTTCGATTTAACTTTGAAATTCCAAATTCATTTATATTCAAAAATTCCAAATCAAATCCAAAGTTCAAATTAACTTTGAGATTCCTTCCATTTTCATTTCAAATTCCAAATTCAAAAATTCAAGGTCTAAATTGACTTTGAAATTCGTTTGTATATTCAAATTCTAAATTTCAAGTTCAATTTTAAAAGTTCTTGATTCATCTTCTGAATTTAAATCCAAATCCATTTTAGGATCCAGGATTCAATACTCATATTGGATCTCAGACTTCAGATCCAATTCCTCTTTAGGATCCAGACTCCAATTTCACTTTGGATCTAAGACTTCAGATCCAAAACCATCTTAGGATCCAGAATCCAATCTCACCTTGGATCTCAGACTTCAGATCCAGTTCTCCTTTAGGATCCAGACTCCAATTTCACTTTGGATCTCAGAACGCAGATCCAAATCCATGATAGGATCCAGAATCCAACTCTACATTTGGATCTCAGACTTCAGATCCAAATCCATCTTAGGATCCAAAACCCAATTTTATATCGGATCTCAGATCTCAGATCTTGAATCCCTCTTTAGATCCAATTCCATTCCCAATTCTAGATTTTAAATCCAATTCCATTTTTCAGATCTCATTTGAACTCTCTAAATCCATTTCTATTTTTAAATACCATTTGATTTTCTCAGATCCATTCTAAATTTCAAAACTTCAAAATCTAAATTCAAATTTCATCTCAAGTATTCATCTCCTTTCCTAAATTCAAAATTCGAATTCAAAGTCCATCTCTGACTTTGAAACTTCATTTTAAAGCTTTAAGTCATTCATTCTTCCAATCCTGATTTACTTCAAAAACTTAGAACTCCTCTGATCTATCTCAAAGTTCTAAGCTAGATTAAATCATTTCTTCACTCCTTTGCCAAATTCATCTCAGAATACTTGGAAATTTCTAAATCAATTTTCGAAAGAGCATTCATCCTTGCATCGCACAAGCATGATTCTTTGTGCATTTAGATCTTTAGAATAAATTCTTAGGTTATATTTAGGCATAGCAAAAGGCATAGATTCGATCATTGGTTCGATTACCCCTGGTAAAGGCGCCAGGAACGGTCGAACCTCGTACCGACGAGCGAATCCCGTCTCTCCATTTTTCCCTCAAATTTTCAAAACGGAGGCGAGTTATTTTCTAAATATTTTTTAAATAAAGGTCAAGTGAAAACCCACAAAATAGTTCCTCTTCTCTCTCTTTCTTTCTTTCTTTTCTCTTCTCTCTTTCTTTTCTTTCTTTTATTCTTCTCCCGTCAAAAAGGAGGAGAATAGGGGTTAGAAAGGGAAAAGAGAAGGAAGGAAGAGAAACAACGAAAGAGGAAAAATTTTGCGATGATCACAGTAGCCTTTAACATCAAAGATACTGCTAGGGTAATCGTTTGCAGTTGCATCCTAGTAAAAGAAGCAAGTCAGCTATAAGGACTGGAATCACGCTGCTTTTATTACTGGTAGAACCCTACACTTCTGGTACTTCCACCAAATCTTCAAATGTAGCTTTACAGAACTCAGAGGCTTTCAGGATGCACAGGGGAAGAGGTCTTTGGATTGAGGCATAGATGAACCTATCGTCATGGTGACTGCCTTGATCCGAGATAAATTCACAGAGAGCAGTTCGAGAGCACATGGATGTTCACTCCGAACAAAAAAAAAAAACCATTCTCAAGGCGAACACACTCAAGAGATGCTGATATAATGCAAAGGCAATTGGCGCAAATATCATGCTAACCCCCCCTTTTTTTATGTATATATAAACAATGCTGAACCTCCGACATAATGATATCGCACCAATGCCATCTACAAATATGCTCTAGATCCAAGATTTACAATACAGAATAATGTAAATGGTAGCTGGTGTGTCAATCTGAAGCTAGAGTGGCAAAGAGTATAGACGGGAAGGAATAACATTAAGAAAACATGTATACTGATGACGAAAATGAATCGCCAACTGCATAAAATGTATATAAAAGAGAGAAGAAAAAAAAAATATAATAATAATTAAGCGTAAATCAGAAGTGAAGGGGAAATTACAATAGCAATCCAGATGCAGGGACCAGTGAAAGGAAAATTGGATTCCCTAGAATAGAGACGATAATACAAGCAAACAGTCAAAATCTTACGGAAAATAAAATGGAGGTAAAAAGAAAAACTGAGCATCAGCCGTAGAATTGGATTGAAATTCGGATGAGCCCTATTTGCTTTTGAATCCGATAATTTGAGCAAAAAAAAAAACAAGGAAATAGAATCTCAAACTGGCAAAGCTAATGAAACACAAAAAAAAAAAAAAAATATCGGAATGATACATTCCTTTTGTTGTAGCACAGGGATGGGCCGAAGTCGCTATGAGCAATTCAAACCCTATCCACGGTGCGATAAAAAAAAAAAACCAGAAAAATCAAAGTTACAAAAAGAATCAGAGAAGGGAAACACTTACAGAGATGCTGTAGAAGTTCTGAATGAAGGAGTAAAACTCTCCTCTTCTACGGCGGAAATGTTCTGCTATTGAAAAATAAAAGAGGTTTTGCTTCCTTGATTGCTTGGTTTTCTTGATTTGGAAGAGGGAGGCCGGCTGTAGAGCCTTTGTGGCTGGGCCTTGATTGAGAAGGAAGAAGGGCTGCTTCGAACGTGACGTAACGGGAAGATGCTTCTGTAGCTCTGTAGGGGTCTGGCTTATAGAGAAGGCGCCAGAGGGAAAGAAGGATGAAGAAGGGTTTCGTGAAGGAGAAGAAGGTGGAGAGGTGATAACGGGTGATTCATGAAGAAGTAGATGATGCGGGGGTGAGAAGCGGTGCCGAAGAAGGAAGGGCTATGTTTGTTTATGTAGGGATGACAAGAAGGATCGAGAATGGAGATTTGGTTGGTGATGGGTGGCTGGATGAAGGTTGTTGCAGATGGGTGGCTCGGGAAAGTGATCGGGCGGCTGGGCGATGAGAATGGAGAGGGTTGAGGAGAGGAGCCATGGAGGAGTGCGGCTGAGTGAAAGAGAGGGGCGTGAGGCGTTATCTTCCTTATTTGAAAACCCTAAGAAGAGGTTTTACAATGGGCCCCTCTTTTATTTTTAAGATTTTACAAAGAAGGGCTCGATTTTTAACAAAAGTGTTTTTTAAAAAGAAAAGGTTGTTTTTGCAAAAATGATGGTTTTCAAAAAGAGGTTTTTCAAAAACTAATTCTTTGTTTCTTTTCTTATTTTGCATTTTCCATTTTTTTGTATTTTTGTAATAGAAAAACTAAGATTTTATGAAAAAAAAGTTTAAACACTAAATTTTTGTATTTTTCTAAGAAATATTTAAAAAAAATTGTTTTCTCGAGAATTTCAGGCCATCTTGGGGAAAATTTCTTCAGAAAAAGGAGTTTGGACCCAGGTTTTGAGAAAATGTTCGAGTTTTGACACTCGAATCGAGAAATACAATGTGATGGATCCAGACGGATGTCGGATGGACTGTCCGAGCTACTTGAAAACTATTTTTGGTATTTTCTTAAAAATTGGACAATGAGACTCAATTTTGGATCTGGACAATGGACCTGGATCCAAAATTAATTTAAACATATAAAATGAATTTAATTTCAGTAAAGCTTGAGAAAAGAACTGGAATTTAGATTTTAAAATGACTCATCTGCTGAAAAATGAATTTAGGGGCAAGAAGGGAATATTTAAAAGATTTTGAAAAATTTGGGGTGTTCACAGTCTGTCCACAATCACCCATATCGCATCGTGCTTTTGCCTGGTTCGCGGTAAACCTACCACGAAATCCATCGTGATATCCTCCCATTTCCACTGAGGAATCTTAATCCTCTGCATGGTACCACCGGGACGTTGGTGCTCGATCTTGATTTGCTGACAAGTCAAACACCTCGAAACATACGTTGCGACTTCACGCTTCATCCCGTTCCACCAATACCTTCGTTGAAGGTCCTTAAACATCTTAGTACCACCAGGATGGACGGTGTACTTCGACATATGTGCCTCATCAAGAATCTCTTTCCTCAACACAGGGTCATTTGACACCCAAAGTCGATCCTTCATGCGGATACAACCGCCGTCATCAACACGAAAGACTGAGCCCTCTTCACGAGCTCGGCCCACAAACTTCTGATATTGAGCATTTCGCTTCTACGCCTCGATAACCTTAGGCAAGAACTCCGATCGAATGGCCAACCCAGACAATCTGATGGTTCCGCCTCCGATTGCGAATGGCTTCCAAGCCACGAAATCTTCGATCAATTTCTGGCTCCACACAAGACTGGCCAGAACACTGCTCGATTTGCGACTAAGCGCATCTGCAACGACGTTCGCCTTACCAGGGTGGTAAGACAACATAAACTCATAGTCCTTGATAAACTCGAGCCAACGACGCTGTCTCATATTCAATTCCTTCTGAGAAAATAATTACTTGAGACTCTTATGGTCAGAAAAGACCTCGAATGTATCTCTGTACAGATAGTGTCGCCAGGACTTCAAGGCAAACACCACAGCTGCTAACTCCAAGTCATGAGTCGGGTAATTTCTCTCGTGAATCTTCAGCTGCCGCGAAGCATACGCAATAACATGACCGTGCTGCATGAGCACGCATCCCAATCCTGTACCCGAGGCATCGGTGTACACCACAAAACCGCCTCTGCCAGAAGGTAAAGCTAACACCGGAGAGGTAGTCAGCTTCGTGTTCAGGATCTGGAAACTCTCTTCGCAAGAGTCAGTCCATTCGAACTTGACTCCCTTACGCAGAAGCTTCGTCAAAGGAAGCGCAATCCTGGAGAAGTCCTGAATGAAACGTCGGTAGTAACCAGCTAACCCGAGAAAACTGCGAATATCGGTGACAGACTGAGGCTGCTTCCAGTCCAACACTGCTTCGACCTTTGCTGGATCAACTGACACACCATCACTGGATATCACATGACCCAAAAACATGACTCGTCGAAGCCAAAACTCGCACTTGGAGAACTTGGCGAACAATCTGTGCTCCCGAAGTACTCTCAACACAATACGTAGATGCTCTCGGTGCTGCTCAGGGCGGACAAAAAATACGATTCATCAAATCCATGAATGTTGTTGGTGCATTTGTGAGCCCAAAAGACATCACAGCGAACTTGTACAACCCGTACCTAGTTCGAAAAGCCGTCTTTGAGACATCTTCTTCTCTGATCCGGAGTTGATGATAACCCGATCTGAGGTCGATCTTCGAGAATATCTTCGCTCTCTGCAACTGATCAAAAAGATCTTCTATTCTCGACAACAGATACTTATTCTTAATCGTCGCTTGGTTGAGCATTCTGTAGTCAATGCACAACCTCAAGGATCCGTCTTTCTTCTTCACAAACAAAACAGGTGCACCCCACGGTGATGCATTGTTTCTGATAAACCCTTGCTCCATCAACTCTCCCAACTGACGCTTCAGTTCTTCGAGTTCTGCCGGAGCCATATGATACGGTGCCTTTGAGATCGGAGTCGTTCCAGGTAACAACTCAATACAAAACTCGATCTCACGCTTCGGAGGTAATCCAGGCAGTTCCTCAGGAAACACATCGGGGAACTCCCGAACTACTTCAAGATCCTTGATAGGGGTTAACACTGATTCAACTGGGGTGATACTGACCAAGAAGGCAGTACCCCCATTCTGCAGATATTTTTGAACTTTAAACGACGAAATCATACGACTGTCTCGAATAGGTCGAGCAAGGCTGATCTCCAAAACTGGACGTTCAGGAGGGTACAACACCACCTTGCCTTCTATGCACAGAACTTAAGCATGATACTCAAACAACCAATCCATGCCTAGAATGACATCAAACTCCGTCATATCTAGCAGGATTAAGTCAGTTGGCAAGTTCTGACTTGCCACCTCTACGCTCGGAATGTACAAAGTACATAAAGATTGATCACCCGTCGGTGTACGAACTTCCAAAGGATAATTCAACAATACAATAGATATAGGCAAGGAA
Source organism: Nuphar pumila (assembly GCF_984573655.1). Lineage (NCBI taxonomy): Eukaryota > Viridiplantae > Streptophyta > Magnoliopsida > Nymphaeales > Nymphaeaceae > Nuphar > Nuphar pumila. Next base: position 63,527,797 of record NC_143256.1, read on the forward strand.
CTAGCAAATCTCGAAGCTATGAAAGAATGCGAAGCACCACAGTCAAACAAGGTAAAAGTTGCATGACCAACGACTGGAATAGTACCTTGGACCAACTCTCCCTTGGTCACTTGCTCGATAGTGGCTGCGTAGGCACGCCCTGCCACCGTCCTCTGGTTGCCCGTCTTCTGCTGGGAAGATTGCTGCGGTGGGTACGACTGCTGCTGCTATGGCTGCTGCTGCTGCTGAGGAAGTCGCTGAGGCGCTGGCTGCGATGTTCCAGGCGTGTTCCTATTTAGATTGTCGGACTGCTTCTTCCGACAATCCTTGATGTAGTGGCCCATCTTGCCACAGTAGATGCATCCTCCGAGGTCCCGTGGACATGGTCGGCCAGGATGATCCATCCGACATTTTGGGCAACCTGATGTTGCCATCACCTGTCTCTGCTGCTGCTGGGGTTGGCGATTCTGTCGCTGCCGGTTGTTGTTGTTGTGATTCCTCTTTGCTGGCGGGGCGGACTTCTTTCCACCCGAATTCTCCTGAAATGAACGGTTCTTAGGCCAACTCTTTTGGCCTTGCTGCTGCTGGTTACCCTTGGACTGCGGAGTCTTCTGGGATTCGGTCCATTCCTGCTCCAGAAGTGTAGCCGTCTCCAAGGCTTCCTCTAGAGTCGAGGGAGCGCGCGTGAACACTCTCAAACGCAAGGCTAACTTCCGTCCACGAGCAAACTTCAACGCTCGTTCCTTCTCGGTCACACAGACATGAGGGCAGAAGCGCTCCAAGCTCCTAAACTTTGAGATGTAGTCTGCCAAAGTAGAGTTCCCCTGCTGAAGATCGAGGAACTTCTGCATCTTCCGGCTGCGCTCGTGCGTTGAAAAATAAGCCGTGTAGAAGACTTCTATGAACTGCTCCCATGTAACTGCTCTGCCTGCGAACTTGATATCCAAGGTGGTTGCCCACCACCTCTCGACATCCTTCCGGAGTCGATACGTGCCGAAATCCACCTTTTTGTCGTCACTGACCTGCAGTACTCGAAAGATCTGGTCGATCTCTCGTATCCAGTCCTCGGCCGCCTCAGGCGTAGACTTTCCGTCGAAGGAGGGAGGGTTCATAGCCATGAACTGCTTGTAGGGCACGACTGTCACAGGAACTGGAGAGGGAGTAGGAACCGGAGTCTCTCGCTCTTGAGAGGTCCGCATGTTCTCTCCCATAGCACGCATGGCCTCAGCCTGCCTGCCCACAACCTCAGCCAGGTTGCTCACGGTGTCCATGATACGATCGCAACGTTCACGCCAAGCCATCTTAACAAAAGAAGACACGTATAAGCGATGAGACAAGTCAAAACATAATTTCATTACTTAAAAAGCAGGTGCATACAGATCTTCAGTACAAGCCAAAATTACCCATTATAACAGGGTTACCATACATAAACCTCCGCAACAAAAGCAAAAACAAAGCAAGTCTACAAAATGAACACTGACTCAGTGTTCCAACCACACATGTCCACATATGAACAACCACCATCACTGCTGCCTACGAGTGTAGTAGTTGTGGTAGGTGTTCCGATTCTCGTATCGTCTCTGCATCGGATGAGGAGGAGAAGAAGGTGTGTATTCCGGAGAAACTGATCGAGAGTAGGAAGCCAGCGTGTACTCGGGAGAACCTGGTGCAACCAGTGCATCTCCCACTGGGTCAACTGCTGACTGTGCCTGACCGCCCTCAGAAGCCTCGTTCTCTTCGGTCTCAGTGTTACCCATTATGAGTTCGTCGCCCAACTTACGTTGGCACTCGATCTCAATATGCCTGCTAAAGCCACAGTAGGGGCATATGCTCAATGCACGAGGACAAATCTGCCCTACGTGATACTGATCACATCTCCCACAAGGAGTTGCCGGATGTGCAAGTATCTGAGCACTCCGCACAATTTGCTAAACCGCTTGATCGAGGGCCTCTGTGCCTCGAATCAAGTCGATAAGAGCTCTGAGCATTCGCTCATTTCTCGAATCAGCAGGCATCTAACAGGTTATGCAACAAATCAAGCATACAAGGCTAAATACAATAGAAATCGTTAAGAATCAAATGAAAGTAATAATTCAGAACATACTTACAGTGCGATGGATGATGCACGCAGAAGTCTTGGACCACACTTATAATTGCGGCTCTGATACCAATCTCTGTGAGGCCCCAAACCCCGACCTTGTAAAAACCTTGAGTTTTTGAGCAAATTTTTTTTTTTTTGAAGGATATACAGAGTGAAAAATAACTAGCGGAAGTAAAGGAGGGAAACAGGGGTAAAGCAAAGGCCGCAAGTCTGAGCGAGCCACAGTGAGAAAACCAAACCACAGTAGACAAGTAAAGTATTCTTCATTTCCACAATAGTTACAATGATACAAAAATGAGACTGGGTACAAAAAGAAACAGTCTCACAAAAAAGAGAGGTACAACCCCTCAAACCCCAAAACCAGAAGAAACCAGAATTTGTTGCAAAGTGAGGATCTCAAGGCTCCTGCTGTGCGCCGTCGCATCGCGCTGCGTCTACTCGTCACCTGTATCCCCATAAAACGGGGTCAGTACTCTTGCGAGTTGGTGAGACAAACCATCCATACATTATCATTTTTTTAGGAAAAGCAGAAGGTAAGCAACAAGCTACAAGTGTGCTAAGTACCAGACTATAACTAGCATGATGGAACAGTTAGAAACATTTGAAATAAAAGTACAAGTGTGTGTCAGGTAGGTGCACGTGCCACAAGACTGTAAAACTACAAGTAAGTAACAGTGCAGCCACTAAAGTAACAAAGCAGAAACTGAACAACAGAAAGTAGCAGCTAAAGTAACAGAGCAAGAACCAACCAACAGAGGGTAGCAACTGAACAAAAGTGTATACTGCTCTAGAGTAACAACTACAGTAAGTCAGTCTCTTTGGTTAGTCCTTATGTTCATCTTTTTAGCTCCTTCGGGTACGCGAAGGAAAACCCTCGAGTTTTGTGAGTCATGCACCCGACGTCTGTTATTCAATTTCTAATGTGGTAACCGGGGATGCTACAGAACGAGAAAACCACCTGCAGGCGACACGCAGCCAAGAGAAACCTTTTGCAGGGGTAAAGGATTGCAATCCGTACTACTGCAGTAGTAAAGGTCCCTGCAGAGGGTACCTTGACCTCCCTAACTCCGAGTGACTGGAGGTCAGAGGGCACATTGGCTCCTCTAAAGAACAAGCCGTAGTAACGACACGTCACTCGGGGCTGTACCATTCACCCTCTCCCTGGGTGACCAAATTGTGAATGGGGCGCGGCAGGTTTATCTTATTTAGGCTCAAACTTCCGGTCGTACCTCCTCTCGAGGTAGTCGTGCCTCGTCGTCCCCGCGGGGTACGCAAACGAGGACTTGTCCTGCCTATCCACGTGCTCGGCCTCACACGGCCACCACGAGCACATCGCCTGTAAAGACGATAATATACCATTTTATTTTATGCCTAAGGCGACACGAACATGTGAGTACATTCTCACCAACCCGGGCCATTGCTGTGATCATCGCAAAATTTTTCCTATTCTTTGTTTCTCTCTCTTCCTTCTCTTTTCCTTTTCCAACCTCTATTTTCCTCCTTTTTTGAAGAGAAAAGAATAAAAGAAAGAAAAGAGAAAGAGAAGAGAAAAGAAAAGAAAGAAGAAGAGAAGCGGAACTCTTTTGCGGGTTTTCACTTGACCTTGATTTAAAAAAATACTTAGAAAATAACTCACCTCCGTTTTGAAAATTTGCGGGAAAAATGGAGAGACGGGATTCGCTCGTCGGTACGAGGTTCGACCATTCCTGGCGCCTTTACCAGGGGTAATCGAACCAAGGATCGAATCTATGCCTTTTTGCTTTACCTAAATATAATCTAAAAATTGATTCTAACTCTAAATGCACAAAGAATCATGCTTGTGCAATGCAAAAATGTATGCTCCTTTTGAAAATTGACTTGGAAATTTCCAAGTATTCGGAGATGAACTTGGTAAAGGAGTGAAGAAAATGATTTAATCTAACTTAGAACTTGAGATAGATCAGAGGAGTTCTAAGTTTTTGAAGTAAATCAGGATTGGAAGAATAAATGAGAAAGAATGACTTGAAAAATTAAAATAAAGTTTCAAAGTCAAAATGGACTTTGAATTTGAATCTTGAATTTAGGAAAGGAAATGAACACTTGAGAGGGAATTGAATTTGGATTTCTGAAGTTTGAAATTTGGAATAGATTGAGGAACTCAAATGGTATTTAAGAATAGAAATTGATTTAGGGAGTTCAGATGAGGTCTGAAAATGGATTTGGATTTGAAATCTAGAATTGAGAATGAAGTTGGATCTAAAGATGGATTTAAGATCTGAGATCTGAGATCCGAGATAAAATTAGATTCTGGATCCTAAGATGGATTTGGATCTGAAGTCTAAGATCCAACATGTGATTGAGTTCTGGATCCTAAAATAGAACTGGATCTGAAGTCTGAGATCCAATGTAGGGTTGGATTCTGGATCCTAAAGGGGATTTGGATCTAAAGTCTAAGATCCAATGTAGAGTTGGACTCTGGATACTAGAATGGAAAATTGGATCTGAAGTCTAAGATCCAATGTAGAGTTGGACTCTGGATCCTAGAATGGAAACTTGGATCTGAAGTCTAAGATCCAATGTAGAGTTGGACTCTGGATCCTAAAGGGGATTTGGATCTAAAGTCTAAGATCCGATGTGAAATTGGTTCTGGATCCTATACGTAAATTGGATCTGAAGCCTGAGATCCAATATGGGTGTTGAATCATGGATCTTTAGAATGGGTTTTGGATCTGAATCTGAGATCCAAAAAGAGAGGATTTGTGCTTGGAAATCTAGATCCAAGTTGGATTTAGAATTTTGTATTTGGAATTTTAAAATATGATTTGAGAATTTTGGATTTGGAATATGAATTTCAAAGTCAAATTGGACTTTGAATTTGGAGTTTGAATCTGGAATTTAGAAGATGAATCAAGAATTTCTAAATTGGATTTGGAAAAATGAATTGAATCTTGAATATATAGGTGAAACTTCAAAGTTAATATTGGACTTTAAGATAGAATTTGGAATTTGAAATACAAGATGATTTTGAAGTTTCAAAGTCAATTTGGACTTTGAAATCTGATTTGAATTTTGAATATAAAATAAATTTGAAATCTCAAGGTTAATTTGAATTTTGAGATTGAAAATAGAATTTTGAGAGTTTGAAAGAATGAATTGGATTTTATAAGAATAAATTGAGGAAGATATTTACATCACTTGGAGTTTTTGAAAAAGAAATTTTGAAATATGATGCAATTCTATCATAAATGATGAATGGATTTAAAAGCTTTGAATTTAGATTTTGAAAAGCTATCTTATTCTTGAACTGAATTAAAATAAGATTGAAGATATAATACATCCCTGACTATGGTCATTGAATGTATTATATAATAATCTATATTTAAATTCAAGAGAAGAATAAAATACAGTTGGTGATTTTATAGAATTTAAAATGAAATTAACTCTCAATATACCCTGACTATGGCCATTGGTATATATTTTGAGTCAATTTTAAGTTAAATTCTAATAAAAGGAGAAAATATTTAAGGAAAATATGATGAATTTTGAAAATGGATCCGGTATGGATCCGGTGTTATTTCATAAAAGATAAAAATCCTAAGTTTTGTCCACACCCTGACTATGGCCATTGATGTGGATCATCAACTTAGGATTGATTTACCTCTTACGAAAAGGTGCACGTGCCATTCGTGTTTCACCAATGTGAGAATTTGAAAAATAAAGGTAAAGATGCATGAAAAACAAGTAATTCATGATATCTACAATGCTCATTCATTCTATCTAAAACAGGAAATATGAATTCTCATTAAATCCTAACTTATTACAGCTCATAAAATTGGATTTACAATTCCAAGTGATGACCTTTTCCACATATTTCCTGCAAAACATTTGATTAGTATGAAAATGGAAGAACATTGCACATATCATATGGAGGTTAATGGAAAAATTGCTCATGTGCCAAGATATTTAGAATGTGAGAAGGCAAGAGATGATGTGTATGTATATATATATATATATATATATATATATATATATATATATATATATATATATATATATATATATACAGGCATGCCAATATACATATATATATACATGGGTGTGCATATATATATTTACATATACACTTATATATGTATATATATATATGTATATATATATATGTATATATATATATATGTAGCACGTATACAACATAGGAGGATAAAAAAATGATGGTGGTGCTGTGCAAGCTAAATGAGGCTGGGACAGGGGAATGTGCTGACAGTAATATGGTGAAAGATTTACTGCAAAAACTAGTGTAGGTGGTATGAAAGTGTAGTGGTAATGGGTGCTGTAGGGTGAAGGTGCTGGAAAGATAATTGTGATGGTTAGCAGGGGATGCTGGAGAGGTAGTATGCAGCAGTGATAGTAATGTGGGTGGAAAGCATGAATATGATGTGTGGTAACTATTGCTGTAGTTACAATGGATAAAAGGAGGTGTAAGGCAGGGGTTGGATGGTTGTGTGATAAGTACGGCTGGTTGTGCAAGTGATGAAGGTTTCTCTCAATGAGGATCGGACTGGAGAGATGATCTACAGTTATGCACAGTAGGGAATGCATTATGTGGTGTTGAAGTGATTGTATACTGAAGTGTTGTGAATCTTAATTGAAGATGGGTATTATTTATATACAGTAAACTAAAATAAAAAAAAGATGCACACTCTGCTGTAAATACAGCAGGTGAAGAACCCTATGCACTAGTGAACCTTCATAATAGTGAAACAAGGAAGTGGCATGTTCCTGGTTTTTGCTCTCAACTGGGTACCATCTCCATGGCTTTACTATATATAATATGATTATCAGCACCAATAGGTCATATCGGAACCTCCATAATGCCCATCAAATCAACAAGCTTGACCTAAAATTTCTTGATGTAGCTGAATATGACTCTTGAAAGAAACTGTTTTCCTTTTCATCAAGCATACAACAACCTTGCTACGGTATCCTGTCAACAATATATTACGCGAACAATTTCGTCCTGAAAGCATGTGCTTATTGTATATAGCATGATCATATGATTGCTGCAAAAATTTACTAAGAACAGGAACAGTTTACAGATATATCAGAACAGTAAACATGAATCCAATAAAAAAAAGGGACAATAAATGTCTAAAACCAAAAAAAGATCAATGCAACTAAATCTGAAAAAAAAAAAAAAAAAAATCAACAGCTCTAATTTCCTAATTCAGATTTTCAGATGGAAGATCAGTTTGCTGGCAGAGAAAAAAAAAAATGAAACCCTGTAGTGGCTCTCTTCAAATCCTTCAAGCCTGACTAAATTCATATAGTAATCTAAAATATATATATATATATATATATATATATATATATATATATATATATATATATATATATATATATATATATATATATATATATATATATATATATATAAAAAAAAAAATTGATCGCCCGTGGATCTGCAATAGTCAGTTCAGCCTCTACACCAGGTTCAATGGAGATTGATGTAATCTACTTTACAATCTCTGATGAGTTTACAAGGTCAATGACCCTTTCACAGCCCGAACTGGTCCCAAATATTAATATCTTCACCACATGGTGACTTTCTAGTAGTCATCTGCAACACTTTTTGTAGGTATCCTTACTGGTCCTTTAACTTTAAGCCTTTTGTCATTTGCACCCCGGACAAGGTCAGCACAAACTTTTTCAAGATTCTTTACACTTTTGGAAGAGAAAATAATTCTTATCCTATGAACTTGCTCCTGTGGTTCTTCCAAACCAGGTTTTATTGGCTTCATCATGCCCAATTCCAAACTAATAGATCGGATGACAAAAACAACAAACTATATAACATTATAAGACAAAATACAGAGGCCAATGAATATCAAAAATCCAAGAAGGGGGTTTATATGCACTATAGAATATAAACCTGAAAGGTAAAAAAATAAAAATAAAAAATAAAAATAAAAATAATGCGTAAAATGGAGTTTGAAGCATCTAATGGAATGAAGATATGAGGATGATCTAGAGTATACAGAATGATAGAACTAAAATCAAAGAAAGCAAGAATTGAGAGAATGAAATTTAGATCACAGAAAACACTAATTACATGAACTCGATGCAGATAATCCAGGTTTGATAGAAACATAATGAGATCAATCCAGATTTAAAACTCAGATGGGTATAACCTCCTGCTGATTCTTAACAGAATTTTGAAATTGACCAGGCGTGTGAATAGGATTCATCAGCTCAAGGGTTTTTATCTATTGAAGGTAACTTATATGTGACCATATATAGAGATAACAAAGCATATATAAAACTGATTCTGTATACGATATGAACGATCAAAACAGGATTATGTAACGTGAAGTGGTGAATATAACAGGGGCCATCATTCATTCTGATGAGGTCAGGTAGGTGTTGCACAGGTGATATAACAAATTACGTTGACCTAGTGAAAATAAAGCCTAGAGAATGACTAACGCTAAAAGATGCTACAGCGTGATGCAGGTAAGGATCGATCAATGAGACGCATTACTGATTTAGAAGGTGATAAAAAAAAAAAGTAAAGTGTCATAAAAGGACACAAAAAATACGAACAGCGATCATGAAATGCCAATTGAGATGCAAAGTATTTCATATTAACACCAGAGAACAAATGCATAAGGTGAATGAGATATAAAAAAAAAAAGGGAAAAGAATAATACCCAATCGGATACTCTTTAAGCATGGAAGTAAATGTAAAAAAAAAAAATGGGAAAAACATGAGATGGTGTTGGATCGATTCCCTTCCGTTGCTGTGGCACGGGAGTGTATTGAAATTGCTATAAGCAAATCAACCCAATCCATGGTGCGCTAATAGGGGCTTCAAATATAATAATAATAATAAAAAAAGATCGGAAATTACATAGGGGAAGCAGAAGCACTTACTTGTTTGGCTTGAGAGACAAAGAGTTTGTGTTGCAGGGGGTTCTGAGAGGGGAAACTTCGTGCTTTCTCTTGGGTGGTCTTTTCTGCTGATTTCGTAGATTTTCCGTCCAGGATCCGATACTGATGCCCGTGAGTAGACGGAAGATCCGGTTGCGGAAGAATGTGGTTGAAGGCTGTCTACCTCTTCCAATCAGTTGGGGAAGAAAACTGTGAACCTCAGGATCTTGGAGGAGGGCAGCCTGTGAAGCACGATCGGCTGTAGGGATTTCTTCAGGAAAAGGGGAGATGTAATGCTATCCCAGGGAAAAAAAAACCGATCTCCCCTCATGGATGAGAGCCCCATTCTTAACGAAGCAGTGGAGGCTTCGAGAATCGGAAGGTGGTTGAAGATGAAAGGTGGAGAATGAGGGGAAGTCCCTGATGATCGACGGTTGTGGACGAAGAATAAGGTTCGCCGAATCGATCGGAGTTCGTTAGGGATGAGTGGCTGAGAGAAGATGGTTGGCGATGAAGGGTTGAGGAAGGCGACGCCATTGATCCCTGGGCGATTGAGGGGAGATTGCATATGGGGGACCTCTCCAGAGTCTTCTGAAGAAGGGGAAAAGAAGAGGCGCCTTCGTAACCCTAAAAACCGAATTTTCGTTTAAAAGTATTTTTTTTATAAAAATTTTCAAAAGCTGGTCCCTTTTAAAGATTTTTGCAAAAAACTGGTTTTCCGTTAAAAAGATGGTTTTCAAAATCCGATTTTTGTTTTTTTTTTTTTTTCTTTTATATATTTTTTTTTTGTTCTTTTCTTAATTTTATATATCTTTTTGATATTTTTGGAATAAAATCTTAAAATTTACGGACAAACAAGGATTTCAACTAATTTTTTTGTATTTTTGGGAGATATTTACAAGAGAAGGTTTTTAAGGCTATTTTTGAGGAAATTCCTTCAGAAAATGGGTTTTGACCCAAGTTTTGGGGAAATATTCGAGTTTTAAGCCTCGATTTGAGGAAATTTAATTCAATGGATCCAAACGGATCCCAAACGAACTGTCTGAGCTTTTCAAAAGTTATATATATTTTATTTTTTTTTGATAATTTTGAGAATTTGATTTAAAATTGGATAATGAAGCTCGGATTTGGTTCTCTTATCTGGATCCGGATCCGAAATTGAGTCAGATATATAAAATGAATTTAATTTCAACAAAATTTGAGAAATAAAATGGAATTTAGGTTTGAAACTGACTCAATTACCCAAAGAATGGGGGAAAAGGGCAAAAAGGGGATATTTACAACATTTTGAAAAATTTGGGGTGTTCACAGATGCCCCTCTTTGCTACTAAGCTGGTTGAAAGCCGAGCTTAGTGGCAAAGAAACACTCCAAATTTTGAAAAATGCCCAAGTCAGCAGATCTGAGCTGGGTGTGGAAGAATTATTTCAAAAACATGGTTTTTCAGGCTTGAAACCTTATCCGGAATGGTCCTGGGGGGACGAAATCCTCGACAATGATACGACTGAATGATAAAAATGAGGAAATCGTGATGGGACTTTGGGCGAAGATCCCAAAATGGTGAAAGGTAAGAATTTTGATCAAGTCTCATGGGTGAGACGAGATCTACCTTTTGGAATGACTCAGGTTTAGCCCTTAACCTGGACGGGACGAAGATAGATCAAGATAATTTGGATGGGGGAAGGAAACATAAACGGACCTCGATGGGACATTTTGAGAGAAATGCCTTATGAGATGAAACTCAAGGACGATCCTTTTCCTGGATGGATGTACAAAGAGCATGGATTCCTTTGTGGGAAAAACTATGATGGGATGGGAAGGATTACCTCGTCTAAGCGAGGCTCAGGTTTAACCCAAACCTGAAAGGAAGGTAACTCGCGGAGCGAGGTTCAGGCTTCACCCTTATCTTGAGAGGGACGACCATACAGAATTTTTGAGTGAAGAAACCGTGATGGGACAACAAATGCATCGCCGAAGCGAGATTCAGGTTTAACCCTTGACCTGAGTGGGAGATGATGCGGAATCTTCGAATGGAGAAACCGTGATGGGACTAGAAAGGATATCTAATCGGAAATGGGACTCAGGTTTAACCCTAACCTGAACGGAAGGTACCTCATGAAGTGAGGTTCAGGCTTAACCCTTAACCTGAAAGGGATGATCACACGGAATCCTCGGATGAAGAAACCATGATGGGACAACAAATGCATCGCCAAAGCGAGATTCAGGTTTAACCCTTGACCTGAGTGGGAGATGATGCAAAATCTTCGAATGGAGAAACCGTGATGGGACTAGAAAGGATATCTAGTCAGAAATGGGACTCAGGTTTAACCCTAACCTGAACGGAAGGTACCTCGTGAAGTGAGGTTCAGGCTTAACCCTTAACCTGAAAGGGATGATCACACGAAATCCTCGGATGAAGAAACCATGATGGGACCTTCAGAATTTGGACGAACAAATCCGAAAGGGGTTTGCGAGAAGAGAAAAACAAGGGATTCCCTAAAGCTTGGAAAGGGGATGATCTTGGGCGCCTCATTGATGAGACTAAAAATCAGCTTTCTAAAAACAGACGACCTCTCGCAGAAGGTTTGGGTTTGTACCTCAAGGGGCGAGGTAACAGGTTTAATCCTTAGCCTGAATGGATATAGAATCCTCGAGGAGCGAGGAAAACTGTGATGGGCCTCTAGACTTTGCATAACAAGTCCAAGAGGGGTTTTCGCAAAAGGATGAAAATGGGGTCCCTAAAGCTTGAAAAGGGGTTGTTCTTGGGCGTCTCATTGCTGAGACTGAAAATAGCTTTTGACAATAACAAATCTTTTGCAAAAAGTTCAGGTTTAACCCTTATCCTGAGCGGGAACTGTCTATGGCGGGACAGTGGGGAGCACAGGGAAGTGTGCGAATCCGAGAGCTCTCAGATCAGACGGAAGAAAAGGACCTTTCAGTCCTAAGGAGGGATGACGTCAGGATACGTCAAAACGATCTCAAGTTCACACTTCATGTTGGGATAATTAGAAAATATTGCCAATAAGATACCAAAAATTGTAGTTGATTCAGAATGATTGAATTGTGCTCATGTGTGAAGATATCACCTCTTTCTACCTAGAGTATTAGCTTCAATTGGGCTAACTCTATAGAATTTGAGATCTAAAATTCAAATTTGTTGCTGTTGAGTTTCTTTAAGGAAGATATCAATTTCCTTGACATGAAAAGAGAGGGAAACATTCTTAGCTTCATAAAAGCAATTAAGTGAAAAGACATTGATAAAGAATTTCACATAGATAAAGATGATTCTTGACAGTTCTTGGGCAGTTTGATATCCTGGGCATTTCCCATGATGATCTTTTTGCACTCTTTTGAACCATGGATCTTTTCTGGGTTTTTTTACATCCTCTTTCATTTTAGAGATGCTCCTGACTTTTCTCTCTTTTTGAGAAAGGGTACGTCACAAACTCCTTCATCTTGGAGATGCTTCGATCCTTCTTTTTCTTTCTCAGGGATCATGACATTGGTTCTTGGGTTGAAATCTCTAAATGATAGCAGAAATCAAATATCTTTTAGGGTTTGTCGGTAGGTTCATTGCATCCGCCTTCATCTCGACGGTGATCCAAACTTTCCCTGGAAGGATCCGTCACAAACTCTGTCATCTTGGAGATGTTTCAAACCTTCTTTGGCCCCGGGGGTCCACTCGCTTAATTCGCCTTCATCTTGACGACAATTGAGAGATCCCTTTTGCGGATATTTGATTGCAGCTTAGCTTGGATGACTGAGGATATATGGATTGGGTAGGTTCTTTTTACTGCCCAGGATATTTCCACTGTCTTACCGCAAAAAGAATAATCTTTAAGAATGCGTCACAGCTATGATCAATATCAGCTCACTTATGGCTTTTCAACATCATTGAATTTTCCTTTGCCGGTCATATCAAAGATTTTTCTTCAACCTCTTGGTTGACCAACAGAAAAAAAACTTGAATTTAGCTCTTATTTCGCAAGAGTCTTGCTTTTTTGAAAATGATACTGAAGGTAGTTTGAGATAATTCTTTGTGCGATGAAAATTTTGAGATCAACAATGACTTTTGATAGCAAATTAGCAACGTATTCTAGAAAATCCTTGACGAAGGTCGCTTGATATCGAGTCGACACATCCATGACAAAATTCTCCTCTCTTTTTCCCCAAAAGAGAGACTCAGGCTTAAGCCCTTACCTGAATGGGAAGTTGGAAATACTCCTCTCTTCCCTGAAAGAGGAGGTGTTTGCAAAACGGAACTTTCGAAGAGAAATTAAGTTTTCGTCAAAACTCCCTATCTCTAGGCTTCTCTTATGGAAAGGTGGCCGAAAAACAAAGTTGAAAGTATCACAGAGGAACGAGTCCATCACACTCTCCCTAGAAGAGGGTCCTCTGTGAAGGAGTTGGCCAGAGATGATAAAACGAGGGCCACAAAAGAAACGAGCTTCCGTCGAAGCTCTCCCTGGAAAAAGGGTTATCTTGTGTAAAGTTGGTTGTTGTTTTGCAAACTGTTCGCGAAGAAAACGAGTCCCTTCAAACTCTCCCTAGAAGAGGGTCCTTGCGAACGAAAGATGGTTGCATGCGAAAAGAACGAGCTCCCTCGAACTCTCTCTGAAGAGGGTCCTTCGCAAGAAAAGATTGATTTTTGATAAAATGGTGACTTGAAGGTCAAAATTGGGAATTTATAGTTTGAAATGATGATGTTTGGTTAGCACAAAAGCTGAACCTGGATGGCTAACTGATTAGTCAGCCAAACACTAGCACGAGTGCTAGATGTACCAGTACGAACATTGGATTTCAAAAAGAAAGCTCCCGTACGAGTGCTGGGTTTTTGAAAAATGTACACCAGTACGAGCACTGGATTTTCGAAATGCACACCAGTACGAGCATTGGGTTTTCGAAATGCACACCAGTACGAGCACCGGGTTTTCGAGATGCACACCAGCACGAGCATTGGGTTTTTGAAATGCACATCAGCACGAGCACTGGATGGTTCAATAGGAGAATTTGAAAAATGAGACCGACATTCAAAGATACTTGAGAATTAAGCGAGAATGATTGCCGGTGTTTCAGGATTATCCCTTATCCTGAAGGGGAAATGATGAGTGATGAGTGAAAACTCGAATTCACAATAACTTGTCCAATATGAGCATTGGATTCAAAGGAAGTTCAAGTCGGAACTTGAAACTTCAAAAATAAGAATACATAAAAAGAGAAATCCGAGTCGGAACCCGGTTTTTTAAATATAAGAGAATGAATGAGAATTGAATTCGGAAACTCGCATTCTCAACACAACAATTCGTCCAACACGAGCATTGGATCCAAAAGGAAGTTCAAGTCAGAACTTGAGACTTCAGAAACGAGAATATATATAAAAGAAGGAAAACCCGAGTCGGAACCCGGTTTTTAAATACAAGAAAGAAAGTGAGAATTGAGTTCGAAAACTCGAATTCTCAAAACAAAGAATTGTCCAACACGAGCGTTGGATTCAAAAGGAAGTTCAAGTCGGAACTTGAAACTTTAAAAATGAGAATATACAAGAAGGAAAATCCGAGTCGGAACCCGGTTTTTAAATACACGAAAGAAGGTGAGAATCAGGTTCAAAAACTCGAATTCTCAAAACAAATGAATTGTCCAACACGAGCGTTGGATTCAAAAGGAAGTTCAAGTCGGAACTTGAAACTTCAAAAAGATGAATATGCAAGAAGAAAAATCCGAGTCGGAACCCGGTTTTTTAAATATAAGAGAAGGTGAGAATCGGGTTCGAAAACTCGAATTCTCAAAACAAATGAATTGTCCAACACGAGCGTTGGATTCAAAAGGAAGTTCAAGTCGGAACTTGAAACTTCAAAAATGAGAATATACAAAAGGAAAATCTGAGTCGAAACTCGGATGAGAAGGAGATAATTCTTATCCAAGAGTCGGATTTTAGAAGAATTGACAAAATGCATGAATAGGTTCCGACGATTACAAAGATTTATTCAAGATTCTTGACCCAAGATGGTCTGAATTTTGATGACTTCAGGATTTTCCCTTATCCTGAAGAGGAATGAATAAAGGTTGATATGAATTGAAGAGTTTATGGGAAGTAGTTCAGGTTTTAACCCTTAACCTGAAAGGGATGCAAAATAAAAGATCGATAAAATTTTAAAAGTTTGATAAAAACTTGATAAAAACTTGACAAAATGATAAAATGGATAACAAATCGATGAAAATTCAATTAAATCAGAAAATGAAATAGATGTAATTTAAAAATAGATCAACTGAAAGATTGACAAGTTTTCAGAAAGAGAGTTCGTCTAATCCTGCCTGCATATGACGAAGGAAGACATGTATAGATCAAAAATAAAAATGCCCCAGTATCAGGGAGAAGATGTGAGAATTTTAATAGAAAATCATTGCTTTATTGAGAGAGACTTTTGAAGAGTACAAAAGGCTAGGAATTTAGGTATAAAATATCTTCAAATGTAAGGCATTAATAGGATCTGGCAGTTCAGCCCCATCTGCGTTGATCAAACGATAGGAATTTCGGGGCAATGCTTCCTTAACCACATAAGGGCCTTCCCAATTGGGTGACCACTTGCCCTTCGGCCGATGCTTGAGATGAGCTGTCGACCTGAGCACAAGATCATTAACTCGAAACCTTCTCTCAATAACTGATTTGGCGTAGTGCCTAGCTATCCTCTGACGATAGGCCTGAGCGTGCTCTGCTGCCTTGAGTCTTTTCTCGTCCAATAGATCAAGCTGTACCAATCTCTGCTGTTGATACTAATCAAGCAGAAGTTCAATGAGCGACGCAAACTTGAGTGCGGGCTTCTGAACGTGGAGGGGTAACACTACCTCTGTCCCATAAACAAGCTCTGAAGGCGTAGCATTGGTTGGGGTCCGAATGGTGGTTCGGTATGCCCAGAGTGCATCGTGCATCTTCTCGTGCCAATCACGGCCCGTTTCCACCGTTCTTTCTAGAATGCGGATCAAAATCTTGTTGGTGGCCTCAGCCTGGCCATTCCCTTGGGGATAGTAAGGAGCTGAGAAGTGGTGATGAATCCCGAATTTCGAGCAAAAGGACTTCATCTTCTCATTCTTGAAATGACTGCCATTGTCCGACACAATATCGTGCGGGACGCTGAAGCGGCAAAGAAGATTCTTATGGATAAACGAAACCACGTGTCGGCCCTCTACCGTTCGCAGAGTGACAACTTCGACCCATTTGGTGAAGTATTATGTGGCTGCGAGGAAGTATTTATGACCATTTGATGCAGAAGGAGTGATCGGACCAACTACGTCGAAGGCCCACATCGAAAAGGGCCAAGGAGAGACCACGGATTGCAAGTATGCTGCTGGCGTATGAATGGAAGGCGCGTGCATCTGACATTTGACGCACTTCCTTACAAATTGATGGCAATCTTGCTGCATGGTTTTCCAGTAATATCCTGCGCGGATAATCTGCTTGACGAGTGTTTGGTAGCCGGCGTGGCCACCACAAATTCCTTCGTGCGCCTCTTGGATAACTTCCATGGCTTCATCTTTGTCTAAGCATCTGGCATACTCAGAACTGAACCCACGACGGTAGAGAGTATTGGCAAGGATAAAATAGCGGACTGACATGCGTTGAATCGCATGTTGCTCCTTTCTTGGCATTTCTGCTGGAAACTCACCGGTTTCAATAAAGCTTTTGATGTCTTGATACCAAGGCTTTTCCTTCTGAGCGGCCTGGTTCACTTGCTCAACTGGAATGTAGGCAGGTTGATCAAGTCTGCCGATCTCGAAGGAACGACAAGATTCGTTGTCTTTAAAAGACAAAATAGAGCCTAAGCAGGCTAAACCATCGGCTATGTGATTGTATTCCCTCTTGACATGATTGAGCTGAAATTCTTCAAAGTTGCCTATGAGAGCAAGGGCAATCTTTTGATAAGGAATTAACTTTGAATCCTTGACTTGACATTCATCATTAACTTGGCTGATAACAAGTAATGAGTCGCCGAAGGCGTGCACTCTCTTGACATCAAAGTCGTGGAAAATTTTGAGGCCTTGTATTAGAGCTTCATACTCAGCCATGTTGTGAGTACATTGGAAATCGAGCTTGAGGGAATAAGGGAGCATCTCCTTTTCAGGAGTGATTAACAAGATCCCAATCCCTATACCCGACACATTTCTTGCTCCAACAAAGAATAGAATCCAAACTGGAGATTCCCGGATACTGCAAATTCGATCGTCAGGAAAATCATCTTCTGCTTTGATTTCTTCCGTTAACGGGAAATCTGCCAACTGATCTGCGATGGACTGACCCTTGACTGACTTCTGAGAAACATATTTCAAGTAATACTGCATCAGGAGGACTTGCCATTTCGCAATCCGTCCAGTAAGAAAAGGTTGCTCAAGGATGTATTTGAGAGGGTTGAGCCTTGACAAAATTTTGATTTCTGAGGCCAGGAGATAATGTCTCAGCTTCTGACACATCCATACTAAGGCTAGACATGTCTTTTCCATCTGAGAATATCTCTTTTCGTAATCGATGAAGGTCTTGCTGATGTAGTAGATGGCATGCTCTATCCGGCTGCCTTTCTTATACTGTGCAAGAAATCTGCCACAAGCATTGTGGTTGACAGAAATATACAGGAGCAGCGGCTTTCCAAGTTCTGGTGGCTTCAGAATAGGTGGATTTAGGAGATACTGTTTGATGCGCTCAAATGAGAGCTGACATTCTGGTCCCCATTCAAATTTCACTTCTTTTCTTAGCAAGTGATTGAAGGGCTCGCATCTCATGGCCAAGTTAGAGATGAAACGTCGAATAGACTGAATGCGCCCCTGAAGGCTCCTTAATTCTTTGAGGTTGGTGGGAGGCGGCATGTCAATGATCGCCTTTGCTTTGGCAGGATCCACCTCTATGCCTTTCTTGCTGATCATGTAGCCAAGCAGCTTGCCTGACTCTACCCCGAAGACACATTTCTGCGGATTGAGTCGTAATTTGTAGAGGATAAGTCTTTCAAAGACTTGGCCGAGAGCATCGAGATGATCCTCTCCTTCTTTAAATTTGACCAGGATGTCATCCACGTAGGCATCCATGTTCTTGTGCATCTGGTCGTGGAAGATAACTGCCATCGCTCTCTGATAGGTTGTCCCTGCGTTCTTGAGTCCAAACGGCATGACTGTATATCAAAAACTACCCCAAGGCGTAGTGAAAGAAGTTTTGGATTGGTCACGAGCGGCCAATTTGATTTGATTATAGCCCGAATATCCATCCATGAAGGAGAACATGGCATGGCCTGCCGTGCTATCGATCAGAAGATCGATGTTGGGGAGTGGATAATCATCTTTCAGGGTTGCTTTGTTCAGATCTCTGAAGTCAATGCAGATTCGAACTTTGCCATTCTTTTTGGGAACCGCCACGACGTTCGCCAACCAATCTGGGTATTCGATGGTCCGAATGAACCCTGCTTTTAATAACTCTTCAAGCCCTTCTTTAACTTGTGGTGCCACTCGAGGATCCATTTTTCTGAGTTTCTGTTTGATTGGCTTGCAATCTGGTTTCAACGCAAGGCGATGTTCGACTAACTTGGAGTCTAAACCTGGCATATCTTCATAAGTCCAAGCGAAGACTTCCTGATGTCGTTTGAGGAAGTAGATGAGCCTTTTCTTCTCATCTAAACTTAGACTGGAACCAATTTTTAGGATTCTTGGATCATCTTCTGAACCAATATTGACATCCTTTGTTGGATCTTGAACCAACGGTGATGGTTCATCCTGCTTCTGAATGATGGCAAACTCTGGCAAATCTTGAATTGTCGAGTCGAATTCTGCCAACTCTTCAATCTGCTCTATCATTTTGCTGACTTCTGCCCCTGCCTTCGCTTTGCATGCTCTGGCTGTTTTATTTTGGAAAAGGTTGGTATTGATGACGAGCTTTTTGAATGATTTAGGAGCCATGATCACGGCAATCCTGTAAGTGAAAAGGAGGCTTTTGAGAAAAAGGTAAAATATCCGAAAAATAGCCTTTTGTACAGAGATGGAGAATGACAACATAGATAAGGATATAAGCAGAGAGGTTGTGTACACCAAGATGAACAGAGAAAACAAACTTTTCATTGATTGAATAAACTTTGATATTTACAAGTGATCGTTTGAAGGAGAGAAAGAAACTGGGGCGGATCTTGCCCTTACAAGATAACAGAAAGGAAGGAAAAAGCAGAAAACACTAGCATTGTCTTCTTTACTGGGCTCCCTTAATGAAGATGGTCTTTCTGCCTGATGACTGACCTGTGAAACCCAAGCCTGTGCTGGTGACATGTTGAACAGGGATGATCGGCTCCAGAATGTCGTCTTCATTTTTGCCTAGGCCCCTGAAAGGCTGATACCCGTGCTTCATTAGGAGGTCAAATCCTTTCCTTGATTTTGAGAACCGAGGAAAAAGCGGGTGATCTTTAAATGAAGTACAATCAAGACGCCCTCCTAACTTGAAGAAGCGAGGTCCCTGCCACTGAACAACTGCGGCGATATTTTCTGTTGGCTGGATCTCTTTCAATTTCAGCATATCCAGACTTTCGCTCAGATTGACCTCGTCGATTTCCCTGATGCTTGGGATGTCGGCAGTGAAAGTAGGACGGGGGATCATCGGCTGCGGGAGTCGTTCTTCCGGATCCTCTCCTAGGACCGTAGTGATCATGCCCCCCTTCGACCACTTGATGCACTGGTGCAGGGTTGACGGGATCGCATTGGCATTGTGGATCCATGTGCGCCCCAGCAACAGATTGTATGTTGGTGGTACATTAACCACATGGAACAGTACAGTATGCACCGAGTAGTTGATGAAGATCTCGAGAAAAATCTTCCCCTTGGCTGTCTGTCCATGGTTATCAAAACCGTAGATCGTGATCAGATCCGGGGTGTATTCCTCTTCTTTTAAGCCCAATGCCTTGGCCGTCATCTCAGGACAGATATTTAGGATGCTGCCTCCATCAACGAGCACATGAGGGACTGTCATGCCCCTGATCCGTACTACTATGAAAAGTGCGTTGTTATGAAACGAATGAGGCTTTGGCAAATCCTCATCAGAAAAGGTGATCGGTGCATTTGTCATGGCCTGATTTACGATTTGAGCCATATCTTGTGGAGTCGTGCTAGGCTTGACTTTGATCTTTCTAAGAAGATCTTCTAGCACTTGCTGGTGCTCAGATGAAGCGTGTGTCAGGTCCAAGATAGAGATGTTGGATAATGCAGTAATCGGCTTCTGAACTGACCCTGAAGCCTCTTCTCTTTTTGAAGCTACCTTGATAAAGCGCTTCAGGATCCTGGGAACTAGCTTGGCAGTTCCTGTCGCTGCCTTTGTTGGTTTGCTGGAAGATGGGATGACATCCGCCCTCTTGACGGATGACTGTGCCTGGCGAAGGACTAGGACCTGATGTTGATCCTGAATGTCCTGTCTGGAACATGGTTGGATACTGCCTTGCA
This sequence comes from Nuphar pumila, assembly GCF_984573655.1. Lineage (NCBI taxonomy): Eukaryota > Viridiplantae > Streptophyta > Magnoliopsida > Nymphaeales > Nymphaeaceae > Nuphar > Nuphar pumila. Next base: position 63,548,232 of record NC_143256.1, read on the forward strand.
GAGAGAATGTTTGCTCTGTGATGACCGAAGCTGAATGTTTAGGAAATGGTTTGGACAAGACTTCTGGCTGCTGCTCATCCTCGTCCTCAATCAGCATGTTCTTGTCAATGCAATCCTGAATGATGTTCTTGAGGACAAAGCAATGCTCGGTGTCATGTCCCACAGTCCGATGGAATTTGCAGAATTTGTCCATCCATTTACCCATAGCGACGGGAGGGTCCGCCACTTTGGGGAGCTTGATCATTCCCTTCGACATCATATATTCTAAGATGTCTTCGCGGGACTGTTCTAAGGCTGAGAACTCCCGATCATAACTCCAACCTTCGTGCTTCGGCTTTTCTGGCTGCTTCGCTTCTGGCTGGGGCGCTGGTTGGACGGGCTTAACAAATTTTCCCTTCTGGGCTGCCGAGTTTGCTCTTTCGGTCCTGGAATGCCCTGAGTTCTTGCTGCGATTCTTCTTGTTCTGCTTTCTGCCGGAACCACTGCTGCCCTGATCGGTCAATCCTGCGGCATAGGCGACGTGCGCCTTTTTCTTTTGATCAGGATTTCCTCTGACAAAAGGATATCCTTCGTATAGACCATTGTCCAGGCCGGTCTTGAGCCACTCGGCTCTCTCAATCAATTTGATGAATGACTTGGCAGGCGAAGTGGAAATGAGGTTCCTCAAAGGCTGAGCGAAATTATTCAGAATAATCTGTAGGGCGTGCTCCTCCGGGATGGGAACCTTCATTCTGTTACAAGTGCTTCTCCACCTGTGGATGAATTCACTGGCTTTCTCATTCTCCATTTGTTTTAAATTGTACAGATGATTGAGGGTTGATGAGGCTTCAACATTGAACATGAAGCGTTCTATGAATAAATTCACAACTTTATCGAACTCTCTTAGTTTGATAGGATTAATGTGGTCTGCATACCACCTGGCCGCTACCCCTTCTAAGCTGCGAGGAAAGTATATGAATAGAGCCTGATTATCTTTCCTGAAACGGCCGCATTCGGCAGAAAAGGTGGCCAAATGAGCCTTGGGGTTGCTAGTTCCATCGAATTTAATGAACTTTCGAGGGAGATTCTCTAGATTGTCATCCCCGTCCAGACCATGGTAAAAATCTTCACCGGAGTAGGTCTGCTTGCCCTTGCTTTTAGCCTGAATATCCTTGATGGCCCTATTCATTTCTTTCATCTGCTCCTGCATTGGGTCATTAACCGGAACGGGCTTATTGATTGATTCGGGCTCTGTAGTGGTCTTTGCAAACTGCGGTGGAGGATTCTGATAAACAAGCTGCTCTTCCTCTTCTGATTCCTCAACTGATTCCGTTTCTTCAGAAGTGGTGTCGGGCTGTACTTGCTTTCTAACAATTCGGACTGGTTTTTTTACAGCCTTCTTCTTTGGCTTGCTTTTTGGAACAGCTTCTTTCTGACTGGCCTCGGCCTGCTCAGCCATCATTTTGGTCATCATTCTTTTAAACAGATTATACATGGCTGGATCTATGTCATCTGCTGGATTCTGATTCTGTCCCCTGACTGATTTGGGGGAATCCATCCCTCCGGCCTCACTGTCGCTGTGTTGAGGAACTGTTTCTTTTCCTGCCCTTGTTACAACCATTTTGCCAATGCTAGTGATTTCCTGGTAAGGTGAAAAGAATGATTAGGGTTTGGAGGAAATTTTTGGAAATATGATTTCTTTTAGGAAAAGACATGAGAGAAGGAATTGACAAATTTTTGCAATGATCGCATCACCCTTTTATGGTGACAAAATGTGCCTTATGACCTAGGCGAGGTCGTCTATTATGACGAGGGATAGAAGAAAAGACAGAATGGGTCTCATCACTGGGGATGAATCCGTAACTATATGAAAATAAAATAAGATTTGGCCACAAAAATAAAAGCTTGCATTTTCATTGATTGACAAAATTTAAATACAAAAAGAAAGTGGGCAGACAGTTTGCCACCATTCTCGATACTCTGATGATACATTAAGACCAGGAAATATAGACAAAGGAATAAAGGAGTCCCAAGTGTATTTGGCGACGTGGTATGCTCCAGACCACTGATCTGACCGTAGATCGAACTCTGGCATGCGGCCTGTCGGGAAGCAAGTGTTGGCACGAACCTGCCGCTGCAAAAACTGTCTGAGACATCTCTCTGGCTGATAGTCTACGCAGAAGAACGGACCGAGCAGTTTGTAACGCTTGTCACGAGCATAGGTGTAGCGAGGAACGGTCTCTCTTCTGTCGAAGAAGTCCCAAATGATTTCCTCCTGATACAGTTTCTCGATCAAAGCTCGGCATTGAATGGCTGACTTTGGCTGCTTGTTGCTGAATCTGAAAGAACTAGCTTTTGACGGTACATGCCGCAGGAACCATGACTGCAAGGCGTACGTGCACCCTTCTACCAGAATGGTCTCTCCGAGGGCAAATTGAGCCAAACCTCTGTAGAGAAAAGCTAGAGCTGCCATGGAGACTGAAAGCTGACGGGTCTGCTTGCTTCCCCATCTTCAAAAAAGTTGGGCGACTCTGATATCGATGAAATTCTGACCATCCTGAAAGAATGCCAGCCCCAATGTGCATAGGACCATGGCATGCTGGATTCTTTCTTACGCTGCTCGAGATAAAGTACCGACTTCTTCGTAGGCCCCATATTTGTTGTAGAGTTCGAATAGGTCGATGAACTGATTTCCGCTGATCTCTGTGAGAGGCTAGGATCTGCTCCCTGTGGCTCTGGCCAATGCTTCTCGAACATCTACCCCTTTGACATTGATCAAGAATTGCTGCTTGTATGGATCATCTGGCTGACCAGCTGGTTCTGGCAATCCCATGATATCATTGAACTCGTCTATTAACATAGTCATTTCTCCCCACGGAAACCAAAACGTGCAGGTACGCGGATTCCATCGTTCTGCCATAGCTTGAATTAGACTACCGTTGATGGTTCGCTTGCCAACTGCCGAGGCCATCTCCAATCCACAATCATCCAAATGGTCTGGGAACATACGCGAGAAGGCGGTGAACCAAGAATAGTACCACCGAGGGAAGAAGGTACGAGACTGAATGACCCGATGATCTGGGGTTCCATCCCTTATTTGATAGAAGACATGATCCCAAGGAAAAATAGCATCAAGAGATTCGGATGCCATCGGAGCGATACTGAGGCAAGAAGGAAGAAAGAGTCAGATAGAATGCAGGACTTACAGATAGACTTTTCGATGAAAGAAGGGAACAAACATTAATCCTGGAAATTTTGGAAAGAACAGGAGATTTGAAAAAGACTTTCCAGGGTTTTTAAGAAAAATTTTTGGCATACAAAAGGGAAAAAAGAAATATAGGCAAAGGGAAAAATATGCACCTGGAGTTTTTGAAAATAGAGGAAGTTTTAAAGAGTACACCCAGAGTTTTAAAAGAGGTCGATATAGAAGAACACAAGGAAAACATCGCATAATCATAGCTGCACAAATAAAGATGCGCACACAGCACTCCCTAAGGTCTGACTCTATATGCAATATTTGAAATAGCTTGTAGGACCTTAATCCTAACTCTATGGTTCAGATCATCTGATTCCAACCAAGGTATGCCGATATACTCAAGCCGAAGCTCGAAGTACGTGGCATATAAGATATTTCTCCGGTTCTAAGGTAAGGGCTTCCCAACATCCTTGAGCACCTACCGATATACCTCAGACTATGGCCCTTAGGTACGTGGTAGGGGGGCGCGAACCCAAATAAGTGGTTCAGTTGTGAGGCTCTCTCCCGAACTATGGTTTAGTGAGACAGCCCAGCAACGTGAAGACCGGGACAAATAGGTAAGGTTGTTTTCAAAATATGATCAACATGCAAAAATCAGAAGGCTCTAATGCAAGTCTTAAAGAGATAGATTTAAATAAGAAGAAGCATGCACTTGCATACATTGTTTTGCATTCAATCCCTAAAATTGAGGAGAGTTGTATTTAAAACTTAAGTCTAATGTGAACATGGATAATCTCCTCAATATGGTCCTACCAAACCATACTTGGATCCTATATGCAATGATGTCAGCTTAGGACAAAATCTAGGCTCCTAAGGTTTGCATGGAAAATGTAGCTGACATATGTTAGAATAAAGACTTAGATTATATAAAAGCAAAGCAAAGGCACAAATTTGACCGGACGAAGACGAGTCCCATCACGGTCGGCAAACCTGTGATCATCGCAAATTTTTTCCTATTCTCTGTTTCTCTCTCTTCCTTCTCTTTTCCTTTTCCAACCTCTATTTTCCTCCTTTTTTGAAGGGAGAAGAATAAAAGAAAGAAAAGAGAAAGAGAAGAGAAAAGAAAAGAAAGAAGAAGAGAAGAGGAACTCTTTTAAGGGTTTTCACTTGACCTTGATTTAAAAAAATATTTAGAAAATAACTCGCCTCCGTTTTGAAAATTTGCGGGAAATATGGAGAGACGGGATTCGCTCGTCGGTACGAGGTTCGACCGTTCCTGGCGCCTTTACCAGGGGTAATTGAACCAAGGATCGAATCTATGCCTTTTTGCTTTGCCTAAATATAATCTAAAAATTGATTCTAACTCTAAATGCACAAAGAATCATGCTTGTGCAATGCAAAAATGTATGCTCCTTTTGAAAATTGACTTGGAAATTTCCAAGTATTCGGAGATGAACTTGGTAAAGGAGTGAAGAAAATGATTTAATCTAACTTAGAACTTGAGATAGATCAGAGGAGTTCTAAGTTTTTGAAGTAAATCAGGATTGGAAGAATAAATGAGAAAGAATGACTTGAAGCTTTGAAATGAAGTTTCAAAGTCAAAATAGACTTTGAATTTGAATCTTGAATTTAGGAAAGGAAATGAACACTTGAGAGGGAATTGAATTTGGATTTCTGAAGTTTGAAATTTGGAATAGATTGAGGAACTCAAATGGTATTTAAGAATAGAAATTGATTTAGGGAGTTCAGATGAGGTCTGAAAATGGATTTGGATTTGAAATCTAGAATTGGGAATGGAGTTGGATCTAAAGATGGATTTAAGATCTGAGATCTGAGATAAAATTAGATTCTGGATCCTAAGATGGATTTGGATCTGAAGTCTAAGATCCAACATGTGATTGAGTTCTGGATCCTAAAATGGAACTGGATCTGAAGTCTGAGATCCAATGTAGGGTTGGATTCTGGATCCTAAAGGGGATTTGGATCTAAAGTCTAAGATCCGATGTAGAGTTGGACTCTGGATCCTAGAATGGAAATGTGGATCTGAAGTCTAAGATCCAATGTAGAGTTGGACTCTGGATCCTAGAATGGAAAATTGGATCTGAAGTCTAAGATCCAATGTAGAGTTGGACTCTGGATCCTAAAGGGGATTTGGATCTAAAGTCTAAGATCCGATGTGAAATTGGTTCTGGATCCTATAAGTAAATTGGATCTGAAGCCTGAGATCCAATATGGGTGTTGAATCATGGATCTTTAGAATGGGTTTTGGATCTGAATCTGAGATCCAAAAAGAGAGGATTTGTGCTTGGAAATCTGGATCCAAGTTGGATTTAGAATTTTGTATTTGGAATTTTAAAATATGATTTGAGAATTTTGGATTTGGAATATGAATTTCAAAGTCAAATTGGACTTTGAATTTGGAGTTTGAATCTGGAATTTAGAAGATGAATCAAGAATTTCTAAATTGGATTTGGAAAAATGAATTGAATCTTGAATATATAGGTGAACCTTCAAAGTTAATATTGGACTTTAAGATAGAATTTGGAATTTGAAATACAAGATGATTTTGAAGTTTCAAAGTCAATTTGGACTTTGAAATCTGATTTGAATTTTGAATATAAAATAAATTTGAAATCTCAAGGTTAATTTGAATTTTGAGATTGAAAATAGAATTTAGAAAGTTTGAAAGAATGAATTGGATTTTATAAGAATAGATTGAGGAAGATATTTACATCACTTGGAGTTTTTGAAAAAGAAATTTTGAAATATGATGCAATTCTATCCTAAATGATGAATGAATTTAAAAGCTTTGAATTTAGATTTTGAAAAGCTATCTTATTCTTTCCATGGCTTTACTATATATAATATGATTATCAGCACCAATAGGTCATATCGGAACCTCCATAATGTCCATCAAATCAACAAGCTTGACCTAAAATTTCTTGATGTAGCTGAATATGACTCTTGAAAGAAACTGTTTTCCTTTTCATCAAGCATACAGCAACCTTGCTACGGTATCCTGTCAACAATATATTACGCGAACAATTTCGTCCTGAAAGCATGTGCTTATTGTATATAGCATGATCATATGATTGCTGCAAAAATTTACTAAGAACAGGAACAGTTTACAGATATATCAGAACAGTAAACATGAATCCAATAAAAAAAAGGGACAATAAATGTCTAAAACCAAAAAAAGATCAATGCAACTAAATCTGAAAACAAAAAAAAAAATCAACAGCTCTAATTTCCTAATTCAGATTTTCAGATGGAAGATCAGTTTGCTGGCAGAGAAAAAAAAAATGAAACCCTGTAGTGGCTCTCTTCAAATCCTTCAAGCCTGACTAAATTCATATAGTAATCTAAAAATATATATATATATATATATATATATATATATATATATATAAAATTGATCGCTCGTGGATCTGCAATAGTCAGTTCAGCCTCTACACCAGGTTCAATGGAGATTGATGTAATCTACTTTACAATCTCTGATGAGTTTGCAAGGTCAATGACCCTTTCACAGCCCGAACTGGTCCCAAATATTAATATCTTCACCACATGGTGACTTTCTAGTAGTCATCTGCAACACTTTTTGTAGGTATCCTTACTGGTCCTTTAACTTTAAGCCTTTTGTCATTTGCACCCCGGACAAGGTCAGCACAAACTTTTTCAAGATTCTTTACACTTTTGGAAGAGAAAATAATTCTTATCCTATGAACTTGCTCCTGTGGTTCTTCCAAACCAGGTTTTATTGGCTTCATCATGCCCAATTCCAAACTAATAGATCGGATGACAAAAACAACAAACTATATAACATTATAAGACAAAATACAGAGGCCAATGAATTTCAAAAATCCAAGAAGGGGGTTTATATGCACTATAGAATATAAACCTGAAAGGTAAAATAAAAAAATAAAATAAAATAAAATAAAAATAGTGCGTAAAATGGAGTTTGAAGCATCTAATGGAATGAAGATATGAGGATGATCTAGAGTATACAGAATGATATAACTAAAATCAAAGAAAGCAAGAATTGAGAGAATGAAACTTAGATCACAGAAAACACTAATTACATGAACTCGATGCAGATAATCCAGGTTTGATAGAAACATAATGAGATCAATCCAGATTTAAAACTCAGATGGGTATAACCTCCTGCTGATTCTTAACAGAATTTTGAAATTGACCAGGCGTGTGAATAGGATTCATCGGCTCAAGGGTTTTTATCTATTGAAGGTAACTTATATGTGACCATATATAGAGATAACAAAGCATATATAAAACTGATTCTGTATACGATATGAACGATCAAAACAGGACTATGTAACGTGAAGTGGTGAATATAACAGGGACCATCATTCATTCTGATGAGGTCAGGTAGGTGTTGCACGAATGATATAACAAATTACGTTGACCTAGTGAAAATAAAGCCTAGAGAATGACTAACGCTAAAAGATGCTACAGCGTGATGCAGGTAAGGATCGATCAATGAGACGCATTACTGATTTAGAAGGTGATAAAAAAAAGAAGTAAAGTGTCATAAAAGGACACAGAAAATACGAACAACGATCATGAAATGCCAATTGAGATGCAAAGTATTTCATATTAACACCAGAGAACAAATGCATAAGGTGAATGAGATATAAAAAAAAAAGGGAAAAGAATAATACCCAATCAGATACTCTTTAAGCATGGAAGTAAATGTAAAAAAGAAAAAAGAAAAAATGGGAAAAACATGAGATGGTGTTGGATCGATTCCCTTCCGTTGTTGTGGCACGGGAGTGTATTGAAATTGCTATAAGCAAATCAACCCAATCCATGGTGCGCTAATAGGGGCTTCAAATAAAAAAAAAAAAAAAGATCGGAAATTACATAGGGGAAGCAGAAGCACTTACTTGTTTGGCTTGAGAGACAAAGAGTTTATGTTGCAGGGGGTTCTGAGAGGGAAAACTTCGTGCTTTCTCCTGGGTGGTCTTTTCTGCTGATTTCGTAGATTTTCCGTCTAGGATCTGATACTGATGCCCGTGAGTAGACGGAAGATCCGGTTGCGGAAGAATGTGGCTGAAGGCTGTCTACCTCTTCCAACCGGTTGGGGAAGAAAACTGTGAACCTCAGGATCTTGGAGGAGGGCAGCTTGTGAAGCACGATCGGCTGTAGGGATTTCTTCAGGAAAAGGGGAGATGTAATGCTATCCCAGGGAAAAAAAAAACGATCTCCCCTCATGGATGAGAGCCCCCTTCTTAACGAAGCAGTGGAGGCTTCGAGAATCGAAAGGTGGTTGAAGATGAACGGTGGAGAATGAGGGGAAGTCCCTGATGATCGACGATTGTGGACGAAGAAGAAGGTTCGCCGAATCGATCGGAGTTCGTTAGGGATGAGTGGCTGAGAGAAGATGGTTGGCGATGAAGGGTTGAGGAAGGCGACGCCATTGATCCCTGGGCGATTGCACATGGGGGACCTCTCCAGAGTCTTCTGAAGAAGGGGAAAAGAAGAGGCGCCTTCGTAACCCTAAAAACCGAATTTTCGTTTAAAAGTATTTTTTTTATATAAAATTTCAAAAGCTGGTCCCTTTTAAAGATTTTTGCAAAAAACTGGTTTTCCGTTAAAAAGATGGTTTTCAAAATCCGATTTTTGTTTTTTTTTTTCTTTTATATATATATATTTTTTGTTCTTTTCTTAATTTTATATATCTTTTTGATATTTTTGGAATAAAATCTTAAAATTTATGGACAAACAAGGATTTCAACTATTTTTTTTGTATTTTTGGGAGATATTTACAAGAGAAGGTTTTTAAGGCTATTTTTGAGGAAATTCCTTCAGAAAATGGGTTTTGACCCAAGTTTTGGGGAAATATTCGAGTTTTAAGCCTCGATTTGAGGAAATTTAATTCAATGGATCCAAACGGATCCCAAACGAACTGTCTGAGCTTTTCAAAAGTTATATATATATATATATTTTTTTGATAATTTTGAGAATTTGATTTAAAATTGGATAATGAAGCTTAGATTTGGATATCTTATCTGGATTCGGATCCGAAATTGAGTCAGATATATAAAATGAATTTAATTTCAACAAAATTTGAGAAATAAAATGGATTTTAGGTTTGAAACTGACTCAATTACCCAAAGAATGGGGGAAAAGGGAAAAAAGGGGATATTTACAACATTTTGAAAAATTTGGGGTGTTCACAATTGCCCATAGACTTCAACCAAGTCTCAAGACCTCAATAGGTCAAAAGTGTCAAACCCTACGATAATTCCAGTTCCTTTCCAAGTGTATCCCATGTCGAGTGTAAAGCACGCCTCTGGTGCAGTGTATATCTATCGATATACGAGAGGGATCCAAACAGGAAGACGCTCGACAAGTGATCTAGTGACATACGTGTCTGGACGTGCCGACTTGCACTCACGAAACAAGACAACCCGTATAGGTGTAAATTTGTCCAAAAACGCGTACAATTGTCATAACGTGGCAAAATCTTGTGTAGCGAAGCCATCCGCCAGGGATCCTTGCGAGTCCGACACTCATGAGTGTCAAGGGATAGAATTCAACTTAATCCCATGCTAATGGGAATAGCATTGGCATATCCAGATGCGCGGTCCACACGACTGGGGCACAAACGTGACCGAAACCTGAAAGGTCCATAGAACCGGACAACCCTATGCGAGCGTGTGTCGCAACACCGCTTGCAACCCATCCGCACTGCCTCCCTCACGGGGTTGCGGGGTACAAGCAACCGAAGCCCGAAACATCGACCTATGTTGCTTGCAAGAGACGCATTCCGCCAATAAGGCTCGACATTTCCTAACGGCACGAAAGGGCAACCGTCGCCACGGATGAGTTCCTGTGGAACTCCATGGGGTTGCGCCAACCTCGTTGCTACCCGTAAGGGGTTCAAACCCCAGGTTGGAGCACTCCAAGGGGCTGCCCAAAAATGTGACAGGGTTACCGGGTGCCTTAGCACCCGGTGCCGTTGTGGCGCCAACGGGGAACCTAAAACCCGGAGGGCTGGACAAGTGGCTAGGCCACGGGGGCCCTGCCACCCTTGGTCCCCGCCTAGCAACTGGCCAAGTGGGACTGACAGCCATACTGGCCTCAGCCCGCTCGTGCCAACCCGGGTGTGCCAGCACTCGGCTAAGCCTAGAGCGCCCTCAAGGGTGCTAGGCTTAGCTCAGGGCCCACCGGACCAAACAAGAGCCCAAGCGAGGTCTGGCCCGCACATGACCAGACCCAACTGGGTCCCGAAAAACCACTGGCCTGAACCCAGCCATGGGTTCGGACCAGGGTGTTGGGCCTTAGCCCACACCCAGAGCGGTGCGGCTAACCCAACCACCCGGCTGGGTGGGGCAAGCCTAAGGCTCTGGCCTGGACCCTATTGGTCCAAGCCCAGCCTACAAAAAGGGGCAGGGGCACTAGTTGAGGTGCCCCACAGGCACTCCTGGTCTGACCCAAGGGTGGGTCCTGACCACAGCACCCAGCAGGTGCACGCCAGCCCACAAGGGGCGCCAAAGAGGAATGGTGGGGCGCCCACCCGAGTTAGGTGGCGCCACACCAAGGCGGTGGTCTGGACCACTGGGCGTCCAGACCCAGCCCTACTACCCCAGCAACCTCAGTTGCTGGGGGCAGGCTACGCCTGGTCTGACCCAGCCGTGGGTCCGACCAGGCCCACAAGGGGCCAGCGCACCACTAAGTGGTGCGCCCAGCACCAAGCCCCGGGTGCTCTAAGCACCCGGCCCTAGGCTGCACCGCAGCCAACCGAGTCAAAAAGGGGGGGGGGGGGGGTGTAACTGTTGCCTGCTATAGACCCTAGGTCTGTAGTATCTGGCTCAGCCCAGCCATGGGCTGAGCCAGGCCGCACCTACCTGGTGCGCCCACTAAGTGTGTGCGCCAAGGAGGTGGCCCGGGTGCCACGCGCACTAGGCCTCCTGCTTGCCAATAGGCAGTGGCCAGGGCAAAACACAGAGAAAGGGCCCCATACAGGCCCCTAGTTCGAGCCAAGTGGTGGCTCGAACCAGGGCTGTAGCCCTTGACCCTGCAAGTCAAACCCCAAACCAAAACCCCCGGGTGCTAAGGCACCCGGGCGGTGCGTTTGGGCTAACCAAGGAAAAAAAAAAAGGGGGGGGGGGGGGGTGTTCACCCATGGTGGGCTCACCCCTGGGTGGGTTCACCTTGGGTAGGTCTGGGTCCAGGGTGGCCCAGACCACCCATGCCAACTGTGGGCTGCAACACCGGCTGCAGCCAGCCCATCCAAAAGGAAGAGCCGGACTAACCAACTCGGGTCAGTTCGGGGCTCATCCCAGGGCCTGCAACGGCCCAGCCCACCAGTTGTGGGCTCGGCAAGGTCATCAAACGACTTGGGCTGGCCGTGCAAAGGCTCAGCCCAACACCTTGCCCAGCACCAGCCCCAAAAGGGGGGGGGGGGGGGGCATTCTATCACTATAAGAAAAAACGAGCATACACATACAATTTTTTTTTTTGAAACAAAAGCTTAAAATGAAAAATGAAGGAGAAGCTCACCTCGTGCTAGGTTGGCCCAACTGAGCAGCAGCACCAAGGGGGAAGGAAGGGGAGTAGAAGAGGAAGAAGGAGTTGGAGAAGAGTGGAAGGAGAGAGAGGGTGTCGACCCTCTCTCTCTTCCCTTCCCTTGCTTAAAAAGGGGGGGGGGGAAGAGATGGGTGGTGGGGAGTGAAGGAGGGGAGATGTGTGGTCTCCCCCTCCCACGCCCCACCCTAGTCAAAAAGGCCCTTTGGGGGGGGGGGGGTCTAAGGTACATGGTACCTCCCAACCACTCCCCTTAATCTAAGGGGAGTGGTTGGCCTTGACCCCTCAAGGTCAAGGTCAAACCACCAAAATCGCCCCTCCCCATTTCTTTTCTTTTTTTTAATTATTATTATTTTTTTTTTGAAAAGTGTAGGGGCTACCCCCTAAGGGGCGCCCAGCCTATTCCCCAAAACGTGGGCTGAGCCCACCCACCTTTACAAAAATGCCTTTTCAAGGCCTCTTGTTGAAATTTTTCCAACTTTTCAAAATCTCCATTTTGAAAAGTGGTTTTTTGTAAATATGCTTTTTCATAAGCCTTTAAAAGAGACATGGGCTGAGGTGGAGCCCATGCCAAACTTTTCTAAATACCCAAAACCTACCCCTTGTAAAAATGTTTTCAAAAACCCTCTTCTAGGTTTTTACTAATTTGCGATTTACTTCTTTTTTTTTTAAAGCTCAATATAATGAGTATTTCAAAAGAACTAATCTAAACTAGTTTAAAAATCAAAATTTTAAATTACATTATATGAATTAAGATTTAAACTTTCATAAAGTATATTTAATTTCTCAATTACGGCGAAATTGGGCCTCGCTATGACTCATAATTATCGATATACCCCTTTTTCGCCATAATCCGTGAAATAATGAGTTATTTCTCTCGTTTAGGCTCCAAATTCGGAGTGAACCCAAATGAGTATTGTATAAGTATAATCTACAAGTATTGAGGTTTGATCCATCGCGGTTTGCCCTGAATCGCCTCGTAGAGCAAATCTACGCGATTCAGAACCTCAGAAAGCGATAATTGCCAAATTTACGAGTATGCTCGTGCCGAAACAAGAATTTCTCAACAAATAGAAATATTTCATTTAAAATTCTTCAGAAAAACAGTGAGACTTACAATTTTAGTGTTCTGTAGTGTGCATCTGCATTGCATGTTTGCATTATTCTGTGTGCCACTAGGGACAGTGTCATTCAAGCATGAGGGGATGGTTTAGATGCACAAAATTTTAAATTTTTTCTTTATGTCTGATAGCGTAAAACTCATAAAAATAGGTTTTTAAGAATAAGTTGTAGCATTTATGATTGTTTATCTGCATGATCTGACAATTTAGAAATGTATAAGCCCCATGTGAATTTTTTTTTTCTGATCTGATTTAAATAGAGTAGTTGTTTATGAAATAGTTTAAAGAAAAGATAGTATTTGATTGTTATAAAGTTTTGAATCACTTAGTATAAGTATGCACAATGTGTTTTGTGGTAAAATGAAGCAATTGAATGATGTTTTGAAAAATGAGCTTAATAGAATAGAGCTACGTTTAGTTGTTGAGTTCTTCGTGAGTCCTAGTAGTGGAACTCAGACACAAGATGAAGTGTTTGAGTCTCTTTACGAAAAGGATAACGAAGGAAATCATCTTCTTATCTAGTCGATATCTATGGCCTTTGTAGTTCGAGTAAGTAGAATCTGAAGGGTTTTACACCTGGTGCCCTAAAGTCATCTGGTTTGGGAGCCACCGATTCGAAAACTTGTTACATGGACTGCATAGAAAGCCTAAGAGATAGAGACATTGCACATGATGAGAGGAAAACTATACGTAGACTATTAGAATAGAAGGTTTAGTGACTCGAGCAATTAAGTCCGAGGGATACTTTGTATCTGGTGCCCTAAGGTTGTCTGACCTGGGAGTTACTGACCTAAAGCTCGCTACACGGGTCATGAGACCTGATATTCGAAATAGTGCTCAAAATTAGAAGAATGAAAAAGAGTGAAAAATTGAATATCAAAAGAAAAAGAATGAGTTGAAGGAGAAAAATTCCATTGCTTAGAAATAATGGTGAATTACTGTGCAGAAAATATACAGGTGAGAATAAATGAGTAAAACATGATAGTACTTGACTTTCTGAGAAAATTCATAAATAATTACAGTTTTAAAGAAGTGAAAGAAAAATGATTTTTACTGTGGTGGCATAAAAATTTCTGAATTTGTTTTGAAAATGTAGATTGCATGAAATATTTGTTTACAATGAGTTCTTAATTGCCTAATATTTTTGAAAATTCATTCATTCATAATATTGATGTTTGTGGGTAGCATCACTGCAAACCCTCACGAGACCTTACTCGTCCACTGGGGTAACCCAGGGGTTTAAAGGGCTTGTTGCATGTGCTAAATGCAACCGTGATTCCTACAAAAGTGAGTTAGTTTTTTATTTTATTTTTATTTAATAAGAGCTTTCATGTTTATTGGGTAGTCCATATTTTCATTGCATGGTAGAGTGTATTGCTAGGGACTAGCAATTATTCTAGCATGAGGGTATTTAAAATTTGGTTGTACTTTTTGGAGATGGTATTTTTAACATAATATTTTCAATGAAATACTTGAGAAATCGTCAACAAAAGATATAAAAACCGACTTTCCACAGAGTGGCGAGTACGGGTCGAATCCACAGGGAACAGACTAAATTATGAAAAAATTCTAAAATAACACTTTATTAATATAACAAGGCTTACAACCTATGTCAATATTACAAATTAAATGAAATAACACTCTAACTATGAAAATAAACTAAAATAGGAGGTTAAGTTTTCTGCAGATCTCCAGGGGCAAAACTGTCTTTTCACCACAAGTGCAGTTGCACTTCATAATTGAATTACACTTGTGAACCTATTCTAACTTATCAACCTACAAAATAAAAACACAAAGTCAGTACATAATACATAATGAAATTTAAATTACAATCTACAATTAGTTCTAAGCAAATAAATAAATTAAACTACACTTAAATAATTAACAGAAAACTAAAAACACATTAACTAACTAAACTAACAAAACAAAACAACTCTAATTAATCTAAATACTGTTAATTTACTAACTACAAGACTAGAAAACACGAAAACTACATTAAACCAAACAAATAACTAAAAGACTGTTTTGTCCCTAAAGAAGGCAAAAATGGACTCTGACATCTTTTTGCAATTTACAATTTTGAGGAATCAAACGATTTCCAAAATTCATGAAACCACTTCTATACTATAAAAGTCAAATCCAAAAAACTGACACATTTTACAGATTTGAAAAATACGTTCTGGATCTCCAAATCTAAGCGTTTCAAAATCAGGATAATCTGGGAAATCGCAGGACCCGAAATTTGAAAACCCGAAAAAACTGTTTTCATAAAATGCTTAAAAACAAGACCAAATCAACTCAGATCGAGCTGAAATTTGGTATGCAGACAGTTAACACACAAATGTAGAGAATAGAAAAATAATTTTCATAAAACTCAATAAAAATCTACATGAATTGATGAGTGCACGATCGGGAAAAATTAGGGTTTTGGCTCAGTGCACTATTCATTGATTTGAATCCACTAATGACATTTTACTTTGAAATCACAGACAAATACAATCCTAACTAAACATAAGCTACTGCTAAACTATAGAAAACAATAACAATTAAACTAAGTTATAAAATCTAAGAAATAACCTAAACAACTACTATTAATTCTAATCTACACTACTTGTTAAATCTAATTTAACCTAAACTCACTAACTAACTAACTAAATTAATTAACTATCTAACTATGGTTAAAATCTAATAGAAGCAACTATTAACCTACGGTTATGCTAACTAAAGCTAGTTACTAATTAAACTCGACTAAGGTTAGTTCTACTTAGGTTAAATACTAACTAAGGGTACTAACTACCTAGGATTATGCACTACTTAAGTTAGATACTAACTAGGTTTACTAGGTTTTAGCTAACTAGGGTCGACTAGGGTTTAGCTAGAGTAAATAGGGTTAACTAAGTATCTAATGGCTGGGGTTAACTGATTACCTATAGTTAGGATCTAATTAACTAAGGTTAGAGATTAGCTAGGGGTGGTTTAGGATAAGGCATGGAATTGAGTTCACACCAACCTAGATTGACTATGGTTAGGACTAATTAGGGTTAGTAACTAATTACGGTTAATACCTAGGGTTAGGCTAAGGTTTAACTAAATAAATAGGTTAGTTATCTAGGGTTAAACACTAACTAGAGTTAACTAGGGTCGGTTAGGGTTAACTAACTATGGTTAGTAGGGAGCGGTTATGGATAAAGCATTGACTAGGGTCCACGCCACCCTATGGTTAACTAACTAAACTGACAAGTAATTCCTAAATTAACTATAAACTAAAATTATTACCTACCTAATTAGCTATTCACGATTTTGACCAACTAATCCTAATTCAAACATTACTAACTTAATTAATTTATTCTAATTGAATTAACTCACTAAAGGCTAACCTCTACATTAAGACAACCTAAAATACTTAACTAAATTAGACAAACACGATTTCTAAGATCTAATTCTAATTCAAAACTTACTAATTTACTTCACATTAATCCTATGTTAGTGCAACCTAGGAAAGTAATAACTATGGGTTAGAATTAACTAAGGGCTTCTAAAATAGGATTAACGAATTTGGTAGAGGACTAACTCCTCTCTCATTCTTGCTTTAAAAACACATTAGGAAAGTTTTAAAGTGTAAAACCGTAAAGCCTTTTGGCTCATACGTTTTGCATTTTTCCATTAAAAGCTATTGAGCCAATTTGAAAATCTTTCCTAAAAGCACAATACACGATTTTGGCTAGCTTTAAAGGTAATTTAAAATTGTCAACTCTTGCCAAAATCGTGTAAACACATTTTAGAAACTCTTTTGAAGTTCAAATGGTTTTCCAGCTTTTCAAATGTAACTCCTTTTCAAATGTGCTGGATAACATTTACGAAAAGCTTTCCTTAATTGCAGTTCACGATTTTAGGAGAGGCTAGGATCATACCAAAAACGGTTTTTTACTATAAAGACTATATTCCCCTTCTAGCTAACACATCACATTAAACAAATAACTAAATTATTCTAACATTAGTATAACTAAACTAATAGACACACAACTCATTCAACGACACAAAGATTAAAAACGAATTAAACAAAACCTATTGAAGGAAATATTACACTACACATTAACACACTAAATTAATACTACCTTAGCTAAAACAAAAATTAAAAGTTATATTATTCTAATGAACCTATGTCTAGAAATAATATCAAACAAATCAAACGTTAACAAGCTGCAACCTACAGGAATCTAAACTAAAAATGCATTGCATAAAATATTACATGAAATATATACTAAACAACAAACTAAATTATATGAAACCTACTAACAGCCTCTAATAAAAAACTAAACTCTATACCACATGAATACACGTTAAAACTGAACTATTAAAACTAAAAACATAAACATTAAACTGCTAATATGCTGTACATGAAAATGAAAACAGAAAAACACAATCTAACATCTTACTCTATGATAAACTAATCGAACTACCAACGAAATTGCATCAAAATGAAATTGACTACATGTCTAAACACACCTAAATCGACACAACAAACAATATTAATTAATTTAATCTATCAAACTAAGGTATCAACAACACACGCTACAATTGAACTGAAATTAATCAAATAACCTAACCTACATAAATCGCCAAT
Source organism: Nuphar pumila (assembly GCF_984573655.1). Lineage (NCBI taxonomy): Eukaryota > Viridiplantae > Streptophyta > Magnoliopsida > Nymphaeales > Nymphaeaceae > Nuphar > Nuphar pumila. The sequence goes on from NC_143256.1 coordinate 63,565,699, forward strand.
TACAAAAAACAATAAAATGACCAAGAAATAAAAACACCATTAACTATGAAAGAACCTCTATGATCTACTGCCTATAAAACGTATTCAGATGTAACAACTAATGGAAAAACGTGAGGAAGATGCAGACACATAGCAGAAATATTTGGATTACACGCACACACCCAAAAATGCTAAAGACATCCAACGTTGGTGTCATGGGCCTATTTCCTTCAATGGGCCAGCGCGGCGCGGCGGTCCTTCCCACCGCCGCAAGCCTATTTGTCAGCTCGCTTGCCGATCGCGGAAGCTTGTAATCAGAGTGCAAGAGAGCAAGAGAGAATAGAGGGAGAGAAATTGCAATCACAACGAGGGTGAACAAAAGAAAGCTCAACGCATTTACTTTATTCACAATTTTGTCCACAGGCTATTACAGTTCAAGTATACGGGCTGCCCCTTCGGGGTATTGATTCACCTGAACTGGGCAACTTACATCAGACTCAACAAAAGCAAAACAGACTCCAAGCGTAACTGTACACTGTAAGTCACAAGGGAACATGCTCCCCCCTTCAAATCATGTGTCGTCCTCGGCACCATCTGTTTTGTGGTAAGCCCTAACTTCAGCCGGGTAGCGGCTGTTCATTCGAAATACAGGCTCCCATGTTGGTTCTGTTGTTTCCTCTCACTGCACCAAGTATTTCTTCGCTTGTCCCAAGTAGTTGACCTTGTGGCGAAGGATCTGACTGAGGTGCTTCTCGACCCGTTGTGCTGACGGGGCCCTCTGCATGATGGGAGCGCATTGTGGCACACTGCGTTCTGGGTCTCCGTCATCTGGATGGAACTGCTTGAGGTTGCACACGTGGAACACTGGGTGCACCTTGAAGTCTGGGGGCAACTCCAGCTTATATGCCAGCTTGCCCACCTTCTTTGTGATGGTGAAGGGTCCCTCATACTTTCTGAGTAGTCCGCGGTGCCGCCCGCGAAAGATGCCTGTGCGACCAGGATATAACTTCACTAACACTTGGTCCCCAACTTGGAACCCTGCGGGCCGACGGTGTTTGTCCGCCCACTTCTTCATTCTCTTTGCCGCTTTGTGTAAGAATGCCTTCGCCAACTCATTTTGCTCGTGCCAGTCGTGAACAAAGTGATAGGCGAATGATGGCTTTCCCTTTTCTTGTGTGGCAAGAGTGTGCGGGGTCAGTGGCTGTTGCCCCGTGGCTATCTCAAACGGACTGTGGCCTGAGGACTCGCTCTTCTGCAGATTATAACAAAACTGTGCCACATCGAGGAGCTTCACCCAATTTTTCTGATTGGCACTAACAAAGTGCCTAAGGTACTGCTTCAGTATCCCGTTGATACGGTCTGTCTGCCCATCTGTCTGCGGATGGAAGCTTGTTGAAAACAGCAACTCAGAGCCAAGTAGCCGAAATACTTCACGCCAGAGCTTGCCCGTGAAGCGAGCATCGCGATCACTCACAATGCTCTTTGGTATGCCTCAGTGCTTCACCACATGCTTTACGAACAACTCTGCAGTCTTCTCTGAAGGGCACTCCTTGGAAGCTGGGATGAAGGTGACATACTTTGAGAAACGATCCACCACAACCAAAATAGAACTGAGGCCCTCTACCTTCGGTAGACTAACAATAAAGTCCATGGAGATGCTATCCCAAGGACGTTCTGGAATTGGTAGAGGCTCAAGGAGACCGACAGCCTTCTGGTTTGCCCCCTTATCTTGCTAGCAGATGAGGCATGTCCGCACATACCCCTTAACGTTATCTCTCATCTACGGCCAATAGTAGCTGTGCTCAAGGAATGCTAAGGTCGGCTCCTGACCTGGATGGTCGACCCATAGTGTATAATGGCACTCCTTGAGTAGCTCTCGGCGAAGGCTTCCCCCACCATGGTATAAAGATGCGTCCCCCTTTTGTTACGAGGAGGCCATCCTGTAGCCAAAATCGCCGAGTCTTCCCTGCTTGCGCCAAAGAAATAAGGTGTTGTGCGGTCGGATTCTGCTGCATATCCTCGCGGATGCGGCTCAACAATGCACCCTCCAAATGCATTTTAGAAGACTCCGCACGTGCAACTGCCAGTTCAGCCCTACGGCTCAGGGCATCCGCCACAACATTGGTCTTTCCAACCTTGTACTCCAAGGCAAAGTCGAACTCAGCCAAAAACATCTGCCATCGAGCTTGTTTATACGTCAACTTCTTCTGTGTCTAAAAATAGCTCGTGGCCACATTGTCCGTCTTGATGACGAACTCGGCACCCAAAAGGTAGTGCCGCCAGGTCCTGAGGCAATACACAATGGCAGTCATCTCACGTTCATGCACTGTGTAACGCCTCTCTGCATCCTTCAGCTTGTGACTCTCATATGTGATCGGATGACCATCTTGCATAATAACTCCGCCAATGAAAAAGTTTGAGGCATCAGTGTGGACTTCAAAGGGTCTCGAATGATCAGGCAGTCGCAGCACTGGCTCCCTCATGTGATCATCGCAAAATTTTTCCTATTCTTTCGTTGGTTTCTCTCTCTTCCTTCTCTTTTCCTTGTCCAACCTCTATTTTCCTCCTTTTTGAAGGGAGAAGAATAAAAGAAAGAAAAGAAAGAGAGAAGAGAAAAGAAGAGAAAGAAAGAGAGAAGAGGAACTATTTTGCATAGTCTCACTTGACCTTAATTTGAAAACATTTAAAACTTTAACTCGCCTCCATTTTTGAAAATATTGCGGGAAAATGGAGAGACGGGATTCGCTCGTCGGTACGAGGTTCGACCGTTCCTGGCACCTTTACCAGGGGTAATCGAACCAAGGATCGAATCTATGCCTTTTGCTTTGCCTAAATATAATCTAAGAATTTATTCTAACTCTAAATGTACAAAGAATCATGCTTGTGCAATGCAAGGATGTATGCTCTTTTGAAAATTGATTTAGAAATCTCCAAGTATTCTGAGATGAATTTGGTAAGGGAGTGAAGAAATGTTTTAATCTAACTTAGAACTTGAGATAGATCAGAGAAATTCTAAGTTTTTGAAGTAAATTAGGATTTTTGGAAAAATGAGAAAGAATGACTTGAAGCTTCTAAAAAGTGAAAGGAAATGAAGTTTCAAAGTCAAAATCGACTTTGAATTTGGATTTGAATTTAGAAAAGGAAATGAATACTTGAGATGGAATTGAATTTGGATTTTCAAGTTTGGAATGGATCTGGGATAATCAAATGGTATTTAAGAATAGAAATGGATTTAGGGAGTTCAGATGAGATCTGAAAATGGAATGAAATCTAGAATTGAGAATGGAATTGGATCTAAAGATGGGTTTATAATCTGAGATCTGAGGTCCGATATAAAAGTGGGTTCTGGATCCTAGGAGGGATTTGGATCTAAAGTCCGAGATCCAGAGTAGAATTGGATTCTAGATCCTAAAGTGGATTTGGATCTGAAGTCTGAGATCCAAAAGTGTAGTTGGACTCTGGATCCTAAAGGGAAATTGGATCTGAAATCTGAGATCCAAATGTGAAATTGGGTCTTGGATCCTAAAATAGAATTGGATCTGAAGTCTGAGATCCAATATGAGTGTTGAATTTTGGATCTTAAAGTGGAATTGGATCTGAAGTCTAAGATCCAAAGTGAAATTGGAGTCTGGATACTAAAGGTGAATGGGATCTAAAGTCTGAGATCCAAAAGTGGAATTGGACTCTGGATCCTAAAGAGGAATTGGATCTGAAGTCTGAGATCCAAAGTAGGTTTTGAGTTCTGGATCCTAAGATTGAATTGGAGTTTAATTCAAAAGATGAATCAAGAATCTCAAAGCTAAAATTTAACTGAGTTGGATTTAAAAATAAATTTGGAATTTCAAAGTCAAATTGAATTTCGAAATCTGATTTGAATTTGAATACAAAAATGATTTTGAAATCTCAAAGTTAAATTAAACTTTGAGATTGAAAATAAAATTGAATTTGAAAAAATGAAAGGATGAATTGGATTTGATAAGGATTGAAGATAGATTGAGGAAGATATTTACATTACTTGGAGTTTTTGAAAAATGAATTTTTTAAAGTATGATGTAATTCTATCCTAAATGATGAATGAATTTGAAGAATTTGAAATTGGATTTTGAAAAGCTATTCCATTCTTTAAATGAATTAAAACAAGATTGAAGATATAATACATCCTTGGCTATGGTCATTGAATGCATTATATAATAATCTATATTTAAATTCAAGAGAAGAATAAAATACATTTGGTGCTTTTATAGAATTTAAAATAAAATTAACTCTCAATATACCCTGACTATGGCCATTGGTATATATTTTGAGTCAATTTTAAGTTAAATTCTAATAAAAGGAGAAAATATTTAAGGAAATATGATGAATTTTGAAAATGGATCCAGTGTGGATCCAGTGTTATTTCGTAAAAGATAAAAATACTAAGTTTTGTCCATACCCTGACTATGGCCATTGATATGGATCATCAACTTAGGATTAATTTATCTCTTACGAAATGGTGCATGTGTCATTTGTGTTTCACCATTTGTGAGAATAAAGGTAGAAAGAATGCATGAAAATGAGCAATTCATGATGTTTATAATGCTCATCCATTCTATCTAAAACAGAAAATGTAAATCCTCATTCATACCTAGCTATTACAATCCGAACTCATATGGAAATAATAAATTTCTAAGGAAACCAATATTTCTTATACATTCCCTGCAGGAATAGAATTAGCATAAGGCAAAGCATAAAGTATGAAAAGGAAAGCTGAGGGTTTGTTTTGGAGCTAGAATGCATGCTATATATAGTGATAATATATATGTGAGGGATATGGGATAAAATGTCGAATGAGATATTATGCACATGTGAAAGTGGTATACTTAGACTAACTAAAAGGGTGTGTTCACATAGCCTAAATGATATGCTTTGGTCGACTAAAAAAAAAATGTTAAATGTTTGTGGAAAACCTAAGCTATAATGCAGATATGATATCTAAGTTGATGGATAGAGTGTATGTATATTAGTCTAGGAATGCTTATGTTGAATGGGGAGTGTATGCTAGTGGCCATGGTTGGCTGTATGTGTTAATAAGGAAATCACTGGATTAAATGCTGAACCATATGCTATTGCATTCAATACTGTTGTAGGGGCTTTACTTGAATGAACCCACGATGGGAGCAGGGGTTCTCAAATCAATTCATTAAAACTCTTTTTGCTTATAGTGCATTTTCAAATCGTTGTTAATCCCCTGGAGTGGCATGATAACAACAAGTTTTTCATAATGGTGACCCGGTCACTTTTTCAGTAGACTGCCATAGGGATTAACAAAAGTGTTAGTGGAAAACATGACAATAAAAGATATATCAGATGATGGACAATGGAAAATGTACAGCCACATCCTTGTAAAAATTCCAAACTGATGCATTATGAAGATTGTGGGTAAAGCCACGGTTGATGGCATAGTAGGCAGCTATACACAGTGAAAGCTTCAACAATGTTAAGCCACAACAATGGTTGTTACTGTTATGAATGCTAAAAATGAAAGTCGCAACAAGTGATGTTGTAGCCTCTGAAGGTTACAGTAACAAGAACAACAAAACAATATGATGGAACTATAAATGGTGATTTTACAGAGGAGGGATTTGTGTATGGATCACTGGTGTCAAAACATAACAAAGATTGGCGAACATACAGGAAAAGAGAAAGAAAATGTATATATATATTACACAATATATATGCCTCAAATAATGAATAAACTGAGTCAATGACACCTACCTGCTCACGATAACCTGGTAACACTTGATTTATGCCAATAAAATGACGGTAGATAAAAAGCCTTCTCTGTCAGTTTATCTTCCGTGGAAGTCCCCTATTGCTGAAGAGGAAGGGGGAGGAGATGAGCGCCCGGGAGGAGAAGGCCGAAGGCGTAGCTCTGCAGATAATCCAAAGGATGGGATGGACCTTCCCTTTTGTCTACGGTGGGAACTTTCTACTTCAGAAGGCCAGGAGGAGACCCCAAAGGGGGAGCCCTTGTAACTCGGCGAATGAGAGATCGATCTTTAGTCTCCTGAAGGAAATTGCACCAAAGGGAGGAAAATGAATGTTGCTAGTAATGAATGTAATTGATGGTGGCGTCTCCCCTCTACTCATTCATCCTACATCCCATTTATAAGAAAGGGGAGGAAGGGTCTGGAGGGCGATGGTGATTCTGTTGGAAATCGAGGGTGGATGGCCATTGAATCGTGAAGATCTTTCCAGAAACCAAGATGCGAGAGAAGGAGCGGGCGGTCGACGATGGAGGGTTGAGACGAAGCAGGAGGGCAGTTTGTTGTTGATCGAGGGTTGAGGATGGGGAAGCCGTTTCGTGAGAGGGGAGGGGCTTGATGTCGCACATGGGGCTGGCATGGAAAGGTAGAAGTCCTGCGAGACCGTTGAAGATGAACGGAGGAGGCCCCAGGCCATGGTGATCGAAGGTGGCTGAAGAAGAGGGATGCACATGGGGGTGGTTGGCCATGGAAGGAGAGAGGCGAAAGGAGAGAAACAAACTTTGAGAAAAACCCTAACTCGACTATTTAGCTTTGTATTTTCCAAAAGAGGTCTTATAAAAAGATTTTCAAAAAACGGGTTTCTAAAAACCATTTTGCAATTTTCTTCATTCATTTTTGATTTTTTTGTTCTTTTCTGAGTATTTTCATTTTTTTGTATTTTGGGAAGTACAAAATTCTAAAATGTAAGGTAAAATAAGGATTTAAACTAATTCTTTTGTATTTTTGAGAAATATTTCCAAAAAGAAGATTTTCAAGGCTATTTTGAGGAAATTTCTATAGAAAATGGGTTTGGACCCGAGTTTTGAGAAAATATTCGAGTTTTAAACCTCGAATCGAGAAATACAACTTGATGGATCCAAACGGATATCGGACGAAGTGTCTGAGCTTTTCAAAAGATTATTTTGGTAATTTTGAGATTTTAATTTAAAATTTGGATAATGAAGCTCAGATTTGGATTTTGATAATGGATCCGGATCCAAAATTGAGTCAGATGTGGAAAATGAATTTAATTTCAATCAAATTTTGAGAAACAAAATGGAATTTAGATTAAAAACTGACTCAATTACCCAGAAAATGGGGGCAAAGGGCAGAAAGGGGATATTTACAACATTTTGAAAAATTTGGAGTGTTCACACCTCACTAAGGCTTTCTTCAAGCCATCGAAGGCATCTTGGCACGCTCCTGTCCAGAGCCATACCCGATTCTTCTTTAACAAATCTGTGAGGGGCGCAGCAATGAGGGAATAACCTTCGATGAAACGTCGATAATAGTTTGCCAAACCAAGGAATGACCGCAATTCTGACACTTTGCTTGGCGGAACCCATTCTTGGATGGCCCTTATCTTCTGCCCATCCATACGCAGCACACCACGCCCCACAACGTGGCCAAGGAAGCTGATCTCCTCCTGCCCGAAGAGACACTTCTCTCGTTTGACACAAAGGTCGTTCTCCTTCAATACCTGAAACACTGTTCGCAAGTGCTCGACATGTTCCTCCATATTGCTGCTGTAGATCACGATATCATCCAGGTAGACTACCACAAACTTGTCTAAGTAGGAGTAGAGGATCTGGTTCATTAAAGTCGTGAACGTGGCTGGAGCATTTGTCAACCCGAATGGCATTACTAGAAATTTGTAAGCACCATAGCGGGTGACGCAAGTTGTTTTTGGCTCATCACCTTCGGCAATCCTCACCTGTCAGTAACCCGATCGCAGATCTAGCTTGGAAAATATACGGGCACTGCCTAGCTGATTGAACAAGTCCGCTATTAATGGCAATGGGTACTTGTTCTTCATCGTGACCTTGTTCAAAGTACGGTAATCCACACATAACCGTTTAGAGCCATCATGTTTCATCTGAAAAAGGACCGGGGCACCAAATGGGGCTTTTGATGGATGAGCAATGCCTATGTCCAACATCTCGTCTAGCTGCCTGCGCAGCTCCTTCAGCTCAACTGGCCCCATATGGTATAACTATTGCAGGAGGCTTCGCTCCTGGGGTCAACTCAATCCTGTGGTCGACCTCACGTCTTGGCGGAAGATGCTTTGGCAATTCCGGAGGCATCACCCCCCAAAACTCCTTCAATAGTGGGGCCAGGGTTGGCAACACTGCTGCTTCTACCTTCCCTTCATCTGCACGCACTGCAACTAAGAATGTCTGCTCCCCATGCTTGACACCCTTCTTCAGTTGTATTGTCGATAACACAGAAGACTTGCCTTTCTACGTAAGGCACTGCACTGTGTGTGACAGGTCTGACCCCATGATCGTCAACGTGTTAAACTTTGGCAGCATCATAACATTTTGGCTTCACAGAAACTCCATACCCAGAATCACCTTGAAATCGTCTAGGGGCACCACAGAGAAGTTGGCTTTGCTGACCCAACTCCCCACTTGAGTAGCCACATCTCTTGCTTCACCAAGGATGGGCCTGGCCTCAGAGTTTACTGTTTTAATAGTCCTCTGCTTTGGCCCAGTTTTCAAGCCCAACCGCTCTGCCTCTTCCCGCGAGACAAAGTTGTGTGTGGCCTCTGAGTCTACCATTGCTGAAGTAGACTTTTCATTCATAATGACTTCTACGTACATAAGTTCCTTACTGACCTGCATGTTCTTAGTTGCGCAACTTCTAGCTATGTTAATCGATCGCATGGCCCCCATCCTTGGTTGCATGGTCTCAGTGTCACTGCATTCAGTATCGCTGCATTCTTCCTATGCAGCATTGGCTTGCTCGTCGTCCTTTACAAGGCGCTTTGGGCACTGCCTGGAGATATGTCTATCGCCGGAGAACCAACATGTCACAACCGCACCCTTGTTGCTATTGTTATGCTTTGTGAAGTTTTGTTTCTTTTCGGATTGATGGCGTGTTGACGCCTCACTTTATCATTGCGCTGCTCATCCTTCTTGCCTCCGTGGTCAGGCTTATTCCCAACTTTGGTTGATGGGGTGAAAGGCTTGTGCTGAGTGTCAACTAAGCGCTCTGCCACCACATATGCATCTTCCAAAATACGGGGGTTGCTCCTTTCCACTTCAGACTGTGCCCATGGCTGAAGTCCCACAATGAACCAGTTGAGCATGTCGTCTTCTGGCATGTTAGGTATCTTCAGCATAAGCTTCTGGAACGTTCTGACATAGTCTTGCAACGAATCAGTGTTATTGAGCTCACGAACCATTCAATAAGCCTGTCTCTGCGCATTTCTTGGCATGAAGTAGTTGCACAACTCTACTTTGAAGTCATCAAAGGTGTCTATCACACATTGACCCCTCTCCATGTCATTGTGCTTCTGCCTCCACCAAGCGATAGCGTCACCATCAAGTAAGGTCGTTGCAGCCTTAATCCTTAGATCTTCAAGGGTCACATTCTGGATATCCAAGTAGTCTTCTACTTGGAACAAGAAGTTCTCAATGGCCTTGCTGTCACAAGAACCATTGATTTTTGCGGGTCTTGGCACATCAATCCTTGATGGCCTCTCACCATTTCTGTCATTTAGGGTCACCGTCCGCTGCAACATACGGTTCTTCAACTGAAGCTCCCCTACTTCAGTCTGCAAGTCGGCCACTGTAGTCGTCAACGAAGTGACCTGCCCCATTAATAAGGTTACTTGCTCTTGCAGGCTCGCCACCTGTGAACACCCCAAAATTTTCAAAGTTTTGTAAAAATGACCCTTTTGCCCCTAACCCCGTTTTCTAAGAAAAACAAGTCATTTCTTCAGATTTTCTGAAATTAAATTCCATATTGATATATTCAAAATCAATTCCGGATCCGAATCCAGTACTTTAAAATCCATATTTCATCAAAATTCGGATCCGAACCCATTTCTGAAGAAATTTTCTCAAAATAGCTTTTAGTTTTCAGAAAAATTCCCTTTTGTAAATATTTTTGCAAAAACACAAAAAAATTAGTTTTAATCTTTGTTTTCTCGCAAATCTTAGGATTTCTACTTAAAAATACAAATAAATGGGAAAATAACACCAAAAACTAAAAAAATGAAAAAAATTATGAGAAAAACAAATGAGTGTAAAAATCGATTTTTGCTAAAGACCTCGGAAGCCCTTTCTTTTGTAAAAATTTGAAAACCGAAGGGGGTCTTTTGCAAAACCTTTTTTTAGGGTTTTCTTCGTAAGGAAAAGGAAAAAAAGGGAACCACCCCTCCTTCTCTCTTCACTCTCGCCTCTCTCACCATGGCGCACCCTCCAAATCCTCCACTCTCCCTAAACCCTTCAATCATCTCACCTCAGCCGTCGATCCATAACTTCCACCCTTCCAGACCCTTCTCCTCTATCTTTAAAAGGAACCACACATGGAAACCCAAGTCCCCCGCTTCTTTACCCCCGCATCTTCCTTTACTTTCAGACATCTATTAGCGCCTTCATCCATCTTCTACATTCACAATCTGCCTGATTACCCATCGCCATCGTCGGTGGCATCCAGCGACATCAGGGGCATCCATTGTTCAGATATTCCCTACGCCGCCCTCGATCGATGAGCTTCATCATCCATTAGATTCATGAAGTGTCCCTCATCACTGAGCCTCTTTAATCTACCCATTATATCAATTTTTGGGAGCTCAATCAGGCATCCATCGGCCTCCTCTCCCTCTGGTGCTCCCCTGGAAGCTATTGAAGATCGCTTCCCTCTTCCAAGGTCCCTGTAAGTAAGAGGAATCCGCGAGCCTCCCCTCTGGTTCCTCTGAAGGAGCATCGCCTCCCTTTTCCCAAATTTTACAGCGCTCCGGTGAGTCTTTCCTCTCCTTGTCTACATTCCTATTATTTTTTTTTCCTTTCTTTGGATTTTCTATTCCCAACTTCCATTAATGCACTTCTGGAGGTTTCGGTGTTACCTGTGTAACATCCACCCATCAGCGTGTTAAAGTGAAAGGGAACTATCATGTTCCGACAAGCTTTTATGTTTGGACCATTTCATTGATTTGCCATTTCATTAGTTGTTTGTTTTTACTTATATTACCGGGCTCAATCGTCTTAATCGTTTCATCTAAATCCTAATGCGATTTTTTTTTTCTGTTAATCTTCTAGCTTGCTTTCGCTTTGAATTTCTGGATGCGTTATAACTTCTGCTTTTGGCAGAGATTTTGACATTTGATCGTGTGTTTTTCACCTAAAATCAACATTACCATCGAACTGCAAGCTTTCTAGCTTCAGATCTATGTTAATACCGGGGTATTGATACCATTGCTTGATCTATGATCAATATATATATTTTCTGATTTTCTCTGCTTCTATTCGCCTGGATTCGGCTTCAGTATATAAAAGTCACGAACGGTCATCCTGACTCAATATCTCTCTTAGTAGTTTAACTTCGACCCAACACCACATTCATTGTAGAGATGTGTCGCTCATGGATTCTCGTCAAATACTTTAATGGCTAATTCATACATTTCATTTGTATCATAGTATTTAATTCTGATTTGCATTTTTTTTATATATATATATATAAAAATATCATATTAGGCAATTACTGTTTTATGATTCCACCTGAGCCATTCATGGTTGTGTTATGTTATTGGGCTCCATTAACCTGATTGGCATCATCATTTGCAATCTTTTTGCCTCTTAACCATCAGCATTGTGCATTTGTCAGATCTATATGAGATGGCAGGATGTAAGTTTCATTAGTTATATCCTCTGATGCTTGGTCCATCCCTGCATTTTATGTCCAGTATTGTATAGCATCGCCTACCCTTGATCGGTTTGTTAGATCACATCTTTTCTTTTCTTTTAGCACTCACCTTTGCTCATTTACAGCCTGATGTATTTTCGATGCTGGGTGGTGGGTCCTTTACTTTCGTTTACCTGTTGCTTTGCCTTTGGTAATGTTCTTTCCCTGTTAAACCCAATGTTGTGATAATCCCTGTGACGAATTGTTCATCAGGACAAGGCTATGGGTATTACTAATGTGTTTTATCTCAAAAGTGGATGTCACTGCTTGACTCAAAATATGCCCACCACGGATGTGTATTAGACCGATAGCTCCTCCATAGAAAATACCCTCATTAAGGAGGGAACATGCGGCAGCAATGGGAATCGTTGCCACAGATGAACGTATTCATCGGTTACAAACCATGGTTACTCAGTTGGAACTGATATTGGTAAATTTCGCTTCGGGATCCAATCTCTTCTGATCCCCAGAGTTGAGGAGTCTCCCAGGTAAGGAAGCAGGGCAACACAAGAACACCCATTAAACAATTCCCAGGTGGCTGCAATCATTTTTTTTTTTAAGTTGTTAATAAGCTGAGGATGATACTGTGCAATTGACTGGCGTGTCATGCTCATCGTTTAATATTCATAAGCAGTGTACTGTTTGTATTAACATTTGCAAGTCAAATGAATTGTTAATATATAAGTCATGGTATTGATCTGAATACCAATGCAAGTATTGTTACAGTTTCCTGTACCATCGTCATATTCTCATTAGCCCCTATTTCAATCTTCGTTGCAGATTGCACTATCCTCCTGCTTCAACCTACCACCTCATTTTGTCCACCTGCAGGTATCACACGGTAAGATTTAACTATTTCGGTAGTGTTATTCATTCATTTGATATCAGTTAGATCATTTTATTCATTGTCATCTTCATTTTCTTTGGTATCATGTTTTCAACATATTCTGTTTATCATCAACCAGTTATGGCAGTCTGTGCTCGCTATTAGTTTAGTTGCTCTTATATGATTAGCATCAGTTAATCTTGGTATGTCGCACCCGTTGTTTCTTCAGATGGCTAAAAATCCATGCGGCAGGTAAGTGTTTAAAATTTATTTTCAGTTGCATCCATGATTTTCATTACCCACATTCACATTTACTTGTTGCTTACCCATTTTCACCATGTTACTGCTACGCTCCCATTTGCTGTAAATCCCCACGATAGCTCATGGTTGTTACATATTTTACATTTCCAGCGTTATCATTCTAATTATGTTTCCATACCTGCAAAAGGCACAAGACACGGCAGTGGGTTCTTTGAACCCACAATAGCACAAGAATATTATGGCTTATTCCTTGCATCTACAGTAACACATGGCAACTGCTGTGTTCTTCATTCCATAGCTGCCATATATATATATATTTCTTCACGCTTACCATAGTAAGCATCATCCCACCACTTATTTCAGCATTGTCCATTTATTTATCAGCTGCTATGACACTCAATGTCACGGCATCAGCACATAAATTGCTGTTTTTCAGGCCAATCATATCCATAACATGAAGACATCCACCTTTCATACATCTGGGACATTCATTGTCCATACTTGTGCATACTGATCACTTTCCAACATCATTACCTCTACATCTTCAATGCTTATATGTAATTAGCCGCTGCACTTAGGTATGTTATATCACTGTATAGGATTCAAAACCCATATACATATTAACCCCTCAGTACTTCATATATATATATTACCCTTTACATTTGTATTTTTGTCATAACATACCACATAGGCACCCTATAAATATATTCCAATATATATATGCTTCCTCATTCATAATACATTAGGAGTCCATTGGCTGGAAACATAGGTATGAGTATTCCATCACTTACATTTCAAAGACCAATATAATACTTGTTTCTATGTTCCTTTTACCTTGTTAAAAATTTTGAATTTTGCAAAGAATATGTGAAAAATATCCCTATTTGGAGTTGTAAAATTTTCATGTATTGTAATAGTTAGATTTTAAATAAGAATTTACATTCCTTGTTCTAGATTAGAATATATGAGCATGATAAAAATCATAAATTACCTATTTTCATGCATTTTTGTCTTTATTTCTCAAAATTCTCACAATGGTGAAACACGAATGGCACGTGCACCATTTCGTAAGAGGTAAATTAATCCTAAGTTGATGATTTACATCAACGGCCATAGTCGGGATGTAAACAAGACATAGTATTTTTATCTTTTATGAAATAACACTGATTCCACACTAGATCCCTCTTTTTCAAAAATCATCATATTTTCTTTAAATATTTTCTCTTTTATCAGAATTTAATCTAAAATGAATTCAATATATATACCAATGGCCATAGTCAGGGTATATTGAGAATTAATTTCATTTTAAATTCTATAAAAGCACCAAGAAGGTATTTTATTCTTCATTTGAATTTAGATATGACTATTATATAATACATTCAATGACCATAGTCAGGAGTGTATTATATCATTAATCTTATTTAAATACATTTGAAGAATGAAATATGATTTTCAAATCTAATTTCAAAATTATTCAAATTCATTCATCATTTAGGGTAGAATTGCATCATATTTTCAAAGTTCCCTTTTAAAAACCCAAGTGATTTTGAACATCTTTCTTCAAACTTCTATTTCAAATTTCAATTCTATCTCAATTTCAAAATCCAATTTGACTTTGAAATTTCAAAATCATTTTATATTCAAAACTCCAATCAAATTCAAAAGTTCAATTTAACTTTGAAATCCTTGATTCATTTTTCTAAATTCTAGATTCAAGCTTCAAATTCAAAGTCCAATTTGACTTTGAAATTCATTTTGTATATTCAAAATTCAATTCTCAAATCAATTTTTGGAAATTCCAAATCCAAAATCATATCAACTTGGATCCAGTTTTCTAAATACAAAACTACCTTTGGATCTTAGATTTCAGATCCAATTCCACCTTAGGATCCAAAACCCAAGTCTACTTTGGATCTTAGACTTCAGACCCAAAATCCCTCTTAGGTTTCAGAGTCCAACTCTATCTAGGATCTCAGATCCTAAACCCATTTTAAGATCCAAGACCCATCTTAGGATCCAAAACTCAATTCCCTCTTGGATCTCAGACTTCAGATCCAAAATCCATTCTAAGATCCAAAACCCAATTCTACATTTGGATCTCAGACTTCAGATCCACTCCATTCTAGGATCGAGAATCCAATTCTACATTTGGATCTTAGACTTCAGATCCAAGATCCATCTTAGGATCCAGAATTCAATTCCATTTCCAATTTTAGATTTCAAAATCCAAATTCCACCTACAGATCACCTCTGAATTTCTTAAATTCATCTCTATTTTTACCATTTCTCAGATCCATTCTAAATTTCAAAACTTCAAAATCTAAATTCAATTCCATATCAAGTATTCATTTCCTTTCCTAAGTTCAAGTTCAAAGTTCAAAGTCCATTTCTGACTTTGAAACTTCATTTCCTTTCATTTCAAAGCTTCAAATCATTCTTTCTCAAAATCAAGATTTATTCTTCCAACTCTGATTTATTTCAAAAATTCAAAGACTTAGAACTTTTCTGATATATCTCAAGTTCTAAAGTTAGATTCGATCATTTCTTCACTCCCTTATCAAGATCATCCCAGAAATACTTGGAAATTTTCAAAATATCTTTTAAAGGAGCATGCATCTTTGCATTTGCACAAGCATGATTCTTTGTGCCTTAGAATAAATTCTTAGATAATTTCTTAGCAAAACAAAAGGCATAAATTCGACCCTTGGTTCGATTACCCCTGGTAAAGGTGCCAGGAACAGTCGAACCTCGTACCGATGAGCGAATCCCGTCTCCCAGTTTTCCCGCAAATATTTCAAAAACAAAGGAGAGTTATTTTTAAAATATTTCCAAAATTAAGGTCAAGTGAGACCCCGCAAAAGAGTTCCTCTTCTCTCTATTCTTTTCTCTTCTCTTCTATCTTCTTTTCTTTCTTCTATATCCTCTCTTCAAAAAAGGAGGAAATAGAGGTTGGAAAGGGAAAAGAGAAGGAAGAGAGAGAATATTACGAGAGGAAAATTTTTGCGATGATCACAGTTTTGGCGACCGTGATGGGACATTATCTCCGTCTGGTCGAATTATGCCTTTTCTTTTGCTTTGATATTATCTAAAGTCTTTACTCTTCAAATGTGAGCTTCATTTCCATGCAAACCTTAGGGGCCTAGATTTTGTCCTAAGCTGACATCATTGCATATAGGATCTAAGTATGGTTTGGTAGGACCATATTGAGGAGATTATTCCATGTTCACATTACACTTAGGTCTGAAATACAACTCTCCTCAATTCTAGGGATTGAATGCAAAACAATGTATGCAAGTGTATGCTTCTTTTCATTTTAAATCTATCTCTTTAGGACTTGCATTAGAGCCATCTGATTTCTTGCATGTTGAGCATATTTTGAAAACATCCCTGCCTATATTGTCTCGGTCTTCACGTTGCTGGACTGTCTCACTGAACCGTAGTTCGGGAGAGAGCCTCACAACTGGACCACTTATTTGGGTTTGCGCCCCCCTACCACGTACCTAAGGGCCATAGTCCGAGGTATATCGGTAGGTGCTCAAGGATGTTGGGAAACCATTACCTTAGAACCGGAGGAATATTTCTATGCCACGTACTTCGAGCTTTGGCCTGGGTATATCGTCATATCTTGATTGGAATCAGATGATTTGAACCCTAGAGTTAGGATTAAGGTCCTACAAGCCATTTCAAAATATTGCATTTAGTGTCAGCCTCTAAGGAGTGCTATTTGCGCATCTTTGTTTGTCTATTTGTAATTGTGTAATATTTTATATTTCCCTTATATATTTTCCTAACAACCCTGGGTATATATTATTCAAAATTTCCTCTTTGTTTTAAAAACCCAGGTGTATTTTCCTTTTCTTCTCTTAAATTCTTCTAATTCTTTTTTATCCTGCCTACAATTCTTCAAAATTTTAAAAACTTTCGAAATTCTTTTCTACATTTCATTCCTTACCCTCATTTACCATAAAACATCTTTTGTCAGGATATGTCCTTTTCAAAATTTATCTTTATTCACATTTTACTTGTCTATCCTTTTTTAGAAAAACAGTGCGGTTGTCGCAAATTTTGGTGACAACCCGATCCCTCGTAATGGGATGTTTTCATTTTCAGATTATGATTTCCTCATTTATTAAAATTTCTTCCTAGATCTTTTCTAAAAAACCCATTTATGCTCTACAGAGAGCATTGGCGCTATCAGTTGAGTCAGGCAAAGCTCAAAGATTGCACTAACATTCCAGTTACAAGCAGAAAGAATAAAAGAATGGATTCTCAAAAATCTATCAGAAAGGGAGTTCAGGATAGCAGAAGTGAGATCGATCCCGCGATATACCAATTATTCAAAAGGATGATGGTTGAAATATTGTCCGAACAAGCTGAAGCCAATTGCAGAAAAGCTCCCACAGAAGGAAAGACACCTATCACTTTCCCCATGAATGAACACGGCAATATCGGTATAGGAAATTCCAAAGCCAGCAGAGGCAGCAATCAAGGCAACCAGGGCAGCAACTTGAGAGAATATAAAAGCTAGATTGGGAAATATTGTGAAAACCGTGATAGACCTCTTCAATACAGTTCTCAACAAAGAGGCAAGAAGCAAGAAGAACCAAAGCGTAAGGATTGGAGCAAGGATCGAGATTTCACTCCTTTGGATGAACCGCTCGACAAAGTCCTCGAATACATGTTGTCTGGTGGATTACTCAGGCTCCCAAAAGCCGCCAGCCCTTCCACAGTCATGGAAAAATATATAGACCAGTTCTGCGGATACCATCGAGTAACAGAGCACGACACTGAGCATTGCTTCATCTTCAAGAATATCGTTCAGGATTGCCTTGATAAAAATCTCTTTGTCCAAAATGAAGGAGAAAAGCATCCGGACCTCCTAAACATACAAGCTCAGTCTAGTTGCCAGACAGGGGTCAACACTCGGCAGAAGTCAAGCAAGCCAAAGAAAGCAAAGCATGAAGGTTGGGGTTATGATCGTCAGCTTACCCCTCTAGGTCAGCCGATCGAAGAAGTTCTCCAATACCTGCTCGAGAAAGAAATGATCAAGCTTCCAAAGCAGGATGATCCCTCTGTCACCAAAGGGAAATGGAAGAATCGCTTTTGCAAGTTTCATCGGGCGAGGGGGCATAACATGGAGCGCTGCTTCATCCTCAAAAACATTGTGTAGGACTACGTTGATAAAGAGCTTCTGGTACCAGAGGAAGGAGAAGAGCAGCCTGCAGTTTCAGCCGGACCTTTTTCAGACTAATCAGAGAATTGAGAATGCCAAGAGTTTTTCGCTTTCATCCCTTTCTGTCAGTCGCTTTGTAGGGGCAAGTCAGCCTAGTCTTTGTGACTTCTTTTAGTTAAAATACTTGTAAATATTCAGTTTTGTTATCAACTTTTGCTCATCAATGAAATGTCGATTTTCTTTATATCTTTGATATTCAATACTTTCTTCTTTTTTTGCTATATTGGGGCATTAAATTTCTTTTTCAAAATTCGGGACAATCCTGACATCATTCATGAGAGAAATGATATTACCTATGAGGGTCTTTCAAAAATCATGAAAATTTTAGTTCAAATATTTTATTACAACCTTTTTCAAAGATCAACCATTGTGTTGATCATATTTTTCTAACAAATTGATTTCAAATCATTGCATTTCAAAGATCAACCCTTGCGTTGATCATATTTTCTGAAAATTGATTTCGAATTATCGCATTTCAAAGATCAACCCTTGTGTTGATCATATTTTCCAAAGAATTGACTTCAAATCATTACATTCAAAGATCAACCTTTGTGTTGATCATATTTTCTAAAAATTAGTTTCGAACCATTACATTCAAAGATCAACCCTTGTGTTGATCTCATTTTCCAAAATTTGATTTCATTACATTCAAAGATCAACCCTCGTGTTGATCATATTTTTCTACGAATTGATTTCGAATCATTGCATTTCAAAGATCAACCCTTGTGTTGATCTCATTTTCCAAAAATTGATTTCATTACATTCAAAAATCAACCCTTGTGTTGACCACATTCTCTAAAAAGTTGAATTCGAATCATTTGCATTTCAAAGGTCAACCCTTGTGTTGATCATATTTTCTAAAAATTTGGTTTTTTGAACCATTACATCTCAAAGATCAACCCTTGTGTTGATCATATTTTCTAAAAAAAAACTGATTTCGAATCATTTGCATTTCAAAGATCAACCCTTGTGTTGATCATATTTTCTAAAAATTTGGTTTTCGAACCATTACATTTCGAAGATCAACCCTTGCGTTGATCATATTTTCTAAAAAATTGATTTTGAATCGTTACATTCAAATATCAACCCTCGTGTTGATCATATTTTCTACAAATTGATTTTCAAATCATTGCTTCAAAAAATTAACCCTCATGATGATCTCTCATGAATGATCCCCTTTCAAAGCTTACCTCTCGTGGTTAATCCTTCTTTCCAAAAATGATTTTCTCATCTTCTTCTCTCATTTTAAAGATCCCACATGCAGGCAGGATCAAAACTCTTTCTCTCAACTTTTATCAACCTTTTGTTTATCCATCTTTATCAGTTTTATCAAAAAAATTTATTCATTTTATTTTATTAATTCTTCTTGATTCTTATTTCAAAACTTACCCTTTCAGGTTAAGGGATAAACCTGATGCCTCTTTTCCCATGAGGTATTTCGTCTTCCTTCTTTGTCCCCCCCCCCCCCTTCAGGTTAAGGGATAAACCTGAAACCTCATTCTACGAGGTCCTTCTTTCTTCAAGAGAAGGGATCGTCCTGAATGTCTTTCTTTCTTCTTTTAAAGCTTCATTAATCTCTGCTAAAATCTTTTTCTATCAATTTTATTTCTTAATTAAATTTTAATTCTTTATCAAAGTTTTCATCAACTTTTGCCTAAATTTTATTCCTTTCCCATTCAGGATAAGGGATAATCCTGAAACCCCTCATAGGAGCAACAATGCTACCTGTGAGAATTTTTTTACAAAGATTCTTTCCATAAAATTTCCTTGATTCTTCTCTTTTGTCAAATCTTCCATCAATTTCTATCTCTTCTCTTCAATTCTTTTTAAATTTTATTTTCTTCCCAGTCAAGATAAGGGAGAAATCAGATCATATACAAGTAAATTCAGAACTCTAAATGGTCATTCTCAATCTCAGGTCCAGTCCTCGCACTAGCAAATTTTCAAAACTCAATCTCTTGATTAAAAACCTTTTTGTCAAAAACTCGAGTTTCCACTCGGACTTCTCCCTCTATTCTTTCATTCGAAGTTCTGAGTTCTGACCAGGACTTCCTTTTGAATCCAATCCTCGCATTGGAAATCAATCGTTTCTTAGAAATCCGAGTTTCAACTCGGGTTTTCCCTCTATTATTTTTCGGTCGAAGTTCTGAGTTCCGACCAGGACTTCCTTTTGAATCCAATCCTCGCATTGGAAATCCACCATTTCTTTAGAAATCCGAGTTCCAGCTCGGGTTTTTCTTCTATTATTTTTCGTTCGAAGTTCTGAGTTCCGACCAGGACTTCCTTTTGAATCCAATCCCCGCATTGGAAATCAATCATTTCTTTAGAAATCTGAGTTTCAGCTCGGGTTTTTCTTCTATTATTTTTCGTTCGAAGTTCTGAGTTCCGACCAGGACTTCCTTTTGAATCTAATCCTCGCATTGGAAATCAATCATTTCTTTAGAAATCCGAGTTCCAGCTCAGGTTTTTCTTCTATTATTTTTCGTTCGATGTTCTGAGTTCCGACCAGGACTTCCTTTTGAATCCAATCCTCGCATTGGAAATCAATCATTTCTTTAGAAATCCAAGTTCCAGCTCGGGTTTTTCGTTTATTATTTTTCGTTTGAAGTTCTGAGTTCCGACCAGGACTTCCTTTAGAATCCAATCCTCGGATTGGAAATCAATCATTTCTTTAGAAAACTGAGTTCCAGCTTGGGTTTTTCATCTATTTAATTTCGTTTGAAGTTCCGAGTTCCGACCAGGACTTCCTTCTGAATCCAATCCTCGCATTGGAAAGCAATTGTTTCTTTAGAAATTTAAGTTTTCAAAACTTGGGTTTTTCCTTATCTTTTATTTTTTGAAGATTCGAGTCCCAACTCAGACTCTCTTCTTTTTCAAAAAACAAAAAAAATCCCAACTGCCAGGCGGGACATTCTTCCAAAATCCAGCCTTCCGGCAAATCCATTTCAAATTTCAAAAATTCAGGTTTATTCTCTTTAAAAATCCTTCTGTTCCCCTTCAGGTTAAGGGATAAACCTGATGCCTCCTGCTAACGAGGTATTTCTTTTCCTTCCTTCCCAGTTCAGGATAAGGAGATAAATCCTGAAAATAGACCACACGCAGTTAGGATGTGACAGTCCATTGAATTCAAAATCTCTCATCAAATTCTACTTTCCTAGCTCATCTTATTTTTCAAAATTTTCAATCATATGTTGAGCTCATTTAGAAAATCCAGTCCTCGCATCGGTAACCTTCTAAATTCAGTGTTCTGATCAAATTCTTTCCTTTTTACAAAATTCAAGTTCTGACTTAAATCTGATATATTTCCAAAAGATCCAGCATCTCGCTGGTCATGTATTTACAAAAGATCCAACTTTCGTTGGTCATGTATTTCCAAAAGATCCAACTTTTTCTAGTCATGTATTTCAAATGTTCCAGCTTTTGCTGGTCATGTATTTCAAACGTTTCAGCTTTCGCTGGTCAGGTATTTCAAACGTTCCAGCTTTTTGCTGGTCATGTATTTCAAAGGTTCCAGCCCCTGCTGGTCATGTATTTCAAAGGTTTCAGCTTTTTGCTGGTCATGTATTTCCAAAATAGAAGATTGCAACTCAAGGTCTCATCAAAATATATATTGAGTGATTATTTCACAAAGAATTCATGAAAACTTTGCCAATTTGCTAAAAGCATTTGTTGATTCTAAAAGTCTGACTACACAAAAAAATTTCCTCAGATTACCTCCAGTATTTCCTTCCAAAAAGGTGAAACTTTTTGCAAAAAAAAGGTAAAATTCAAATATTTTCCTGTTGATCAACCAAAAGGATGTAAGAAATGTCCTCGATATGATCAATGAAAGAAATCTTCAATGATGTTGAAAAGCCAGAAGCGAATTGATATTGATCTTGGCTATGGCGCATGTTTAAAAATGACTTTTTGGCAATCAGGCAGTGGAAATATCTTGAGCTATAAAAAGAATCCACTCAACCCATATCTTCTCATTTTCGTTTAAAAGTTGCAATCAAATATCCGCAAAAGGGATCTCTCAATTGTCGTCAAGATGAAGACGAATTAAGCGAGTAGACCCCCAGGGCCAAAGAAGATTGGGAACATCTCCAAGATGACGGAGTTTGTGACGGATCCTTCCAGGGAAAGTTCGGATCACCGTCAAGATGAAGGCGAGTGTGATAAACCTATCGACAAACCCTAAAAGATATTTGATTTCTGCTATCATTTAAAGACCTTTTGAGCCAATATCATATATAACTCCTGAGAAAAAAGAAGGATCGGAGCATCTCCAAGATGAAGGAGTTTGTGACGTACCCTTCCCTGAAAAAGAGAGAAAAGTCAAGACTCATCCAAATGAAGGATGATGTAAAAGCCCGAGAAAGCCCAATGACTCAAAAAGAGTGCAAAAAGATCATCGTGGGAAAACACCCAGATATCAAACTGCCAAAGTTGCCAGAAGTCATCTTTTTTCTCTTGCAAAATTCTTTTATCAATATCTATTCATTTTCTACTTTTATGAAATTAAGAATATTTCTTCTATTCTCATATCAGGGAAATGGATAGCTTCCTTGAAGAAAATCATCAGCGCTAAAATTTTGAATTTGAATCTTAGAACTGAAGGGTTAACCCCATTTGGGAGAAATACTCTAGGTAAAAGAGGGAATATCTTTGCACATACATGCACATTTCCAAGCGTTTGAATCTATTATGATTTTATCTTATTGGCAAAATTTTCTAGCTATTCCAAGAATGAAATAAACATTCAATATTCATTTTTTGATGCAACCTAGCGTTGTTTATTTTTCTCAAAAGAGTTGCCTCTGAAGAAAGTATCTCTTCCTGTCCCATCACGGTTTTCTCATTGAAGAAATCCGTATGGACGACCCACTCAGGTTAAGGGTCAAACCTGAACCTTCTGCGAAAGATCATTTGATTTCAAAAGCTATTTCAGTCTCAGCAATGAGATGCCCAATTTCTTCTCCCTTTTCAAAAAGCTTTAGGGAACCCTATATTTCTTCCTTTCGCAAAAACCCCTTTCGGATTTGTTCGTCCAAATTCCGAAGGTCCCATCATGCTTTCTCCATTTTTGAGAAACCTGTTGTAACACCCCGGATTTCCAAAACAAAGCTAAGTTAAAATTTTCATGAATTTCTTTTTTTTTTCTTTGCAGCGGAATAAGACGATAATGAGTCGTCGGTTTTAGAAAGCTCCGAGCACGTTGCAGGTATGTGGCCAAGCAACTCATTGACCACCAAAGTGTTCCATTTTATCGAAAACCACATGTTTATTACAACACTACTGCTTAGAAAAGCAGTATAGGTTCAATAAAAGGAAGCAGTACAAAATCTGTCTAGAGAAACCCTGGAACTCGATGCCGCCTTGCTCCGCATATCGTCACGCAGGTCCAACACCTGAAATCCCCATAAAACGGGGTCAGAGCCACTGATGGTCTGGTAAGCATGCAGTCATACATCCATTCAACTCAAATACAATAATGACCACTCAGGGTCGCAATGCGCAATAATGACGCTCAAGCCTCCAAGACTTAGCGTATTTCGCAAGAGCCTCCTCGGGGCTATGAGTTGAGCATCCGCTCAAGTCCTCATGACTTAGAGCAAGCCTTTTCAGGGCTGTGATTTGAATAGCCACATAAGTCTCCACGACTTAGCCATGACCTCTTTCGGGTCTCAAAGTGATGTCTAGCTCAAGTCTTCATACTTGGCACATCCGTATCCCACGCATCTAAGGACAACTCCTCGAGTTTCGCTTAGTCGTGTGGATACAACACGGGTCTTCGCCCAGTCGGTCCAGTAGTATACCGAACATGACACCTTCACAAAGGTTATGCAGGACTGACTCAACACGTCATCCACTCATACATTCAAAGCATCGCTGTACCTAGAACTAATGCATTGTTTGATAATTAACCGCTCCCGCCTTTGGTACGCAGGTAGAGCTATTGTCCGAGCATCAACGCGACGTTCTGGGGGTTGATTATTCTATGTATTTTAGATACCCCAGAGGCCTGTTGACCCTATCCATAGTAGGGCAGTGTGTTTCAACTGGGAGAATCCTACTAGGCCCATATTCGGATGCATCCTCTACTTGCAGTAGTTGGGTTCAATCCTTAGATCTTAAGGATAACCACGACCCCAAAACCCATGAGTGACTGAGGCCATCGTGGACTCTATCAGGTCCAAAGTAAAATACATGTCACTCAAGGCTGTACCATCACTGTCATTCCACAGTGAGCATAATTCCTGAAGGGGTCTGCCAGTCTTACAATTACTTGGACAGAATCTGCATGCCATTTAGGCAGCCCGTACTTTCAGCACTACGGGAGTATGTACCCGACCCCATTCAGTCTGCCCCAACACAGTCATTACTGAGGGGGTACCCCTAACACGATTTTCAACCGCGGGGTATGTGCGACCTTAAGTCTTATTCATATGCATGCAGAACACCGCTCTTTGGCACTTCGGCCACCACGAGCATCACACCTCTTTGGGTGGAAACAACACACTCTGGCTCTTCGGCCCTTACGAGTCTGGTTGTGTAACCGTTCTCAATGAGCATGCATATGACTCGATCTAAATAGATCGGTACTCGGCGTATTTTTACGCAACGAGTCCAAACCTAGCCAAGGCGCAACCTCTACTCCGGCTCAGCGGCCCTTACGAGCAAGGTGCCCTTGCAGGCACAAGGATACGAGCCGATCTGGCATCTTTCCATCAACGGACATCATTATGCCGTTCCATTGGTTCCGGCAGCTCTTTTGCCAACCATTTCGTCAGCACCTCCCCTGCTCTACCGGCAGTGGTGCGACGAACCCTTCTACGTTGTAGAGGGCAAACCATGAACTGGGTAGCACTCTGCTATATGTTAGAGTATCCTGCTACGTTCTTTCTGAGCTATTTATAGCTTCTTCAGAAATTTCAGCAGCACTTCCTCTCTTTTACGGAGAAAGCGTGCGTTTCTTTTATCCATTTCAGCGGCATCTCCCCTCTTTGGTAGGAAATCGCCACGCTTAATTCGGGAAATGGATGCGCACCGTTGTGCGTACTTTGCATCCATCAAGGTTGCAGGAACCCTTGGCCATAGCCAGGCCATACGAAATTGACTTAGTCATTACGTAAAGAGCATTTTGCCAAAAACCGAAGCCTTTCCAATAGGGGCTTCATTCGTCAAGCAGAATCTTGAACGAGGAGCGGTCAAGGAATCGCATGGGCGATTTGGAGTTTGATCTCCATTTGAACGCTCATTTATGCGCTATATATGTAGTATAAGCAGAAGCCTGTGCTTTATACAGCGGCGGCGTAAAGAAATGCATATACTATTGTTCAGGGTGTGTAACTGAACGAAATATTCTACATATATAACAAAGCAGAAGCCTTGGCATCGTTCGACGCGACGGCGTAAGTAAATACATTGCAGAAAGCAGGAGCCTTGGCATCATACGACGCGACGGCAAAGGTAAATTACATAGCCTGTGCGATATAAGACGCGTCGGCAGAATCAGCAGATATACACCTAGATCCGCATCCAACGATAGTTACGAGGCGAGCGGGTGAACACCGAAGTGTCCTAAAGGGCTCAACCAAGAACTAAAGCGAGATACCATTTTGAAGAACGCAAATACTGCATGTTTGAACATAGATATATCCGACGATAGTTACGAGACGAGCGGGTGAACACCGAAGTGTCCAAAAAGGGCTCAATCAAGAACTAAAGCAAGATACTACTTCAGAAAGTATATTCTATATACAAACAGTCAAATACTTGAGAGAGATGGATCAACGAAGCGAACTTACTTCAAATCGTGGAAGAAACGGCTCTGGGTTGCTTCTTTGGCTTCGAGCCTTCCTTCGAGAGGTCAGACTAAGTCAGATGAAGCTGACTTAGTTGAGAAAGAGGTAGAGTAGGTCAAGCTACTCAACCTAAGTGGTTTGAACCAAACAGGGTTCGATCCAAGTCAACTGGGTTCAGCAGGTTCGAACTCAGCTCAAGTAGGCTAAGTCTGGGTTCAGAAATCCAAACCGGAATCTGGACAAAAAGGGACTTTGACTTTGACTTTAAACCCAACTAGGTTCAAGTCAAGTCAACTAGGTTAGGACTAGGTCAAGTGGGTTCAGACCCAGGTCAGGTGAGCTAGGACCAGGTCAGGCAGGCTCAGACCAGGTCAGGTGGGTTCAGGCCAGGTCAGGTGGGCTCAGACTCACTTGGGCTCACTAGGGGAGGCTTAGGAGAGAGAGAGAAGGCAAGAGAGAGAGGGGGGGTCGAAATTATGAGAAGAGAGAGAGTGGGGAGGGCTATTTATAGCCCAAGCCCACCTCCTCTTGGGTTTTTCCATGCCCCTTTTACCCCTGAGCTATATTTTAATTCCTGGAGGTTCCTTTTGAGGTGGGGCCCACAAGATATTTCCATAGGATATTTTGTGGGTCCCACAAGATATTTTCTGAGGAATATTTCTGTGGGTCCCACCAATATTTCTGTGGGTCCCGCAAGAATTTCGGGTTTCCGGCGATTTTTTCGAAAAATTCTGAGTACGCCATTTTCTTCGTATTGACGTAACTAAGAAAGTTGGCTCGTACGAATCTATTGATTTCGTTTAGTTAGGAAGTTATGGCTTCCAGAGTGTTTGAGCATATATTCGCAATTCGACGAATATCCTAAGTATTACTGGCTCGTACAAATCGATCTGATTCGTATTTCGGGTTCAGATGCTATTTTTACTTGAAAATGCCTCGTGAATTTCTTCAGAAAGATACTGAAAAATTATGGGTCTTACATCATTACCCCCTTAAAGGAATTTTGTCCGCGAAATTCAGTTAAGAGTACTAAGTGCGTAACTCGGGATATTTCTCCCATATGTTAGATTCATAATGTTGTTCACTTAGTTCAACATCGTATTTATTCCAGTCATAACCTCATATCATGATTCCTGATCAATGAGGTATGTTTCTCATATCTAAGTTCAAATTATGCTACAACCACGATAGTTTGTTGAATCAATGTTCTTCCAACCGGCTATTATTATAGCCATCCTGTGTAACTATTTTGTACACACAGATCATTCTTCTAGAGATTAACCATATTGGAATAAGTCCCCTGTCAGACTACCTGGTATTGGAAACGTACCTCCTCACAGGTTCGCCTTCGTCAGACTTACCTGATATTGGATCAGTACACCCTCACAGAATCATACTAGCCAAGCTACTGGTTTTGGAACATATACACTTGCACGGAGCTGTATACCCTCACAGGCTCACTCTGGCTAGACGATCTGATCTTGAATATGTAAAACCTCACAGGACTCTCTTCTTGGGAACAATTCCTCAATGGTTTATTTTATTAAGTAACTTTTAACGTTCTAATTATGCAAACTTAATTTCTCAATCATGGGGTCTATAGCCATAAATTTTGGGCATAAGCACTTAAGATTTTTATTTGACAAATCCAAAAAATTACTTTACAGAACAAGGATACATATTTATCCAGATGACCGTACACAAGGTCATAAGCCACTTGTCTCAAGCATTCATTGGATCTTGTCTTTCAATTGCTTCTTACCCAACACAACTTTATCTATCAAGGTATTCAGATTCCTTGATACGATCATTATCCGTGAGTTGTTCGGCTGTCACCGCATAGACACGACCTGCCACAGGTTTCTGCTCCATTCTGGGTAGTGGCAGTCGTTGTTGTTGTATTTGTTGAGAGGGTCCTCCAGATCCCATATTTCTTCGTTGAAGATCTGAGGCCTTCTTGCGGCATTCTCTTACACAATGCCCTGGTTTGCCGCAATACAGGCAACCTCCCGTATCGCGAGGACAAACCCCTCCAGGATGATCTGAGCTACACCTTGGGCATCGAAAATTAGACTGTTGGTAGGGCTGATTGGCTTCTACCATCTGTAATGGCCGTTCGGCCGGTGGAGTAAAGTTATTCTCCTGAAAATCCCTCTTATAAAAAGCTGGTCGTGATTCTTGGCCACCAGGAAACGTCTTCTTGTTGTTCCCATTACTTGCTACCGGTCGCTTTACTACGACCCCTTTGCATCGCTCCCAGTCTGCACTAATCTTTGAAGCTGCTGCCACAGCGGCTTGAAATGTTTGGGGCATGCTAGTTATGACTCGAGATCATAGCCCTTCCCGAAATCCATTGATATATTTATCGGCCCTCTCTAGGTCAGTATCGAATAACCGAGAGCAGTACCGCTCAAGGTTCTGAAACTTGGTAGTATAGTCGATAAGACTCATACCACCCTGCTCTAGTTCCAGAAACTCCATCTTTTTCTTATTTCTGGAGTGTATCGGAAAGTAGTTATCCAAAAATTCCCTCCGAAAATCATTCCAAGGGATGACTTCCTGAAGTGAGAACTGGATAATCCTAGTGGTATCCCACCACTTTCGTGCATTATCCTTCAGCCTATATGTGCCGAAGTTAGTCTTTCTATCCTCTGGTACTCCCAATACCAGGAATGCACGCTCTGTTTCCTCGATCCAGCTTTCTGCGAGCTCTGGATCGGCACTGCCAACGAAAACAGGTGGGTCGAGTTTGAGGAACCTTTCATATGTTATTCCTCCAAGGTTCTCATTGCGAGGTGGGGTTGGTGCTTGCCTTGATTCACGAATGGCAGACGCAAGCCTGTTGAGTGTCTCTAGCAGAAAGCCCTGTGTATGAGACTCCTCGCTCGGCATGGTTCTCCTCGTCCTAGGTGCCATTTATCTATTCACGCAATATACCAAAATCAGAGAAAGTATAAGATTTATACTTACAGTGCGATATCGCAAACATGACGGATCTTAAACCAGGTTTCTCAGACTCATGCTTTGATACCAATTCTGTAACGCCCCGGATTTCCAAAACAAAGCTAAGTTAAAATTTTCATGAATTTCTTTTTTTTTTCTTTGCAGCGGAATAAGACGATAATGAGTCGTCGGTTTTAGAAAGCTCCAAGCACGTTGCAGGTATGTGGCCAAGCAACTCATTGACCACCAAAGTGTTCCATTTTATCGAAAACCACATGTTTATTACAACACTACTGCTTAGAAAAGCAGTATAGGTTCAATAAAAGGAAGCAGTACAAAATCTATCTAGAGAAACCCTGGAACTCGATGCCGCCTTGCTCCGCATATCGTCACGCAGGTCCAACACCTGAAATCCACATAAAACGGGGTCAGAGCCACTGATGGTCTGGTAAGCATGCAGTCATACATCCATTCAACTCAAATACAATAATGACCACTCAGGGTCGCAATGCGGAATAATGACGCTCAAGCCTCCAAGACTTAGCGTATTTCGCAAGAGCCTCCTCGGGGCTATGAGTTGAGCATCCGCTCAAGTCCTCATGACTTAGAGCAAGCCTTTTCAGGGCTGTAATTTGAATAGCCGCATAAGTCTCCACGACTTAGCCATGACCTCTTTCGGGTCTCAAAGTGATGTCTAGCTCAAGTCTTCATACTTGGCACATCCGTATCCCACGCATCTAAGGACAACTCCTCGAGTTTCGCTTAGTCGTGCGGATACAACACGGGTCTTCGCCCAGTCGGTCCAGTAGTATACCGAACATGACACCTTCACAAAGGTTATGCAGGACTGACTCAACACGTCATCCACTCATACATTCAAAGCATCGCTGTACCTAGAACTAATGCATTGTTTGATAATTAACCGCTCCCGCCTTTGGTACGCAGGTAGAGCTATTGTCCGAGCATCAACGCGACGTTCTGGGGGTTGATTATTCTATGTATTTTAGATACCCCAGAGGCCTGTTGACCCTATCCATAGTAGGGCAGTGTGTTTCAACTGGGAGAATCCTACTAGGCCCATATTCGGATGCATCCTCTACTTGCAGTAGTTGGGTTCAATCCTTAGATCTTATGGATAACCACGACCCCAAAACCCATGAGTGACTGAGGCCATCGTGGACTCTATCAGGTCCAAAGTAAAATACATGTCACTCAAGGCTGTACCATCACTGTCATTCCACAGTGAGCATAATTCCTGAAGGGGTCTGCCAGTCTTACAATTACTTGGACAGAATCTGCATGCCATTTAGGCAGCCCGTGCTTTCAGCACTACGGGAGTATGTACCCGACCCCATTCAGTCTGCCCCAACACAGTCATTACTGAGGGGGTACCCCTAACACGATTTTCAACCGCGGGGTATGTGCGACCTTAAGTCTTATTCATATGCATGCAGAACACCGCTCTTTGGCACTTCGGCCACCACGAGCATCATACCTCTTTGGGTGGAAACAACACACTCTGGCTCTTCGGCCCTTACGAGTCTGGTTGTGTAACCGTTCTCAATGAGCATGCATATGACTCGATCTAAATAGATCGGTACTCGGCGTATTTTTACGCAACGAGTCCAAACCTAGCCAAGGCGCAACCTCTACTCCGGCTCAGCGGCCCTTACGAGCAAGGTGCCCTTGCAGGCACAAGGATACGAGCCGATCTGGCATCGTTCCATCAACGGACATCATTATGCCGTTCCATTGGTTCCGGCAGCTCTTCTGCCAACCATTTCGTCAGCACCTCCCCTGCTCTACCGGCAGTGGTGCGACGAACCCTTCTACGTTGTAGAGGGTAAACCATGAACTGGGTAGCACTCTGCTATATGTCAGAGTATCCTGCTACGTTCTTTCTGAGCTATTTATAGCTTCTTCAGAAACTTCAGCAGCACTTCCTCTCTTTTACGGAGAAAGCGTGCGTTTCTTTTATCCATTTCTGCGGCATCTCCCCTCTTTGGTAGGAAATCGCCACGCTTAATTCGGGAAATGGATGCACACCGTTGTGCATACTTTGCATCCATCAAGGTTGCAGGAACCCTTGGCCATAGCCAGGCCATACGAAATTGACTTAGTCATTACGTAAAGAGCATTTTGCCAAAAACCGAAGCCTTTCCAATAGGGGCTTCATTCGTCAAGCAGAATCTTGAACGAGGAGCGGTCAAGGAATCGCATGGGCGATTTGGAGTTTGATCTCCATTTGAACGCTCATTTATGCGCTATATATGTAGTATAAGCAGAAGCCTGTGCTTTATACAGCGGCGGCGTAAAGAAATGCATATACTATTGTTCAGGGTGTGTAACTGAATGAAATATTCTACATATATAACAAAGCAGAAGCCTTGGCATCGTTCGACGCGACGGCGTAAGTAAATACATTGCAGAAAGCAGGAGCCTTGGCATCATACGACGCGACGGCAAAGGTAAATTACATAGCCTGTGCGATATAAGACGCGTCGGCAGAATCAGCAGATATACACCTAGATCCGCATCCAACGATAGTTACGAGGCGAGCGGGTGAACACCGAAGTGTCCTAAAGGGCTCAACCAAGAACTAAAGCGAGATACCATTTTGAAGAACGCAAATACTGCGTGTTTGAACATAGATATATCCGACGATAGTTACGAGACGAGCGGGTGAACACCGAAGTGTCCAAAAAGGGCTCAATCAAGAACTAAAGCAAGATACTACTTCAGAAAGTATATTCTATATACAAACAGTCAAATACTTGAGAGAGATGGATCAACGAAGCGAACTTACTTCAAATCGTGGAAGAAACGGCTCTGGGTTGCTTCTTTGGCTTCGAGCCTTCCTTCGAGAGGTCAGACTAAGTCAGATGAAGCTGACTTAGTTGAGAAAGAGGTAGAGTAGGTCAAGCTACTCAACCTAAGTGGTTTGAACCAAACAGGGTTCGATCCAAGTCAACTGGGTTCAGCAGGTTCGAACTCAGCTCAAGTAGGCTAAGTCTGGGTTCAGAAATCCAAACCGGAATCTGGACAAAAAGGGACTTTGACTTTGACTTTAAACCCAACTAGGTTCAAGTCAAGTCAACTAGGTTAGGACTAGGTCAAGTGGGTTCAGACCCAGGTCAGGTGAGCTAGGACCAGGTCAGGCAGGCTCAGACCAGGTCAGGTGGGCTCAGACTCACTTGGGCTCACTAGGGGAGGCTTAGGAGAGAGAGAGAAGGCAAGAGAGAGAGGGGGGGTCGAAATTATGAGAAGAGAGAGAGTGGGGAGGGCTATTTATAGCCCAAGCCCACCTCCTCTTGGGTTTTTCCATGCCCCTTTTACCCCTGAGCTATATTTTAATTCCTGGAGGTTCCTTTTGAGGTGGGGCCCACAAGATATTTCCATAGGATATTTTGT